>NC_043750.1:34169459-34841959 GCF_902148845.1 Salarias fasciatus | reverse complement strand
GAAGGGTGGGTAGTGGAGAGCTTTCTCATCTCACAAGGAGAATATCCCCGGTTTGAGTCTGTGTTTGGAGGCTTTTCTGTTTGCACGTTTCCTGTGTATTCCAGTTTCCTCTCTCACTCCAAAAACACCTGTCTGAGTCTAACTGATGATTGTGAAACTGCCTGTGGATGTGATTGTGAGTGTGTGTTGTCTTCTGTGTCTGTGGGTTGGCCTGAGTGGATGCAGTTTCTGACTTGTTGTAATGTCTCCCTCTTGTGGTTCCTTCAGCACATCAGATTAATATTCCCAACCTCCCTTCATTGTAAATCTCCAGCTAAAATGAGCTCAGATGAAGTGTCTTCTGGATGCAGCAAAGCAGATTCCTCCAGCTGCAGCTCTGACCCCCCCAACCCCACCCCCGTCTCACCCAGCAGGCTGACGTAGGCCTGGCTGGTTTCTCCCCAGCGCTCCCTGTGCTCTGGAGAAGACACCAGCATTGGCTCTGCTGTCCCAGAGCGATACAGGTTGGTCCTTCCGTTTGGGAAGGGGATGCCGTTATCAGAGCTGTAGATGATCAGAGTGTCGTTCTCATAACCGGCTTCTTTCAGCTCCTGAAGAACCAGCCCTATACCTGCACAGGAACACACACACACACAAACAAAAATAATATAGGGTTAACAAATGAACAAGTTTGAGATGAGAACAAAAACAAGCCTCAAATATGTGGCACATTGAGACAGGAGCTTCTGAAACCTGCTGGTTACTTTGGCTTTTATGTGTGCTCCAGTTGAACCACAGCTGAACTGGGCCAGAGTCCATTTAGAAATGGGGCAAGGCGTGGTTTTCTAATGCACTCAGTCTGCTCAGTAGGTTCAGTTAACATAACAAACATAAAAATAAACTGCAAACTAAAAGGTGTTAAAAATAACAACTTTAACAAAGAACAGATTTTTTAATGATATAGGAAGGAAGTAGTTGTACTTCCCATGTCTTCACGTATCTGCAGGTATTATAGAGTGTGTGTGTGTGTGTGTGTGTGTGTGTTTGTGTTTTCACTTAGTGTACCTAGTAATTGTATAAAGTTATTACTTCAGCACCATGGACAGTGCTACGTTTACTCTCTGTGCATATGTGTGGTGTGCTGTATGTATGCGTGTGTGTGTGTGTGCGTGTGTGTGTGTGATAGGTACCCTGATCCAGCCTGCTGACTGTGGTGTACTGAGCGGCCAAGTCCGCCCGAGCTGTGGGCGTGTCCTGCACAAATGGAGGAACCTGAAGATCGTGAAACGAGACAGACTGGATGAACATGAGCTCAAGATCAGACCCTCTCAAAAGCATTTCACCACACTGAGACAAAATGACAGAACAGCATAAACAGCGACAGACAAATAAGTATGTGAGTAATAGAAAAAAAAATACAAATAAGTGTGTTGACTTATCGGAAGACACTTGAAAAATCAAACAGTAAAGAGATGAAGAGGAGAACTTTGGAATTTCTATTTCTGGTCAAAATTCCATCTTTATGCTTGGATTTACGTTACAACAAAATCATACGATTCGATAAATATGTGAATCATATTTAAATTGAAAATTTCCTTTTATATCCATGAAGAAATAAAGCTGTGAAAAGTTACTTTTTATTGAAGTAATGACAGTTTTGGAAACTGAGAGCTACTTCAAGGTTACAGGCTGTAGCGGAGCCAGAGTGGGGGCAAGGGGGTGTCACCCCAGGGCCCATAACGTCGTAGGGCCCCGTTTCATGTGATGTGTTCACATTTACTCGAAAATAAATTCTTATAATAAAATGTGCAGTGTGTGTGAGAAGGTATACCATATGAGTGTGGGCTCCAATTTGCCAATTCTTACATTACGACTGTCCATGAATGCATCAGAGCTGTAAGCCAGCGCTGATTGGCTGTGCGGCATGAACCAGTTTCTTCTTTGCACTTGATCTGAACTCTTTGGAGGGAAGTTAAACAGTATGCTAAACACTATGCTAGCCGCTAGCGGTACTACCCAAAACCTAACATCGGAGCCACTGGTGAGTCAGTGAAACCTTCAAGAATATTATCTTCATCAGAATGCTGTGGTCTTAAACACCTGCCTATTTGAATGTGCCTTGTGTTGCTCTCAAGTATAAGAGACCGCAGAGTCTATTTTTTTCTCTTACATACATGAATTCCATAAGATATAGATAGCTGTGTTTATATCTATCTGAACAGATTGTGTAATTTTAGACCAGCTGTGTTCATTTTATATTTAAGCTGTATCAAAGATGGTACAGATTTAGCCAGTGAGTTTTTATCTGAGTTTTCAGCACCATGGACAGCGGACACTCTGAGAATGACACCTGTCAGGCTGCATTTGTGTGTATGTGTGCGTGCGTGCGTATGTGTATTTGTTCTTCAGAACAAGTTTGTGAACTGGTTTGTGACTTTATTCTGCTTTCTGAGGCATATAGGTTTGCTTGGCTCAATAAAAGTGAGCATTAGTGTGTTGTTTGATGGTAACATGAGGGATTGTTTGAATGATAAGATTACTATCATAAAGGCCCATCGAGAATGCTCCGCCCCCTCTGTATTTGTGAAAGGCTCATATATATTATTGTTCATTCTATTTCATTTCTTAATTCATTTAGGACTTTTTCCATTAAAAAAAAGGACAAGATTAAAGCTTCCATCACAAACCTTGACTTGCTCTGGTGTGTAATACACAGGCGTCCAGTCGGGGATCCTGCCCATCCCCATCTCACCGTTCCCAAACTTCTCACAGAAAGACCCATACTGAGGTTGTGAATGCCCACATCGGTGAGTGTCATGGAAGGCCACGTAAAGGAAAAATGGTTTATCCTCCTCATTTGGGTTTACTCGACCATCACTGTTCTCTCTTTGGACAGAGTTTCCTTCTTTATGGAGCTGGAAAAACCTCCGGACCAGCAGTTTGATTCGGGTGATGTTCCTCCCGACCTGCAAGACAGAGCTGTTCTCCTCCGTGAAAGCAAAATCAAATGGGTACACGGCTCCAGGACCAACGTGCTTCTTTCCAATTATACCTGAGAGAAGGAGAAAGAGAGAAAGAGGGGGAAGAGAGGAAGTGACAAAGAACGTACACAACCCAGAAGGAAAAGTTTCTGTTTATCTCATTTGCATAACTGACTGTATTTTTTTGGATTTGCCACTTTGAATTCATGACACACTTTCTCTTTATTTTGAAAATAAATGATTAAAATAAAATAATAATAAAGAAATTACCTGTGTGCACGTTGGCCTTGTTGAGGAGCAGAGGTAAACTTTGGACTTCATCAAATGAGTTGAAGTGATGAACCCCCTGATGAAGCCCGTACATGCCATTCTGATGCTGTAAACAGAGAAAACACACACACACACACACACACACACACACACACACACACACACACACACACACACACACACACACACACACACACACACACACACACACACACACACACACACACACACACACACACACACACACACACACACACACACCCCTCAATACTTCATGCACAAATGAGCAGTGTTTGGTAAATTATTTTTAAAAAGTAAGTAGTTACTGTAGCTAGACACTTCTTCAAAACTACAGGAGAGAGAGAGAGAGAGAGAGAGAGAGAGAGCGAGAAAGAGAGAGAGAGAGAGAGAGAGAGAGAGAGAGAGAGAGAGAGAGAGAGAGAGAGAGAGGTTAGTTGAGAGGCCATTGTGTCTGTGTGTGTCTTTACCTGTGGCAGTCCAGTGAGGATGGCAGAACGGCTTGGCGAACAGCTGCTGACAGATGTGAAAGCGTTGCTGAACACAACGCTGCGCTGAGCCAGAGCGTGAAGGTGTGGCGTGTGGACAGCAGAGTTGTTATAAACATCTGTCTCGAAACCTGCATCATCAGCTGGAAGAGAGAGAGAGATTTTCTCTGTAAATTTCATTGATAAAAATTGAATAAAGAAAAACTCGCAGAAATTTAAAAATGTTTTTCTCCAAAAGGTCTTTTTTTTTAATTGAAAATGAAGAGTATTATATTAAACAAAAAACTGTTGTGGGATTCTCAAAGATATTAATGAAGGGGTGGCAAACTTCTATAAAATATATTTTATGATCTTTGCATGGTAAAAAAGATTTTCTTCAGATTCAAACAGTGCAGTAGGATGGGATGGGACAGGGTAGGGACAGGGTGGGATCTCTCCATTTCACTAAAATGACCCGACGATCCAGAAACAAAGTAAAAGCTAAAACTTCCAAGATTTATTTTTGGTAAAGCTTCATCTGGAGATATGCTAAAGACAGCAGTGAGAGGATCTGGCTGAATTTGGTAGATGAGGACTTTATGGATTGGAAATAGGATGTCCAAAATGTGGAAATCTGAAAATCTTTTGGTGTAACACTGTCAATGCTTATTTGTGCCAAGAAAAACAAGCTCAACAACAATTGCTTCACTTTATTACTTGAAATGCACTCTTACACCAAAACCTCCAGCTTGAGTAGTAAATGCTTTCTTGGCTGATTTCGACTCATATTCTAAAGCATAATGAAAAGAGATGTCATGATATCTGAAATTATTTGTTGTACTTGATTTAAGTAGAATTTTGCTTCTTATAAACGAGTATAAACGTTCTTAATCTGGTGTTTCTGTGAAATGAGAGAATATTTCAGCATTGTAACTATTCCAGTTATGTGAAATTTACTGAAATGTAAAATATTTACTTACCAATGATAAGCAGGACATTTCTTCTCTTTGACTCTCCGACGAAACAAGAAGCCAAAAACAGGACAAGCACGCCCGAAAACATGATTTAAGTCTTCAGGTTTACTCCGGTTCCACCGAAAGATCACGACGTGAGCAGGAAAAGTCACATGATAACAATAAAAAGCGTGAATTCAGCGGTCTGATCGAGAAGATGAGACCTCTGGAAGACTACCACACTTTAAGCAACTTCCGTAAATAACTTTAAGCCCCGCCCACAGACGGTCACATGACTGGAGTCACATGACGCGACAAACCCGGATCCACAGGCTCGCGGTTCACAGGCAAATTGTTTTTAGGAAGTGGTTTTTAAAGAGAAGTATGAAGCAAAGAGGAGCTGGAAATCACTGCAGAGAGCTCAGATAATGTCCCGGGGTGAGATTCCGCTCTATTCTGTTTCAGCCTTTTGTGGTTTCAATTGCTGTAAATGTTTTTGATGATTTTCTTTCCATTAAAGAATGCTGTATTGTAATGTAATGTCCTCTATTGTAGTGTCTTTTATAACTGTCACCTTCAGATTTTCAATAGCATCCATTCTGTCAGGAAACATTTTATTCAGTTGTCTTTCTTTACACTTGAATCTGTGTATTTTTGATGTTTCTTTTTCAGTATTTTTCCTTATGTTTAATATCTGTCTTTCACTCGGAAGTGCTTTAAAAAAATCCTAATTATTTGGAAAGGTTCTATTCTTTTCTATTCTGTTCTATTCTATTCTATTCTATTCTATTCTATTCTATTCTATTCTATTCTATTGCTGCTTTTCACTCTAAGCGCCATGCTTTGGATCATTTGCATTATATTGAATAAACATCTATTCTATTCCAGTTGAGTCATATTTTATTCTAATCTAATTAAGACTATTTTAGTCTTTGCTGTATGCTACTGTTTGCTGTTCTTCGTCTCCATCTGTCTTTTCATGCTACACTTTACATTTTCAAATTCATGTTTTTCTTTGGTCGTCTAATAACGTCCAGCCTTGTTGCACTCTGTTGTGTTTCTTTTCTGCAGTCTTTATTCTCCTCTGCTCCTGCCACACATCTTTCTCCATGTGTGTGTCAACAAACTAAAAAGGTAAAAATTTTTTGCACAGCTTGACCATGCTGCTCACATAACTCGTTGGAAGTTTATGGGACCTTCGGGGGCAAAAGGGGATCTCAGGACTGTTAAGTGCAGGTATGCAAATGAATGTCATGTGATTGTCTCCTGATATGACAGTTATTGAGGTCAGTTGTGGGAGATCTGAGAATACTGAAGTCAGCTTGTAAACAGATGTGTAATGAACAACTGACGCTTATGACTGAAACATTAAAAATAACCCCAACTCTGCTTTCTAGAAGCACTCTGAAAAATACATGAATTTTTATGATTTTCTCTTCTTTTGCTTCCATAAATATTTTGTTTTTTGTGTTAGTCTAATATCTCCTAACTGTGCTTTTGTCACCCAAGTTTAATTGTTTGGCTTCTCTGCTCATTAAGAGTTTTCTGAGACTTTGTTTGTATTGTTTTCGTTCATTACCAACTCATTTCTTTTGAAAATCTGTGACTAAATGTTGCTGTTATTGAGCATCTATATTTAGGAGAAGGTCGAAGACACCCACTCAACATTTCAGCCCAGATTGATTTTGTTTGGCTTCTGTTGTTATAATTTACATTGCAGCATGTCTCTGAATATATGGAATTTGCTCATTTTTGCACGAATTCCTTTCATTCTGCGGACAGTCCCTGCATGTGAAAAGTTTTTTTTTTCTTTTAACTTGCAGAAAGACTCAAAAACAAACCTTTGTAGAAATTAGAGACCACTTAAAAACAGATAACATAATTATTTTAGTTCTCTCACATGTGTCTCTGTTCTCTCACAGTGTATGACTGACGACATTGCTGTTGCTGGTGTGTGTGTTGTAACTTTATTTGGGTCCTGCTGTCTTGACCAGGTCACTTTTGGGAAAAAAGGTTTTTAACCTCCATGACTCCATCGTAGCACTTGGCCGGTGCTTCTAACAACTGTGTGATGGAGCAGCCTCTGCTCGGAGGAGCGCCGGCCAGGCGCTGCTGCTCCTCCGGCACGCTGAAGGCCTGGCTGCCCATCCTGTCCTGGCTGCCTCGCTACAACCTGAAATGGCTTCAAATGGACGTCCTGGCCGGCGTCACCGTGGGGCTCACCACGGTCCCGCAGGCGCTGGCCTACGCCGAGGTGGCTGGACTTCCTGTGCAGGTGAGAGAAGTGGCCAAGTTTAAGGATATTGAAAGACGCTTGAGAGTGCAAAATCCTGAAAATACAGACGCCCTGTGTCTGTGTGAGTTTTGACGAAACAAGACGAAATGTAGGAATTACCAGAAAAAAGGATGAATAATCAGAAGAAGTAAAGGTGACAACCGCTCTGTGATTATGACATTTTTTTAACATCTATAGCGCCTGTGAGTGTTATAAATACCATGAAACATGAGATAATTCACAGTCATTTGTGGAAGTATTGCTGTTGTGTCATGCATGATAATTAGTATATCTTAAATGAGCATTATCAAGTGATTTTCTCTGTGTTTTACAATATTATAATGCTGCATATTTTTTGGATTATTTAGGCATTGTTTATTCAGAGTGACTAAAGCATTACAGAGAAGATGAAGTCTAGTTTTCAATGTGGCTTGTGTGTGTGTGTGTGTGTGTGTGTGTGTGTGTGTGTGTGTGTGTGTGTGTGTGTGTGTGTGTGTGTGTCAACAGTACGGCCTGTACTCTGCCTTCATGGGGGGGTTCATCTACACCGTCCTGGGGACGTCTAAAGATGTGACTCTGGGTCCCACGGCCATCATGTCCCTCCTGTGTTACTCTGTGGTTGGGGGCGAGCCCTGCCGGGCCGTGCTGCTCACTCTCCTCTGTGGACTCATCCAGGCCACCATGGCTTTACTGAGATTAGGTGAGAGGGTCGGGGCACAGGTCACAGGTCACAGGATGACCTTGTGACTCTTCTTAATCAAGTGGGAACATGTGAACCAAAATGAGAGTGTTACACGTTGCTTGAAGACTGAATCACATTCAGATTTGTGACAGTAAATGGTGTTTGGCACCTGAGAAGAAAGCCTCTGCTTGTCTTGGATTCTGCAGGTTTTCTGCTGGACTTCATCTCTTATCCTGTTATAAAAGGCTTCACTTGTGCTGCTGCAGTAACGATTGGTTTTGGCCAGGTCAAAGTAAGAATCACACACACACACACACACACACACACACACACACACACACACACACACACACACACACACACACACACACACACACACACACACACATACACACACACTCACACACACACTGTATGCACTGTGCCAATCTTTTGATTCACCTGCGGTGTTTTCTAGTTCAGCTGGTTGTTCCTGTCTGCAGAATATTCTGGGAATCCACGGCGTCCCGCAGCAGTTCTTCCTGGAGGTGTATTACACCTTCTACAGGATCCCGGAGGCCAGGGTCGGGGACGTGGTCCTGGGCCTGCTTTGCCTCGCTGTCCTGATCATGCTGACCTTCATGAAGATGAGTCTGACCTCTGAAGATGCTCCCGCTTGCCAAAGAGTCGCCAGGAATATTGTGTGGGGCGTCGCGACCAGTTAGTATCTGCATGAATATGTTCGAATCTGCATTTTAAAAAATGAACACAGCTCCTGATTAGTTCTGTGTTTTTGTGCGCCGGTCAGTGCGTAATGCTCTGGTGGTCACAGCCGCATCCCTCGTAGCATTTTCCTGGGAAGCTTATGGCCATCACGTGTTTACAATAACTGGGCAGACTGCCAAAGGACTCCCGCCATTCAGACCACCACCAACCTCAGACATCACACCCAACGGTACTGTGGTTTCCTTCAGGGAGATTGTGGAGGTGAGGAGTGGGGGAGGATGTTGGATCTTTTCACTTTATGACAGATATGCAACTTTCACTTCCTGAAATGAGCTGCCGGCTGCAGTGCGCCTGACGTGTCACCGTATGTTCTGCAGGGATTCGGAGGAGGACTGGCAGTGATCCCCTTCATGGGCCTGCTGGAGAGCATTGCTATTGCGAAAGCTTTTGGTGAGTGAAGGGAAACTTTGCACTGTGACTTACAACAAGTGAGCTAGAATCTGCAACTCTTAAGGCCAAAACAGGCTTTTTTTTTTTTTTTTACCAACTTCCCACCAAATCCAATTAGACTGGAGCAGCAAAACAATTCAAAATGTGGAAAACACAGATCATGAGCACAGTGGTTTACAATTAACTACTGTCATTTATTTCAGCTTTTCATTTTTTTGTTGTTTTTATTCAGTTGTTGCAATTTTTTCCACATAAATAGACTCACTGTATTTCAAGTAAACCAGCTTTGTTTTTTCCTCCAAGACTTTTCTTCAAGTAGATTAATCAATTATTAACAATTAGTAATGTAGCAATGGCTAACATCCATCCATCTATCCATCTTCAACCACTTATCCGGGGCCGGGTCTCGGGGGCAGCAGTCTCAGCAGAGATGCCCAGACTTCCCTGTCCCCAGACACTTCCTCCAGCTCTTCTGGGAGGATCCCAAGGAGTTCCCAGGCCAGCCGAGAGACATAGTCTCTCCAGCGTGTCCTGGGTCTTCCCCGGGGTCTCCTCCCAGTGGGACATGCCCGGAAAACCTCCCCAGGGAGGCGTCCAGGAGGCATCCTGAAGAGATGCCCTAGCCACCTCAGCTGCCTCCTCTTGATGTGGAGGAGTAGCGGCTCTACTCCGAGCTCCTCCATGGTGACTGAGCTACTCACCCTATCTCTAAGGGAGCGCCCAGCCACCCTATGGAGGAAGCTCATTTCGGCCGCTTGTATCCGGGATCTTGTCCTTTCGGTCATGACCCAAAGCTCATGACCATAGGTGAGGGTGGGAACGTAGATTGACCGGTAAATCGAGAGCTTCGCCTTTCGGCTCAGCTCCTTCTTCACCACAACGGACCGATACAACGAGTGCATCACTGCAGATGCTGCACCAATCCGCCTGTCAATTTCACGCTCCATCCGTCCCCCACTCGTGAACAAGACCCCAAGATACTTAAACTCCTCCACTTGGGTCAGAGTCTCTCCAACGACCTGGAGAGGGCAAGCCACCTTGTTCCGGTTGAGGACCATGGCCTCGGATTTGGAGGTGCTGATCCTCATCCCTGTCGCTTCACACTCGGCTGCGAACCGCCGCAGTGCATGCTGTAGGTCCGGGTTCGATGAAGCCAACAGGACAACATCATCTGCAAAAAGCAGAGATGAAATCCTGTGGTCCCAGAACCGGACCCCCTCCGGGCCCTGGCTGCACCTACAAATTCTGTCCAAAAAATGATGAACAGAACCGGTGACAAAGGGCAGCCCTGCAGGAGTCCAACATGCACCGGGAACAGGTCCGACTAACTGTCGGCAATGCGGACCAGACTCCTACTCCGGTCATACAAAGACCGGACGGCCCTTAACAAGGGGCCCCGGACTCCGTATTCCCGGAGCACCCCCCACAAGATACCACGAGGGATGCAGTTGAACGTCTTCCCCAAGTCCACAAAACACATGTGGACTGGTTGGGCAAACTCCCACGAGCCCTCGAGCACCCTACGGAGGGTGTAGAGCTGGTCCACTGTTCCACGACCAGGATGAAAACCGCATTATTCCTCCTGGATCCGAGGTTCGACTATCGGTCGGATCCTCCTCTCCAGTACCCTGGAATAGACTTTCCCGGGGAGGCTGAGGAGTGTGATCCCCCTATAGTTGGAGTACACCCTCCGGTCCCCCTTTTTAAACAGGGGGACCACCATCCCAGTCTGCCAATCCAGAGGCACCGTCCCCGACCGCCACGCGATGTTGCAGAGACGTGTCAACCAAGACAGTCCCTGCACATCCAGAGACTTGAGGTACTCAGGGCGAATCTCGTCCACCTCCGGTGCCTTGCCACCGAGGAGCTTACCAACCACCTTGGTGACTTCGGCTTGGGTGATAGACGAGTCCTCCTCTGGGACCTCAGCCTCTGCTTCCTCCACGGAAGACGTGGCGACGGGATTGAGGAGGTCCTCGAAGTATTCCTTCCACCATCCTATGATATCCCCAGTTGAGGTCAGCAACTCTCCACCTCCACTGTAAACAGTGTTGGCGGAAACCTGCTTTCCCCTCCTGAGGCGCCGGACAGTTTGCCAGAATTTCTTCGAGGCCGACTGATAGTCTTCCTCCATGGCCTCCCCGAACTCCTCCCAGACCCGAGTTTTTGCCTCCACAACCACTTGGGCTGCAGTTCGCTTGGCCTGCCGGTACCTGTCAGCTGCTTCTGGGGTCCCATGAGCCAACAAGGCTCGATAGGACTCCTTCTTCAGTTTGATGGCAGCCCTTACTTCCGATGTCCACCACCGGGTTTTGGGCTTGCCACCACGACAGGCACCGGAGACCTTACAACCACAGCTCCGGGCAGCTGCTTCGACAATGGAGGTGGAGAACATGGTCCACTCGGACTCAATGTCCCCAGCCTCCCTCGGGACATGAGAGAAGCTCTCCCGGAGGTGGGAGTTGAAAACCATGCTGACAGAGGGTTCCACCAGACATTCCCAACAGACCCTCACAACACGTTTGGGTCTGCCAAGTCTGTCTAGTTTTCTCCTCCGCCAGCGAATCCAACTCACCACCAAGTGGTGATCGGTCGACAGCTCTGCTCCTCTCTTCACCCGAGTGTCCAAAACACGCAGCCGGAGGTCAGATGACACGACAACAAAGTTGATCATCGACCTCCGACCTAGGGTGTCCTGGTGCCAAGTGCACTTATGGACACCCCTGTGCTCAAACATGGTGTTTGTTATGGACAAACTGTGACTAGCACAGAAGTCCAATAACAGAACACCACTTGGGTTCAGATCAGAGAGGCCATGTGATCCAATCACCCCCTTCCAGGTCTCACTGTCGCTACCCACGTGGGCGTTGAAGTCCCCCAGTAGAACAATGGAGTCCCCAGTCGGAGCACTGTCTAGCACCCCTCCCAGGGACTCCAGGAAGGCCGGGTACTCTGCACTGCTGTTTGGCCCATAAGCCGAAACAACAGTGAGGCACCTCTCCCCGACCCGAAGGTGCAGGGATGCGACCCTCTCGTTCACTGGAGTGAACTCCAACACATGGCAGCTGAGCTGTGGGGCTATAAGCAAACCCACACCAGCCTGCCGCCTCTCACCACAGGCAACACCAGAGAAGTGGAGAGTCCAGCCCTTCTTGAGAGGTTGGGTTCCAGAGCCCAGGCTATGTGTGGAGGTGAGTCCGACTATATCTAGCCGGTATCTCTCAACCTCCCTTACAAGCTCGGGCTCCTTCCCCCTCAACAAGGTGACATTCCATGTCCCCAGAGCTAGTCTCTGTGTCTGAGGATCGGGTCGCCAGGCACCCTGCCGTCGGCTGCCACCCAATCCACATTGCACCCGGCCCCTACGATTCCCTCGGCGGGTGGTGGGTCCACCGGAGGGCCGGCCCACGTCGCCCCTTCAGGCTGAGCAATGGCTAACAACATTCTGCAAATAATAGTAATTTTGGCCTTTTTTGTTGTAATAAAGCCCACAATTTAAAAACTTGCCAATAATGTAATAAGGTTTTCAATCCATTATTGAATGGACATTTTGCCAGTAATGCCCTGTTATCGACATGATTGGAGTACCATTTAAAATATGTTATAACTGCAACCAATAATGTTATAAGTAATGAATATGGCTACATTTCTTGGAACTATTGCTTTTGCAGTTTTATGCAGTTTGCTTTTCAAAAATAAATAATAAAAAATATATATATATTTTTTTACTATTTGACTACATTTTTACTTAGTTATTATGGTATTGGTTGTTGCAGCATACCAAAATATGCAGTTAAAAGTTAAAGGCACCGGGGATGTGACACAATTTAGTTGATAAACTGTAGAAACAATTTATTTGGGTGCCACATTTATCACATTGAACATTGATCTTTCTTACAGATGTCTGAATTGTAACAGCATTTAACATGATTTAAAATGGTTTATCTACATGTAATCCTGTTAAAGTTATACAGGGGGAGCCACAACAGAGAGACAGAAGAGCTGTGGGTTAAAGAGTGGTTTATCTCTGTTTTATTTACTGTTTTTACTACACGTCTTATTTCTGTTAAATACCGTATTGGCCCGAATATAAGACGATGTTTTTTTCCAGAAGTTGCATCCTCAAAAGTGGGGTCGTGTTATAATCGCGGACTTACGGTAGATGGTCAATACCCATCCGCGCCGCTAGATAGAGCCAAAGTATCACTGACCAGAGAGCGAGTGCAGCGATGAAATGAGATCAAATGATCTGATGAAAAATGGCTGATCATCTGGAACAAAGGGGCTGAACAACACAGGCGAAGTTATGATACCAACTTTAAACTGATGGTGATCAGCGCAGCAGAGTCATCAAACTGCTGCCAAGCCGCCAGGAGATCTGGTGGAGCAGAGCCTCGTTCTTATTGGAACAGAAAAAAACGCCTACAGATGCTAACACTATGAGAAAAGCTTTCCGTGGAGCAACGCTTCAGATAGAAGAGTGAGTGAATAGCTCACTGAAAAACGGAATTTCGGAATGCCCACCACCAGAGCCTGATTCAGCTGAAGGCACTGGAAAGTTATTTCCATCATTTATTCAGTTTTGACCCCTTGAGGTTCTTATTTGTTGCTTATTGTTTCTTATTTTGAGAGAGAGAATATATTTTTTATTCAGTACTGTATATTTTTTCATCTTATATCTCGTGAAATGTTATTTCAGTGGTGAGTTTTTTAGTTTATAATAATTGTATAGTAAAAAGTTGTTTTATGAGTGACCTTATTGTCTTCAGCATTTTTGTTTTTTTTCACAAACTGATCTTTGAAAATAGGGGTCGTGTTATAATCGGAGTCGTCTTATATTCGGGCCAATACGGTAGTTCCTTCTTGTTGAGATCACCACAACAAATTATGTGATCCGCATGTTTGATTTGGCACAGCTTTTATGCAAGATTCCCCCAGATGCTGAGCAGCTTGAGGGTTAACCCTTTATATGAGCCCTCCTTTAAATACTTTAATATTTAACATTTCTATCCCAGAATGTTTATTTCACCGATATCTTCAGAATTTCTAGAGTGCTCACAGAGTCTAGATTTCAGTCCCTTAATCTCCCACGTCAATGTTTAACTTACCTGTTTCCTGTGGGATTTTGTGAGTTTTTTTTAAATCAGTGTGATTTTGGAAGAAATTCAACCAAATATTGTTACTCACCTGTTCTAGATTGACAGGTGAGATCCTTGCTCAAGGACTCACGGCAGTGAAACCTGAGACTGAAAACTTGACAAGCTTGTTTGCACCTCTACACAGTCTGTATTTTAAATATAGGTCTTGAAATGTTCTCATTTTTAATCCCTCTTAACCAGACTAAATGTATTTGCTTTCTGACTAGGAGCGAGTTTCTAAAAGACAAAAAGAAAACAAAACATTGAGCAGCAGGTATTGATACACAGCAGGACCTCGTAATCAAACCTCCACTTTCTCTTGCGATATAACGCTGGGCTCACACGGGATGCGGTTTGACTTGCTTTCTATTGAGTTAAACGAGTGTCACATTATTTGGGCTGAGAGAGCGATGGATCTGGCAACCTCCTCCAGCGGACCGCAGATGCACCGGAGACGGTGTGAATGACAGTGCTGCGGTAATTCCGTGCCGGAGCCAGACCGGACAGGCACTGCATTCAGTGTGAGCCGGGTGTAAGCCTCAATTTTTACATGCCTCGGTTGGGTGGTGTAAATGGCCTCACGAAGAGCAGATCGAGCTATCCAATCAGCTATACATCGACCCAGAAACTCCACAGACTCCGGAGGACGTTCAGTGATGTTTATGTGATTGATTGATTGATTGATTGATTGATTGATTGGATTTGAAGCATTCCAAGGTGGTGTCGAACCGGAATGAATAGGGGATTGCTGATCTCAATGCCTAGTTCAGACTGTGTGATTTGGCCTCCTGCTCTTAAGAGTCCATCATTGTTGAGTATAGGATGCAGCTTCCAAAAGGTGCTTGAGAGGTGTATCATGATCTTCTCTTGTGTACACTTCAATTCCTCTTCAAAATGCTCACTTTGGCCACTCTTTGCAATGCAGGATTTGGCCTTTATCAACTCCTCTTCTGAGTGTTGACATAGGTGCCAGCCGTGACAACTGGAAGTTTGATTGGAGTGGGCAAAGGTACGGGCGACATGAATTAAGAAAGCTGCTGCTCTAACGAGAGTTTTGTAGTTGGAGTACCTTTCAAATCATCGTGTGGCATTTAGTGTGGATTTTGTCACGAGAGAGGTTTGTCATCACCAGGGGACGTATTTCTTTGTCAGTGGTAGGATCAACAAGATCATGAGTGTCTGGAGAGGATATCTGCACAGATGAGCTGAGGAGAAAGGCTGGTCCTTTTGACCAAGATGTGCTGCTCAGTTGCGCTGCCTTTACACACCTGTATCCATAGTCTGCTGTGTTGAGCTCAGATGGAATGTACGTATTACCACTGTGCTAATTCGTTGAACTCTGTCATGTACAAACACATAGAAAATTTGAGACTGATTGTGTATGTACCTCAGTACAACTTTGCTGTCTTTGTAATATTCAATGTTGTCAAAAGTAACATCCATTTTTACTACAACCAGCTCTGCAACTTCAACAGCAAGTATTGTAACGCATAGTTCTAATCTTGGAATTGTCATGCCTACCTGAGGAGCCAACTTTGGTTTCCGGATACAAAGCCCACTGCTGTGTTTTCTGAAGTGGACATCTTCATGTAGAGGATGGTAGTAATATTTTTTACTGATGCGTTGGCAAATACACAAAGTTCTTTCCTTTAGACGTTTGCCGTAGTGAGTGATGTATATGGCCGTGGTATTTGGAGACTTTGTAAGTCTTGGAGTGAGTCTTTCCATTTGCTCCACTGTGCTTTCATGTTGTCTGGAAGAGGTGCATCCCAGTCTGCTGTTGTTGTGGTAACCTCTCTTAGAATGAATCTGCCCTGGATTGTTTTAGGACCAAGAAATCTGAGTGGGTCATAGAGGCTGTTAACTGTAGAGAGGACGCCTCTACGTGCGTAGGGTTTTTGATTGTCGTTGGTTTTAAATGTGAAAGAGTCCGTGCCAATATTCCGTAACAGCCCTAGACTGCATTGTACTGGTAAGTCTTGAGCACACAAGTCCAAGTTCTCAATAGATTTTGCTCGTTCCTCTGAGAGAAAGGCTTCCAGGACAGCAGGACAATTGGATGTGGCTTTGTGTAGTCTGAGATTTGAAGATACGAGAGTGTATTGTTTGTTTGAGAGCATGAACTGCCTCTTCCTCTGTAGAGAATAACTTTAGAGCGTCATCAACATAGAAGTCATGCTCAATAAACTGGCGCACGTCATTTCCAAAGTGCTTTTCAGCACTATCTGTGATTCATTTCAGGCCGTACATGGCGATGGAGGGTGAGGGACTGTTCCCAAAGATGTGAACACGCACACGGTACTCAACAACATCAGAAGACATGTCAGCATCGCTGTACCATAAAAAGCGGAGAAAGTCCCTGTGGCTCGCTTTGACAACAAAACAGTGAAACATGTGTTCAATATCTGCAGTTACTATGACCTGTTCCTTTCTGAATCTCATTAGCACACTCACTAGGCTATTGTTGAGGTCAGGACCCATGAGCAACTCATCATTGAGTGAGACTCCCTTGTATGGTGCACTTGAGGCGAACACAACTCTGATCTTATTGGGTTTCTTTGGGTTGTAAACCCTGAACAGAGGTAGGTACCAGGATTCTTGGTTCTGACCAAGAGGTGGAGCAACTTCTGCATGTCCTCTTCTGAACATGTTCTCCATGAACTCTAGAAAGTGTGTTTTCATTTCAAGCTATGTTCGCAGCGTGCATCTGAGTGACATGAGGCAGTCGTAAGCAAGCTGTCTGTTATTGGGTAGCCAATGCCATGGCGACTTGAAAGGTAGAGGGCCTACTGTCACTGTCCTGATAGAAGTCAGAGTCCATTACATGGAGAAACTGTGTATCCTCGACCGAAGAAGCAAGTTTGTGATCGTCTATGGTTCGTGCAAAAACCTGTTGGCCAACACTGTCTGCATTGCGACCACACTCAGAGATGCTTGTGGATATTTGCTCTGGGTTGTGAAAGTATTCAGGGATTTTTGTGAATGTTTCTCTCACTTTGATTTGACTGTTACATGGCTGGAAGTAGCTTGTACGGCCATTCTCTAGCACAAAGGTTTTGTAGGCATTCACTTGTGAGGGTCTGTGTACTCCAACTAGACAGATGTCACCTACCACTACCCATCCTAAATCAAGTCTCTGTGCAAATGGGGAGTTGCCTGGACCGTGAATTTGCTCTCTGATTTTATGAACCCTCAGTACGCCTCTACCGAGCAGTAGTGGTGGGGTCTAGCGGTGGGCCTAGCGGTGGGCTCATATCTGTATCCTTTGCAGATGAGCATGGTGATGGGCAGCCGCTGGGTTGGGATTTCTGAGGGAATTATTATTGGGAATGTCATTGCATTCGAGGAGTGTTGGCAGAGGGAGATTTAGCTTTTTATTCACTGATTCCACCACAAAATCAGAAAGTCTCCTCCCAGTTACTCCTGCAAGTCCAGCACATGTCTTTAGCATGTAGGGGTGACTTGTTCCTTGAATCTGAAACAAGTCAAAGAACTGAGAGCGTGTGAGGGAGCGGTTGCTCTGTCCGTCCAAGATTGCATACATTTTCTTTGTCTGCTCTTTGTGCCCAGCAGGATACACATTCACCAGCATTATCTTTGAACATTCCCTGGTACTCACTTCCTCTCCACAAACTTTAGTGAAGCTGGACGTAGCTTCTTAGTTGTCTGCTTTGTCATGCTCCCCACCTTGCTCTGTGAGGGGAAGGAATACTTTAGACTCCCAGGGGGCTCCACCTGGATGGTGAGCAGAAATGTGAGTTTTCATCCTTTCTCCCTTTGATTTGTCTGCTGAAGACACTTGAGTTTTGTGGACAGACATGGGTACTTTATTGAATCTGTCAAGAACATATTTTCTCTCTAGAGCATGCTGGTTACAAATGTGAGTGTTCTGTTCTTGCTTTGGCTTCAGTATGTATGAAGTTAGCAAAAACAGTAAAGGGGGGAGCTGACTTCATTCTCACGTTTGTACTTTGAAACGTAAAATGTCCATTTCTCCTGTATGTTGTAAGGTAGCTTGTCAAAGATTGGTTGGTCCCTCAGTAAGACAAGCCAGGTAACTAGCAATGCAGCTTGGCAGCCTCTAGCTCCAACAGCAGGTCGGCTCGGTCACGGAGTTTAAAGGGTTCTCGCGTTGTAATTTTGGGAAAACTTTCTACTCTGTGAAACCGGGCTTGTTCTATGGCTTCTGTAGACCCAAATGTTTCTTCAAGTCTCTCCCAAGAAATCATCAATGTCCTCAATCCTATTGCCACGTCTTCTGCCATGTCTTCCTCGAAGGAAGCAGAGGCTGAGGTCTCAGAAGTGGATTCGTCCATCACCCAAGCTGAAGTCACCAAGGTGGTTGGTAAGCTCCTCGGTGGCACTGCACTGGGGGTGGATGAGATTTGCCCTGAGTACCTTAAGTCTCTGGATGTACAGGGACTGTCTTGGTTGACACGTCTCTGCAACATTGCATGGCGGTCAGGGACAGTGCCTCTGGTTGGGCACACAGGGGTGGTCCGGAGAATGTGCTCTATCCAACTATAGGGGAATCACACTCCTCAGCCTCCCTGAGAAAGTCTTCTCCAGGGTCCTGGAGAGGAGGATTCGACCGATAGTCGAACCTCGGATTCAGGAGGAAGCATGCGATTTTCGTCTTGGTCGCGGAACACTGGACCAGTGCTATACCCTCCATAGGGTGCTCAAGGATTCGTGGGAGTTCGCCTGACCAGTCCACATGTGTTTTGTGGACTTGGAGGAGGCATTCGACTGCGTCCCTTGTGGTGTCTTGTGGGGGGTGCTTTGAGAATATGGAGTCTGGGGCCCCTTGTTAAGGGCCGTCTGGTCTCTGTATGACCAGAGTAGGAGTCTGGTCCACATTGGACCTGTTCCCGGTGCATGATGGACTCAAGCAGGGCTACCCTTTGTCACTGGTTCTGTTCATAATCTTTAAGGACAGAATTTATAGGTGCAGCCAGGGGCCAGAGGGAGTCCGGTTTGGGGACCACAGGATTTCATCTTTGCTTTTGGTAGATGATGTTGTCCTGTTGGCTTCATCGAACCCGGACCTACAGCATGCACTGTGGTGATTCACAGCCGGGGATAAGGGTCAGCACCTCCAAATCCAAGGCCATAGTCCTCGACCGGAAGACTCTGGCGCAAGTGGAGGAGTTTAAGCATCTTGGGGTCTTATTCACAAGTGGGGGACTGATGGAACGTGAGATTGACAGACGAATTGGTGCAGCGTCTGCGAGGATGCGGTCATTGTATCGGTCCATCGTGGTAAGTAGGAAGCTGAACCGAAAGGCGAAGCTCTTGATTTACCAGTCAATCTACGTTCCCACCCTCATCTATGGTCATGAGATTTGGATCATGACCGAAAGGACAAGATCCGGAATACAAGCAGCTCAAATGAGCTTCCTCCCTTGGGTGGCTGGGCGCTCCCTTAGAGATAGGGTGAGGAGCTCAATCACCAGGGAGGAGCTCGGAGTAGAGCCACTACTCCTCCTCATCGAGAGGAGCCAGCTGAGGTGGCTCGGGCACCTCTTTAGGATGCCTCCTGGACGCCTCCCTGGGGAGGTGTTCCGGGCATGTCCCACTGAGAGGTGACCCTGGGGAAGACCTAGGACACGCTGGTGAGACCATGTCTCTCGGCTGGCCTGGGAACGCCTTGGGATCCTCCCAGAGGAGCTGGAGGAAGTGTCTGGGGACAGGGAAGGGAACTTCCTGTCTTAGCTCTTCTTCTACTATCAACAAAAAGGTGAACTAAAAACAACCACTGGATGGCGCAGTTTAACAAGCAATAAACACACTATTATCCATAGTGAATATAACAGGTGGTATGACTTTATTTAAAAAAACATGGTCATGAATCCGACATGTGATAGCACACATAGTTTAATCAACAGATTTAGTACGTTCCTCCCCACATGGATTGAAAAACAACTGAAACTAATACTTCACCAGCACATAAATGAAAAACAAACCACATTCCCATATAGAGAGATTCACCTATATTTTTGAGCAAGCTGAGCTCCAGACCCTAATGTGTCCACTAGTTTCCACTAGCACAGTCACTCTCCAAACAACATCTTAATATCAACATAGTCAATCAAAGCGTGGATCTAATTACTGATTTTATTTAATTTTTTGCCAAATTGGACATCATACAAATGTTTGATGATCAAAGCTTCTGCAAATCTGTCTTCAATCATTTGTCTGATTAAAACTCTCTGTTTCCCCTCAGCCAGCCAAAACGACTACAGGATCAATGCTAACCAGGAGCTGCTGGCAATCGGTGTGACCAACATCATGGGCTCCTTCGTGTCAGCCTACCCTGTCACTGGCAGCTTTGGGAGGTGTGTGTGTGTGTGTGTGTGAGTGGAAATTAATATATGTAATAGTCCGAGGATTAAATTCTTACAGTTTTGTTTGAACTTCACATTCAGGACAGCAGTGAACTCTCAGACTGGTGTTTGCTCTCAGGCAGGAGGGATCATCACCAGTGAGTTGCACCACTTTTACCTTGTTTCTCCTCCCCTCTTGTGGCAATCTGTGTCGTTGCACAATGTAGACTTTCTACTTTGCTGCTTTATCTAATCTTTATCTTTTGCCACGTTATTTATTTGAGACACATGTTTATGCATGTTGGAGAAATTAAAATTATAAGCATAAAGATGACAAACCATTTTAACCTTTCATAAGGCAACTTATCCATCCACCCACATTTTGTCTTGTTTCCTCCAAACTCACACTGATTTAATGTAGCAAAATAAAAACAATTGAGATGGAAGCTTTTGGAATTGTGACATTTTGGAAGATTTCAAATTAGCAACAATTCTAAAATGTGTTGAATATTTCAGCAAATTTAATATCTGTGTTTTTGGGAATCATTTCACGACATTTGGACAGATCACAGTGACAGATCAGGCAAACAGAGTTGGACAACAGGTTGTCAGTACAATCAGGCAAAGATAATCTGAAGGACAAATCACTAAGCAAACAAACCAAAAAAATGTGGTGGATTGAAACATTTCAGCAAGGGAGTTAGCCCAGGAGGGAAATCCTTAATTTCCAACTCTTTGATCAAGTGTCATGTAAAGAGTCAACAGTTAAAGTCCACAGAAATGAAGAGGCATTTTTTTTTTTTTTTTCAATTTTCAGTCATCTAAAGTGTGCAAATGTTGAATAATTTTCTATTTGTGTTTGGTAGGTGTCATTGTGTTGCTGTCCTTGGCCTTTCTCATGCCGGCCTTCTTCTACATCCCCAAAGCTTCCCTGGCTGCTGTGATCATTTGTGCAGTCGCTCCCATGGTGGATTTCCGGGTTGTGGTCAAGATGTGGAGGATTCACAGTAGGCGTCTGCCTGTTTAAGTGCATTTCACATATCCCTGATTTGTGGTTTTGTTCTGACGTTGATGCGTCTCCCACAGAGCTGGACCTGCTGCCGTTTTTTGTGACATTCCTGATGAGCTTCTGGCAGGTGCAGTACGGCATCATGGGAGGTGTGGCCATGTCTGGAGTTCTGCTGCTTTACAACATGGCCAGACCCCGGATAAAGGTGAAGGACGGTGAAACTAAACCACATAAATGCAGCTGTTTTGTTTCATGAGCAACTCCAGCTTACATTGCTACTGTAAAACCTGAGGAGTCGCTTTGATCAGTTTGATGATATATAGCAGTTTCCACACACACACAAAAAAAAATCCCACAAATGTCTTTCTGGCATGTTTTTAATGATACAGTTTTATGCTAGTGAAAATTAGAAAAATGCTTTGAAAAAAATCTGTTTTCTTTGAAATGTTTACAGTTTGCTTGGTGGTTTGGCGGGCCAGACTGGAGCCTCTTGTGACCCAGTTTTGGCCCACAGGCCTCACGTTTGACATTATTAAAGCATTGACAATAACTGTGCAGGTGTCTGAGCGTGGAGTGTTGGTGATGGAGCTGGACAGCAGCCTCAGTTTTCCTGCCACGGAGTACCTCAGCCACAGGCTTCACACCCAGGCTCTGCAGGGTGAGGGGTGGCGCCGACGTTCTGTCTGATGGTGGCATGGGTCTTCGGTGCATTAACTCCTCCGTGTGACCCCCCAGTGTCCCCCCCGCGGTCAGTGGTCCTGGACTGCCATCACGTCAGCCACATCGATTACACGGTGATCAGCGAGCTGAGAGACCTGCTGAGGCAGTTCAAACTACGAGAAGTGAATCTGATTTTTTCCAGAGTGCAGGTGTGTACATCAGTCTTTAGAGGGCTTTTTTTAGGCTGCCCCATCTTAACAGATCTGCTGTGTAAGATATCAGTCCCACCATACTCCACTGGAAAAGACTTTAAGGGGGTTTTGTGTAATTTAGCACGAATCACTGCTCCCTGTTAGATTTTGAAGGTCAGATGTCAGTAACTGCCTGTTCAGCATGTTTTTGCTGGTGCATGCTGGATTTTATGATCTCATAATGTTTTACTGGAATCTGAATATTTTTAAAAATCTGACCTCAACTAAAAAAAAATTAGTCAAACCATATATTACAGACATTCATTCATTCATTCATTCATTCATTTTCTGCCGCTTTTATCCCTTTCGGGGTCGCGGGTGGCTGGAGCCGATCCCAGCTGCTGTGGGCGAAGGCAGGGTACACCCTGGACAGTTCGCCAGTCTGTCGCAGGGCTGACATATATAGACAAACAACCATTCACTCACACATATTACAGACATAGCACATTAAATTTATTTCAGGGAAACAAAACCAGAAACATTCTCAAAATTGAAGAAACATAACTGACAGTTGACACCTTTTTGCAATTCTTATAAAAATCCGATAAAATTGAACCATCCTCCATTACCTGGAGAAAACCCATGTATGCACAGAGAAACCAGGCGAGAGCGCTACAGCAGGCCCATGTCCGTTTGGTTATTGAAAGTAAACAATGATGACCCTCACTTGTGCTCTCTCCATGTTTTCCCGCAGCCTTCTGTTCTGAAGGTTCTGCAAGCCGCCGATCTGGAGGGCTTCAGGCATTCGGACAGCGTGGAGGCGGCACTACAGATGGAAGCAGCAAGTGTCGGCATTGCATAACATCTACAGCTTTTTAATGACAGCAGCGATGGAAGATTTTTGATACTGGACAGACAGAAAGTGGCAATAACTCTGACGTTTTGTAAACTATTTGGATTTATTAGCCTGTTATGACTGAAAGGAGATTAACTACCTCCAGCGGCTGTGGATGGACAGAAAGCGTCTCACTGAAGCTTTTATCTGTGAGATTGAACTTTGGAAGATACTAGGGAGATTACAGCACTACCTTAGTGTTGCATAAGAACCTTGAATCATAAAGCGACAAATGCACTGTCATGGGAACATTTTATATGATGCATGAGAAAGGGTATCAATCCATGTGTTTTTTTATAGCCCCCCAGTGCTGATTGCATTGAGCTGGAGTCTCTTGAGGTGAAAAGTGAGATACGACACAGACAGATTGCGTGGGTAGATGAGATTGTGAGGATTGGTTAAGATTTGCACAGACAGACAGAAGACCAGTTTATTGCTACTAAAGAAATTTAACAGGGGTGAAGCTGGAAGCTGGAAGTTCCCTGAGAAGTCAATCCTATGCACACACAGGGAGAACATGCAAACTCTGCACAATATAGCAGTGTCTTGTCTTTGGGATGAATGTGACCTGTCGGACACCAAATCTCAATATTTTAGAAGAAGAGGAACTGAAGCTTGAAGCTGACACAGATAATATCGAAACTTGCTAATATATATGTCAAGTGAAATGAAAGTTTTAAAAGTTGAAAATATTAAATGTTTTCTAATTCTTTTGTATTAACATTGACATTTTATATGTATAAAATATGAGAAAGTGAGAGAGAGAGTGTACTTTTTTTCTGTTTCACTCACCACATTCATGAAATTTTCCTAAATAAATCTGACATGTTTAATTTGTGCGTGTAATTAAAAACATGGCTTTATTGCACATTTTTCATTTTATATACAATGTACTTAGTACATCTGTGCTTCTTCCGATGATACATTTATGCAGTCCCATCGCAACATGTTTGTGTGGGAATTGATCTCTTTGTCCAATGATAAGACATTTGTGTCAAAGCATTCAAACGTATTTTTAAGTTAACTTCCATGTTGAAGTCTGTGATGAGACCATTGTTGAATATCTAGCAGTAACGGTCTGAATAGCTTCTTGGTTGTCGACCGTCATGTTCACAAAACATTTCAGACTTATGTCCACACTTGTATCTGTGTTTCATTAATACATAGGAGGGTTTGGTGTTTTCGATACATGAAAAAACAAAAGCAGATTCAAAAGCCTTTGATTTGGCTGTGCTAGACTTCAAAGAATACAGTAACAATAAAATAGAATTTTTGTCACATTTGAGTAAAAACTATTCTTAGAGCCATTGCACTGATGTAGCTGTGTGCGTGCGTGCCCGCAATGTAAAATGTAATAACTTGAACTTAGTTCAATACATGCAGAATTGTTGTTGCACTGTTAAAGGGGAGTCAGTGTAGTCATTAGTCTTATGTTCAGTTTACTTAACAATTACATGTGAAGTTTGTTGAGAATGGAACTTTATGTATCATTGTGTGAACAAAGTCAGGGTCATCTTCATGATACTTCTGTTTACATTTAAAGCCATTCACAACCTGAAATGTTTCACGTGCGCACCTGAAAGTTTTCTTCTCCACAAAATGACAGTACAGGAGTTGGTGTGCGTGTATTTTGACTTGGGACGTCATTATAAAGAAATTGCTGCTTTGCTTGCAAGTCGTCATGGTCATGTAGTGTCAGAGAAAAACCTGAAGAGGATTTTGAAGTCCTGTGATCTGTTTCGGCGCAAAGGATACACTGCTTTGGATCGTGTATTTGATTTCATAGAGGAACAGCTTCAAACATCTGGCCAGCTCTGCGGCTATAGACGGATGTACACAAAATGTAAAGAGGCAGGATTGCGTGTCAAGAAAGAAGAGGTGCGCTTAATTCTGAAAGAACTAGATCTGAGGGGTGTCGAACTCAGAAGGAGGAGACGGTTCCATCGCCGCAACTACTTTGCTGAAGAGCCTAATTATATATGGCACTTAGACTCTTATGATAAGCTTAAACCATTTGGTATCTGCGTCAACGGATGCATTGATGGGTATTCCCGGAAAATTATCTGGGAGAATGCATTCTCCACCATAAGTGACCCCAAAATGGGGGCTACTACATGGAGGCAGTGCAGAGATTAATGGCTGTCCAAGGATCGTAAGAGGTGATTGCGGTACGGAGAATGGTAAAGTCAGAGACTTGCAGCGTTTTCTCTGTCGCAACATTCCCGACACCACAGGCATCAACAGCTACATAGAAGGAGCAAGCACAGCTAATCGGCGCATAGGGAGTTGGTGGGGCTTTCTCAGAAAGGAATCCATGGAATTCTACATCTCTCCCTTTACTGACCTGAAGGACCGTGGATTGTTTGGAGGCACATATTTGGACAGAAATCTAATTCAGTTCTGCTTTTTGGGCATCATTCAGGTAAGGTCATCATGGTACATTAAAACCCTGTAAGTGGCGATCTATACATTTTTTTGTTTGTTCTTGTTTTTGGAGACATTCCCTAATTTAGTGAATTTTGAATTTGGGAGGGACTAATATGTCTTGTTGTGTCCCCTAGGGTTATGTTATTACACTGGCGTCCTACAATAATCATGCATAATTAAAGAAAAAAATGGCTTTAACTTTATGAACATACATGGGGGCGCACTTTTCACCCGATGTCAGGTCTTGCGCTGTCTGATGTTACACCACGTAAAAGAAGGATGTTGTCTAAGGCGTAACACATTTATCCTTCACAGAAACACAATAAACACATCAGGAACAGCTGATTGATTGCTTTCACAGAACAATTGGCACAATAACTGCAAAATATTCTACACTTCAAAGCGGCCGCGCCCCCTGATGGCCATTCTCTGTAACTGCACAGACTTAACTGACTGCCACAGAAGCAAATTGAGAAGTAATTCTGTACTTTAAGAGATGGAGGATACAATATTCACAATGGGGTATGTGTGTCAATATTTTTTGTATTTCATGTGACTACAATATTCAGACAACATTACTTGATCTCTGTGTGATTCACTGTAAAACTAATGTAAAACTTTAAAGCTAAAGCCGTGCTCCCTCCCCTCTGCTCTTTGATATCTTATTTATTGTCAGTTATGTAGCTTTGTCAAAGCTTAACACTTTTTTTTTTGTTTTAGGTCATCTGGCCACATGAGAACAACAAATTGGGTATTATTTTCTTCCTTTCTCTCTTCTTTCTTTTTTCCAGGATGCATCTGATGAGACCATCCATGTGTGGGATTCATATGTTATCAGGTCATCAAAGAATGAGAGGGTACCGAGTGGTCGACCTTGTATCATGTACACGTTTCCTGACCTCTATGCAAGTGGATAGGATTCTGCTCTGGGAGGCTACGGGCAGTCCCTGTCTCCCTGGGTCCTGCTGATTACTCATTGCATTCAGCTGAGGACTGCTACTCTGCCTGCCTATTTAAACCTCTCCCAGGCACCTGGTCTGTGCTGGATCGTTATCCTCACTAGTCTGCTGTGCTGCTGCAGAAGTTCTTTCCTGCTCAGCCTTTCCCTGTGTGGGATTTCGCCTTGACCCTGCCACACCTCGACCCCATCATGCCACGCCATGCCACGCCACACCACGCCACGACCTCACCACGCCACGACCTCGCCACGCCACGCCACGACCTCGAGCCAACCTGCGGCACTGTTGCCAGGCTGCAGTCCTTGTGACTCTCAGCTCTGAATTAACCTGTGCAAACCTCATCTTGTCTCCGTCTCTCTGCGCTTGGGTCAAATGGCACTCCGATCATGACAGTGATGACTGCATTTCCCCAGTGGGCAGAGCTGATGTACAGTTGTGTCAGAGCAACTGCGCATTTTGGCCAGCAGTGCCATGTGACACAGACATCTACATCCTCTGCAACATTCTGATGGTGGAGTCACAACTTCATCTTCCAGCTGACGCTTATCAAGCAGTGGATTTGTACCTGTATTTGAGGAATGAGATAAGGTCCACTCTCTAATGCGACAGAGAACACATTTGTATCCAAGTAACTAAACTGATTTAATGCTTTATTCTGTTACCATCTAAATTATATAATAAAGCACAGGAATAAAAGGGAAACGGACTCTTAATTGAACAATATTCTGCTATTGAAAGAAACTGTATTTACTGTAGCTTACCAAATAGTTAATATCAATGGTACCTGCATACCTTTCTGACTTTCAAAATGATTGAACTTAAATTGTCATTTGAACTTAAGTAAAGTTTTCAACCTCTTAAAGCCACAGAAGTAAAAAAAAAAAAGAAAAGATGTTTGTTTCTGTTGTGTTTCTGTTGCTACCATGTTTTCTTGCTTGTTAGATATGAATGGATAATAACATGTTTTAAATGTAAATCTGTAGAAACAGACAAACAGTAGTAGAAATGGTGCAAAAACATTCACTATACAATATCAATAAATCAGTCACCACCAGACAGGACACTGTCAAACTCTTTGTACTTATTCTATTTGTTCTTGCACCTTTATAACTTCATCCTGAAAGAACCTCACCCATAAAAACAAGCTTGCAAAGGGTACAATACTGGTGTGTGTGTGTGTGTGTGTGTGTGTGTGTGTGTGTGTCCCAAATCTAACTACATCACGGTTATACCCTTAATTGTTTTCACAAAAGCGCATTTAACAATAATAGGACACACTTGAAAAAAAAAATCACTTCCCTGACTGCAAAATATCCATTGTGAAGCAGTCACCCGTCATGACACTGTCAAGCTCTTTATGAAACTCAGGGTATGAGCTGCAGGTGCACGGTAATTCAAGCACTGCTCCACATGTGTGTGCTACAGGTCTCCGGCTCAATCCAGACAGGGTATTGAAGGTCACTTCAATGGTATCTTTGCACAGTACAGTTGATCCTGTGCAGAAGCGCAAGATCACCAGCTTTCTTAGGTCAGTGTTCCTCACCAGTGTTCTTCTGGTGGTTAAGTGCTTCATGCTCTTGTGGATTTAGGCTGTCAGATGATGGCTTTATCATCTTGACCACTTCTTTGTTAGTTGGCCCCTTGGATTCATAAACACCATCATGTTGTCTTTTGTTATGTGCATTGACAGGGAACTGTGAATAATGTTGTGGAAACAGTCATGTATGAATTTTGGCTCTTGAAGGAGAGCTCTGTGGGCCATTTTCAAAATGGCTGCCCACAGGTTGTCTTGAGAGGGCAGGATGTGTGAGCCTATTCTTGAAAAAATCTCAAGCAAGTCCTCCTAAACAGCTTCGTCTATGTTGCCCTACATTGCTTTCTCAAGTGTTGCACGCTCGCTCTCTGAAAGAAATCTTGCAAATGACATCATCAACAGATCTTCATCCACTGAAGTAAGACCTTGGCAACAGGCAAGAACAAAAGCGGGTGATAGCCTGACTGGTATGATTTTGTGGTCAAGGTATCCTTTTAACCACACTCTACCAAGAGCTTCCCATTTCTTCTCCGAATAGTCTGGTTGCAGTCTGGATATACTCAGCTTCCTCCTCACACTATTCCAAAAATTCTTCTCAGAATGCGGAATATGCCTCTCTTGATACCCCATCACTGTCCACAGCTATCTCATTTGTGAATTCCATTTCTAAATGAGCATTCAGTGCCTTTGGTTACATAAAGACATTGAGAACATCCTCAACTATATTCACCCGCCTCAACTTCACTAAGAGGAGCTCTTTTTCAGGTGGGTCTGGTGCTGCAGGGAGACTGCTTGAAGATTCAGGCCCATCATTCAATGTTGAGTGCTGCAAGTTAAGAAAGAAGAAAGGAAAAAAATAGGAAATTAGATGTGAATAATGATTGATTAATCTATGAATGAATGAATTTATTTGAATGAATTTATTTATTTTTTGAACATGTATAAAAAGAAAAAAGATAAAAAGGAAAGTTAAAGTAACACTAAGGAACTTTCAGTTTCTGTTGATTTTGGCGGCGCCAGTGGACAAAAGCGGTAGTGTTTTGCCTAAAGGAATACTACAGTTCCCATGAGGACTAGTGCGTGACGTCGTAAAATGCTGCTCCCGGTGGCATGCTGTCAGACTTAACTCGCCTACATTTGTTTCCAGTGGCTGTGTGAAGGACGGATAGCGACGAGGTAATGAATCTAATGGTGGCTAAACAATATTATATCATAATGTGACGCATGCCGTGTGCTGGGTTCCTACCACCCTCCTCACAGTTTCTCAGTCCAACTGAAAGCAATACTGACGTCCTCAGCCCGTGACAGAGGGGTCATTCAACCCGTTGTAAGTTGATGTATCATCACAAAAGATATTAAAATGTTTTATTAAGGTTGAAAAGTTCCTTAGTGTCGCTTTAATGCAAATCAAAGAAAAAGAAAAAAACAAAAAAAAAAACAAAAAAAAAAACAAAACAAAACAAACAAAAAAAAAAAACCAACATAACAGCACAGTTCGAAAAAAAGGAGTAGGAAGAAGTAAACACTTTTTAGAGATTCCTACCCCTTTTTAACTATTAACAAGTTTTAAAATCATACATCGTAGGACATCACATAATACTGTATATGTATACATATACCGTGCAGATATCCCTATAAATACATAATATATACCCACACATACCATATAGTTATCCCCATAAATATATACTATATAACAGAATAATTATAATATAACTACAGTATAACAGCAATATATCAATTTCCACTATATGTATAATACTCAACACCATTTGTTATCATCATCCAGAGTTCCAGACTTCCTCCTCCATATACTTATTAAGAAATATTTTTTGTACTTTTTTTTAAACAGATTTATGTTGCTACTTTGTTTTATTTCTGTCTCCAGACTGTTCCACAGAGCCACTCCACAGCTTGACATGCACATACTTTTCAGTGTAGTTCGAACTTTTGGTTTTTTATAATTCAGGTCTCCTCTTAGATTGTAACCACCCTCCCTTTCCGCAAACATCCCCTGTATATTTTTTGGCAGTAAATTATTTCTTGCTTTGAACATTATTTGTGCTGTTTTGAATTTGACTAGATCCATGAATTTCAACAAGTGTGATTTTATGAATAGTGGGTTTGTGTGGTCTCTGTATCCTGCATTGTTTATTATCCTTATTGCTCTTTTCTGTATCGTGCATATCGGCTGTAGAGTGGTTCTGTAGCTGTTTCCCCAGACCTCAACACAATAAGACAGATATGGCAAAAAAAGTGCGCAATATAAGGTGTGCAGTGACTTAATGTCCAGGATATGTTTAGTTTTCCACAGTATTGATGTGCATTTTGCCAGTTTTGCTCGTATGTAACTCACATGAGGTTTCCAGCAGATTTTGTTGTCCAAGAATCACGCCAAGAAATTTAATTTCACTTACTCTCTCTATTTTGTTATCATCTATTATAAGTTCTACATTACAATCCATTCTGTGTCTCCCAAACAGCATGATCTTTGTTTTACTTAGATTTAATGATAATTTATTTTTATCAAACCATAGTTTTAATTTATTCATTTCTGTTGTGATGGTCTCCAAAATCTGCTGCAAATTCTCACCGGAACAAAAAATATATGTGTCGTCCGCAAACAGAATAAATTTCAATAATTTAGATACACTACATATGTCATTAATATACATTATGAATAATTTTGGTCCTAATACTGACCCCTGTGGTACCCCACATGTAATATTCATCAGTTTTGATTTATGATTCCCTATCTGTACAAACTGTTGCCTGTTTCTTAAGTAACTCGATATCCAACTCAACCCCACTCCCCTAATACCGTAGTTATCTAATTTCTTTATTAATATATTATGGTCAATGGTATCAAATGCTTTCTTTAAATCCACAAATAGTCCTATTGCTACTTTTTTATTGTCCATACAGTCTGTGATTTCTTCTATTAATTCCATTAATGCCAGAGATGTTGATCGGTCCGTTCTAAAACCATACTGACTGTCCGTTATAAGTTTGTGCTTTTCAATAAATTTATCCAGTCTGTCCTTAAATAGTTTTTCCAGTATTTTGGAGAATTGGGGGAGTAATGAAACAGGCCTGTAGTTTGTGAACTGATGTCGATCTCCGGATTTAAACAGTGGTATTACTTTAGCTATTTTCATTTTGTCTGGGAATGTACCTGATTGAAAAGACAAGTTGCAGATGTAGGTGAATGGTTTTGCAATTCCTTCAATAACTGACTTTACTGTGGACATGTCTATATCATTCCAATCTTTAGAGATTTTGTTTTTACAGTTTCTTACATTCTCTACAATTTCTCTTTCATCAACTGCACCTAAAAACATTGTATTTGGATTCCTGTACCCCATGTCTTCTATATCCCCCTTTTCTGTCGTCACCGGTTTCTTTATTTTTGCTGCTATCTATTAATGAAAAGAAAATGTATCAACACATCATCAACAAAAAATTAACATGCAAAAATCCTGACGATGTTGTGGTTCCAGATTTGTTGCTTTTCTGTTTTACCTTGTATGCATTGCTTTTTTTAAATGCTCTGATTAAAAACTAGGGAAGCAAACAATCGATTATCGCTTGGATCACTACGAAATTACTCAATTAAAATAAATTGCAATTAATTGCAAACCTGTAATTTACTTCTAACAGACAGTTCACTTATTTATTTTCATGTTTCAAGTCACAAGTAGCCTTGTTATTGCATTGTTCCATTTGAGAATGTGTTGTTCCCTGCTGTTCAGAACAAATCTTTAAGGAATATAATTTGCATTTTCTCTTTCATTTGTTGCCAGTTTCTTTACTTGAATTTGCCTTATTTTTCTTTCATTTTGATGAGGTTGGTCTGTGTCAAAGTGCAAATAACTGGTAGTAAGATGTTTCGATGAAGGACACGAAGAGATCGGTCTCCTGTTTGTGGCTGTACCTTGTACACTAGTCCATCCCCAATCCTCTCAACCACACAATGAATCCTTTTCTCCCTGTATGCTCTAAGTTTACCTGGGCCACCTCTCTCTGACAGCTTTTTTACAAACACCCGATCACTAGGTTGTAACACAATGCCTTTCACATATTTGTCATGGTATTTATTTTTCCTTTAGCTGAGTATGCTTCCTGCATGCAAGAAGCCCATTTCTGTGCATACTCCTGTTTGGACTGGGGTGGCTTTTCTGGTAGGAGATCAAGAAGCAGATCAATAGGCAAGTGAGGTGTTCTGCCATAGAGGAGAAAGAAAGGTGAGTAGCAGGTGCTCTCATGCCTTGTATGCATGAACTATGTGTGGGTAGTTATCCTTCCACTCTGTTTTTTTAATCCTTCTGCAGAGTACACAACATTTGTAGGAGTGTCCTGTTCAAACGCTCAATGGGATTTCACTGTTGGTTGGTAGGTAGGCGGTGTTGCGAGAGTGAGCAATACCATACAGCTGTTCAAGTCATAGGCTATTGTCAAATTCCCGGCCCAGGTCATGATGTAGTTTTTCAGGGTAACCGAAGCGAGGAATGAAATCTGCAAAGATTTTTTTCTGCTGCGCTTCTGCCTGACTTGTTCCTGGTTGGGTAAGCTTGGGCAACACGAGTGAAATGATCTACTAATACCAATATGTACTCATATGGTTTGAGATGAAGAAAATCAACAGACAGAAGCTCAAAGGGTGCACTCGTGATTGAGGACATTTGAGCTCTCTCAGGAAGGCAGGGACATTTAAGTTTCAGACACTGGCACTGGCCGGTTACATAATGTTCAATGTCACGTTGCATGAAAGGCCAATAAAACCATTGTCTTGCCAACCATATAATTTGTCAGCACCCACATGCCCCATGTCATCACACAGATGTTTCGACAATGTGGCTTTGAGCTCACTGGGGAGGACCAACTGTTGCCTTTGTCCTACCTGCCTGTACAAAATTCCATTTTCAAGCTTGAGTCTGTTCCATTCATGTATTAGTCTGCGCGTGTCTCATCCAAGTGGTGTCTTGGGGTGGAGTCCTAAAGACAAAGACAAAGTCTTTAGGACTCCACCCCAATTCTTTTAGGTTTATCACCTCAGAGATGGGATCATCCTGTCTCTGAGCAATCTTGATATTTTCTGGAGTGATAACTAGAACACCTTCAGATGTCTCTTCAGAACCAAAATGCAACTGTAAAGCAACCATCCATGGCACATCACTGTCTTTTGCTGCTTTGTCCCCCTGCCAGATGGCAGAAGTAACATCGGGGGCATTGTTTCACTGTACTCCTCTAAATGGCCATGAGGTTGGACTGGATATCGGGAGAGTGTATCAGCGTTTCAATTTGACTTACCAGGCTGATATTTGATAGTGAAGTGGAAATTGGCTAACTCGCCAAATCAACGATGTCCCACTGCATTCACCTTGGCTGCACTTAAAACATAGGTCAGGGGATTATTATTTGTACACACCATAAAGGTAGGTGCATAAAACAAGTAATCTCCCAGATTACTTGTCGCAGATTGCCCACTTTAGTGCAAGAAACTTGAGCTTACCAGAATGGAGATGGTCATTTTTCTCTGCAAGCGTAAGTGATTTGGAGCCGAAAGCAATGACACAGAGCTTGCCTGCCTGTTGCCGATACAGCACTGCTCCCAGACCTTCATTACAGACATCAGTGTGCAGGATAAATGATAACTCACAAGCTGGGTAGGCCAAAATGGGTGGCCTGGTTAGCATGTCCACGAGGTATGATACTACCACACTGTGCTCTGATATCCACTGGACAGGGACTTTGGATGGGAGTTGACCACTTTTGAAGACCTTTGGTTTAGTTTTAGTGGGTTTCATTGGAGTGTCTGCTGGACTAGGCTTGCTGGGACCTTCCATGAGTTTAACACTGGCTGAGCCAATCTGGAGAAATCCTGGATAAAGGGTTGATAGTATCCCAGAATCCAAAGGGGAGCTCTGACCTCACCAACATTCTTTGGCTCTCTATTCTTCAGATAATACACTGCCTTAAGATCTTTCGGATCTATTTGTACACCTTCCTTTGTCACCAAGCGTCCCACATATCAGACCTATCTTTTAAATATTTAACATTTCTTCGGATGCAACTTCACCCCATGCTCTCGTAAGCGATGGAGCACCTTTCTCAAATCATTTACATGGCCCTGGAAGGTCTTTGAAAAACAGAGTACATCGTCTGAATAGGGGAAACAGTACTCATCCCTCAGGCCATTGAAGACCACCTCCATGCACCTTTGAAAAGCTACAGGTACATTGGTCAAGCCAAATAGGAGGTGGACCCACTCGTACAGCCGTCATCAACAAAACCTTGGTGGTGAGCTCTCCCCTGGTCAAAGATTGAAAACCATGAGTACCCTTGAGGTTATCCAGCAAATCTTGGATGCGTGGCAGAGGGTCACGATAAGGAATGGTATTATGATTCAAGCTCCGAAAGTCAACACAGAGACGTAAACTCTTGTCTTTTTTCCTGACATACCAGTGGCGATGAGTAAGGTGAAGTGGATTTCCTAGTCCAGCCAAGGTCAAGCCGATTCTGGATATTTTCTTTACCTCTTTGTACAAAGGCTTTGGGATGGAATTGTAGGCTGTTTGAACTGGTGTTTTGTCCTTTATATTGATTGTGAGTTTGAGATTGGTGATAAACTCTATGTCAGAATCATTCTTTGCAAACACATCTGACTCTTCATAAAACATGTCTTGAACGATTCTCTGCTCATCCTCTTCCAGATGTGATACATCATCAAGAAGGTGCCATTTCTGATTTGTCATGTATCTTGTTTATCCAGGCTGTACCCACAATAAAGCCCCTTTCACTATGGCCAAAAAACCCATTTAAACCCGCTAATAATCGGCTCCTCGTGGCAGTGTGAAAGGGTTTAATCGGCATTTAGACCCTGGTCTTTCAACCCTGCAATCGACCTGGATTTTTACCATGCTGCTGCTACCGGCTTTTAGTAGGAGGGATACATCCGGCAACTTACATGATAACGCTGACGCAGCGTGGCTACGTGAGCGCGCTAGTTGTTGTTTCTGGACACAGCATGAGATTTCCTTCGTCAAGATGACCCAGCATTGGCAAGATAGCGAGACCAGAGAGCTTCTCTTGATCCGTGGGGAAGAGGAGATTCGTCTACAGGCAACGGGGAATGTGTTCCGCTGCATTGTTTACTTTCGTTGTGCTCCGTCGCGCTGATGATGTCATCAACGTGGGACACCATCTGCGCGGGAGAACGCAGCGACACGGCTCGCCAGCAGGCAGCTAGACCCGGGTCTGCAGGCAGTGGGAAAGGAGTCTTAAGCCGATCGTTAATGGGTCGAAAACACAGGTCGACCCGCTAGTTGAAATGGGAAAGGGGTATAACAGTGGAATGGGGTTCTGGTTCAGAGTTAATTGAGGACCAATTCATGGCTCTCACCATCATAACTTCTTTCATTAAATCTAATACTGTTTTCTTGGTGAGGTAGATGTTGTGCTTGGTTGTGTTCTGAACAGGCATTTTAGCAACTTTTGAAGACCCACTTGGAATATCCACCAGAGCTGGAAACAAATCTAAACCATCAGGACAGTGACTCACTGGATTAAGTTGAAAAAAACCCCAAAACAACAACATCCCACCGTGGTGCATCTTCCTAACTCTGCACTTTACCTTACAAAGCTCTCCTGTAGGAATAGTCAGACCTGTCTTACCTGTCTTTTCAATACACTCAGGGAATGTTTCATAAGGGGACAAAACCTGTAGAGCAGAGACTAAAGCATCAACTGCACTTGGAATAATGCTTAAAGATTCCTTGAGTAAAGCAGAAATATTAGCCTCACCACCCTCTTCCTGGTTCATTTTGAGGATTTCAGACATCACGTTACTGCCAAGCAGGGGACAACTTAAGGGTCGTCCGGCTGACTGGTATTGGCACCTGTACGGCAACATATTCATGGTGTTGGCGACAGACCTGGAGTTCAACATCTGCCCACCCTTCTCGGGGAACATCAGCAGCAATTTCCAAATGTTGACCAGGAAAAAGAGACTAAAGTTGCTGGATTTGTGTGTTAGTGAGTTTTTTTTTTTTTTTTCATCCAAGCTCTCTCTATAATGGTTACTTGAGCTCCGGAGTCGAGCAACATTTGGAGAGGGGCACCATCCATAGTACATGAGACCATACAGCGTTTCCTTATGAGTTGTGCAACACATTTCTTTGGTGGTGTTTAGCATTCTGTTTTGGCATTTACTGGGTTGATTGGTTTTGATTGCCTGGATTGTGCTGGGGATGCTTCTGCTAATTCGGTCGCTGGTTTTCCCTCTCCAGCGGCCGCCGTCTGTTTCCCAAAAACTTTCTTTGTAGACAGCCAACTGCACGGTGACCAGCTTGACCACAACTGATGCAGTGAGGGCGAGTTGCCTTTCCTGGTTCTGCACAGTCCTTACATTTACTTATCGGTAGTTGGTATCGGGGGATGGGTTGGAGAAAAGCCTGGTTCTCCACATGACACAGGGAGTGGGTTATTAGTAGGTACGTTGTGGCATTTGGGCCAGGTGGTTGCTCAGTGGTGACACTTGGGCGGTCAGTTCTTTGATGGCAGCGCGATTAAAGACAGTGGAGGATCCTTAGAACCAGTCAGCGTGGTATGGTTCCAAATCGTAATTGGGCAGTCATAATGCCAATCAAAGTGGGAATGCGTATGCGTGATGACATATCATGTTGAGTCGCCGCCTCTGTGCGCGCTCTGGTTTCGAACCGCGCATGCAAAGAGTATTGTTTAGGAAGTGACATGTAGAGGGAGCGACCATCGCACCTCATTCAGAAGCGGCTTGCTCCTCCCGCGAAAACCTCCGAAGATGGCTAGCCACAAAAAAAGAACATTGTTTGAGATGACAGAGGATAGAAGAAAGGGAATAGATAAGAAGGGCAAAACGTGTGTTTTACTGGGAGATTCCTTTATGAGGTGGTGGACATTCAAAGCACAAAAGGGATTTAGGACTGATCACAACGTGGGAAAGTTTCTGTTGGACAGGTAACATGCTTATTATCCCATTCAAATGTGTTTCTGTTGCATAAACACGTAAGACACTACTTTACGGATCGTTTTCTTATGTATGATTGGAAGAAGAGTCCGACATGATTACAAATGTGTTTTAATCCTATGCAGAAAGACAATGCTCCAGCTGCGCGGATGAAAACAAGCTGACATGCGGTTGACGTGCGCGCTCCCCACAGTCCTCATGCGGAGGGAGCTGCGCATGTGCAGTTCTCCAAAAATGGCAAATCGGCCATGTTGTACGAAATAGGCGGAGAATCCTCGAATATGTCTTTAACTTGTAACTGTGCGTCGACGTAACTTTTCCTACTGAAGTCACAACTGTCCAGCTGGGCTGTGCTCACCGTCAGTGGTCTGGTTTTACTAACAAGTCCTCCAACTCAAACGGCCACAGTGGTCATTAATGCATGCTTCAAATTACAACCATGGGGTACGTTCAAGTGCCCCCTAGTGACCATGTAAATAATGTCATGGACATCATGGACTGACCGAGGTTTTTTTTTTTTTCTGAGTGAAGGGAGTTGCACTTAATAGTTCCATTTAACCACAAATACAATTCTCTGCATTGAATGGCTTCAGTTTGATTTTCAAAACACAACAAAATCTTTGAAATAGTTTCTGAAACAGATCAGAAGCCACAATATGAACCACAAAAACAAAACAAAAAACAAAAATCTATAGAATGGAGACATCTCTGTATTGTAATTTACACAATGCTTCTCTGGAGACAAATATACTCTTTATCTTTAAAGTTTCCGCTCGGTTTATGGATGTGATCTGGAGTTTTTTCATTTCTACGTGCCTTCCGATGGCGTTCTCTGCAGAGCTGTTGCCCCGCTGCGTCCTGAGCAACCGCGACACTGGTTGCTAAGGACTCTGACCCCTGACCCGGAAGGAAGTTGATGTGCATCACGAACTGGATTTTTTTTTCTTTAAGAACGGAGTTTTGCTCTTTAACTAATAATAATTGTCCACAAATACTCTACTGTGCATTAAATAGCAACTCTATGTCAACTTTCATTTCTTCGTGCTCAGAGGTTCTAGCGCTGGCCCAGACAAACCAATAACCAACCCAAATTAGCAGCTCCTCATAGTCTGGCCGGGTTCAAAGCGTTCTTTTAAACTCCCTTCCTAAAATCAATTTCCTGGGTTAAAAGGGAACATTTTATATCAGAACCTGAATTTCATCCTCCAGACTGCTCACAAAGACCCTGAGAGTGTAGGGTCCTGCTTCCCCTCAATGTCATCACTGTACAAAATTGCTCCCTTTCAACCTAGAAATCTCAAATTTCAGTATGTTTTTTCTGTCTTCCCTTCAGGATCATATCTGTGGTGGTTTGACTCCACTAAGTCCTTTCTGCTGCCTGTGCAGGGCGTGGCAATGTCCAGTTAAGACAATCAATTAAGCACCATTATTTGGTCAAATTTGCTCCAAATAAGATGAGATTTGTGGGATGTGTTCACACCTCTGACTCAAACTCATACATAGAATTTGGAAGCCCTTCCTCCTTCATGAAGCTACTTCCTGTTTGGGAGGAGCTCATGGAATAATTCCATCAGGTTCTGATTTTATAGTTTCCAGAGACCTTACAGTTTAAGTTTCAGGTCTGTATCTACTGTATAGGTCAAATGAAAGCAAAAGAGCAACAGAGGTCAAAGGTCACAGCAGGCTTTACGTCTCAGCTAGGCCTCAGATGGTTAATTGACCTTTTGTAACTCGACTCAAGGACTGTGTGGCACTATTCTTCTTCCAAGTCTCAGTCAAAGAAAAAAAAAAAAAGAGAGGCTTTCTGTTGTGGAATATTTTATCAAAACCACAATGCAGGAGGTTCATATAGGGACAAATGCACACAAGCACACATGTACACATGTACACACACATACGTACACATACACACGTAAATACACATACACACTTACATACACTTGTTGTTACATCAATACTTCATGATCTTCAAAAATACAGTTAAAACATTTAAAAAGGTATCTTAATTTTGTGATATAATATATTAATGCAGACAGACAAGACAGATTGATTGATTTATTGATAGATTTACAACAGAAGAGGAATAAAATTGTTCCAACAGTATGAATATTCTTCTGAATCAAAAACAAATAATAAATAAATAATATTTGGAAAATAAAAAATGAAGTTGTTGTGTTTTGAAAATCAAACTGGAGTCATTCAGGGAATTGTATTTGTAGTTAAATTGAACTATTAAGTGCAACTCCCTCCACTCAAAACAAAAAAAAATCTCCCTCAGTCTTTGATGTCTGTCATATTATTTACATAGTCACTAGTGGGCGCTTGATTTTAAAACATACCCTATGGTTGTAATTTGAGGCATGAATTAATGACCACTGTGGTCATTTGAGTTGGAAGACAGCTATGTTCGACTTCATGTCGAACATAGCTGTTTTTTTCACCCAACCGCTGATACAGTGTATGCAGAAAAGTAACCTGGGCCAATCTTTTGTCATACTTTTCAAACTCTGCACCCGGTTTTTCAGACTCAAAGAGCATAGGCTACTTTAATCCCATCAACCTGTAGAGAAACTGCTGTGGACTCTCCTTATAAAGTTCCTCGAATCCTTATCTAGTTGTTAAGCATTACTCAGTTCCTGAAACAGCTCGGTGCTATTTTGCCCCTGATGTGGGCACTGAGAAACCTTTTTAGCTCATCAACCGTCAAGTCACTTTTGTTAACCAACATGTCTCTGAATGTACCAGGTTTGATAATCTTAATTACAGTTCGGCTTATGTCTGAGTCGACAAAACCTTCTTGTGAACCCTCATCAATCTGTTTACAAAGGCTACTGTAAGACATTTCACAACCATTATTAGATTTTTGTCCACAATGTAACCGGAACTCTCTGTGCGGAAAAAGAGCTGCAACATAATTCACATGCAGTTCCTGATGTTCCATGCTGGAGGACTGACTCACCCCACCAGTGGATGCACCATTGGATTTGTCATTTGACTGATTCTGAAGTTGCAGAGTTCTTTGCAGGCATCCAGCCATCCTTTCTGGCAGTTGTTGGGATGGTATGCATGTCTCTGTTCCTTGTAGATTGCGTTGGATGAATGTCTCTGTCCACCTGCAGTGGTTGTGTTGTCATGTCAGTGCTCGGTGAAGCTGGGGATTTGGTAGCTTGGGCATGGTAATGGTGAGGTGGAGTGGGGTGTCCCTGCTGATGGATGCTGGAATCTTTGTCATACGGCAATGTCTGAAAAGCTTCATCTGCTCCCCTATTCATGGCCACCAAATCACTCAGCATGCCATGGAGAAAGAGAAGTTGGGCCATCCTCCAGGTAGTCGACGATCCAGTCATTCAGTTCTGGCTCACTCAGGTCAGACACATTGCCAGTTGTCTTTCCATCACTGATTGCCTTTGCCATTTCAAACAGTTAGCTTTCACTTAACTTAGAGAGTCCTTTCAATGTAACATCTTGCCCTCTGAGGCAACTGTTGTTGTGATACTGGGCTATACAAAAATAAAATTGATTGATTGATTTCAGGATCTTGTAGATTAAAGTGGACCTATTATGCTATTTTTCAGTCACGTCATATAGGTCACGGAAGCCCAAAAACATAGTATATAAGTTTGTTTGCCCCAAATTCGTCCTATGTGCAGAGTATGAGCATTCTAAAAAGTGGCTCTGAGGAGCCTTCTTCAGAACAGCCTGTTTTTGACAGCCTATTTTCTGTGATGCACTTGAACGCATCTGGCCACGCCCACCTCGTAAATTCACTGTTGTTGAGAAAGCACCTGACAGGAAGTTACATCGGAAGTTTCAAAATAAAACACAATGCACGACCTCACAGACGTAAACTTGTTCCTATATGTCGTTATTCCGCCGCCTCAGGAGGAGAGAGTCAGCTCAACAGGGTCCCAGACAGTAGCAAACGCAGAAATTACTGTTTTTATATAGAATGAACCATACAAAAGGAACTATTGGATAAAGAAAAGCTCTCATTTGAGATCAAAACATAAACCATGTACTCATCCTTGCTGGAAGTACTATAAATTACAGATCAATGTGACTGAATGAGCAGAGCGACCTTACAGAAGCGAAATGAGGTGTGGTTTTTTTTTTTTTTCTGTTTATATCATGTGTTGTTCATGTGATATCAAGAGCACGACAGCCTCTCAGAGGAGCAGCCCTCTTCATCTGTATGGCGCTGCTGGTGTGCGTTGACTTTCGGAGCGGTGGCGCTCTGCTGCGCCCCGCGGCCTGCGCGCAGTGCGCCTCCCGCCGGGGAGAGAGCTCCAGGAGGCGCGCGGCGGGTCCCGCGGGCCCCGTGGCCCGTGTGCGGTGCGCCTCCGGGACTTCCGAAGCCTCTGTGGAGCAGCTCCGGGCCGTTTTTCCAACTTGGCCCCAACTCGACCCCTGGAAGTCAGGCACCCAGGCGCCGTGACAGCCGAGGCCGAGCCAAAGTGCCTCTCTGCTGGGGAGAGGAGCTCCGCTACGTTCCCATCCGAGCTAAATGTGGCTAAGTTAGCGAAAACTGTCAGCTCGTCAGCTGACCCACCTGAAGACGGTGGACGAGCTGACTTTATGATAACACTGGCGATGGATGAATAAATACAGCCAAAATGAGCGACCTATGCGGGGGCCGGCCAAAGGCTGAATCCTCTTCCGGGGGGGGTGTTCCTCTTGTTGACGTAGACAAAAGTAAGATTTCAGAATCGCTTTTATATTTCCTTAAAAGTGGAGTGCGCAATTGAGGGAGGTGACTGAATTTTTCACTTCTGGGGGATCATACAGAGGCTCTGAGAGGTAATATGACTGTAAAGACACCTTTTTAAAGTGAATTTTGCACAATATGACTTGTTTCATGCTCGCCGTGGCTGACAGAAGCCATGATGATGCTGTACTGTGACCTCCACTCTCTGGAGGATGCACAGATCTGCAGCCCTCCTTGAACCTCTGGACACAGGTTCACGTCATACACGGTGCTCACTTCCACAACGGTGCTGTTACAAGCATCCCGGACGAGCCCCCAATTGTTACTGGCCCCACACCTGGGGAATGTGGAACCTGGCACAGTCACGCAGGCAAGGGTGAACTGTAGACCGGAGGAATGGATGACACCGGTTAAAGTGTTGCCCGATAAGCGCTTATTTAATTCTGAGAATCACACCATTTAACACAATCAAAACACTGCAATCAAATTTCATATTTACATTAGCAGCATAACAGATTCCTGAAAATAAAATGCATTAAAAATAAAAGTGCATTACATAAACATTTACAGTAAAATCAAATATAAATTAACAGTATGAAATGCTTTCTGCAGAAAGTTTACAACTTCATGGAAATATGAATTTGGTTTCAACATAAACACTCATGGGCTTAAATAAAAGATAATACAGGCCAAAAATCATATTTCATCAAATGATACATTCCTTCAACTTAATCTCTTCCAGTTAATCACCACATGCATGAGCACTAACACTTCATCAGCACAAGCATAACATGTAGAAACTTCTTTAAGGCACTTTCAGTGAACTCATGCATCTCACAGTGAACACAACAACGAGGCACGGCTACTTGCTATTAGCATGCGAATGGAAGCTACACAATGCTACATTGTGCTTCACAGTTGGTTGACAATGAACCTGAATATAAAGATTCTACTAATTACCTGAGACCGTTATCCAGCATTCTCATCTGCTATGGTCATTTTAAAAACGATTCAAAGGAAGAAATGTAATAAACTTAACCTTTCAAATGGCAGATGACACATAGAGAAAGGACTTCTGTGTGCTTCAAACAAATTTGAACCTCATCACAGCTTCATCAACTGATTCACAAAAGATCTTATTACTCCGCCGACTCCGACAAAACAAAGCTGCTGATTGCATATGTGTTAAACCCACTTTCTCTCCTCCCTCTTCGACACTTGCGCCTGTGGGCGGGATGGAGGCATGGCTGCGCCGCTCTGCTCCCTCTTCACGAAAATTGCAAAATGTTCTGGACATTCCCCGTTGACAGACTGCGCCTGCAGGCCGTTGGCCCTGCCTTTAGACAAAGTGCATTTTACCAAAATAGGGCCTTACGTCTCTTAGCTGGCCTGGGAACGCCTCGGGATTCCTCTGGAAGAGCTGGAGGAAGTGTCTGGAGCCAGGAAAGTCTGGACATCCCTGCTTAGGCTGCTGCCCCTGTGACCCGGTCCCTGATAAGAGGTCAAAAATGGATGGATGGATGGAGGGACTTAAGTGTTAACGTGCTATGTGTGTGTGTGTGTGTGTGTGTGTGTGTGTGTGTGTGTGTATTTTGCAAAGTCCAGATGTCCAAGGTGTGAAATTGAGAAGTATTTGAGCAGTTCTTTAGATTTTTTTTCCCCTTTTTTTCATCAGCGAAGGCTGCCGATGGAAAAAGGTAAAATAGTTCAACTATCCTCTTGGAAAACAAGGTCAAGTCGAGGTCAAGTTTATTTATATAGCACATTTAAAACACAGTAGCCACTGCCCAAAGTGCTGCACACATTTTAAACAAACATTAAAATACAACATACAAGAACGAAAGAAAGAAAAAAGAAAACTAATTAAAAGTATCAGGCACACTGTCTGGCTCAGGTTGTGTTGAAGGCCAATGTGAAAAGATGAATTTTAGCTGTGATTTAAAAATTTCAATAAAGGAAGCAGATCTGATGTTTAGAAGGAGACTGTTCCAAAGCTGTGGTCCCACGACTACAAAGGCTCTGTCGCCTCTGCTCAACAGAACAAGGAAGTTCCTTTGAAAAAAAAAAAAAAAACAAACTCCTGCCTAGTTCGAGGTTTGTCTTATCCAGACTTTGTGTTCCCAGTAAACTCTTTGTTGGATTTGATTGAGTTTAATCTTGTATAAAACATGATGAAGAAGAATGAAAATTTAACTAATGAGAGCAAAATGAACCAGAAGGCCCAGATACATTATCGCGCTGCTTTGGTCTTGAAGCAGCTTGGGGTTTTCCCACAGAGTTGGAAGAAGTACAAGGGGACAGATGTGTGGACTTCTTGTTTCTCCATCCAGAAAAAAAAGGATGATGATTTCAGAATGGCGTTCTTCATATGCAATTTCAGAAAACTACCAGGAACTGACATTAAAAATGTTTCTACTCCATAGCTTGAAGCCACAATGTTAGAGTAAACATTTGTATTTTCACTGATGAATAAAATGCTAATGTATTCTAACATGGAAGCAAGGTTTATAAAATTAAAGAATTAAATAATAAAAGATGGTTTGTTTGTACAGGACAGATTTCATTTCTTTTGCTTCTCCATGGTCAAGGACATGATCACTCGGAAGATAAAGATGTGTTCGTACGTCACGTTCCTGGTTACCCGTGACTGAATATTATCAGAGGTTTTTCAGGACTTTAAACCTGCCCCACAGAAACCCAACACTGAAGTATTGTAAAAACCTTAATTATGCTGTCGTAGATGATCAATGCAGTGAGTCAGACATTTATCTTGGAAAAGGTGACATAAGAGGCAGTAACAGGCAGTAAATGCAAGTCTGCAGTAAATAATGATATGAATATAAGAGGAATGAAAGGAAGAATTAATTACATAATTATTTGACAAATACTAACAGGTCCAATGAATACATACTCCAGCATTCCTCCATTAAATTCATGCTTTACTGTGTCCAACTTAGGGAAATAATACTAGTTATTTAATAAATGACACTTGAACTTAGATGACATTAAAATATGACATTTGAATTTTGCCCTGATTTTTCTCTGGGGCTCCTCCAACCGGCTTTCCAGTGCAAACCTGCAGGTTGAATGCATGCAGTGTTTGTATCATATGCTGCCCATATTTTTATCCGACATTTAACTGGGTTGGAAGGCATGTGTAAAAGGCCATAATGCCATTTTATTGTGTGTTTAAATATGTATTACACAGTTATTATCAAGTATATTTATTGCTAAATGTGCAAAATCACATTAAAAAACTGCTGCCTCCTCTGGATTTTAACATTTTGTTTTTGTATTTTCAACTAAATAAAAGTGTAAAATCAAAACTGAAAAACCTTCTGAACAAAAAACCAACAAGGTGCAGTATCTAAAGTGAAAACACACACACGCACCCACACACGCACGCACGCACACACAGACACACAAAAACAGCACCGTGGACAGTGCCTGTCTGCCTGCCTGCCTGCCTGCCTTTTCCCTATCTCTCCTTAAGAAGAGTCTGCTCTCTCCGTCCATGATTTTTTCACTCTCTGGGTGTCTTTGTAGGCGGAGCCACAGCCTGATGGCTTCATACAGTCACTTTTCAAAGTTAGCGTCTTTCATGTTTTTTTGTTTTTTTTTTTTTGCTGTGGCGCTCTGGCACATGCGTATACCGGCGGGACCAACGCGTTCTGTACGCGCAGCGCGGTCACAAATTTTTAGATTGGGGACGGACGTCCATGGATTGATCGAAGCACGGACTAGGCGACTTTCACGTCCTCCTGCTGAAGCTGCACTCATTTTTCCACATGACCCTTGGAGATGACACGAACACTGGCACACTTCCACTTCCTTTTACAGCTGCCTGCCTCGCCTCTAGTTACTCGCTACACAGTACAGCTGAGCGGTCCTAGTGCCCGTAGTGTACAGCTGGGTTTGCAGGCAGGAAACCAGACACACAATTCATGAAGAGCAGAGATAAAAAATATATGCGTCTTGTCTTTACCCATGCGACCGGGACAAACAACGTCCCCTACGAGATGCACTTCTTCTGGCTCAAATTGGTGATGTCCCGGCTAATATGGGACGGTTGCCAACCCTAATAACGAGCTGTTTGCACAGAAAACTGAATTGGGATGGAGTATAATAGGTGTTGCAAATCCTCATCTTCACTGACAGGGTCCTGGATTCTTAGGAAAGGAGAACATTCGAGAAGAACTCTGACCATCATTTGACCTGATGGTTGGCGACACAGAGGTCAAAACCATCCAGGGATTTGCCACAGCAGCCTGTGAGTGTATGGCTAGTCTTGATCGCTTGTTGAGATTCTCTTCCTGGGTAACACTTCAGGTGGTAGCAACAATCAAGAGACTATTTTCAAAACAGAAATTCCACACCGGTGTTGTGACTGTCAACGAGTGTGAAGCTGCTGCTGAAGCAGTGATAAAACTTGTCCAAAACCAGGCTTTCAACAGAGAGATAAAGTTACTTGAGGCAGGAGAAAATCTTCCCTCCTCTAGTCCTCTCTTTCATCTTGATCCTGTTGCATGTTGGTGGGAGACTTAAATATTCTTCCCTCAGTGAAGAGTTCAAGCATCCGTTAATTCTCTCAAAGGTCAGCCATGTCTCTCAACTCATACACTCAACACAGCACAGGTGTGCCTTAGACTGTCCACGATAAAAGGCCACCCTGAAATGTGCATTTTTTTTTTTTTTGGGGGGGGGGGTCTGGGGACTCAGAACCAGTCAGTATCTGGTGTGACCACTATTTGACTCATGCAGTGCAACACATCTTCTTTGCACATCACCTCATGTTTCAGCAAGATAATGCACGGCCCCATGTTGCAAGGATCTGTACACAATTCTTGGAAGCTGAAAATGTCCCAGTTCTTTCATGGCCAGCATACTCACCGGACATGTCACCCACTGAGCATGTTTGGGATGTGCTTGACCGGCGTATGCGACAGCGTGTACCAGTTCCCAGTAATATCCAGCAACTTCGCACAGCCTTGGAAGAGGAGTGGACCAACATTCCTCAGGCCACAATTGACAATCTGATAAACTCTATGCGAAGAAGATGTGTTGCACTGCATGAGGCAAAAAAGGGTGAATGATGTGGTCATCATAAAGAAAGATATCCTCCCATGCAACCAGTGGCAGCTGGGATGGGTAGTAGAAACGACTGTAGATGGCGATGGCTTGGTGTGAAGAGTGACGCTACAATTTGGAAGAAAAGACTCAGGAAAGTTTGGAGTAAAACCTACGGTTGTAGCAAGACCAAAAAATCAGTGCTGCTTCTCGAAAGTCAGTAATAAAAGTACATGTGCATATTATATTTGAAATGTCTAGCTCTGCATATCATGTGATCTATTTGCACAATTTAAAGGTTGTAGGGCCTCCTTTTTTTCTTTCTTTCCTAAAGGGAGAAAAAAGATAAAAGGGCTGGACAAATGTGGAATAATGCTGTGATTTATTTTGTATATTTGATACTTTTGCATTGTAAACATTTAAATGACCCGGAAGTTACCTGCGCACAATCGTTTAAAGTCGCCCGCTTGACTTACAGCCACAGTTTGACACAGTCGTCAGGCAGCTGCAGCTGCTGTACTGATAGCTCACAGCTTATCTCTCCTGTCTACCAGCCCTTATCTCTCGATTATCAAATCGGATTACTCTAAAGAAAATGTGAATAGTCTGCAGAGACATTGTGGCTCGAAATATAGCCCCGCCTGTCTCTGCACCCCACAGACTGACTTTCAGTTCATCCTTCAACTGATAGATCCCAGATAGGATAAGGAGCCCCAACTACACTTCTGAAAAACACACCTCAGGCAGATTAGTCATTTCCAGAATGATTTTCTGAACTGAATTAGACATGACCAGATCAAAAGCTGACTTGATGTCTGTCTGCCATCCCAGTGGGGGCACACTTAAATGGGGGGGGCGTGCTCCTTACGTGCCTCAGAGCGTGGACTTAAAAGTGACATTTAAGGCATAGCGCCCCCCACGCTTCAATGGTGAGGACAAGTACTGCATGCAGGCCAGCATCTTTATTAAAGTCAAAATAGTGATGCGCAAATCATACATTAAAAATGGTCTAATTCTGCATATGATCCATCATTATGATAGTACTAAAATAATAATAAAATAAAGGAAATACAAGGGGGAAACAGTATTTTTTGCCAATATTTAGGGGCCCCCCAAAATTTCACAAATCATGTTTTCAGGGGAGCTTATGTCTCATTAAGAGATTGCTCTTGCTTGGAGGAATAGAAATATCAATTCCCTCATGTGGTTCAAAATCAGAATCATTAGAATAAGAATTTCGCTCAAGATAGTCTTCATCTTCGGAGACATCCTCCTCTGTTTCACCGACATGATCTAAGACAACTTCCAGAGCCTCACGGACTGTCATATGTTTGTTTCCGCTGCTCATTTTGTAAAGGTCTTCCTGACAGAGTGTAATGTTGATGGGACTTCCATGCGGAGAACCTTTTACATGTTCTGCCCCTGTGCTGTTGAGTGGCCACTGAATGTGGGTGGAGTTTTCCTGTGAGGCATAAATGGTTATTTACAAAAGTCATATCACCTGCACATGTGTGTGTGTGTGTGTGTGTGTGTGTGTGTGTGTGTGTGTGTGGTGAAATATGTCTCAAAGTTGCAGTGCAAAGAAAGAAATAGTCTGACACTTTTGATACCCTTTTACCTCCAGTTTGACTGCTGAGTCAAATAAAACCCAAACAGTATGTGATATAAACATGCAGGGAGTGGTTGCACATATGTGAAATGAGCCATTTTCATTTTATACTGTATGTTGATTACACTAATTAAAGCAAGCAGGAGAAGAACGGGTCAATTTGACCCGTAGCATAATAGGAGGGTTAATCATCAATTTTAATTAATCTTTAACACAGACACAGGTCTATAAATTGTCACAGCCCTGCACTGTGGCGACACCTGCTTCACACCTGGGTACAGTGTTGCTGCTGAACCATGGAGGTGTCTGGAGGGCTGTTTTTTCTGGTACTTCTGCATATTTTCACAGGAGGCACTTCAGGTAAACCATCTATTTTCCTTGTCGTGTAAGATTAAATAAATAGCCACTGAAGTTTGATCTTTGAGAGCTTTGCTCATTTTTTTTAATTTAATGGACTGAATTTATTATAAGACAGAAAAAGTTCACTCCTACGGCACCCCAAAAGGGACACGGTGATTATGACTTTATTAAAGGGAGTTTTACATGCTTATGTAAGCAACTTTAAGCTCTAACGTAATATTTTTATGTGAGAGTGTAAAACTCTCGTCTGCATGGATCCCTCCGCTCCCGTCCGCTCAGCCAAAATTTTGAGACCGAGTTGCTCGTACACCAGTTGTACCAGTATACGCATGCACCAGAGCGCCACAGCGAACAAACCATAAGGATGCTAACTTTGAAAAGTCACTCTGTGAAGCCACCAGGCTGTAGCTCGATCTGTAAAGACACGCAGGCCCTCGTTTATCAAACGATCATACGCCGGCATACGGGGGTACGGCCATATAAAAGACGAGATCGGGATTTATCAATATGATCGTAATTGTACGGAAAGATGAAGTCTCAAGACAGTTCTGACATCGTGTACGCAAGTTTGAGCCAGTGTGGATTTGCGGTGCAACACAGCAAAACCTGGTGGAGCGTGAAAATAATGATAAAGCAAACCTCAAACATGTCATTCCGCACTAGCAGCACATATTTGGTGCAGATTAAAAAGTAAAAGACAATAACTAATAAAATAATGCTCTTATAGAATATCTAATAAATTTCCCCTTGTGGGATTAATGAAGGATTTTCAAATTTCAATAACTCCGCTGGTCCACTCTGCAACGGAGATGAGCGTTGGTTTACAGCTCTTCCTGAAGACCTCAGAGCTCTGGGTGTTTAACATTAGGCAATTAAATCTGAGGTGTATCTGAGCCAAAGACCATTTAAAGCTTTAAAGACACAGAAACAAAGCAACTTGTTCTTTTTAAATGAGCGCGAAATAAAAATATATGACAAAAAATATATCGAACCCAATGTATATGAGAATATAGTCAAAACTATATGATTATATGCAGCTTGATATGAATTGATCTACACCAGTGGTCCTCAAACCAGTCCAGAATGAGCCGCTGTGGCTGCTGGTTTTCACTCCTGTTTGGTTCCAACCCACCAAGTCCACAGGTGGACTCACTTGAGGAAATGGGTGGAGTCTGATATGCTGTTTGGTTCCAATCAAATAAGAGCACATAGGACTCCACCCATTTCCTCAAGTGAGTCCACCTGTAGACCTGGCAGAATAGGTGGAGTCTAGTGTGCTCTTGTTTGGTTTGAACAAAAACCAGCAGCCACAGCGGCTCATTCTGGACTGGTTTGAGGACCACTGATCTTACCGCTTTCATAATTTGGACCAAGACGCTCAATGCAGCATTGACCAACCTGTGGTGTGGCATGACATGGCAGGTCGACTGTATACTAATGAAAAATGTACAATTGAAATATTGAGATACCTAATAAGAATAAAAAAATGTCTATAAAAATGTGGCATGACTCATTTAACACTTAATATTGTTTTCAGAAGTATGATCTGGCATACAAACAACAACACAATGACATATGTGCTGTAAGATTTAGTTCAGTAAATGTAATTACAGTGATTGTATTCATGAGACCGCTCCTTTGTCTTTCCACAGGAACCCAGACCACAAGCTGTAATTCATGTCACGCTGAGGCCTTCTGCCTGGATCAAAAAGAACGAGGCGACACTTTCTCGCGCCATGCCCATCCTTACACTTGTCTGTGTAAGGATGGCTTTGTAGGCGATGGTCTGACCTGCTATGATGCAAAGCGGTGCAGTGACTCCTCCTGCTGCAGATCAGGTTACCACTGGTCACCTGAAAGGGGGTGTGTGGACGTCGACGAGTGCTCCCTCCCAGACTCTCCCTGCAACTCCCGTCAGATTTGTAAAAACACACCAGGGTCCTTTGAATGTCTGGAGTCTGTGTCAGAACTCTCGTCAGGGCCATCGCCTTTCCAGGCTGTGTGTGGGGGAACAGTTTGTCCCACAGGCATGGACTGCATCCTTCATAATGGCACTCCCCACTGTGTTGACCCCTGTGATGACTACACTGTACTGAATGATGAATGGCGATCTACAAGTTTAAGTGGAAATGGAGTCCGTTGTGATCGAGATATCAACTGGCAAGGCTGGTATCGCATGTTTCAGGGGCAAACCAGTGCTCGTATCCCAGAGAGGTGTATAGGCCCAAACAGGTGTGGGACACAAGCTCCTCTGTATTTAGCTGAACCTCATCCCACACAGTCAGGCGTGATTGTCAATCGCACTGTGTGCAATTCCTGGGACGGCAGTTGCTGCAAGTTCCCAAATCACCAAATCCAAGTAAAACGCTGCAGTGGAGGCTTCTATGTCTACAAACTTGTAGCACCAAGCACATGTAATCTTGCATACTGTTCAGGTAATGCTCTTATTAAAACATCCTCGCACAGGTTAAATTGTTGCATATAATGTATTCACTTTGGGGGTTTTTTGTTTTGTTTTTTCCAACAGAGGTGAATGAAACAGTGCATTCAACAATACCACCAGTAAGCATCACACCACCTGGTAACAACACAGCAGTTGAGGGAGAAGTGCGCCTGGCAGATGGAGGAAGCAGCTCCTGCTCTGGCAGAGTGGAGATCTTCCACTCTGGAGAGTGGGGGACAGTGTGTGATGATCAATGGGACCTGCTCGATGCTGAGGTGGTGTGTAGACAGCTGGGCTGTGGCAGAGCCTTCTCAGCACTAACAGTGGCATACTTTGGACAAGGCAGCGGACCCATCTGGTATGATGATGTTAAATGCAAGGGCAATGAAACAAAGCTGTCTGACTGTGAGCACCGAGGGATTGGGACTCATAACTGTGGCCACAATGAAGATGCTGGAGTTGTCTGTGAAGGTAAGTACAGATTTGTGCAGATAGTGAGTATGTTTTTCAGCACCGACTCATCTGTCTTTCTTTCTTTTCCTCTCAGCTGCTTCGCCAGTGAGACTTGCCAACTCTGGACACCGCTGCTCAGGCAGAGTGGAGATCTTCCATGCTGGACAGTGGGGGACAGTGTGTGATGATAACTGGGACCTTGACAATGCCAATGTGGTGTGCAGACAGCTGGGCTGCAGAGCGGCCCAATCAGCTTTATCTGGTGCAGTCTTTGGAGCTGGCAGAGGACCCATCTGGTTGGACAATGTCTCTTGTTTTGGAAATGAGTCATCTATATCAGACTGCAGACATTCAGGGTTCGGAGTCCACAACTGTGGTCACCACGAAGATGCCAGTATTATATGTGAAGGTAAACGTTCATGAATACATTTTGGATAGATTTCAATTGTTGTTGCTCACATTTAATTGTGTGATGAACTCATTTGTGCCCAGAAATGCTGCACACACTGTTGTTGTCATGTTCTCAGTTCACAGAACATTTTCTTTCAGGTGCGCCAGGTATCCACGGCACAGCAAGTCCGACATTGCCACCTGTGAACAGTACAAATATTCCGACAGTCGCCACAACAACTTTGCCAAGTCCACCACCGCCTGTCAACATAACCACACCACCTTCCCAGATTGTGTGTGGGGGAACAGTTTGTCCTCCAGGCATGGACTGCATCCTTCATCATGGCACTCCCCACTGTGCTGACCCCTGTGATGACTACACTGTACTGAATGATGAATGGCGATCTACAAGTTTAAGTGGAAATGGAGTCCGTTGTGATCGAGATATCAACTGGCAAGGCTGGTATCGCATGTTTCAGGGGCAAACCAGTGCTCGTATCCCAGAGAGGTGTATAGGCCCAAACAGGTGTGGGACACAAGCTCCTCTGTATTTAGCTGAACCTCATCCCACACAGTCAGGCGTGATTGTCAGTCGCACTGTGTGCAATTCCTGGGACGGCAATTGCTGCAAGTTCCCAAATCACCAAATCCAAGTAAAACGCTGCAGTGGAGGCTTCTATGTCTACAAACTTGTAGCACCAAGCACATGTAATCTTGCATACTGTTCAGGTAATGCTCTTATTAAAACATCCTCGCACAGGTTAAATTGTTGCATATAATGTATTCACTTTGGGGTTTTTTTTGTCTTGTTTTTTCCAACAGAGGTGAATGAAACAGTGCATTCAACAATACCACCAGTAAGCATCACACCACCTGGTGACGACACAGGAGTTGAGGGAGAAGTGCGCCTGGCAGATGGAGGAAACAGCTCCTGCTCTGGCAGAGTGGAGATCTTCCACTCTGGACAGTGGGGGACAGTGTGTGATGATAACTGGGACCTTGACAATGCCAATGTGGTGTGCAGACAGCTGGGCTGTAGAGCGGCCCAATCAGCTTTATCTGGTGCAGCCTTTGGAGCTGGCAGAGGACCCATCTGGTTGGACAATGTCTCTTGTTTTGGAAATGAGTCATCTATATCAGACTGCAGACATTCAGGGTTCGGAGTCCACAACTGTGGTCACCATGAAGATGCCAGTGTTATCTGTGAAGGTAAACGTTCATGAATACATTTTGAATACATTTTAATTGCTGTTGCTCGCATTTAATTGTGTGATGAACACAGTTGTGCACAGAAATGCTGCACAGACTGTTGGTGTCGTCTTCTCAGTTCACAGAACATTTTCTTTCAGGTGCGCCAGGCAGCCACAGCACAGCAAGTCCGACATTTCCACCTGTGAACAGCACAAACATTCCGCCAGTCTCCAGAACATCTCCACAACCACCTCTGGATGCTTTTCATCTTTATTGTCAAGAGAGCAAAATCCAAATACAAGTGGAGGCAAGTCACCTGACAGCCTCTGGGCTCGACCCATTGTCTGGACACTTGGCTGATCACAACTGCACCTGGGTCAGAGCGAACGGTGGCTGGATTTGGTATGAAGTTGATACTCAACCAGAAGCCTGCGGAAATCTAATGAAGGTATTTGTTCTTTCTTTGACTAACCTCCATGTGTGTCCTGCTACAGCATCCCCTGACGAGTTAAAAACCACATTATGACCGATGATACCTTTTTGCAGTGGAGATACAATTGAAGGAATTTAGTTGAGACTCTCAATACAATTAGAAGTTTTCTCTGATCTCTACATTATCTCACAAGTAGATCATCACTGCTGTTCATAGATGTCTGGGCACAAAATCCATAATCATTTTAATATTTCCATGTCGTTATAATCCATTATGTATTGTTAGACTTAAGATTGCAATCTCTTCAATTTGATATTTTTTTATCTTCATGGGGGATTGACGAAAGATGTCTAAATATGTTAATATTGCTTTGTCTTTCTCATCTGATGTGACCATTCGCCTTATTGATCACTTGATCATCTGTCTTTCAGACCAACCTCACACATGTGACATACGTCAACAATATATTTATCTATTCAGCACGAAACCCATCCTTCAGCGTTCCACATCGAGTTCCCTTCTCCTGCACGTATCCTCTGGATACAGACAGCACCCTTGATGTGGCTGTCAGGCCAGTCCTGGAGTAAGAAAACCTTCATTCAGTCTACATTGACATTATTTACTATTCATTAGTAACATTTGTAACTGCAAAGATATTTTGACTATGGTTTTGATTTATTTATTTATTTTTTACAATATGCGGTTTACTTGGTGACCTTCAGGATGTGATGACTTGGTAGTCAAAATGCATTCTGTCTTCTTTTATTTTGCAATATCTACACAGCAAAAATAATGAATAATTTTGAATCAATTATTTTTGAGTTAGATTTGTTAACACAGCTTATTTCCTTTCACAGGGAGAAGGGTGGAATTTCTGGTTTGGGCAGCCGAGCGAGTGTCGCCATGTCTCTGTACCGTAGCCCCGCCTTCAGTGACACTTACCCACCAGGGTTGGTGACCCTCCCAGTGGACTCCGCATTGTATGTGGGGGTCTCTGTGGAGAACAGGGGTCCAGACTTTGCTGTTATTCTGGAGGACTGTTTCGCAAGTCACTCTCTAAGCCCTCAATCTCCTGAGAAATACCCTTTAATCCAGAACAGGTACGTGCACCTCCTCAGCCTCAGCAGAAACCTTGTGGGATCCAGTAACATGTAATGACCCTGATGATCTCCTCCATCTTTTCTGCAAGGTGTCCCGTTGACCCTCGGCAGGTGGAGGTGATTGAGAACGGCAGATCAACTCGGGCTCGTTTCTCTGCTCTGTTTTTCCTCCCAAATGGAAAACACGAAGACGTGTATCTTCACTGCAACCTCACCCTCTGTGACATGAGGAAGTACAGCTGCTTCACTGTGAGTCTCAAATTTCACTTCATCAGCATCAGAATCTGTCCATCCGTCTGACCGACTGATCGACAGATAAATAAACTTCTTTTTTTCAAGTGGCCCTTATTCTCATCCATAATAATGATTCTCTCTCTCCTCCTCCCCTCACCCCTCTGTACTTTGTAGTCTTGCAGTCGGAGAACAAGTCGTTCTGTTTTCAACTCTGCTTCAGTGACTCCCACCTCCATTGGGCCAATCACTTGTAAGTCTGACTATCAATCTCACTTTGAGACTACTGATTGATTTCACAACATATTTTTTTTCCTTTCTGTCTTACAGGGGCTGATTAAGTGGCATGATCTCCATGAAAAACAATACCAACTGTGGCCTTTGTAATATTGTTTTTGTACTCACAATCCCAAAATGAATGTTTTCACTATGTATACTGAAATCTTACAAGCTGTTATATTTTCTGTCATTTCCAAATATGTGCAATGGAAAAAAACACTAAAGTTTTAATAAAATAGTGTTCTTGTCACCTCCTTTTTTCTTTTCGTATGAGAATGTGATCCCAATATTTCTTTAAATATTTTCTTTAAATAGTAATAAATTTCAAATTATATTACAAGTAATCAACAATGACACAGTGACAATTGAACAATAATCAGAAAATAAAACAAAGCAACAATGGCAACAACATATAAAATAAGATTTGAAAAATAAATTAATAAGCAAACAAAGGGGGACAAGAGTCAAGTATCTCCTGCGTCACTCCACAGCTGACTATCTTACCAAAGAGGTAAGAGAAGTGAAGTAGGTTGATGAAGAGGGTATCATTAGTTGTTCATATGCTCTAGAACTGGACTCTATATCCTGGAGAACTTCCTACCAGCAAGTTCATCTCTCAGTCCTTCCACATGTCGTATGCTTATGAGTTCCCACAGCCAAGTCTCAAACTTGGGAGCTAAATCAGACTTCTACAATTTCAGTATACATCTTTTGTCAATCATCATACCATGAATCAAAACAGTATGTGTGCTCCAATCCAAGTTGTCTAGAGTGCTTGAGTGTCCAAACAGAGCAGTTTCGGGGTCAGGTGTTACACCGACATTAAAAACAGAGAAAAAAAGTTGTGCAATTTCAGGCAAGACCAACACAGATGTATGAGAGTACCTTCTGAGGTGTTACATTGATTGCACATCGGAGCGAGGTCAGGGAAATTGTTTTAATCTCATCTTAGAGTAGTGCAATCTGTGTCCTATTTTGTACTCGATCAGTTGGAGTCTTGCATTAATTGAGCAAGGCTTCATGGTAGTTAATACATTATCCCAACTTCCATTCTCAGTCTCAGTATCAAGCTCACTTTCCCAGGCCTTTTTTATTTTAATTGTAGATGAGACTAAAGTACTTTAGAAGTAATGAACCAGCTTGGTGTTTTGCTTCAGGGAGACCCAGAAGGTATTCGAACAGGACATTATTTTCAGGTGATAATTCATATGACGAAGTAGCCTGTCGGACATAGTGCCTCAGTTGTAAATATTAAAAGGACTTGGATTTCGAAAGAGAAAATTGGGACTGCAGTTATTCAAAAGAGCCTAAATGTCAATCAGAATGAAGGGCTTTTAAATTGAGCCGACCCATACAGCTCCAATCTCTGACGGCATTGTCTGTAACATGTGACGTCTCGTAACAGCTTTGAATGTCTACCACAAGACAGAGTCCGAGACGTCTGCGGTGTCATTATTGTCAAGATATTCTGTGATTTTTGCTGATACTCGTGAACAGAAATTTTTTTCTGTCAACAGAGATGGACACGCTATGAGGAGCACTGTCTAGGCCTTTTGAAATCAAGAGTAATGGATGTTGGCGCCTGGTCTGAAATAAAAATGTTCTGATATTTCGTGTTTGGAACATTTGGTATGAGTTTAGCATGCATAAAAAAAAAACAAAACATATTTAGTAGGTATATGTAGCAGATATTGTCCAAAAGTTGTTGATTTTCAAATGTTTTATTTAGCCATTTTTATATTTTAGATTTCTGTGCAGATTAGTTCACCTTTTATTCTTTGGAGGGAGAGAGGAGGCAGAGGCTCCTGCTTGCTTTGCTTGTGTTCATTTGTGGCATTACTTCGGGGTTCCAGTAGAGGGGAGTAGCACTCTTTTAACATCAGTCAATACAGATGAGTGAATGGGAGTGTGGGTATTCATTTCACTCTTCCCATTTTCACCCATAACTACCTCAATATAAACTATGAAAAACAGCCAACACTTTGGTATCTTTATGCTCTGTGTTATTTTCATTGCGTCTGGAAAAATGTATATTTAGATTTTTGTGTAATTATTCAGTGTTCGTCTAACTTGATGGAAAAAACCTCAATTCAACAAAAAAGAACATATATTTACTCATCCCAAACACCCACTTTCACTAATAAAGCGGGAGAAAATAGCTAAACATGTCAGCTCAGGGATCCTATTCTCGTCAATACCTAACCAGCAATATCATGAGATGGTTAACTGTAAGCGGAGTCTCCATCTGAAAGAAACTATTAAATAATAATCATCATAAGATCTCAATAACAAAAATTTAGAGAGTGCCAAGGTGTTTATATAAAACAATATTGAGCATATTACGCAAATTAACAAACCAAACAAAACATTTCCAGCATTCAGAATTACTCAATAGTAAAGAAGTGAGAGTCGGGAACCTTGATGAGAGACAGATGATCAATGTCTCTGCCGGGAAGTTGGGATACATATAGATACGTCTCCCAAGGTAGATCAAGGGGGTGCTCTCCCATGCCAGTTGCAAGTATTTTCTCCCTCACCTGAAAGCTGTGAATCCTAATGATCATGACACTGGGACATGTTCCAGCGTCAGGTTGCTGTCCCAGTTGGTGCGCTCTGTCAACCTCTATCGGAGTGGGAAAGTGAGCCGAGCCCAGCAGGTTCCACAAAAAGTTAACAAAAAACTCCACAGGGTTTTTTACACTCCATTGTTTCTGGCAGGCTCACCATCTTTATGTTCTGGCCTCAAAGTCGATAACTGTCTTTTGGGGCAGCTTGAGACTCGCCTCTAACTGTCGCCATTGCTGCTTTAGCTGGGCCAATAGCCTTTATTGGTGCATCAGTACTGGATCAGATGAACCTATCTTTAGTAACAGGTTATCTTCCACAGGCCTTCAAGGTTGCTGTTTTTAAACCTCGTCTTAAAAAGCCCACCCTTGATCCAGGTGTTCTAACAAGTTACAGACCAATATCCAACCTTCCCTTTATTTATAAAATCCTCGAGAAAGCTGTTGCAAGTCAGCTTTGTGTTTATTTATATAACAACAACCTATTTGAGTATTTTTAGTCAGGTTTTAGAGCTCATCATAGCACAGAGACAGCTCTGGTAAAAGTTACTTTTGTTCTTCTCACAGCCTCAGATAAAGAACTCTCTGTTCTGGTCCTGTTAGATCTCAGAGCTGCATTTGATACTGTTGATCATGACATCCTACTACAGAGACTAGAATATATTATTGGGATTAAAGGCACAGCATTAAACTGGTTTTGATCATATTTGCAGACAGGTTCCACTTGTTTAATGTTAATGGTGACTCTTCAGCTCAGATAAAGGTGAAACATGGAGTTCCACAAGGTTCTGTCCTAGGACCTATACTCTTCACATTATACATGCTCCCTATACAGAAAATCATTAAGAAACTGTTGGAAATATTATGTTTCAGTGTCACTGCTAAATGCTTTCTCTGTTTTATTCTGTATTGAACTCTGCATAGAGAAGTGTGTTTTCTGAAGTGAGGAAGAGCTTTCTGTTGTGTGGAAGACATCCAAATAAGGTGATGGTATGTCTCATCCCTTTCCTGTTGTAACCATTGCTTTGTGAGCATCCCAAAAAAAAGATGGTGAAACCAGTCCTTATCTGCAAATTATATACAAGCGCCACCCTCTGTGTTAAAAAAAAAAAAAAAACAGGTGGAAAACCAGTGCTCTTTCAGAGAAAAAGAAGGAGCGCTGCGTTTTTCTGTCATTGCAAGTATAAGAATTTTGACTCAGCCTGAATTCTTCTCTGTATTTGTGTTCTTTTTTTCTTTAGCTATTTCAGGGTTTGAACGTGACATACGTAGAACTTTTTCCTTCAAGCCGGATCCCAATCCCCGCTTCTGAGAGGGGGATCGAGGCCAGCTATACTGTGCATAGCCGGACTGGGTCCTGAAACAAAGCCCTCCAGGTTGAATTCCTACAGAGGTCAGCAGTAGGAGTTCTGGGTTCTTTTTCAGAACCAGCTTGACACTATCTGAGGGACATGAAACCGTAGGAAGACAGGTGACACTCAAACTAGGTCTATGACCTGAGTGAATAATTTTTAGTGAGCTGATTTAGAGAACCATAAAATAGGATGGACTAGATCAATATAGCAAGATCTAAAACCATTTAAGTAAGAAAATCCTCTGACAGGCAAAACCCCTATTGTGACTCTACTTAGGAGAAGTGAGAGTTTTTCTAGACAATAGGCAAGTCCACTGGCAGTGCTATTTTATTTAGTCCCAGGATCTGTGAATCCTAAAGAAGCAAAAGATGAGTGAATGTGTTGTGTGAATGGAGTAAACCACAAGCGGACAACCTGAAACCTAACGGTGTCAACGTACGGTTATCAGTTGAAGTAGATTGTGGAAATCACTTATTAAGGTGCAGGTGATTCTGGTGGAGGAATGTAAAACAATCTTCAGTTCTGGGATTAGTACCCCCAGTGGGAGACCGGATCAAACAAAGGTTTGACCTAGAAGCTTTTCTCTCAGGAACTGGATTTTGGCTCAAAGAAGCATTTTCCTCTCACTCTCTACTCAGCGACAGTAGCTCAGATGGTAGAGTGGGTTGTCTCATAACTGTAATGTTGGCGGTTCAATCCCCGCACCCGCAAGTGGAAAAACTGTCATCGTGTCCTTGGGCAAGACACTTCACCCACCTTGCTTAAAAGTAGTGTGAGAGTGAATGGTTGGTGGTGGTGGTAGGAGGGGCTGATGGCGCAGACTGGCAGCCTCGCCTCTGTCAGTCTACCCCAGGGCAGCTGTGGCTACAGTAGTACCTTATCACCACCCAGTATGGAGAGAATGAATAATGCAATGTAAAGCATCTTTGAGTGTCCAACAAAACCAATGCATTATTAGTATTACCTCCACCAGGAGGTTATGTAATCACGTTGGTTTGTTGCTTGGTTTGTTGGTTGGACTGTTAGCAACATTATGGAAAAAGTAATGGATGGATTGCAATGAAACTTTGTGGAAAGGTGGGTCTTGGGCTAACTTAGAATCCATTAAATTTTTGTGATGATCCGCATCACTGTCTGGATCCAGGAATTTTTTAAAGGATTCTTTATCATTGAGCGATAGGGCAGTCTTTCACATAGTTGGGCAGGCCCGCCGACAGGGGGCCTGTGCAGCATGGGCGCGCTGCGCCGCGTGGGACACACGTAGTGGTGCAGCGTACCGTGTGCGGCCGCACCACTCCGTGCGCTGCACGCGGCACGCCGCACCACTACGCGCACTGCACGCCACGCCGCATGCCGCAGCGCTCCGCTCCGATCACACCCCCAATCACAATGTTTCTTTATTATATATGATATGGTGTTCTTATTGTTGTTGGTGACTGATTTGAGCTATGGCGGAGGTCTGCGCTCTCTGAGTGCCAAATTCTAGTTATTACTGCTATCTCACACCAGCGGCAGTAACTAAAATTAATTCTGGTAAAATAATTAACTGAAATGAATTAAAATGGGTAATTGTTGTTGCAAAAAGAAAGAAAATAATGGAAGGAGATGCTAAATATATGGAAAAGGCATACCCTGGGTCGACCCATAAATTGAAGGAATGGCCGAAAAAACATGCACAAACTTTGTCTCAAAAATAAAACTCAAAGACAACACAAAAAAGGTAAAGATAAAAAAAAAAAAAAAAAAACTACAGAAGGACTTGGAAATGCCAGGAAATTGCTTACTGAAGCTCACAGAAGAAAAGCTGGAATTGAGAAGAGAAGAGAAAAAGAAACAACTGACAATTTTTTTGTAAGACCCGAAGACAATGAAATTGGACAGAGATGACGTGGACATGACAGACAGGGAGAAGTGGTTGCAGCTGCAGAACCACACCCGTAGGAGACACAATATGAGCCACCTCCATACACTACAACCACAGACGAACAATCTGTATCCAAGTCTGACCAACTTACAAATCTCATCAACTGCTCCACCCGAGCTCCACACACCCAGAACCAGACAAAAGAGGCAAATAAAAATGACTTGGAGCAAACAAATGGGAGGACTTTTTAGTCCAATGTCACCAAAACCTTATTTGTCCTCACCACCAGAAGACATCCTTCCCATGATACGAGTAGCAAACCTGGCATTTGGGAGGATGGTCAGTCAAGATCCATATTGGTACATAGGACTTGGAATGTTGAAGATGTAAAGAAAGCTGTAACTGGACTTACATCTCACACGATTGACCAAGACCAGTTCTGCCAGGATATGACTGATCTGGAGGAGACTGGAATCCCCTTGGAGACCAAGGAAATAATCCTGCTGAGAGATGAATCACAGCTCTGCATGAGAAAATTAGGGGACAATTTAGGAAGATTGCAGATTACTCAATGATTGGTCAGATTCAACAAAAAGACGGAGAGACTGTAGATGATTTCAGGACAAGGTTTGAGGCAGTGTTCAAACAGGACAGTGGATTGTGTGACGACGGTGAACTGAATGGAGTGTTCCAACAACAGTTGTCTATTAATGCCTCAAATCAGGTTTTAAACTTTTTACAGTGCGCATTTGTGCAGCGTCACTTCTCACACTTCGCACACTTGTTTCCCTGAAAAACACGCACACACACACCAACACACACAAAATTGATGTATTACTGACCGTCAGTAATAATCAAGAACATATTAAAAATAGTAAAATAAGTCTCCCCGGCTGTGCACCAGGACGGACACCTTCCCACACGGTCCCGTCCTTACCCTGCTCATTTGATTCTGGGACTGCAGGCTCGACAGGACAAAGGTATTTATTCAGAAAATATTTTCGTTATAAAATTAATTTTTCAAAACGAGAAATACATGGTTTGCTGTACTTTGATGGAGGATACCGGAATCTGTAATTGGCACCTCTGGAGACACTGAATGCTTTGTAATATTATGTGTGTCATTGTTAGGACCTTATTTGCTTCAGAAAAACATACAAGACACATATTTAGGAAAAGTCAAAGAATTAGAGGACAGGGGAATCATTTTTAACAGATTTATTTGAATTGTAAAAACCCAAACGGTCTATCAGACCGTCTTGGATGTTCTGGTGTTAATCACCTGCATTTAGACGGAAAAAACACTGCACAACAGTTGCGGGTTTGATGATTCATATTGTGGGTGATATGACACATGGGTGTTTTTTGTCCAATCCCATTGAAAACAATCGTATTAGAAGCATAAAGCGATCCAGATTCTATCCTCCCAGGTGAAGCGCATTATTCAGTTTCTGTGACATAATGAAAAGATCTCTGTCCCACTTTACAGGATCTGATGTTGAGCAGTCTTCAGGCCTGAGCAGAGTGTTTTGTCCTGATGGATATCTGCTGAAACAGGTCAAACATCTTCACGATGCGCTCAGCCGCATGTTCTCTGTAACCCTCCGCTCCACCGGCGAGGCTCCATGACGCTGCGGCGCAGAGCTCAGCCAGCAGCCCGCTGACAGCGGGCGCTCAGCGGACCCCCAGTCCGCAGTGCGACCCGCTGCTCAGCCCAGTCACCACGTCTGGTCCTCCACTGAGCCGCTGCTGCACGCCCATGTCTCTGGACAAAGACAGGATCAGAAACACGCAAAAAACAAACAAAAAAACCAAAACACTCAAAACATGACAAAAAAATCCTCCCGTCAGAAACAATATAATTCAAAATTATTTCTGTGCATCTATCTTTTCCCGTAATTATTTGGCGACTCCAATATGGAGATAATTTTTTTAAACTTTTGGATTTGTAACCAAAACTTTTGAATTCAAAACCAAAACTTTTTAATTCAAAACCAAAACTTTTGAGCATGCAAGCAAAACTTCACAATTCAAAACCAAAGCTTTTTTCTGTTTTGATGTCAAAAAAAATTTGGTGGGGTTGCCACTTAAATAATTTTGTTCTCAGATTTATTCTATTTGATTGAACTTTTATTTTTTTGATTGCAACTTTATGTTTTTTGGTCTCAACTCTCTTTTTTTTTTGGCAAAACTTTTTTTGATTGATTGAATAATAAAGACACAAAATTATCTCCATACTCCAAGAAATGATATTGGGGTCGGGACAAACGGCTGCGCTTGATGCGACATCAGTGCTCAAACTCAAGTTATTTGTATTTATTTATTTATTTATTTATTTATTTATTTATTTATTTATTCATTCATTCATTCATTCATTCATTAACTCACTCACTATAATTTTCCAACACAAATAGCTTCTACACAATCACAGGAGCTCTTCAGGCTCAAACCCAGCAGTCCAAACACAGGAGGGAGAAGCGTTTAAAAAGAAAGTATTTATTTCATAAGTGATCTTAATGGCACTGACAAGCTGGAAACCTGTCTGTGAGGTTTTCTCAGACAAATGATCATCTTCCCTCCCCTGCCTGCACACTTTCTGCATGAAATTATCACTGGTCCCAGCTGATTCTGTCGACACCTCCCCCTGGTGCGCCGCCACGCCCATCTCGGTGCAAGCGCAGCGGACCGGTCAGACACCCGTTGACGAAAATATGAATCCGCCTCCGCCGGTTTCCGTTCTCTGCGTTGAAAATACGACCTTTTATATTATGTATGAGACAGGGTATCAATCCTTGTGTTTTGTATAGCCCCCCTATGCTGATTGCAATGAGCTGGAGTCTCTTAAGGCGAAAGGTGAGACACAACACAGACAGATTGCGTGGGTAGATGGGATTGTGAGATTGGTTAAGATTCGCACAGACAGAAGGCCAGTTTATTGCTACCAAAGAAATTAACAGGGGTGAAGCTGGAAGTTCCCTGAGAAGTCAGTCCCATGCACACACAGGGAGAACATGCAAACTCTACACAACACAGCAGTGTCTTGTTTGTGGGATGAATGTGACCTGTTGGACACCAAATCTCAATATTTTAGAAGAACAGGAACCGAAGCTGACACAGATAATATCGAAACCTGCTAATACACACACACACACACACACACACACACACACACACACACACACACACACATATATATAAATCAAGCGACATGAAAGTTTTTAAAGTTCAAAACATAAAATGTTTTTTAATTCTTTTATTTTAACATTGACATTTCTTATGTATAAATATTAGAAAGTGAGAGAGAATTGTTTTTTTTTCCGTTTCACTCACCACATTCATGAAATTTTCCTAAATAAATCTGACATGTTTAATTTGTGCTCATACTTAAAAACATCTGCTTTCTTTCACATTTTTCATTTGATCTACTTTGTACATCTGTGCGTCTTCTGATGATACATTCATGCAGTCCCATCGCAACATATTTTTGTGGGAATTGATGTGTTTGTCCACTGATAAGATGTTTGTGAAGGAACGTCTCTTGGTTTTTAGGATGGGAGGCTCAGCCCCCAGTGGATGCACAGGATGTGAGTGAACATAGCGCACAAGCACAAAACTTCACAATCAGGTAACAATGACTGAGAAATTATTCATTTGTGGGTTAGAGAGCTGAGAGGGGGATTCCTCACATTGGAAGGAGCGGGGTTTGGTAACGTGGCGAGGTGTGATACACTGACGTTTAGGGGCTAAATAGGCGGAAGTGATCTTGCAGGATGGTTTTCCTGGTTTGACAGGAATCACTCTGGTGTGCGGATAATAAACTCCACTCCACTCTGCTCCCTCGTCCGTCTCCTCTTTTTGGAACCTCATCATTGGTGACCTCCACATTGGTGACCCTGAGTTGGACATGTCTGTGGATTCAAGCGACAGCACAGGAGCGCAAGTGGGTGCCGCTGTACATGCCGCTGCTATCAAGCTATCTGACTTCTGGCAACACGATCCAGAACCATGGTTCTAGCACATCGAGGCGCAACTTGAGCTGATGGACTCTGGATTCGGCAACCACATGCCGTGTTATGGGTTTCCTGCACGACCCGCCGGCGCAAAACAAACTCCGATCTGTATGTTTGGCACCAGGTTTGTGACTGTGTGTTTTGATGGTCGGCAGTTCGGCTGGGCGTTTGTGATGGCTGATGTGGCCGTGTCGATTCTCGGGGCTGATTTCCTGTGCGCACAAGGATTATTGGTGGACACTGTAAACTGTTGCTTGGTGGACGCGCTTTCGTTCTCCTCGTATTCATGCACTGTGGGGAAGGGGGGATTTCTGTCTCTCGCTAATAGTCTGTCCAACGGGGATTTGTACCAGCGGCTCCTGGCTGTCCCTCCTCACAGTCCCCACCTTCTCAGACTCCCTCGTTAAGCACAGAGTGGAACATTACATTCCCACGGTCGGGCCGCAAGTTTATGTGCGGCGTCGCCGGCTGGATGCGGCTAAGCTGGGGATCGCCAGGGAGGAGTTTGCCACTATGGAGTGTCTGGGAATTGTGCGGCGCTTGGACAGCCCGTGGGCCTCACCCTGCTCATGGTCCCGGAATCGAATGGTAGCTGGAGGCCGTGTGGTGATTTTCGACACCTGAATAACATCACCAAGCACAATCTGTACCCTATTCTGCACATCCAGGATTTCTCGGTGGAGTCCTTCAGTTTGTTTTTTAAAACAATACAATTACAAATAAAGGTTTGCACAGTAGCAGTATGTCAGTAGCAGTTCTCAAACAGGTGTCACATAACCCTCATGAGTCCACAAACCATAGCTTGGTGGTCCATGGGAAAATTTCAAATAACATGAAAGTCAATCAGTAACTATGTGTACCAGTAAAAAAAAAAAAAAAAGTATATATCTACCAATGGGTAGCAATGCACCAATAAAACTAGTTCTTCATCATTCTTCAATTCTTCATGTAATTCTTCAAACTGTGGTTCACGGCAGGCAGAGGAGATGACGCTGGCGTTGAAGGTTCGCAGCTTCTCCTTGTCCACAGCCTCAAAAAGCCTCACAGGCTCTGACTACCTCACAACTCCTTCCCCCCAGATTGTGTTCTTCTTCATTGCACAAACCACGGGAATAAACAGACTGAACTCCACTTCCCATTCCACATTGGAACTCTTAAATGTTCAATCATTAATAGGGTTGCCAACTCCCAGAGATCCTCTCACGCGCAGCTGAAAAAAACTGGGTTTTTTTGGGGGTCAAAAATGCATATATAACAGCATTTTGCCACAGTTATACCTATTACAGACTATAAAAACACATTAAGCTACTGCATTACACCTACAGTAGCAAGATTGTAATAACTCATGATCAGCTTGATCTGTTTGTATTTGAGGCCTACAGTGAGACAGTTATCATTCAAGTATCATCCATCATCATGGACAGCAGCTCTCAGCCACTGCACTGGACAGTGGAGGACAGTCAGCCACTGAAGGAGCTTTAGCAGCTCCTTCAGTGGCCGACTGAGACACCCTCAGTGCAGGAAGGAGTGCTACCACAGGTCTCTCATCCCCACCGCTGTCAGACTGTACAATTCTAATGTGTATAATATGTGCAATAATCCTGGATATTATAATATCCTGCACCCACCCCCCTTTCAGAAATTCAGTGACACTTTATCATCCATTCACTCTGCTGTATCCATTCACTCCGCTAAAACATATTGTACATATATATCATACTGTATAATTATATATTGCATCGTATATGCATATTGTATTGTATATATTGTATATATTATATATTTCCTGTTCAGGTTGTACATACAATTAGATCTTCATTGTCTTGAGCTTTTATCATCAATCCTAGTATGGTTTGCACTATTACTTGTTAATTATTGCACCATTCATTACTTTTGCACCCCGCTGTGGGTTCTATGAGCCTATACACCTGTAAATTTCTCCACTCTGAATTTAATAAAGTCTTCTATTCTATTCTATTCTATTCTATATTTATTGCTAAATGTGCAAAATAACATCAAACAGCTGCTGTCTCTTCTGGATTTTAACATGTTCTTTTTTTATTTTCAACTAAAAAAGTGCAAAATCAAAACTAAAAAAACTTCTGAACAAAAAAACCAACAAGGTGCTGTTTCTAAACTGAAAACACACCACAGTCTGCAGCAGCAGACACAAATCAATGAACTAAAGATAATATATCCGATATGGCAACGGCACCAACTTACCTGTCTATGGAAGCCATGCTGCGCGCTGCTTTAATGTTTTGATTTACTTCTTCCTGTGCGCTCTGTGACGAAACGGACTATTGGCCAATGAACTGCCGAAGCCTAATAGGAACGGTCTTTTTTTGACCAATGAGATAAGACTGATTCTGTGTTGTCAAGCCATGTTTGTCAGCTCATTGGTCACAGAACGTCAGGGAGCCGGTGAACAATTTATCGTAAGTTTTCATAAAAAAGCGCATGTTCCATTGCTCACGTTTTGACTCTCACAAAAATACGGAACAAAGTGTGTTCCTTTTCAGCTCAATACGGAACGCACACTTTTACGTCCAAATACATAACGATTCCGTTTTTCAAGGAACGGTTGGCAACTCTAATCATTAACCTACAAAGCTGGACTCATAAACAACCGCATCACAGAAAATAAAGTAGACATTCTCTTTTTAACAGAGACCTGGCAACTGCCAGATGTCTTCTCCATCCTCAATGAGGTCTGCCCCTCTGCGTACAACTACCTCAGCAAGGCCAGGACCACTGGCTGGAGGGGTGGCCTTGCTGTTTTTCATCGCAGCACCATTCAAACCTCATTACTGTCCATTCCACATGTCAACAGTTTTGAACATCTGGTTTTTAACTGCAAATATATCACAGCACATCACACCGCTTCTGCAACCATAGCACTTATTTATCGCCCTCCAAAACCACATCCATCATTCCTCTCTGAAATTCATGATTTTCTTAAGTCACTTTGCACCTCACACTTCAACATCCTGATTTTGGGGGATTTCAATATCCATATGGACTCACCCTTCTGCCGATTGGCTGCCGATTTCAATCAGGTCCTGGATTGCCTCAATCTCCACCAATCTGTTGTTGGTCCCACTCATTCCAAGGGCCAAACATTGGACCTGGTCATCACTGAATCCATCCACATCTCAGACCTTTAAATCCAGGACATTGGCATTTCAGACCACCACCCAATTACCCTCACAGCAACGTGGAGAGTATGCTGCGCTCTCGGAAAAGGCTGTGCACTTTCTCCTTCCTTTCAAAATGACATATTTGTGCGAGAAAGGCTTCTCTGCCCTTGCCGCAATCAAAACTAAATACAGAAGCAGGGCGCCGAGCCCAACATGAGCGTGAAGCTGACGTCAATTGAACCAGACTGCGGTACTGTGCTCACGAAAGCAGGGACATCTTTCACATTAGGCTTGTGTAAGTTGGCATAACTCACCAAGTAGTTGTGTAAATGTAAATATAGTATAAATATACTATATAGTGTAAATGCAATATATTTGCATATTCACAGTGTATATGTAAATATATGTGTTTTTTTCACTTGCTTGTGTGTGTGTGTGTGTGTGTGTGTGTGTGTGTGTGTGTGTGTTTGTGTGTGTGTGTGTGTGTGTAAGAGAGAGTATGAGGGTGTGAGTAAGTGAGAGGGAGTGTTGCCCCTTAGTGTGTGACAGTTGTGTGGTTTGGATGCCAGTTCTAGTGTTATGTCTCTGCTAACTGTGGCAGACAGAATTAAACTAGTGCTAGGCAATGACTAAATTTCTTAATCGCGATTAATCGCATAATTTTTCTTTGATTAATTGCAATGAATCGCATGATGCACAAAATACAATAATGAATTCAAAAGTACTCTGTAATGACCATCCTGGCCCCATATTCAAACAAGAATATATTTGCAGTTCAGAGATCTTCTTCTTCTTCTTCTTCTTCTTCTTCTTCTTTGGAGTGGGTGGAGACCAACAACTTAGGTGCACAGCGCCACCTACTGTGTCTCTTGGTGAATGTACTTCAGTTTACATCCAAATCACCGTATTCACTTCAGAGATCTGTAAAACCACAACAGCATGTCTTTTGCGACACCGGGCTATCATGGAGGATTGGCGTGAGCGGACCATGAGGAAATATTGGTGAAACTAATGATTTTTTGGACAATTAAAGCCGTTTTGGGAACCGGCGCCACACATGCCCCATTGGCGAACAGTTTATGGATGTCTGCAGCTCGATTTTGGATCTAAATTTCTCCAGAAGCACTGTTTGGATCAGAAAACCCTTATGGGTGAGTATATTGTTCTACTTCGTTCTATAAACGTGAAAACTGTTTAAACCGAACTTATCCTTTAAGGCATTTTTGCGTCAGCTGTGGGAGCAGTGAATGTCAGACGGAGAACACAGCTTCACGGCAACCGGGAGGATGCGCCATGCAAGTTTCATGAAGTCATTGGATGGATCGACAACGCATGGGCTTTAAGTGGCAGCCGAAACCATGCTATTGGGATTCAGAAAGGGCAGAATAATAACTGAGACTGATGCTGAGTCTGACGATAGCCACACAGAAGAGGAAATGTCGTGCCCTCTACCTCCAGAGTCGGTGGATTTGTTCAGAAATGATACAGAGGATGAAGAATTCAATGGATTTGTTGGCGATTTTGAGTGAGTCCAAGAGTCTTGTAAACTACCTATGTAGTTGTTTAAGTCCTGTTGTTAAAACTATAGCTATCTGAATAACTGCTAATATCTAACATTTAATTTCGTTGTTTCACAATGTTCCATTCGTTGCATACAATGACAATGAAGATCATTCTATTTTAATATGTTATGCTAACATACCACCTGTGTACATCACGTTAACAGACGTTTATTTAGCCTGTTGTTTTCCACTTTATTGTTATTACTACACTTTGTATCTTCAAGATGAAATGTCTGTTCTTGGTGTCTGATACATAATAAATTTCCCCGAAACATGTGACTTGTAGTCCAATGCGACTTATATACCATATGTTTTTGTCTTATTCATCGTGCATTTTTTGGTAAGCACGACATATACTCTGGAGACACTAATTATCCGTAAAATACGGTAATCAGTGTCATTAAAAACAATTTGCAGCCGAAAACTCATGGCTCAGCTGACATCATATCCCATGTCCATTCATTGTACACAATGCTTTCACAGAGGTTGGTCAAGGCTGTACACACAGAGAATTTTGTCAAAGCCACAAACGTCATTCATTCATCAGTGAGTCGCTCAACACATCTCAGGGGCAGCACACCCTTAAGAATCAAGGTGGTTTATGTGCTGGAGACTGTCTGGATATCAGAGGCTTGAGCATGGACCGCAGGTGAAGTGAGCAAGATGTAGGTCCGGAAGAAGCGAGGCGAGGCGAGAAAAAATCTCTTTCTGAGCTTGGCAGAGCAGGATAATCCTTCTGCCTGAGAGGACGTTGGCGCTGATTGTTGTTTGCCGCTTCTCTGCCAATCCGTCCAACCTATGAACTATTTCCTCTGTAGTCTTCTGCTAAATACTACAGTATTATTAAAACACTGTCATTTTGCCATATTGGATAGTTGTTGAGGCGCTTTTTCCCGAGGCTTACCTGGATGATCCAGTACAGCTAGAGCGGCCTCTCCCCTAACTCTGGGGTCCTGCCCGAAGCCGGATTACACCAACGGGTGTACAGCAGTGGGACAGTGCCCGGTCAGTGTCTTTTCACCATATGATCTCCAGAAGCTGTCTCCGCACAGGGGCTAGAAAGCCTAATGGCTCCTGGTCTGGGAAACCGAAGCCAGGGCCGGCCCGGGCTTCACAGGCGCCCATGGCGAGCCTGAGACGAGTGCCCCGTAGAAGCGGTGCCGAGAGTTGTCTGGGGGGGTTGCCGGACGATACCGAGCAGTGACAAGCAGTGCGGTGTGTTGGAGCGCCGCAGAGCAGTGCTCACACGGGACACGGGGCGTCAGGGCCCTGGGCAAGTGCACAGTATGCCCGGCCTAATTGGCGGCCCCGACCGAAGCTAACGCTGTTGTCAGTTCGTCTGGGGTGCCTGAGAAGCCTGGTAATGCCCCCGCTTATCTCACAGACCTGCTCACACTCTATACCTCCACCAGGACCCGTTCAGGCCAACAGAACCGTCTGCTCCCGCTCAAGACACGGCTCAAGACCATGGGGGACCGAGCCTTCGAGGCGGCTGCTCCCTGTCAGTGGAACGCTCTTCCAGACCACCTCAGGGCCCCACAGATGGTGGAAGTTTTTAAGAAAGGACTGAAAACCCATCTTTTTAGAAAAGCCTACTGCCAAGTAGTGATTTTTCTTTTATCTTTGTATTTTTGATTGATGTATTGTATTTTATCTTGTCATTTTGTCTGTAGCACTTTGCGATTTGGCATCAAATGTAAAGTGCATTATAAATAAAATCTATTATATTATTATTATGATTATTATTATTATTATTATTATTTCTGCAGCAGCAAAAGGGGCTGGAGACGACAACAATCCTGCAAGGAACAGGTGGCAAAGAGAGGTTAATATAGGCAGGCAGAGTGGCAGTCCCCAGGAATCGTCAATCAGATGGACCCAGTGTCCAGATTTCGACTAACTTAGCGAAATGCCCTCTGGAAGGGCTGCCAAGAATGCACGGCGGAGGTAACTCGAAGATCAACACTTTATTTTTCACACATGCATATGGGGGATAAACTCAGCCGCATCACATAGCCTGCTCCCCATTCCTGCACCACTAAGTTGTGAAATATAGTTAAACTCCGACTCTCTCCAAGAGTCTCTGATGATCTTGCAGGTTGCAAACCTGAAACAAACCCCACAATTCCACATCAGTCATGAAATATAGTGCCCTATTATGCCATGATTGTTCTTAACTTTTAACTCACCGACACCGTGTACACTCTTGAATGAAAACCTCCCAATGAACGCACCACAAACCACGCCCCCTTACGGCAAGCTTATATACACAAATCCCTCCCACACGCATCAACCACCCACACGTGTGAGCAAATAATGAAGAATAATCAAACACAAATATGCATCCTTCTCATAAAGCTAACAGAAAAATATTTCTCTCTTCCCTCACTGGAAAGTTATACACCCAGGGAGCCTGAGGCTGCCCGCTGCCTGCCTGAACAGAACCCTGACATAAAATCTTACCAAACTTGAAAGCTCACAGGTTAAATTTGTTAGAAGATATTGACATTAGGTTTTCACATCTGAATAGAGAATATTTTTTTTTTTTACTTGATTTCAGCACGATGACCAATATTGCTTCATGATTTTTAAAAACACATTAATCACAATCGTCCAGCAGTAATGTTATACTTACATTTCATTGAACTCTCCCTCAATTAAAATAGCCCTTCAGTAAATATTGTCCTCCAGAAACCAAGCCTGTTCTCCACTTCCGTTGTAGATTTTTGTTGTTGTGTTATGACTTTTGGTTGTTGTGTTGTGACTGTGGGTGTTGTGTTGTATTGTGTTGTGGCTTTCTGTTGTTGCATTGTTACTTTTGGTGTTTTGTTGTGGGTTTTGGTTTTGTGTTGTGGCATTTGCTGGTGTGTTGTGTCGTTAACCGTTCTGGGAAACCGTAACTTGCCAGGGGCAGGCACAAACAGTAATAAAAGACTGTATGTACGCAATAGGTTTCATTTGTTTTTCCAGGGTCAAGGGCATGATTGCTCAAAAGACAAACACATGTTCGTGCGTCCTGGTCCTGGTTACAAGTGACTGAACATAACCCGAGGTTTGTCATGACTTCAAACCAAAGAAACATACTGGCACTAAAGCATTGTAAAAACCATAATGATGGTCTTGTAGACCGTCACTGACTGCAGTGAGTCAGACATTTATCTTGGGAAAGATGACATCAGAGGCAGTACTGGGCAGTAAATGCAGGTCTATATTAAATAATGATAAGAACATATGAAGAATGTAAAAAAGAATGAACTACAAAATAATTAATTGACAAATGCTGACAGCTCCAGTGAAAACATGCTACAACATTCATCCATTAAATGCTTGCTTTACTGTATCCAACTCAGAGAAACAATACCAGTTATTTCATGTAGGACACTTGAACTTAAATATGACTAAATGTACTGTTATCTTCATGTAAAACATCTAATAAACAAAGCAAACACAGAAAGAACAATCAATTCCAATCATTGCTCTATGACATGAAGTTTTAAAGACAGCAAACAAACCCAGAGATAATTTTTTGAAATACCTTTTCTGATTGTCAGGAAAATACTCACAGCCACAAAGGCTTTATGTTGTTGTACAGTGGGACTGTGCAGATGTGCGGCCTCTTTAAAGTTTCAATAGTGACAGATTAAAAGCATCATGAATTATATTGCTGCAGTTTTGTTTGAGAGCCAGTTCTTTTTGAATGTGACCTGCTTCTTTCGCTGTTTAATGAGTAACTCATCTGACCTGATGCTGAAAATGGCTCATTTATTGATTCCATTAATCATCAATTTTAATTAATCTTTAACACAGAAACAGGTCGATAAATTGTCACAGCCGAGCTCTGTGGGGACACTGCACCTGTTTCCTACCTGGGTACAGTGTTGCTGTTGAACGATGGAGGTGTCCAGAGGGCTGTTTTTTGTGGTACTTCTGCATATTTTCACAGGCGGCACTTCAGGTAAACCATCTATTTTCTTTGTCATGTAAGAGTAGATAAATACCCACTGAAGTTTGATCTTTGAGACTTTCGCTCATTTTTTTTTCTTAAACGGACTGAATTTATTATAAGACAGAAAAAGTTCTCTCCAGATACAGAAAAAACACTTAAAAAAACCAAACAAAACACTGACATTTTCATGACACTTTTGGAAAAAAAATTCTTCAAAGATTATTTAACGCTGAAATTTTACAACTGATGAGCCTAACTTGTGTGTGTGTGGTTTTTGTTTTTTGTTTTTTTTGGACAATGTGTAGCATCATTCATGCACAAGGTAATTCACTGTGCTTCACAAGAAAATATAAGAAATGCATTAAAACAAAGTGATTAATAAAGATGTGAAAAGCAAAATAAATGAATGAAAATCTTTACTAAGATGGAGATAATACAATCAGAAAAAAAAATCAAATGTTTAACAGAAAACCTGAGCAAATAATGTTTTATGGCCTCATTTAAAAGAAGTGATTGCACTCTGGAAGTATGCTCCATAGGTGAGGCCCGTAGGAACTAAACGCTGCTTCACCTGGTTTCTTCTGACAATTAAACAATGAGCAAACCTGTTCCTGAAGACCTCAGAGCTCTGGATGTTTCACATCAGACGATTTAATCTGAGGTGTATCTGGGCCCGGGACCATTTAAAGCTTTAAAGACATAGAAACACAGCATCATGATTGTTCTTTTTAAATGAGTGTTAAATAGTAAAAGATATGAGTCAAAATATGTGAAACCAAAGGTTAATGAGAATATAGTTTGAACTATATGATTGTATGCTGTCTGCATACAAGAAAATCGATTAATTTTCTTAACTTTCTTAACTTGGACCAAGACACTCGATGCAGCATTGACCAACCTGTGGTACGTGGCATTAAACAAATGTAGCAGGTCGACTGTATACTCATGAAAAATGTACAGTTGGAATCGTGAGATATCAAATAACCATAAAAAAATGTGTTTAAAAATGTGGCATTAACTCATTTAACGCTAAATCTTGTTTTCAGAAGTATGATCTGGCATACAAACAACAACACAACACAATATATGTTTAGATTATTTAGTTTAGTAAATTTAAATACAGTAAATGCATTCCTTTGCCTTTCCACAGGAACCCAGATCACAAGCTGTGATTCATGTCATGCTGAGGCCTTCTGTTTGGATCAAAAAGAACGAGGCGACACTTTCTTGGGCCACGCCCATTCTTACACTTGTCTGTGTAAGGATGGCTTTGTAGGCGATGGTCTGACCTGCTATGATACAAAGCTGTGCAGTGACTCCTCCTGCTGCAGATCAGGTTACCACTGGTCACCTGAAAGGGGGTGTGTGGATGTCGACGAGTGCTCCCTCCCAGATTCTCCCTGCAACTCCCGTCAGATTTGTAAAAACACACCAGGGTCCTTTGAATGTCTGGAGTCTGTGTCAGAACTCTCGTCAGGGCCATCACCTTTCCAGGCTGTGTGTGGGGGAACAGTTTGTCCAACAGGCATGGACTGCATTCTTTATAATGGCAATAATAGCACTCCCCGATGTGCTGACCCCTGTTATGACTACACTGTACTGAATGATGAATGGCGTTCAACAAATTTAAGTGGAAATGGAGTCCGTTGTGATCGAGATATCAACTGGCAAGGCTGGTATCGCATGTTCCAGGGGCAAACCAGTGCTCGTATCCCAGAGAGGTGTATAGAAACAAACAGGTGTGGGACACATGCTCCTCTGTGGTTAGTTGAACCTCATCCCACACAGTCAGGCGTGATTGTCAATCGCACTGTGTGCAATTCCTGGAACGGCAGTTGCTGCTTTTTTCCAAATCACCAAATCCAAGTAAAATGCTGCTATGGAGGCTACTATGTCTACAAACTTGTAGCACCAAGCACATGTTATCTTGCATATTGTTCAGGTAATGCTCTTACTCACACACGTTTGCACAGTTTAAATTGTTGCATGTATTCACATGTATTCATATGTATTCACTTTGGGTTTTGTTTTGTTTTACCAATAGAGGTGAATGAAACCAATTATTCAACAACACCGCCAGCAGTTACCACAAATTCAGGACTGCACTACACTTCACCAGTTCACATAACCACACCACCTTGTAACGACACAGGAGTTGAGGGAGAAGTGCACCTGGCCAATGGAGGGAACAACTGCTCTGGCAGAGTGGAGATCTTCCATGACGGACAGTGGGGGACAGTGTGTGATGATCACTGGGACCTGGACAATGCCGATGTGGTGTGTCGACAGCTGGGCTGTGGAAGGGCCCGATCAGTTTTTCCTGGTGCAGTCTTTGGACCTGGCGGAGGACCCATCTGGTTGGACGACGTCTCTTGTTCTGGAAATGAGCCATCCATATCAGACTGCAGACATTCAGGGTTTGGAGTCCACAACTGTGGTCACCATGAAGATGCCAGTGCTATTTGTGAAGGTAATCATTCATGAATAAATTTTGAATAGATTTCAATTGCTGTTTCTCGATTAAAACATAGGATAAATGCAGTTGTCCACAGAAATTCTGCACAGACTGTTGTTGTCATCTTCTCAGATCACAGAACATTTTCTTTCAGGTCAACCTGACAGCAATGGCACAGCATGGCTGCCATTTCCTCCTGTGAACAGCACAAACATTCCAACCGTCTCAACTGCATCTTTGCTAACCCCTCGACCACCTCTCAACATAACCACACCACCTGGTAATGACACAGGAGTTGAGGGAGAAGTGCACCTGGCCAATGGAGGGAACAACTGCTCTGGCAGAGTGGAGATCTTCCATGACGGACAGTGGGGGACAGTGTGTGATGACTTCTGGGACCTACCGGATGCTGAGGTGGTGTGTCGACAGCTGGGCTGTGGAAGGGCCCGATCAGTTTTTCCTGGTGCAGCCTTTGGACCTGGCGGAGGACCCATCTGGTTGGACGACGTCTCTTGTTCTGGAAATGAGTCATCTATTTCACACTGCAGGCATCCAGGGTTTGGAGTCGATAACTGTGATCATTATGAAGATGCCAGTGTTATATGTGAAGGTAATTATTCACGAAAAGATTTTGAATCGTTTCAAATGTTGTTGCTCACATTAAAATGTAAAATGAACTCAGCTGTCCACAGAAATTCTGCACAGACTGTTGTTGTCATCTTCTCAGATCACAGAACATTTTCTTTCAGGTCAACCTGACAGCAATGGCACAGCATGGCCGCCATTTCCTCCTGTGAACAGCACAAACATTCCAACCGTCTCAACTGCATCTTTGCTAACCCCTCGACCACCTCTCAACATAACCACACCACCTGGTAATGACACAGGAGTTGAGGGAGAAGTGCACCTGGCCAATGGAGGGAACAACTGCTCTGGCAGAGTGGAGATCTTCCATGACGGACAGTGGGGGACAGTGTGTGATGATCACTGGGACCTGGACAATGCCGATGTGGTGTGTCGACAGCTGGGCTGTGGAAGGGCCCGATCAGTTTTTCCTGGTGCAGTCTTTGGACCTGGCGGAGGACCCATCTGGTTGGACGACGTCTCTTGTTCTGGAAATGAGCCATCCATATCAGACTGCAGACATTCAGGGTTTGGAGTCCACAACTGTGGTCACCATGAAGATGCCAGTGCTATTTGTGAAGGTAATCATTCATGAATAAATTTTGAATAGATTTCAATTGCTGTTTCTCGATTAAAACATAGGATAAATGCAGTTGTCCACAGAAATTCTGCACAGACTGTTGTTGTCATCTTCTCAGATCACAGAACATTTTCTTTCAGGTCAACCTGACAGCAATGGCACAGCATGGCCGCCATTTCCTCCTGTGAACAGCACAAACATTCCAACCGTCTCAACTGCATCTTTGCTAACCCCTCGACCACCTCTCAACATAACCACACCACCTGGTAATGACACAGGAGTTGAGGGAGAAGTGCACCTGGCCAATGGAGGGAACAACTGCTCTGGCAGAGTGGAGATCTTCCATGACGGACAGTGGGGGACAGTGTGTGATGACTTCTGGGACCTACCGGATGCTGAGGTGGTGTGTCGACAGCTGGGCTGTGGAAGGGCCCGATCAGTTTTTCCTGGTGCAGCCTTTGGACCTGGCGGAGGACCCATCTGGTTGGACGACGTCTCTTGTTCTGGAAATGAGTCATCTATTTCACACTGCAGGCATACAGGGTTTGGAGTCGATAACTGTGATCATTATGAAGATGCCAGTGTTATATGTGAAGGTAATTATTCATGAAAAGATTTTGAATCGTTTCAAATGTTGCTCACATTAAAATGTAAAATGAACTCAGTTGTCTACAGAAATTCTGCACAGACTGTTGTTGTCATCTTTTCAGATCACAGAACATTTTCTTTCAGGTCAACCTGACAGCATTGGCACAGCATGGCCGCCATTTCCTCCTGTGAACAGCACAAACATTCCAACCGTCTCAACTACATCTTTACTAACCCCTCGACCGCCTCTCAACATAACCACACCACCTGGTAACTACACAGGAGTTGAGGGAGAAGTGCGCCTGGCCAATGGAGGAAACAGCTCCTGCTCTGGCAGAGTGGAGATCTTCCACTTTGGACAGTGGGGGACAGTGTGTGATGATTCCTGGGGCCTGCTCGATGCTGAGGTGGTGTGTCGACAGCTGGGCTGTGGCAGAGCCCTCTCAGCACCAACACAGGCACACTTTGGACAAGGCAGTGAACCCATCTGGTATGATGAAGTTGCATGCATAGGCAATGAAACAAAGCTGTCTGAATGTCAGCACCGAGGGATTGGATCTCACAACTGTGGCCACAGTGAGGATGCTGGTGTCATCTGTGAAGGTAAGTACAGATTTCTGCAATTAGTGAGTATGCTTTTGAGCACCGACTCTGTCTTCCTTTCTTTTCCTGTCAGCGGCTTCACCAGTGAGACTTGCCAATTCTGGGAACCGCTGCTCAGGCAGAGTGGAGATCTTCCATGCTGGACAGTGGGGCAAAGTGTGTGATGATCACTGGGACCTGGACAATGCCAATGTGGTGTGCAGACAGCTGGACTGTGGAAGGGCCCAATCAGCTTTATCTAATGCAGCCTTTGGAGCTGGCGTAGGGCCCATCTGGTTGGACAACATCTATTGTTCTGGAAATGAGCCATCGATATCAGACTGCAGACATTCAGGGTTTGGAGTCCACAACTATGGTCACTGTGAAGATGCCAGTGTTATATGTGAACGTAAGGGTATTTTCATGCTTTAACATGTATCAAGCATTATTATATTTTTATTTTCCAACAATCCTGACATAAATTATATGATCACAGCCTCGTTTCTTTCTTTCTATTTTCTTTTCCTTTAGCTTCGCCCCCACCGTTGGATGCTTTTCATCTTTATTGTCAAGAGAGCAAAATTCAAATACAAGTGCAGGCAAGTCGCCTGGTAGCCTCTGGGTTTGACCCATTCTCTGGACACTTGGCTGATCGCAACTGCACCTGGGTCAGAGAGAGCTATGGCTGGATTTGGTATGAAGTTGATACTCAACCAGAAGCCTGTGGAAATTTAATGAAGGTAATTGTTCTTTCTTTAACTAACTTACGCGTGTGTCCTGCTACAGCATCCCTGACTAGTTTGAAACCATATTATGAGTGATGATGCCTGTTTGTAAACTGCTTGTCCGTCTAAAGAGAGGATAGCATTAGAATAGAATAGAATAGAATAGAATAGAATAGAATAGAATAGAGTTTATTTATCTCCGTAGAACACAGCAGGGTGCAAAAAGGTGGTGAAATGTGCAAATAAAGAATAATAAGTAACAGTGCAAATCTTAACAAGAATAATAGAAATCTAAAGCAAGAAAAGACCAAAATTTATATACAACAGAAATCTTAAAATACAACAGGAACTATAATATATACAAATATGCACAAATTTGTTTTAGTGCAGTAGAAAGAGAGGTTTATAAAGTGTCCATGATTTCTTAGGGGGGTTATGAAGCGACAATGCTTGCAGTGTTATTGCACATATTCTACACGGTAGAGTTGTGCAGTGTGACAACGATGGGGATGAAGGACCTGCAGCGCTCTTTCCTGCACTGAGGGTTCTCAGTCGGCCACTGAAGGAGCTGCTGATCTACTCTACCATCTGGTAAAGTGGGTGACAGCTGATGTCCATAATGGATGTGACCTTGGCCAACATCCTCCTTTCACCGACATCCTCCACAGGGTCCAGTGGTGGATAGCAGAGGCTACCACAGAGTCATAAAGGTCCTGAGCACAGGTCTTGTCACTCTGAAGGACCTCAGTCTTCGGAGGCAATTCTGGTCCTTCTTCTACAGAGCGTTGGTGTTGTGGGACCAGTCCAGTTTATTGTTGAGGTGAACATTCAGGTATTTGAAGCTATCCACTGTTGCAATGTCCTCCCCTGGATGTTCACCGGCGGGTGTGGTAATGTCCTCCTCCTGAAGGCGATCACCAGCTTCTTCGTCTTACTGGTGTTCAAGCACAGGTGGTTGTCCTCACACCAGTCCACAAAGTCAATGATGACCGACCGGTACTCCAGCTTGTTCATTCCCTGTAGGCAAACTGCAGCAGGTCCAGTGAGGAGCTCAACACAGAGCGGACTTGGGCAAGAAGGAACCTCTCCATGGTCTTAAGGTGGAGGTCTGTCGTGAGCCAGTTCCTTGGCTTGCGCTGTTTTGGGAACCGGGACCTGTCGGGTTCAAAGACACTTCAAATATTAAATAATCCAAACAGTGAACACACGGAGACAAGAATTGAGTTTTAAGCTTTCGCAAGAGGAGAGAGAGTCAGAGGGGTTGGCTCTGCTCAGCAGCGGACTGCCCTGCAGACTCTTGCGATCACATCAATCTCCCATGTGCACTCTCGTACACACTCTCTCTCACTTCTCCCCAGATGTTTCCAGCTTTTATTGAGAATGAATCAGGTCACACAAGAGTAGGCGTAGTCCTCAAAGGGCTCACATGTTGTTTGGGTAAGATGCGCGTCACTTCTGCAATCTTATCCTGTTCTAACACATCAACTTCTTGGAGCATACGCGTCACGTGATAAGCTTATAGTTATCACGGAGGAACTGCTGCAGGCGCTTCAGAACATCCAGTTTCTGACATGGATGTAGGCGCTTTCTGCACAGTTGCAAAACACATGATTAACAGTTCAGCATTTTCAACATTTTGCAAGCAAGTTAAGCAAATACTTTACAGGACCACACAAGAGGTCTTCCACGGGACAGGGAAACTTCTCCAGGCTGAGGCTCAGGTTGAAGAGGTTGCAGAGAACATGGCAGAGCTGGTTCGCACAGGTCCTCAGCAGCCTGAGACTGATGTGGGGGTGGGGCAAGAGTGGTCAGGTGAAACTGGCTGCTCCTTACGGAATGCTTCAGCATCGAAGGATGCAGAGGACAAATTTTGTTGTACATTCACTGTACAATGACCAATAAAGCACCTTATTCTTATCCTTATCCTTATCCTGGCTGTGGCCGAGGCAGGTGGGAGGTATCTCCTGGGCTGGAGACGTGTGAAGTGTGGGAAGCAGGGAGGCGGGCAAAAGGGGTGGGGGGAGAATCAAATCTGTTGCGCACAGATTCACACAGGTCTCCTTCGCTCCTTGATTGGGTATTGTCGGAGCAGACCAGGTTGTGATCAGAGTGTCCCAGTGAAGGGAGGGGGGCCGAGGTGTAAGCATCTGGCATATTAACACGAAGAAGGTCCAGCGTCTTCTTGTCTCTTGTGTGGCATGTGACATACCGCATGAATGTCGGAAGAGAGGCGGAGAAACATGGCTGAAGTCTCCGCTGATCAGCATCAGGGCCCGGGGATGGCGGGTCTGGATCTGGCTGACGGTGCTGATGGTACTGTGGAGCTGCTGTGGACTAAAGGAAATTTAGTTGAGACTCTCAATCCAATGTGAAGTTTTATCTGGTCTCTCATTCATCTGATGTGGAGAAAATCACCACTGCTGTTTATGGATGTCTGGGAACATAATCAATAATCATCAAGTTATAATCCAGTATTTGTTAGACTTGAGACTGTCATCTCTGCAATTTTATATATTTTTTTAATTTATTTATCTTCTTGGAGGAATTGGGAAAAGACATCCACATATGCTTTAGTTACTGTGTCTTTCTCATCTGATATAACCATTCACCTTATTGATCACTTAATCATCTGTCTTTCAGACCAACCTCACACATGTGACATACATCAACAATATATTCATCTACTCAGCACAAAACTCATCCTTCAGTGTTCCACATCGAGTTCCCATCTCCTGCTCGTATCCTCTGCATACAGACAGCACCCTTGATGTGGCTGTCAGGCCAGTCCTGGAGTAAGAAAACCTTTATTGAGCCTTCACTCACATAATTTACTATTCGTCAGTAACATCTATAAATGTTAAGATATTTTTGCTCCTGTGACTATGGTTTTGATTGATTGATTGATTGATTTTTTACAATATGCTGTTTACTTGGTGACCTTCAGGATGTGATGACTTGGTAGTCAAAATGCATTCTGTCTTCTTTTCCTTTGGAATATTGATACAACTACAGTAATGAATCACTTTAAATACATTATTTTCGAGCTACATTTGTTAAAACAGCTTATTTCCTTTGACAGGGAGGAAGGTGGCATTTCTGGTTTGGGCAGCCAACCGAGATCCGTGATGTCTCTGTACAGCAGCCCCTCCTTCAATGACACTTACCCACCAGGGTCAGTGACCCTCCCAGTGGGCTCCCCATTGTATGTGGGGGTCTCTGTGGAGGACAAGGGTCCAGACTTTCCTGTTGTTCTGGAGGACTGCTTCACAAGTCACTCTCTAAGCCCTCAATCTCCTGTGAAATACCCTTTAATCCAGAACAGGTACGTGCACCTCCTCAGCCTCAGCAGAAACCTTGTGGGATCCAGTAACATGTAATGACCCTGATGATCTCCTCCATCTTTTCTGCAAGGTGTCCTGTTGACCCTCGGCAGGTGCAGGTGATTGAGAATGGCAGATCAACTCGGGCTCGTTTCTCTGCTCTGTTTTTCCTCCCAAATGGAAAACACAGAGCCGTGTATCTTCACTGCAACCTCTCCCTCTGTGACAGGAGGAAGTACAGCTGCTTCACTGTGAGTCACATCAGAATCTGTTCATCCGTCTGACCGACTGATCAACAAATAGATTAACTTCTTTTTTTCCAATTGACCCTTATATTCTCATCCATAATAATCATTCTCTCTCTCCTCCTCCCCTAAAACCTCTGTACCTTGTAGTCTTGCAGAAGGAGAGCAAGTCGTTCTGTTTTCAGCTCTGCTTCAGTGACTCCCATCTCTGTTGGGCCAATCACTTGTAAGTTTTACTATCAATCTCACTTGAAGACGAATGTGTCCTCACAGAGACTAATGTTTGAATTCATAACACTTCTTTCTTTTTTTTTTCTTTTAATCTGCAGGGGCTGATTAAGTGGCATGACCTCCATGAAAAACAATACCAAACCCAACTCTGGCCTTTGTGTTATTGTTTTTTTATTAATCATCCCAAATTGAATGTTTTCACTGTGTATACTGAAATCTTGCAAGCTGTTATATTTTCTGTCATTTCCAAAAATGTGCAATGTAAAAAAAAAAAAAAAAAAAAAAACAAACCTTACGTTGTAATAAAATAGTTTTCTTCGCATCTCCTTTTTTCTTTTCATACGAGAGTGTGATCACAATATGTATTATTTTTTTAAGGGGCTGTATCATGCAAAATTCACTTTTTGTATGTTTTAAACTTGTTATATAGTTATGTACTCACCAAAAACATCCCCAAAGGGTTTTATTCCTCCGTGCCTGTGTGTTTGAGCTTTCCTCATTGTTGTGCTGCTCAGAGAGGCAGCCCCTCCCATACCCATGAAAACGATCTGTTTCCCACACTGACATCACACTGAGAAGACGGCTCCCCTGAGCCCCCCTCCTGCAGGCCCTCGGCAATCAGCGTTGCTGCTTTTTGTATCTCCGATTATGGATATAAACTTTAACCATCGTCTGAAAGCAACAATCAAGCAAGAGCAAGAGTCTGAAGAGTCTGCTCTTGGTGAGTTTCTAACAGGAAAAGATGTTTTCGCGTGTCTTTGCGTGTGGAGAAGCTAGAGCTAAAGCGCTAAAGCTAGCCAGCGTATTTGTTTTGAAGCGCTGATTGGTTGAAGTAGCTGTCAGTCAAAGTCCACAGGGGGAGAGGCGGGATTTTCAGTGAAACAGAGCGTTTTCTCTTCCGGGTTTCAGAATTAGCTCCAGAAAATATTTTATTTCACACAAAATGACTTTTTCTTAAAAGTCAAAAATAAATAAACTATTACCATGTTAATGCCATTTCTAGGGTTTGGACTAGCTAAAAAAGCATGATACAGCCCCTTTAAGTTTTCTAGAGTACTTGAGTGTCCAAACAGAGCAGTTTCAGGCTCAGGTGTTACACTGACATTAAAAACCTAGGAAAAAAGTTTTGCAGTTTCAGGCAAGACCAACAGAGAAGTACGAGAGTACCTTCTGAGGTGTTACATTGATTGCATATTGGAGAGAGGTCAGGGAAATTTTTGTCATTTCGTCTTAGAGTAGTGTAATCTGTTGTATTTTATACTGAATCAGTTGGAGTCTTGCATTCATTGAGTAAGGCTTCATGGCGGGGGGGGGGGGGGGGGGGGGGGGGGGCTCAGCCCCAAGAGATGAACAGGGTGTGATCTAACAGTGCACGAGCGCAAAACTCCACAAACAACTAACAAAGGCTGTGAAATCCATTACTATTTCATTGTTTTAATACAGTACAACCACAGGTAAAGGTTTGCAGAGTAACAGTGTGTTTACAGCTTCAGCTCTCAAACTGGAGTCCCTTTACTCCAAGTAGTTAGCGATCCAGATCATGGAGGTCTGTGAAAAAAATGTCAAATAAACTGAAAATAAATTAATAAACATGCTGTATCAGTTATATAAAAAAAAAGCTGTAATATGTGAGGCGTGAGCGGTATTTATTTTTAACATAGTTCATAGTGGAGAATACCTGCTCACATAGCTACGTATATGGATTTGAAGATCGACCGGACTCCAAATGCATATTCTGTGAGTGTGACGCATATTTTGAGTGACGAAAAATAACAAAATACAATTTTATTTTTAACATTTCAAGATCACAATAATCATCCAATTTAGAACTACAATTTTAAAAAAGAACTAACACAAATAAAATACACGTCAATAAATACTTTGTAGTGTCTGCTGAGAGGCGGAATTCCTCACATTAGAAGGGGTGGGGTTTGGTGACGTGAGGAGGTGTGGTGCAGAAATGAGCGGGCAATGAGGTCTCCTGTCACGACAGCTGTCACTTCCGTGCTGGGCTAATAAGCGTCACTCAACTCTTCTCCCTCGTCCGTCTCCTGTCTCCTGTGTTTCAGCGTGATGTTGGAGATCCATCAAAGACACTATCAAGAGTCTTGATAGTGTCTTGATTCAAGACACTGAAAACGAGCTATTAGGATTTTTACAAGTGGTCTTCATTTTCATAAGAACAGTTTTTTCATTTTAACTGTGACCTGGCTTTCACTTCAATCAACTCCATCTGTAAGATAGAAAATTAAGAAATCTACTTCCATAAAGGGCGAATATGTTTGATTTTGTTTTTGTTTAATTTTTCTAATCAGCAAACAGTGTGAATTTTGACATGAATTTTTCATTTCATTTTAGTTTTAGTCACTCACCAAAGACTTGATTTAGTTAAAGTCACATTTTAGTTTTTTAGTTTTGTTTTGGTTAAAATTTAGTCTATGGAAATTAGTTTTAGTTTTAGTCTCAATTTTAGTCTTGATGAAATTTGACAGTTTTGTTGTACTGTAGTATATTAGATAGATAGATAGATAGATAGATAGATAGATAGATAGATAGATAGATAGATAGATAACTTTATTGTTCCAGTGGGAAATTTGTCTTGGGCAAAGTGCTACATCAACATACACATACATATAAAAACAACACAACATAAAACTACAGTAGCAGAAGTACAAAAGGATATTTGTCACGGTTGTAAAAACTCCACTGTAAGCATATCTTTAATTATGTTTAGATATTTAAATGTAGAATGTATCATATAACTCTTGTATGAATATCAAAGGCTTGTTAGAAAAAAATTAAATACATGTACTTCTTCAGATTCTTTCTGTAAATTCTTACAACAAATGACAACCTGCAAGAAAAAGCTCCAATCATAACGACCAGCAGATGGCAGTAATGCAACCAATGGGATGCAAGCTGCTGCAAAACATCACAGAAGAAGAAGAAGAGAAGCACAACAACAAACACAGCAGAGTGACAGTGCTGCGTCTCCGTATCAGAGACAGAACGGAGCTGGACTGGAGCCGGTGAGCCTGGCGTGGGGATGATTGTAACCCAGCTTGTCCGGCGGCCAGCCTCAGCTTTATCGTCACATTTTTACTCGTCAGTTCATAATGTCCAGAGATTTTGTTTTAGTTTTTGTTGTTCTTACTTAATAAATTTACGTTCTTGTCACAAATTAGTCACGGAATAAATGGTCGTCAACGAATACTTTTCGTTTAAGTTTTCGTTGACAAAATTAACACTGCCAGCAAAGGCTCCTGATTCAAAAGGATAAAATTGGTCAACCGTCTTCTTGAAATACAAGGAAGTTACTCTGGGAAAAAAAAAATCTTCTTCCTGGTTTGAGTTTTGTAAGATCTGAACTTTGTGTTCTCAGTAATCTGTCTATGAGATTGGACTTAGTTTAAAATTCTGTGGACCAACATGAAGAGGAGTGAAATTATAACTGAGTGCAGAGCCAGCTGGAAAAGCTGGAGATATTAAATCCGCTCTGGTCTGGAAGCAGTTTGGGTTTCTCCAGGAGAGCTGGAGGAAGTAAAGGGGATGAATGTGTGGACTTCTTTGGAATCAAATCAAATTTTATTTCTATATTGCTTACAAAAAACCAAAAGGTACCTGAAAACAGAACAGGAAAATGGTATAAAACTCCAAATCGGAGGAAGTTTTTTCTACTTGTTTTGAGTGAGAATATCTAATTTTACTTGATTTAAGATAAATTTACTTAAATTTTATATTTGATCAAGATAAAAAGGCTTGATTTAAGAGAAAATTCTCTGAAATCAAGAAATTTTTTTGATTGTTCTATTGGCAGATTTTTTTTCTTAAATTAAGAAATTTTTACTTGAAATTAGTAAAACAAATCTGCCAATAGAACAAGCAAAAGATTTTCTTGATTTCAGAGAATTTCCTCTTAAATCAAGCCTTTTTATCTTGATCAAATATAAAATGTAAGTAAATTTATCTTAAATCAAGTAAAATTAGACATTCTCACTCAAAACAAGTTGAAAAAACTTGCTCAGATTTGGAGTTTTAGCAGTATAAAACATAAAACACAGGCTTTTGGTTGTGGAAGGTGCCATAGTGCTGTCGTTTTCCGGAAGAGCATAGACTAGTACAGACGAAAATAAGTGTAAACTCGAAAAACAAGACCGCCCTAGTCAGAATGAATGGCCTCTCTGGGTCTTCAGCTTCAATTTAAAAAGGTTCTCTGGACTGAAAAAAACCCCACCCTGAAAGCGAGCCGAGGTGCAAGTCAGTCCAGTTACTGTGGAACCGTGGACTGATGGGGTGGGGGTGGTGGGGGGTTTAGGATGGGGTGCATGGCAGAACAGATGGATAATAGCTTCAGGACATGACGTTTTAAAGACAGTAAACAAACCCAGAGATGATTATTATTGAAATACCTTTTCTTATTCTCAGTCAAATATTTACAGCCGCAAAGGCTTTATGTTGTTTTACTATTCGATTGTGCACATGTGAGTTGTCATCTAAGATAAGATAAATAGCCACTGAAGTTTTATCTGTGAGGTGTTTGCTCATTCTTTAATCTAATGGGCTGGATTTATTATGAGACTCCTTAAAAGTTCAACCTCATCCTCAGACAAAAAAAAACAAACAAAAAACAAAAAAACACCATTAACTTTCATAACAGCTTTCAACCAATTTCTCTGAACCTTAAATAATTATCTAAGACCAAAATTTTACAACTGGTCAAAAACCAAAAATGTGTGGTGTTTTTGGACAGTACAGCATCATTTATGTCACGTTTGAGGAAGGGAGGTAGGCAGGGAGTAGGACCCAAGATGCCAGGCACTGCCGGAGTAGTGTGTATAATTCATTTTATTGTCCATAATAGGGAAACAAAAAACCAAAATGTCCACAAAAACCAAGTGAGGAGTGCACCATGGACTCAGGTGCCAAATCCCAAACTCCGAGCTGCTACAGCAGAGGGCAGGGAAACAGTAATTTCCAGACTGTTACGCAGGAGCTCAGCATGCAGCTCTCACTGTTGCACTGACTGAACAGTCACACACAGCATGGACTGACAAAGCATCAAGACAAGACGATCCGACAACTGGAACACAGACAGACAGCCCTTTATAAGCCCAGAGCACCAGGTGGCATCAATGACTAATCTTGGGCAGGTGAACGACCTCAGGGCAGGGAACAGCAATCAGACATGAGGAGAGGCCACAGAGCCTGAAAAGAGAAACAACATCAGAAACATCACAAACACAGACAGGACAAAACATGAAGGATGACGATTCAGACACAAGTTAATTCACGCTGCTTCACAAGGAAATGAAAGAAATGCATTGAAACAAGAATGATTTTTCTGAATATGAAACACTTAATGAACCAGTTCCTGAAGACCTCAGGGCTCTGGATGTTTCACATTTGACGATTAAATCTGAGATGTATCTGGGCCCGAGACTATTCAAAGGTTGAAAGACATGCAAACAAAGCATCACGATTGTTCTTTTTAAATGAGTAGTAAATGGTAAAAGATATAACACAAAATACATTAAGCCAAATGTATATGAGAATATAGTCAAAACAATAACTATTGATTGATCTACACACTTTTGTAATTTGGACCTGGATGCACTGATCAACCTGTGGTACTTGGCATGCCACAAGCATAGTGGCAGGTCGATTGTATACTCAACTGTACCAACTATGTAAAAAAATGTACAGTTGGAATACTGAGACATCATATAGCCATTAAAAAAATGTCTTTAAAAATATGGCATGAACTCATTTGACTGTTCAAGTTTAGTGAATGTATTCATGAGACCCTTCCTTTGCCTCTCCACAGGAACCGAGACCACAGGCTGTGATTCATGTCATGCTGAGGCCTTCTGCCTGGATCAAAAACAACGAGGTGACACTTTCTTGGACCATGCTCCTCCTTACATTTGTTTGTGTAAGGATGACTTTGTAGGTGATGGTCTGACCTGCTATCATGCAAAGCTGTGCAGTTGTTGTAACTTTTGAGTCACATTAATTTAGTATTTGGTGATGTAGTTTAATTGACATGTTGATTCAAAGCTGTATTAATTTCATGATTATTTACAGTTAAAAAACAGAGTTAAAAACAGTTGTAATGGAATTCATGATGCAATTAAGGGACTTAAGGCAAGATTTGGGAAAAACTACACATGCATTTCCAGTTTATTCAATGCTAATGGGCCATGAAGCACTAAAACCCTAAAATAACAGGCCAATCCACGTATCTGTCTGTTGCCTTATACAGGCTGTGTGCCAAATAATTTGTTGCTGTTCGGGGTCCGAATTTCCCGCGCAATCGTGGGGATGTGACGTAAAATTGACGCTGTATGCGCGCTGCGGAACAGGAAGAACAAGGCCGCCGTGGACACGGACTCAGACACTGCTGGGATCAGGGGCAGGCAGTGTTGCCAACTTGGTGACTTTATCGCTAAATCTGGCGACTTTCCAAAGCCTCTGGGCGACTTTTTTTTTGTCAAAAGCGACTAGCGACAAATTTAGCGGCTTTTTCTGGTGCTCTGGAGACGTGACAGGACGTCTCCGCTGTCCTCAACAAGCAGCGGGTGCTGCCGTGAGCCCCTCCCCCGTCCCAAAGCACTCACAGGCAGCCAGTCTCACGCAGTGCTCCCTGCTGCAGTCAGAGCAGAGAGGAGACTATGGCGTCATTTTAGTGCCAAAATTCCGCGCGCAAAAAAATCATAATCGCGCACAGTTAAACCACTCTCTGTGTGCTCGCGATGCCTCTCCGCGCGCGCGTGGTCTCTTTCTGCATGTGCGTGGTCTATTTCTGCACGTACGCGGTCACTTTTTACGCGCGCGACATCACTTTTTGTGCTCGCGCTATCTCTTTCTACACGCGCGGTGACATGTCTGATCTGTCTGCTCGCGCGGTGATGTTGAGTTTTGGCACTCAGGGGGCGGGCTTTGAGTATACGCCACTCAACCCCCCTCTCCTTTGTGATTGGTTGCTCTAAACATCTACTGTCTTCAAATGGGTCTTTTACTTTTGTGACTTATGAAGCTTATCAACATATCACCTGCTCAAAACAAAGAAAAAAAAAAAGCAAAAGTACTTCACTGATCCTGGCATAAAATCAAATGAAATCTGAGAGAGAGGGAAAAAGACAGAAAAAAGGAGAAAAAATTAACTATAAATTTAGGATAGGTATAATTGAATAACAGATATAAACTAAACAACATAATTAAATAGAGTTTAAATATTATTTCAAGACAGATATAATCAAATAACAAATATAGACTAACAGATATGAATTAGATATAATTTACATATAAATCTAAGACACATATACTTAAATAAATATCAGATATACACTAGCAGATACAAATTAAATGTAATTTTTAAAAAAATCTAAGAGAGATTTATAATTCGATGAATAACAGATATACACTAACAGATATAAATCAAATATAATTTACATATACATTTGAGACAGATAGCCTTGATGGCTCCATGAAGACGTTTTTATTCGTTCTTTCTCCTCCCAGGAAACAGCCAGGTCTCCTCCACAGTAATCAAATCACTGTATGGAGGTTATGTTATGTGAATTTTACTCCTCAATTTTCCAATTCTGCCGCCAAACGATGACTACCCGCCCTACTTAACCTCTGATTGGCTCTGACCGGGAGACAGTAGATGTTTAGAGCAACCAATCACAAAGGAGAGGGGGGTTGAGTGGCGTCAACTCAAAGCCCGCCCCCTGAGTGCCAAAACTCAACATCACCGCGCGAGCAGACAGCTCAGACATGTCACCGCGCGTGTAGAAAGAGATAGCGCGCGCACAAAAAGTGATGTCGCGCGCGTAAAAAGTGACCGCGCGCGCAGAAAGAGACCACGCGCGCGCGGAGAGGCATCGCGAGCGCACAGAGAGTGGTTTAACTGTGCGCGATTATGATTTTTTTTGCGCGCGGAATTTTGCCACTAAAATGATGCCATAGCAGACATGGAATGGAATGGCATGCCGAAGCATTATTAATAAAATAATCCAAAGCCAGTGGCAGCAAGAGTGGGAGGAGACAGCAGAGGGAGGACATTGTTTCTGATACAACCATTAGTACGTCCCACAAAGAGAGCATGTATGAAGAGGGCAGAGGACGTCAAACTGGCAAGTCTTAGGCTACGGCACTGTGGATAAGCCAGTGGGTTGGCGTTAGTAGGGAAACATCCTGGTGGGAAATGTGGACACTGTGAATCCTCAGAGTCAGTGAGTCATGTCATAATGAAATGTCCAGTGTACACAGAACAGAGGAAAACATTGTTTATGAATTTGGAAAAGTTGGGACTAAAATTATTTTCACTTGCAACAATACTGGGTGAGGGATTGAGTGAGAGGGAGATTGCACGGGCAGTAGTTCACTTCCTTTTGACAACAGGTCTGTACAGTAGGAATTAGGCCCCAGAAGATGAAACTATAATAGCGCAAATCACCTGTGTGTGGCAGCAATGTACCGAGTTGTGCCTAGTCTGCCGGAAAACAAGAAGAAGAAGAAGTAGCAGGGGCGCCCCCCTTCCCGAAGCTGCACTGCTGTCTCTCATGCATGAAGTGCTGCGTGTGCACACACACACCTGCTCGCACGTGCGCACATTACTCTCTTCCCTCTCTCTTTGTTATTTACTGTACAAACTTTTTTTCCCCCCTGCACTCGCGGTCTACCTGGTGACACGACTGGTTGGGCACCCTTGCTATAGTGTGTAACTTCGGTCGCCCTCTCGCGGAATTCTGCGTTCTTACAACAATAAAGCCGGCGCTTCCACATGATGTACGCGTCAGTCTTTAGAGGACTTTTTTTAGGCTGCCCTTTCTGCTGTATAAAATATCAGTCCCACCATACTCCACTGGATAAGACTTGAAGGGAGTTTTGTGGAATTATGGCCTAATCACTGCTCCCTGTTGTTAGATTTTGAAGGTCAGATGTCACTGTAACTGTGTGTTCAGTATGTTTTTGCATGCTGGATTTTATGATCTCATACTGTTTTACTAAACTAAACTAAACTAAACTAAACTAAACTAAACTAAACTAAACTAAACTAAACTAAATTAAACTAAACCAAACTAAACCAAACTAAATTAAACTATCTAAACTATACCAACTAAATACTAGTTTAAATACTAAACTATTCACACAGCTGCCCTAGGAGCTAGATTGCTGTGGGAAATACGATGCACTGAGCCCTATCCTCTAATGTCTGAATGTTATTCCCTTTAGTCCGTTCATTGCTTTTCACCTGCTGTCCCCCCCTTCGAGGGGGAGTCTTCTCCAGTTTCAGTTGCTGACTCCACTATCACGAGGACCTACGAACAAGCTCCGGCCGGACCGGGAGGACACTCCTGTCGGTCCTGCCCGCGGACTGGCTTCAGTTCTACCTCTGGGATCCGTAGTTCCTGTGCTGGATCGTCCAATGGACTGTACTCAACATAGTCCGAGGCTTTACTTTTTATTGTCTCATGCTAGCTGTTGCCAAAGCTGTCCGTCCCTGGGAGAGGGATCCCTCCATACTGTGGTTCTCCCCAAGATTTCTTCTTTTCCCACTGGGTTTTTGGAGTTTTTTCTTGCCGGGTGTGAGGGTCTAAGGCGGTGGTTGCTTTGTTTTGTCTCGCTACTGTGAATTTGACATATTAATATTATGCTTATTCACTGTTTTTTATTTTTACCAATCAATGTAACATCTTGAAGCCCTCTGAGGCAACTGCTGTTGTGATACTGGGCTGTACAAAAATAAATTGATTGATTGATTGATTGATTACTGGAATTTGAATATTTTTAAAAGTTTGACCTCAGCTAAAGAAAAATTAGTCAAACCATATATTACAGACATGGCACATTAAATTTATTTCAGGGAAACAAAACCAGAAATATTCTCAAAATTGAAGAAACATAACTGCCAGTTGACATTTTTTGCGATTCTTATAAAAATCCTATAAAATTGAACCATCCTCCATTACCTGGAGAAAACCCATGTCTGCACAGAGAAACCAGGCGAGAGCGCTACAGCAGGCCCATGTCCGTTTGGTTGTTGGAAGTATATAATGATCACCCTCACTTGTGCTCTCTTCATGTTTTCCCGCAGCCTTCTGTTCTGAAGGTTCTGCAAGCCGCTGATCTGGAGGGCTTCAGGCATTTGGATAGCATGGAGACTGCGCTGCAGATGAGGCAGCAAGTGTTGGCGTTGCATAACAGCTACAACTTTTTAATGACAGCAATGACGGTAAATGTTTGATACTGGACAGAGAGAAAGTACCAATGACTCTAACCAGTTATAAACTATTTGGATTTATATGCCTGTTATGACTTTAAGGAGATTAACTACCTCCAGCGACTGTGAATTGACAGAAAGCATCTCACTGAAGCTTTTGTCTGTGAGATTGAACTTTGGAAGATACTGGGGAGATTACAGCACTACCATAGTGTTGCACAAGAACCTTGAATCACAAGTGATGAATGGGAACATTTTATATTATGTGTGAGAAACGGCATCAATCCATGTGTTTTTTATAGCCCCCTTCTGCTGATTTTATTGAGCTGGAGTCTCTTGAAGCGAAAGGTGAGATACAACACAGACAGATTGCGTGGGTACATGGGATTGTGAAATTGGTTAAAATTTGCACAGACAGACAGAAGGCCAGTTTATTGCTACCAAAGAAATTAACAGGGGTGAAGCTGGAAGCTGGAAGTTCCCTGAGAAGTCAATCCCATGCACACACAAGGAGAACATGCAAACTCTGCACAACACAGCAGTGTCTCGTCTGTGGGATGAATGTGACCTATCTGACACCAAATCTCAATATTTTAGAAGAAGAGGAACTGAAGCTGACACATAATATTGAAACCTGCTAATATATGTACATATATATATATATATATATATATATATATATATATATATATATATATATATATATATATATATATATACACACACACACACACACATATATGTGTTTATATAAATTAAAAAAAAATTGTGTTCTCGCCACCCCGGCGGTATTGTGTCTGTCTCCTTCAAGCTCGGGTCCTCTACCAGAGGCCTGGGAGCTTGAGGGTTCTGCGCAGGATCTCAGCTGTTCCTAGGATAGTGCTCTTTTGAACAGAGATTTCAGATGTTGTTCCTGGTCTCTGCTGGAGCCATCCTCCCAGCTTGGGGGTTACTGCTCCCAGTGTCCCGATCACTACTGGTATCACTGTTGCCTTCACGCCCCACACTCTCTCTATCTCTTCCCTCAACCCTTGGTATTTCTCCAGCTTCTCCTGCTCCTTTTTCCTGATGTTGCCATCACTTGGGATTGCTACATCTATCACCACAGCTGTCTTCTGCTGTTTATCCACCACAGGTTGATTGGCCATCACCTGCTTGTCAGTCTGGATCTGGAAGTCCCACAGGATCTTGGCTCGATTGTTCTTGACCACCTTCGGAGATGTCTCCCATCTTGACCCTAGGACCTCCAGTCCATACTCGGTACATATGTTCCTGTGCACGATTCCCGCTACCTGGTTGTGCCGTTCCATATATGCCTTGCCTGCCAGCATCTTACACCCTGCTGTGATGTGCTGTACTGTCTCTGGGGCTTCTTTGCGCAGTCTGCACCTGGGGTCTTGTGTGGTGTGGTAGATCCCGGCCTCTATTGATCTTGTGTTAAGGGCCTGTTCTTGTCCATGATTAGTGCCTCTGTGCTGTCCTTCAGTCCAGCCTTTTCCAGCCACTGGTATGTTTTTCGAATGTCAGCCACTTCTTCAATTTGTCGGTGGTACATGCCATGCAGGGCTTTGTCTGTCCATGATAGCTCCTGTGGCTCCTCCTTACTGGGCTTTTGATGTCTGAGGCATTCACTTAGCAGATCATCACTGGGGGCCATCTTCTTGGTATACTCGTGGAGGCTCTTGGTTTCCTCCTGGATAGTGGCTCTGACACTCACTAGTCCTCGGCCTCCCTCTTTTCTCTTGGTGTATAGCCTCAGTATGCTGGACTTAGGGTGGAACCCTCCGTGTATTGTAAGGAGCTTTCTTGTCTTGATATCAGTGGCTTGCATTTCTTCCAGTGGCCAGGATATTATGCCAGCAGGGTATCTGATTACAGGCAGGGCGTAGGTGTTTATGGCCTGGATCTTATTTTTGCCATTCAGCTGACTCTTCGGGACTTGTCTTACTCTCTGTAGGTATTTGGCTGTGGCTGACTTTCGAGCTGCTTCATCATGGTTACCATTTACCTGTGGGATCCCCAGGTACTTGTAGCTGTCCTGCACATCTGTTATGTTCCCTTCAGGCAATTCAACTCCTTCAGTTGTGATCACCTTCCCTCATCTAGATACCATTCGTCCACACTTATCTAGTCCGAATGACATCCCGATGTCATTGCTGTATATCCTGGTGAGGTGAATCAGGGAGTCGATATCACGCTCATTCTTGGCATACAGTTTGATGTCATCCATGTAGAGGAGGTGGCTGACAGTTGTTCCGCTCTTGAACCGGTATCCAAAGCTGCTCTTGGTAATGATCTGGCTGAGGGGGTTCAGGCTTATGCAGAACAGCAGGGGGGACAGGGCATCACCTTGGTATATGCCGCATTTGATGCTCACCTGTGCCACTGGCTTTGAGTTGGCCTCTAGACTTGTCTTCCACAGCCCCATTAAGTTCTGAATGAAGCTCCTTAGAGTCCTGTTGATGTTGTACAGTTTCAGGCATTCCAGTACCCACGTGTGTGGCATTGAGTCATAGGCTTTCTTGTAATCAATCCAGGCAGTGCGCAGGTTGGTGCTGCGGGCCCAGCAGTCTTGGGCGATTGCCCTGTCAACCAGTAGCTGGTGTTTGGCCCCCCTGGTGTTATTGCCAATCCCTTTTTGTGCTTTACTCATGTACTGATCCATGTGCCTACTTATCTTGGCCGCTATGATGCTTGATAGGAGTTTCCATGTGGTGCTGAGGCAGGTTATGGGCCGGTAGTTTGATGGTATTGTTCCCTTCTGGGTGTCCTTCATGATGAGGACTGTCCGACCTTGGGTTAGCCACTCTGGATGGGTCCCTGATATTAGCAGCTGGTTCATTTGTGCTGCAAGGCGTTCATGGAGTGCAGTTAGCTTCTTAAGCCAGTAGGTGTGAATCTTGTCAGGCCCTGGAGCTGTCCAGCTATTCATTTTGCCCACTCTTGCCTGTACATCTGCTGTTGTAATTACTACTGGGTCTTGTTCTGGGAGGTTGCTGTGCTCTGCCTGCAAGCCTGCCCGCCATTGGGCATTGGTGTTGTGTGACACATCTTTCTCCCGGGTACTCTTCCAGTATTGCTCAGTCTCAGCCCTGGGTGGGTCTGCTGTGGTCTTACTACCCTGCCACTGAGAGTAGACCTTAGCTGGATTGTTGGAGAACACCCTGTTTATTCTCCTGGTCTCCACTTCTCTCGTGTATCTCTTTAGGCGGGTAGCTAGGGCTGTGAGTCTTTGCTTAGCAGTCTCCAGTGCCTCAGTTATTGACAGCTTTCTGTATTTCTTGGGCAGTTCTTTCTTGAGATTCACCCCTCTGCTTAGTTCTGTGAGGAAGCTGACTTCTCTCCGTGTTGCCATGACTTTTGCCTCTAGCTTTCTTTTCCATGGAGGTTCTTGGTCACTCCGGCTACTCATGCTGTTCATCTTGTAGCCAAGCATCTCTAGGATGACTGCTGCTGTTGCATATATCAGCTGATTGGTCTCACGGATGGTGTTGGTAGGGATTGTTAGCAGTGCTGTGTTCACATCTTCCAGTAGAGATTCCGATGGTACTCTATCATTACTTAGCCTTGGCAGCCAAGAGGTTGTTGAGTTCCCCCAGGACATCATGATCTTCTCTCTCAGGTCATCTGCTCTCGTGTTCAGATCTGTTATTGGGGCTTGGTACCCAATCTTGTATGACCTGTCGTCCTTGCTCCCCCTTGATGTAGCATCTTGTACCGTGGGTGAGGTGCTGGGTCTTGGTACCCATTGTTGTCGCATCTCATCAATCTCCAACTGTGACAGTAAGTTCCTCTTGCGGATATTCGAGCACTGACTTAGTAGCTGTTTCTTAGTCAGCTTGGATGTTGGGTTTCGAAGTAACCATTGTTCCCATATTCTCTGCATGTATATATACTGTATATATATATATATATATATATATATATATATATATATATATATATATATATATATATATATATATATCATCTACCGTCTTCAGGTGGGTCAGCTGACCCACCTGACGGTAGATGAGCTGACAGTTTTTGCTAACTTAGCCACAGTTAGCTCGGATGGGAATGTTGTGGAGCTCCTCTCCCCAGCAGGGAGGCACTTTGAGTCGGCCTTGGCTGTCACGGTGCCTGGGTGCCTGACTTCCACAGGCCGAGTTGGGGCCGAGTTGGAAAACGGTCCGGAGCTGTACCGAGGCTCCGGAGGTCTCCAAGCCGGCGGAGGAGCGCTGTGCGCGTGGACTCGGCGCGGCTGCTGGAGCTCTCCCGTCAGTGATGCCCTCACTTATCTCACAGACCTGCTCACACCGTACACCTCCACCAGGACCCAGTCAGGCCAACAGCACCGTCTGCTCCCGCCTAGGACATGGCTCAAGACCATAGGGGACAGAGCCTTCGAGGCCGCTGCTCCCTGTCTGTGGAACACTCTTCCAGACCACCTCAGGGCCCCACAGATGGTGGAAGCTTTTAAGAAAGGACTAAAAACTATAGCTGGGCTGTTAACGGCGATAACGTGCTGCGTTATCGCCGTTAACAGCCCAGCTATAGCTATATAGAGAGGGAGAAGGGACAGCCGCGCAGCGGCACCCTTGTTGCTGTGCTGTCGGGGCGGTACCCGGCCAGAAGAAACAGCAGCATACAAGAAGCAGAGGGAGGAGGTGTGTGCCACCCACCTGCACAATCAACCTCAGTCACCGACCAACAAGCCGGCAGAGTCACATCCTGGAGAGGGACGGCTGCCCCCGGCAGCCCCCCTCCATCAGCTGCCACTAGTTCCACCGCCAGGGGCGAGGGGGGTGTGTGTGCACACAGCACCCAGAAGGCAATAGAACAACAATGATGCAGTAAGCTGAGGGAAGGCAGCCCACGCCACCTACACAGCAAACGCTAACCACCGGCCAGGGTCCCAGCTAAAGCCACGTCGAGGAGAGGGAACGGCTGCCCAGCAGCTCCCTCCTCCAACAGCCTCCAAGTGGCACCACCCAACAGCAGCGGGGGACGAGGCTGTTACATGAGGTGGGAGAGCCGTGTGTTTGGCGATGGACGGCTCTCACTGTGGTGTACGCCGCCACCTGCTGTGCCACTCGCCATGCCCTGCTAGCTGCGGCGACACGCCCGTCAGCGCAATAAGCCCAAGCCAACAGCCACGGCGAGCCTCGCACGGCGCGGAGCTCAAGGCGGCTGCACAAGTCAGAAGCACAGTAGCACAACAGCCAGATTGCTGCTTGCTACCTGAAGCTGGGTGAGAACGCCAATGGCGTCCCTGACCCCCAAGTTACTACCGACCACGCCGCCACGGCCCCGGTTGTCATGTAAACAAGCCCGAGGGGAGCAGCCGCTCCCCCCATCACTCATCATGAGGAACTGTAGATTCAGCAACCTTACCGTCTGCCGGAGTTATGACTGAATCTCTCACCACAGGCAACGCGCAGCGCTGCCGAGTCAGGTGAACGGGACCGCAACACATCACAGCCTTTGGAGGGCACTCAGGCAGCTCCGACCTCGAAGGTCACAAGGCTCCCAGCGATGGTGCATCATGATGCCGTATAGGCTCGTCCCGTCAGGTGCACCCGAACTGAACGCGAGATGAAAATTAGGAGACGATTGGTGGGTGGAGCCCTGAACTTATGCAGTTCCTGGGTCACCCAGGGGTCACAAGTGACGATTGTTGGTATACATACTCGAACTACGCATGCGCGAAGGGAACATTCCAGTGCTTTAAGCACCGCCTCTGGCGGTCAGTAGGGATGAAATAGAACCGTAACTTGCCAGGGGCAGGCACAAAGAATGATAAAAGACTGTTTGTATCTACGCAATAGGTTTCATTTCTTTTGTTTCTCCAGGGTCAAGGGCATGATCGCTCAGAAGATGAAGACATGTTCGTCCGTCATGGTCCTGGTTACAAGTGACTGAACATAGGTTTGTCATGACTTTAAACCAAAGAAAAATACTGGCACTAAAGCATTGTAAAAACCTTAATGGTGGTCTTGTAGATGATCAGTGCAGTGAGTCAGACATTTATCTTGGAAAAGATGACATCAGAGGCAATACTGGGCAGTAAATGCAGGTCTATATTAAATAATGATAAGAACATATAAAGAATGTAAAAAAGAATTAATTACATAATAATTAATTGACAAATGCTGACAGCTCCAGTGAAAACATGCTAAAACATTCATCCATTAAATGCTTGCTTTACTGTTTCGAACTCAGAGAAATAACACCAGTTATTTCATGCAGGACACTTGAACTTAAATATGACTAAATGTACAGTTATCTTCATGTAAAACATCTAATAAACAAAGCAAACACAGAAAGAACAGCCAATTCCAGTCATAGCTCTATGACATGAAGTTTTAAAGACAGCAAACAAACCCAGAGATAATTTTTTGAAATACCTTTTCTGATTGTCAGGAAAATACTCACAGCCACAAAAGTTTTATGTTGTTGTACTGTGGGACTGTGCAGATGTGCAGCCTCTTTGAAGTTTAAATAGTGACAGATTAAAAGCACCATGAATTATATTGCTGCAGTTTTGTTTGAGAGCCAGTTCTTCTTGAATGTGATGAGTAACTCAACTGAATTGATGCTGAAAGTGGCTCCATTGTTTATTCCATTAATCTTTAACACAGAAACAGGTCTATAAATTGTCACAGCCAAGCTCTGTGGGGACACAGCACCTGTTTCGTACCTGGGTACAGTGTTGCTGCTGAACGATGGAGGTGTCTGGAGGGCTGTTTTTTGTGGTACTTCTGCATATTTTCACAGGCGGCACTTCAGGTAAACAATCTTATTTCTTTGTCATGTAAGATAAATACCCACTGAAGTTTGATCTTAGAGACTTTTGCTCATTTTTTTTCTTAAACGGACTGAATTTATTAGAAGGCAGAAAAAGTTCACTCCAGACACAGAAAAATACTTAAGAAAAAAAAAAAAAAGCAAACAAAACACTGACATTTTCATGACACTTTTGGACAAATTTTTCTTCAAAGATTATTTAACACTTAAATTTTACAACTGATGAGCCTAACTTGTGTTTTGTTTTTTTTTGTTTTTTTGGGGACAATATGTAACATCATTCAGACACAAGGTAATTCACAGTGATTCACAAGAAAATATAAGAAATACATTAAAACAAAGTGATTAATAAAGATGTGAGAAGCAGAATAAATAAATGAAAATCTTTACTCAGAAGGAGATAATATAATCAGAAAAAAAAAATCAAATTTTTAAAGCAGAATTTTGCAACTTTTTTACCTCAATAAATGTGTTTCACAATCCCTGTGGAGGTAAACAATGACTTGTCACGGTGATTCGCCGGCCCCTTCACTCTCCCCGCGGTCTGTGTCCTGAAAACAGCGCTTGCAATTTCAGAGGAGCGGACCCGACAACATCTCGCAAGAACAAATCTGCTTTACGGCACTCAGAGGGGATTACAAGTATAAAAGCTGTTGTAGTGCGATATCTGTCATTGTGTTGCAATAGACGATCTATGCATGATGTGTTGATTGGTTCTAATTTCCGTTTGGTAACTTAAAAATAAAGAGGAGTGACACCTCCTCTTGTAGAAGTGAGCGTGAGTGAGTTGGTTGCACTGAGTTGAAAGCAGCATGTCTGAGTGTGTTTGTTTTCCAATAAGTTTGAGCGTGCGAGGCAGGCATGTCTGCGACAGAGGGAGCAACCGGAGGAGGCAGCGTGAGGAACTGCTGCTGCAGAAGATTTAACAAAAGCACGTAAAACAAACATGAAACGCCACCCATAGGTGCTCATGGATGGCAGAACCAAAAAGACAGAAAAAAACTTTTTCTAACAAGTGGAAAAAAAAGGACACGGGAGTGGGACGCTCTCTGCATGGGAGGGAGGGGGGGGGCGGGGGTGCTGAGGACGTTTACGACAGTGAGCTTTCACAGGAGACCAGTAGGGGGAGCGCTAAAGCAAATCTTGCAAAGTTCTGCTTTAACAGAAAACCTGAGCAAATCATGTTTTATGGCCTGATTTAAAAGAAGTATGCTCCATAGGTGAGGCCCATAGGAACTAAATGCTGCTTCACCTGGTTTCTTCTGACAATGAAACACTGAGTAAACCTGTTCCTGAAGACCTCAGAGCTCTGGATGTTTCACACGAGACGATTAAATCTGAGGTGTATCTGGGCCCGAGACCATTTAAAGCTTTAAAGACATAGAAACACAGCATCATAATTGTTCTTTTTAAATGAGCGTTAAATAGTAAAAGATATGACTCAAAATATGTGGAACCAACGAGGCGACACTTTCTTGGGCCACGCCCATCCTTACACTTGTTTGTGTAAAGATGGCTTTGTAGGCGATGGTCTGACCTGCTATGATGCAAAGCTGTGCAGTGACTCCTCTTGCTGCAGATCAGGTTACCACTGGTCACCTGAAAGGGGGTGTGTGGATGTCGACGAGTGCTCCCTCCCCGACTCTCCCTGCAACTTCCATCAGATTTGTAAAAACACACCAGGATCCGTTGAATGCCTGGAGTCTGTGTCAAAACTCTCGTCAGCGCCTTCGCCTTTCCAGATTGTGTGTGGGGGAACAGTTTGTCCTACAGGCATGGACTGCATTCTTTATAATAGCAATAATAGCACTCCCCGATGTGCTGACCCCTGTTATGACTACACTGTACTGAATGATGAATGGCGATCAACAAGTTTAAGTGGAAATGGAGTCCGCTGTGATCGAGATATCAATTGGCAAGACTGTGCAAATCAGTGCTCGTATCCATGAGAGGTGTACAGAAACAAACAGGTGTGGGACACACACTCCTCTGTGGTTAGTTGAACCTCATCCCACACAGTCAGGCGTGATTGTCAATCGCATTGTGTGCACTTCCTGGGACGGCAATTGCTGCTATTTAAGAAATCACCAAATCCAAGTAAAACGCTGCAATGGAGGCTACTATGTCTACAAACTTGTAGCACCAAGCACATGTTCTCTCGCATATTGTTCAGGTAATGCTCTTATTAAATCATCCTCACACAGGTTAAATTGTTGCATTTAATGTGAATACATTATAATGTATTCACTTTTGATTTTTTTCTGTTTTGTTTAACCAACAGAGGTGAATGAAACAGAGTATTCAACAACACCACCAGTAACCACCATGAACTCAGGAAGTCATACTCACACCTCACCAGTTCACATCACCCCACCATGGAACACATCACCTGGTAACGACATAGGAGTTGAGGGAGAAGTGCGCCTGGCCAATGGAGGAAACAGCTCCTGTTCTGGCAGAGTGGAGATCTTCCACTCTGGACAGTGGGGGACAGTGTGTGATGATCTCTGGGACCTGCTCGATGCTGAGGTGGTGTGCCGACAGCTGGGCTGTGGCAGAGTCCTCTCAGCACCAACACAGGCACGCTTTGGACAAGGCAGCGGACCCATCTGGTATGATGATGTTACATGCACAGGCAGTGAAACGAAGCTGTCTGAATGTCGGCACCAAGGGATTGGATCTCACGACTGTGGCCACGATGAAGATGCTGGAGTTGTCTGTGAAGGTAAGTAAAGATTTGTGCCGTTAGTGACACCACAGAGCATGTTTTTGAGCACCTACTCATCTGTCTTCCTTTCTTTTCCTGTCAGCTGCTTCGCCAATGAGACTTGCCAACTCTGGAAACCGCTGCTCAGGCAGAGTGGAGATCTTCCATGCTGGACAGTGGGGGACAGTGTGTGATGATCACTGGGACCTGGACAATGCCAATGTGGTGTGCAGACAGCTGGACTGTGGAACAGCGCAATTGGCTTTATCGAGTGCAGCCTTTGGACCTGGCAGAGGACCTATCTGGTTAGACGAGGTCTATTGTTATGGAAATGAGCCATCTATATCAGACTGCAGGCATTCAGAGTTTGGAGTCCACGACTGTGTTCACCATGAAGATGCCAGTGTGGTATGTGAAGGTAATCATTCATAAATAAATTTTGAATACATTTCAGTTGCTGTTGCTCACATTGAAATGTAGGATGAACACAGTTGTACACAGAAATGCTGCACAGACTCTTGTTTTCATGATCTCAGTTCACAGAACATTTTCTTGCAGGTGCGCCTGGTAGCCACAGCACAGCAAGTCCGACATTTCCACCTGTGTTCAGCACAGACATTCCAATCGTCTCCACAACATCTTTACCAACCCCACGTCCACCTGGTAATGACACAGGAGTTGAGGGAGAAGTGCGTCTGGCCAATGGGGGAAACAGCTCCTGCTCTGGCAGAGTGGAGATCTTCCACTTTGGACAGTGGGGGACGGTGTGTGATGATCTCTGGGACCTGCTCGATGCTGAGGTGGTGTGCCGACAGCTTGGCTGTGGCAGAGTCCTCTCAGCCCCAACACAGGCACGCTTTGGACAAGGCAGCGGACCCATCTGGTATGATGATGTTACATGCACAGGCAGTGAAACAAAGCTGTCTGAATGTCAGCACCAAGGGATTGGATCTCACGACTGTGGCCACAGTGAGGATGCTGGTGTCGTCTGTGAAGGTAAGTACAGTTCTGTGCACTGACATACACCAGAGAGTGTGGTCTTTATCACCGACTCATCTGTCTTCCTTTCTTTTCCTGTCAGCTGCTTCGCCAGTGAGACTTGCCAACTCTGGAAACCGCTGCTCAGGCAGAGTGGAGATCTTCCATGCTGGACAGTGGGGGACAGTGTGTGATGATCACTGGGACCTGGACAATGCCGATGTGGTGTGCAGACAGCTGGACTGCGGACCGGCCCAATCAGCTTTATCTCATGCAGCCTTCGGACCTGGCAGTGGACCCATCTGGTTGGATGATGTCTATTGTTCTGGAAATGAGCCATCTATATCAGACTGCAAACATTTAGGGTTTGGAGTCCACAACTGTGGTCACCATGAAGATGCCAGTGTTATTTGTGAAGGTAATCATTCATGAATAAATTTGAATAGATTTCAATTGCTGTTTCTCGATTAAAACATAGGATAAATGCAGTTGTACACAAAAATGCTGCACAGACTGCTCTTGTCATCTTCTCAGTTCAGAGAACATTTTTCTTTCAGGTCTACCAGGTAGCAACAGCACAGCATGGCCGCCTTTTCCACCCGTGAACAGCACAAATATTCCAACAGTCTCCACAGCAACTTTGCCAACCCTTCGACCGCCTCTCAATATAACCACACCACCTGGTAACAACACAGGAGTTGAGGGAGAAGTGCGCCTGGCCAATGGGGGAAACAGCTCCTGTTCTGGCAGAGTGGAGATCTTCCACTTTGGACAGTGGGGGACAGTGTGTGATGATCTCTGGGACCTGCTCGATGCTGAGGTGGTGTGTAGACAGCTGGGCTGTGGCAGAGTCCTCTCAGCACCAACACAGGCACGCTTTGGACAAGGAAGTGGACCTATCTGGTATGATAATGTCATGTGCACAGGCAGTGAAACAAAGCTGTCTGAATGCCGGCACCAAGGGATTGGATCTCACGACTGTGGCCACATGGAGGATGCTGGGGTTGTCTGTGAAGGTAAATACTGATCTGTGCAGTACAGTAACACCCCAGAGTGTGTTTTTGCCCACCCTCTCATCTGGCTGTCTTTCTCTTCCTGTCAGCTGCTTCACCAGTGAGACTTGTCAACTCTGGAAACCGCTGCTCAGGCAGAGTGGAGATCTTCCATGCTGGACAGTGGGGGACAGTGTGTGATGATCACTGGGACCTGGACAATGCCAATGTGGTGTGCAGACAGCTGGACTGTGGAACAGCGCAATTGGCTTTATCGAGTGCAGCCTTTGGACCTGGCAGAGGACCTATCTGGTTAGACGAGGTCTATTGTTATGGAAATGAGCCATCTATATCAGACTGCAGGCATTCAGAGTTTGGAGTCCACGACTGTGTTCACCATGAAGATGCCAGTGTGGTATGTGAAGGTAATCATTCATGAATAAATTTTGAATACATTTCAGTTGCTGTTGCTCACATTGAAATGTAGGATGAACACAGTTGTACACAGAAATGCTGCACAGACTCTTGTTTTCATGATCTCAGTTCACAGAACAATTTCTTGCAGGTGCGCCAGGTAGCCACAGCACAGCAAGTCCGACATTTCCACCTGTGTTCAGCACAGACATTCCAATCGTCTCCACAACATCTTTACCAACCCCACGTCCACCTGGTAATGACACAGGAGTTGAGGGAGAAGTGCGTCTGGCCAATGGGGGAAACAGCTCCTGCTCTGGCAGAGTGGAGATCTTCCACTTTGGACAGTGGGGGACGGTGTGTGATGATCTCTGGGACCTGCTCGATGCTGAGGTGGTGTGCCGACAGCTGGGCTGTGGCAGAGTCCTCTCAGCCCCAACACAGGCACGCTTTGGACAAGGCAGCGGACCCATCTGGTATGATGATGTTACATGCACAGGCAGTGAAACAAAGCTGTCTGAATGTCAGCACCAAGGGATTGGATCTCACGACTGTGGCCACAGTGAGGATGCTGGTGTCGTCTGTGAAGGTAAGTACAGTTCTGTGCACTGACATACACCAGAGAGTGTGGTCTTTATCACCGACTCATCTGTCTTCCTTTCTTTTCCTGTCAGCTGCTTCGCCAGTGAGACTTGCCAACTCTGGAAACCGCTGCTCAGGCAGAGTGGAGATCTTCCATGCTGGACAGTGGGGACAGTGTGTGATGATCACTGGGACCTGGACAATGCCGATGTGGTGTGCAGACAGCTGGACTGCGGACCGGCCCAATCAGCTTTATCTCATGCAGCCTTCGGACCTGGCAGTGGACCCATCTGGTTGGATGATGTCTATTGTTCTGGAAATGAGCCATCTATATCAGACTGCAAACATTTAGGGTTTGGAGTCCACAACTGTGGTCACCATGAAGATGCCAGTGTTATTTGTGAAGGTAATCATTCATGAATAAATTTTGAATAGATTTCAATTGCTGTTTCTCGATTAAAACATAGGATAAATGCAGTTGTACACAAAAATGCTGCACAGACTGCTCTTGTCATCTTCTCAGTTCAGAGAACATTTTTCTTTCAGGTCTACCAGGTAGCAACAGCACAGCATGGCCGCCTTTTCCACCCGTGAACAGCACAAATATTCCAACAGTCTCCACAGCAACTTTGCCAACCCTTCGACCGCCTCTCAATATAACCACACCACCTGGTAACAACACAGGAGTTGAGGGAGAAGTGCGCCTGGCCAATGGGGGAAACAGCTCCTGTTCTGGCAGAGTGGAGATCTTCCACTTTGGACAGTGGGGGACAGTGTGTGATGATCTCTGGGACCTGCTCGATGCTGAGGTGGTGTGTAGACAGCTGGGCTGTGGCAGAGTCCTCTCAGCACCAACACAGGCACGCTTTGGACAAGGAAGTGGACCTATCTGGTATGATAATGTCATGTGCACAGGCAGTGAAACAAAGCTGTCTGAATGCCGGCACCAAGGGATTGGATCTCACGACTGTGGCCACATGGAGGATGCTGGGGTTGTCTGTGAAGGTAAATACTGATCTGTGCAGTACAGTAACACCCCAGAGTGTGTTTTTGCCCACCCTCTCATCTGGCTGTCTTTCTCTTCCTGTCAGCTGCTTCACCAGTGAGACTTGTCAACTCTGGAAACCGCTGCTCAGGCAGAGTGGAGATCTTCCATGCTGGACAGTGGGGGACAGTGTGTGATGATCACTGGGAGCTGGACAATGCCGATGTGGTGTGCAGACAGCTGGACTGCGGACCGGCCCAATCAGCTTTATCTCATGCAGCCTTCGGACCTGGCAGTGGACCCATCTGGTTGGATGATGTCTATTGTTCTGGAAATGAGCCATCTATATCAGACTGCAAACATTTAGGGTTTGGAGTCCACAACTGTGGTCATTATGAAGATGCCAGTGTGATATGTGAACATAAGGGTATTTTCATGCTTTAACATGTATCAAGCATTATTATATTTTTATTTTCCAACAATCCTGACATGAATTATATGATCACAGCCTCTTTTCTTTCTTTCTATTTTACTTTCCTTTAGTTTCATCCCCACCTTTGAATGCTTTTCATCTTTATTGTCAAGAGAGCAAAATCCAAATACAAGTGCAGGCAAGTCGTCTGGTAGCTTCTGGGTTCGACCCATTCTCTGGACACTTGGCTGATCACAACTGCACCTGGGTCAGAGAAAGCTATGGATGGATTTGGTATGAAGTTGATACTCGACCTGAAGCCTGTGGAAATTCAGTGAAGGTATTTGTTCTGTCTTTGATTAACCTACGTGTGCCCTCTTACAGCAAGTCCTGACTAGTTTGAAACCATATTATGAGTGATGATGCCTGTTTTTAAACTTCTTGCACTTCTAAAGAGAAGATAGTATTATCATATAATATAATATAATATCATGCAATAGAATAGAATAGAATAGACTTTATTGATCTCACCATGGAGAAATTTAGTCACAGAGGCTCGTAGAACACACACGGGGGTGCAAAAAAGAGGTGAAAGGTGCAAATAAGACTAACAATAAATAATAGTGCAAATCTTAATCGAATAATAATGGAAATCTAAAAGAAGAAAGATCTAACTTTCTATACAACATTAATCTTACAGTATACCAGAAACTATAAATATATGTACAAGTATGTTTTCAGTGCAGCAGAATGAATAGTTTATCAAGTGTCAATGATTTCTTTTGGATTTTATAAAGTGGCAATGATCGCAGGATATCAGGGTTACTGCACATATTCTACAAAGCAGAGTTGTGCAGTGTGACAGTGGTGGGGATGAAGGACCTGCAGCGCTCTTTCCTGCACTGAGGGTGTCTCAGTCAGCCACTGAAGGAGCTGCTAATAATGATAATAATAATAATAATAATAATAATAATAATAATAATAATAACAATGATAATAATGATAATAATAATAATAACAATAATAATAATAATAATAATAATAATAATAATAATAATAATAATGATAATGATAATAATAATGATAATAATGACGATAATAACAATACATTTTATTTAACAGTGCCTTTCAAAACACTCTAGGACACTTTACATAAGATAAAAACTCATTACAAATAAATAAAACAACAATGTAACACAGCGAAAAAGAGAGAAATTTACGGGTGATAGGCAGATTGAAACAGCTGGGTTTTGAGTATGGATTTGAATTGTGATAGAGAGTCAATATTGCGGATGTCAGGTGGGAGAGAGTTCCAGAGTCGAGGAGCAGAGCGGCTGAATGCTCTGCTCCCCATGGTACTGAGGCGGGCGGAGGGCACAGAGAGGTGGAGAGAGGAGGAAGACCTGAGGGACCGTGAGGGGGTGGCAACGTGTATGAGATCAGACAGATAGGCGGGGCGAGATTGTGGATGGCTTTGAAAGCAAACAGAAGAATCTTGAAAATTATCCGGAATTTGACAGGGAGCCAATGGAGCTGCTGGAGGACGGAGGAGATGTGGTGAAAGGAAGGGTTTAGCAGAGGCTACCACAGAGTCATAAAGGTCCTGAGCACAGGTCTTCTCACTCTGAAGGATCTCAGTCTTCTCAGAAGGTGGAGGCGACTCTGGTCCTTCTTCTACAGAGCGTTGGTGTTGTGGGACCAGTCCAGTTTATTGTTGAGGTGAACACCAAAACACTTGAAGCTGTCCATTGTTGCAATGTCCTCCTCTGGATGTTCACCGGCAGGTGTGGTAATGTCCTCCTCCTGAAGTCAATCACCATCTCCTTTCCTTACTGGTGTTCAAGCACAGGTGGTTGTCCTCACACCAGTCCACAAAGTCAATGATGACCGAGTGGTACTCCAGCTCGGTCATTCCCTGTAGGCAAACTGCAGCAGGTCCAGTGAGGAGCTCACCACAGAGCGGACTTGGGCGAGAAGGAGCCTCTCCATGGTCTTCATGAGGTGGGAGGTCTGTCGTGGGCCGGTTCCTTGGCTTGCGCTGTTTTGGGAACCGGGACCACACAAGAGGTCTTCTGCAGGGCAGGGAACTTCTCCAGGCTGAGGCTCAGGTTGAAGAGGTGGCAGAGAACCAGGCAGAGCTGGTTCACACAGGTCCTCAGCAGCCTGAGACTGATGTGGGTGTGGGGCAAGAGTGGTCAGGTGAAAGTAGCTGTGGCCCAGGGAGGTGGGAGGTGTCTCCTGGGCTGGAGACGTGTGAAGTGTGGGGAGGAGGGAGGCAGGCAAAAGGGTGGGGGGAGAATCAGATCTGTTCACGTAACAGTTTAATTTGTCTGCCTAGTGCTGGTCTCCATCAGCTGTCCCTCTGGCACTCTGCCCAAATCCAGAGATGTTTTTCAGTCCTCTCCACATGTCCCGAGCGTTGTTCTGGGTCAGCATCTCCTCCAGCTTCCTGGTATAGTCCTTCTTGGCCCACCTGATCCTCCACTGGAGCTCATGCTGAATTCTGCTCTGCTTCTCTCTGTCCGCTGAGGTGAAAGTCCTTTACTTCTGCTTCAGGAGGACTTTAAGCTCAAGGGTGACGCATGGGTGGTTGTTGGAGAAGCACCGTACCCTCCGGGTTGGCACAGTACTGTCCACACAGAAGTTCATGTCATCTGTGATGCCGTGCGTGAGGCCGTCGATGTCATTCCCAAAAGAGTCAGAGAACATGCTCCAGTCCGTGGTCTGGAAACAGGCCTGCAGCCTGTCATTGACCTCCTCAGTCACACTTTCAAAGACCTCTTCCACACAGGTGTCCTTCGCACTTTAGGTGGGTATTGTCAGAGCAGACCAGCTTGTGATCAGAGTGTCCCAGTGAGGGGAGGGGGGCCGAGGTGTAAGCGTCTGGCATGTTAACATGAAGAAGGTCCAGCGTCTTCTTGTCTCTTGTGTGGCACGTGACATACTGCATGAATGTCGAAAGAGAGGCGGAGAGGGAAACATGGTTGAAGTCTCCGCTGATCAGCAGCAGGGCCCGGGGATGGCGGGTCTGGATCTGGCTGACGGTGCTGATGGTACTGTGGAGCTGCTGTGGACTAAAGGAATTTAGTTGAGACTCTCAATTCAATGTGAAGTTTTATCTGGTCTCTCCATCATCTGATGAGGAGAAAAGCACCACTGCTGTTTATGGATGTCTGGGCACATTATCAATAATCATATTAATATTTCCAGGTTTTCATAATCCAGTATGTATTGTTAGACTTGAGACTGTAATGTCTTCAATTTAATATATTTTTTAACGTATTTATCTTTTTGGGGGAATTGACAAAGGACATCCACATATGTTATAGTTACTGTGTCTTTCTCATCTGATATAACCATTCACCTTATTGATCACTTAAACATCTGTCTTTCAGACCAACCTCACACATGTGACATACGTCAACAATATATTCATCTACTCAGCACAAAACTCATCCTTCAGTGTTCCACATCGAGTTCCCATCTCCTGCTCTTATCCTCTGCATACAGACAGCACCCTTGATGTGGCTGTCAGGCCAGTCCTGGAGTAAGAAAACCTTTATTGAGCCTTCACTGACATTATTTACTATTTGTCAGTTACATCTATAAATGTTAAGATGTTCTTGCTCCTGTGACTATGGTTTTGATTGATTGATTTATTTTTTTACAATATGCTGTTTTCTTGCTGACCTTCAGGATGTGATGACTTGGTAGTCAAAATGCATTCTGTCTTCCTTTGGAATGTTGATACAACTTAGGGTGACCACCCGTCCCGCGTAGCGCGTGCGCGTACAGTGTTTCAAGCACATTTCATGCGTCCCGCAAATTGAGACCGTGTCCCGCATAATCAACGCTTGCTCTTAAAAAGAAAAAACTTGCTCACCGTACTCACCACACACACACACACACACACACACACACACACACACACACACACACACACCTGTCAGTGAACAACTGCGGTCAAGCCAGCCGGCACTCTGACAAACACTGCAAAGTGAGCCGATGTTGTTTTGCGGTGCGCACATATTTTACGCATTACGGTAAAGGCGAAAACGAGAGGATTGCAAAACTAACGTTAAGTGCCGCGGATCACACTCACCTTATTCTTAATTAATAGAATACGCATGAACATTGTTGATAAAAAGCAAACTGAACAACAAAGTAAATGAAGGAAAGCCTGTGCTTATGCTGATTTTCAATCAATAGGTCAAATGAACGAGGAGATATTGAGTTAAAATACTTTATCTCTCTTACAAATATTAATATAAAATGTTTGGAATATTTAAAGCTAAAACAAAGTTTGAAAAAGACACTACAGTAATGGGATTCACAGGTGATTTGGAGTAAATAGGTAAAATAACCTTCGAGCTATTGAGAAAAAAACTCTTTTTTCATAAAAATATTAATAAAAATTATTAGTAATGTTACCAGAGCAAACAAAGAGGTGTGTCTGAACCAGACCGTGTCGTAATGTGATTCGCAAGTGATTGGGATTCAGTAGATCAAATAACCTGGGAGTTATTCAGCTAAAATACTGTGTTTTTCATAAAAATATTAAAACAAATGATTGAAAATATCAAAAGCTAAAACAAAATGACGTGTCTGAATCAGACACTGTAGTAATGTGATTCACAAGTGATTTGGAGTCAACAGGTCGAAGAACCTTGGAAAAGCAAAACACATTGAAAGCTCAGGGCTCATTAACAAGGTGTCCTGTTATGAGCAGACAGCAGCAACTACCTCTGTTAGGGGAACAGGGCAACAAGAAGTAACAATAATATACCATGTGAAGTGGTATCTGCTGGAACTTGGTAAACAGGTATCAGTGAGTGAGTCTGCTCGCTGGGTGGGGGCACCGCCACGCTGGGCGGTGTCCCACATTGTCCCTCAGAATCATACCCCTTGTCCCCCATTGGACTCATTAGCAGGTGGTCACCCTAATACAACTACAGTAATGAATAACTTTAAATACATTATTTTTGAGCTACATTTGTTAAAACAGCTTATTTCCTTTGACAGGGAGAGTGGTGGCATTTCTGGTTTGGGCAGTCAATCGAGAGCCGTGATGTCTCTGTACAGCAGCCCCTCCTTCATTGACACTTACCCACCAGGGTCAGTGACCCTCCCAGTGGGCTCCGCATTGTATGTGGGGGTCTCTGTGGAGAACAGGGGTCCAGACTTTGCTGTTATTCTGGAGGACTGCTTCGCAAGTCACTCTCTAAGCCCTGAATCTTCTGTGAAATACCCTTTAATCCAGAACAGGTACGTGCACCTCCTCAGCCTCAGCAGAAACCTTGTGGGATCCAGTAACATGTAATGACCCTGATGATCTCCTCCATCTTTTCTGCAAGGTGTCCCGTTGACCCTCGGGAGGTGCAGGTGATTGAGAACGGCAGATCAACTCGGGCTCGTTTCTCTGCTCTGTTTTTCCTCCCAAATGGAAAACACGAAGACGTGTATCTTCACTGCAACCTCACCCTCTGTGACAGGAGGAAGTACAGCTGCTTCACTGTGAGTCACAAATTTCACTTCATCAGCATCAGAATCTGTCCATCCGTCTGACCGACTGATCGACAAATAGATGAACTTCTTTTTTTCAAGTGGCCCTTATTCTCATCCATAATAATCATTCTCTCTCTCTCCTCCTCCCCTCACCCTTCTGTACCTTATAGTCTTGCAGAAGGAGAACAAGTCGTTCTGCTTTCAGCTCTGCTTCAGGGACTCCCATCTCTGTTGGGCCAATCACTTGTAAGTCTGTCTACCAATTTCACTTTGAGCCTCATGTGTCCTCACAGAGACTAATGACTGATTTAACACTTTTTTTTTCTTTTTGTCAACAGGGGTTGATTAAGTGGCATGACCTCCATGAAAAACGATACCAACTGGCCTTTGTGATATGGTTTATTTTTACTCATAATCTGAAAATGAATGTTTTCACTCTGTATACTGAAATCTTACAAGCTGTTATATTTTCTGTCATTTCCAAATATGTGCAATGGAAAAAAAAACACTTAAGTTTTAATAAAATAGTGTTCTTGTCACCTCCTTTTTTCTTTTCGTATGAAAATGTGATCCCAATATTTCTTTAAATATTTTCTTTAAATATTAATAAATTTCAAATTATATTACAAGTAATCAACAATGACACAGTGACAATTGAACAATAATCAGAAAATAAAACAAAGCAACAATAGCAACAACATATAAAATAAGATTTGAAAAATAAATTAATAAGCAAACAAAGGGGGACAAGAGTCAAGTATCTCCTGCGTCACTCCACAGCTGACTATCTTACCAAAGAGGTAAGAGAAGTGAAGTAGGTTGATGAAGAGGGTATCATTAGTTGTTCATATGCTCTAGAACTGGACTCTATATCCTGGAGAACTTCCTACCAGCAAGTTCATCTCTCAGTCCTTCCACGTGTCGTATGCTTATGAGTTCCCACAACCAACTCTCAAACTTGGGAGCTAAATAAGACTTCTACAATTTCAGTGTACATCTTTTGTCAATCATCATACCATGAATCAAAGCAGTGTGTGTGTTCCAATCCAAGTTTTCTGGAGTGCTTGAGTGTTCAAACAGAGCAGTTTCGGGGTCAGGTGTTACACTAATATCAAAAACAGAGAAAAAAAGTTGTACAATTTCAGGCAAGACCAACAGAGATGTACGAGAGTACCTTCTGAGGTGTTACATTGATTGCACATCGGAGCGAGGTCAGGGGAATTGTTTTAATCTCGTCTTAGAGTAGTGCAATCTGTGTACTATTTTGTACTAGATCAGTTGGAGTCTTGCATTAATTGAGCAAGGCTTCATGTTAGTTAATACATTATGCCAACTTCCATTCTTAATCTCAGTGCCAAGCTCACTTTCCCAGGCCTTTTTCATTTTAATAGTAGATGAGACTAAAGTACTTTAGAAGTAATGAACCAGCTTCATGATGAGGTGTTTTGCTTCAGGGAGACCCAGAAGGTATTCGAACAAGACATTATTTTCAGGTGATAATTCATATGACGTAGTAGCCTGTTGGACATAGTGCCTCAGTTGTAAATATCAAAAGAACTTGGATTTCGAAAGAGAGAATTTGGACTGCAGTTATTCAAAAGAGCCTAAATGTCCATCAGCATGAAGGGCTTTTAAAGTAACCAGACCCATACAGCTCCAATCTGTAAAAGCATTGTCTCTGTAACATGTGACGTCTCATAACAGCTTTGAATGTCTGCCACAAGACAGAGTCCGAGACGTCTGCGGTGTCATTATTGTCAAGATATTCTGTGATTTTTGCTGACACTAGTTCACAGAAATGTTTGTCTGTCAACAGAGATGGATGGAAACGCTATGAGGAGCACTGTCTAGGCTTTTTTAAATCAAGAGTAATGGATGTTGGAGCCTGGTCTGAAATAAAAATCTTCCAATATTTCATGTTTAGACCATGTGGTATGAGTTCAGCATCCATTAAAAAAAAAAAAAAAATCATATTTAGTAGGTATATGTGGCAGATATTGTCCAAAAGTTGTTGATTTTCAAATGTTTTATTTAGCCATTTTTATATTTTAGATTTCTGTGCAGATTAGTTCACCTTTTATTCTTTGGAGGGAGAGAGGAGGCAGAGGCTCCTGCTTGCTTTGCTTGTGTTCATTTGTGGCATTACTTCGGGGTTCCAGTAGAGGGGAGTAGCACTCTTTTAACATCACTCAATACAGCTGAGCAAATGGGAGTGTGGGTGTTTATTTCACTCTTCCCATTTTCACCCTTTCTAATGTAACTACCTCAATATAAACTCTGAAAAACAGCCAACACTTTGGCATCTTTATGCTCTGTGTTATTTTCATTTCGTCTGGAAAAAAAAGCATTTTTTAGATTTTTGTGTAATTATTCAGTGTTCGTCTAACTTGATGGAAAAAAACCCTCAAACCAACAAAAAAAGAACACATATTTACTCATCCCAAACACCCACTTTCACTAAAAAAGTGGGAGAAAATAGCTAAACAGGCCAGCTCAGGGACCCTATTCTCGTCAATACATAACCAGCAATATCATGAGATGGCTAACTCCATCCGAAAGCAACTATTAAACAATAATCATCATAAGATCTCAATAACAAAAATTTAGAGAGTGCCTAGGTGTTTATATGAAACAATATTGAGCATATTACGCAAATTAACAAACCAAACCAAACTTTTCCAGCATTAAGAGTTACTCAATAGTAAAGAAGCGAGAGTCGGGCACCTTGATGAGAGACAGATCAATGTCTCTGCCAGGAAGTCGGAATACATATAGATACGTCTCTCATCGTAGATCAAGGGGGTGCTCTCACATGCCAGTCGCAAGTATTTTATTCTTTACCTTTAGCCTTTAGCTGTGAATCCTCGTGATCATGACAAGGGGACATGTTCCGGCGTCAGGTGGCTGTCGCAGTTGGTGCGCTCTGTCAACCTCTTTCAGAGTGGGAAAGTGAGCCGAGCCTAGCAGGTTCCACAAAAAGTTAGCAAAAAACTCCACAGGGCTTTTTACCCTCCATTGTTTCTGGCAGGCTCACCATCTTTATGTTTTGGCTTCAAAGTCGATAACTGTCTTTTAGGAGCAGCTTGAGACTTGATCATGACGTCCTACTACAGAGACTAGAATATATTGGGATTAAAGGGACAGCATTAAACTGGTTTCAATCATACTTCGCAGGCAGGTTCCACTTTGTTCATGTTAATAATGATTTCTCAGCTCAGATTAAAGTTAAACATGGAGTTCCATGGGGTTCTGTCCTAGGAGCTATACTCTTCACATTATACATCCTCCCTGTACGGAAAATCATTAGGAAAGTGTTGGAAATCCTGTTTTATTATCATTGTTAAATGCTTTCTCTGTTGATCCATTGATTGATTAGATAACCCAGACCCAGTGGGTGCAAACGGTTTACTTAACCCCAGGCTCCTACCAGTTCTGTGCCTTTCTCTCGTTTCAATGTAATGTTTCATAACTACGTGTCGTTGACAATTGATGATTGTTCCTCTTGTTGCCTATGTACTCTCTGTTTATACATGAAATGTATGTTGATCCAAGAATTTGTCTGTCTTATTTCTTTCTCTTTCTGTCCCCTCACCCCAACCGGAATAGAAAGCCGCCACCTCTGAGCCTGGTTCTGCAGGTTTTTACCTTTTGAAAGGGAGTTTTTCCTTTCCACAGTTGCTTATGCTTGCTCATGTGGATCTGTTGGGTTTGCTCTGTAAAAGTGTCTCGAAATGACTATGTGGTAATTGGCACTTTATAAATAAAGCTGAATTGAATCGAATTGAATTGTTAAAGACTTAAGGGCCTTGCTCAAGGACCCACAGCAGTGATACCTGAGTCTGAAAACATCACAAGCATTTTTGTACCTTTATGCAGTCTGTATTTTAAATAAAGGCCTTGAAAATATTCTCATTTTTAATCCTTCTTAACCAGACTAAATGTATTTGCTCTCTGACTAGAAGCTAGTTTTTAAAAGACAAAAAGAAAACTAAACATTCAGCAGCAGTTATTGATGCACAAAAGGACTTCTTTATCAAACTTCCACTTCTCTTATGATATACCGTATTGGCCCGAATATAAGACAATGTTTTTTTTTTTCCAGAAATCGCATCCTCAAAAGTGGGGTCGTGTTATAATCGCGGACTTACGGTAGATGGTCAATACGCATCCGCGCCGCTAGATGGAGCCAAAGTATCACTGACCAGAGAGCGAGTGGAGCGATGAAATGAGATCAAATGATCTGATGAAAAATGGCGGATCATCTGGAACGAAGGGGCTCGAACGCTGGACAACTGAGCAAACAACACAGGCGAAGTTATAATACCAACTTTAAACTGATGGTGATCAACGCAGCAGAGTCATCAAACAACTGCCAAGCCGCCAGGAGATCTGGTGTAGCAGGGTGCCTCGTTCGATATTGGAGAGCACAGAAAAAATGTCTACAGAATTCTAACACTATGAGAAAAGCTTTCCGTGCATCCATGGTCCCAAGAGCGGACGCTTCAGAGAGATTGATAGAAGGGTGAGTGAATACGTCACTGAAAAACGGAAAGACGGAATGCCCACCACCAGAGCCGTGATTCAGCTAAAGGCACTGGGAAGTTATTTACATCATTTATGCAGTTTGAACACCTTGAGGCTTCTTATTTGTTGATTATTTTTTCTTATTTTGAGAAAGAGAATATATTTTTATTCAATACTGTAGTAATATTTTTTCATTTTATATCTCGTGAAATGTTATCTCAGCTGTGAGTTTTTGAGTTTATAAAAATTGTAAAATAAAAAGTTTTATGAGTGACCTTATTGTCTTCAGCATTTTTTTTCTTTCACAAAATGATCTTTGAAAAATAGGGGTTTTATAATCGGAATCGTCTTATATTCGGGCCAATATGGTAAGTCTCAACATGCCTTTGTTGGGTAGTATGACTTTATTTACAAAAAACATGGTCATGAATCAAACATGTGACAGCACACATAGTTTAATCTGCAGATTTAGTACGTTCCTTCCAACATGGATTGAAAAGCAACTAAAACTAAAACTTCACCAGCACATGAATGAAAAACAAACCCCATTCCCATATAAGGAGAATTATCTATATTTCTGAACAAGCTGGGCTCCAGACCCTCATGTCTCCACTAGTTTCCTCCAGTACAGCCACTCTCCAAACAACATCCTAACATCAACATCATCAATCAAAGCATGCATCAAAATATAGAATTTATTTTTTGCAAACTTGCCCATTAGCAATGCTTCTGCACGTCATACAAATGTTTGATGATCAAAGCATCTGCAAATCTGTCTTTAATCATTTCTCTGATTGAAACTCTCTGTTTCCCCTCAGCCAGTCAAAATGACTACAGGATCAATGCTAACAGGAGCTGCTGACAATCGGCAAGGCCTTCTCTGCTGGCCTAAAAAGTATCTCAATTACAGACTGATGTAAATTATATTTTGTCCATGAATACTTACTAAATGATTCCAAACGGTATGTTCTGCTTCCTTTCACAGTTTTCCGTGGTTGCGCTGCTTCCAGACATGTTTTTTTCATATTAAATCATTTAACCAATCAGATTTCAGGCATCATCTGTTACTAGGGTAAAAAAAAATCTGCCTGAGGCTTTCACAGTCCATTCTGATAGCCCAGTAAAGTAAAGTGAAGTGTTAAACAGACAGTTGCTTCAACCAATCAGATTTCGAGTTGGCGACTCAGCGCCTTCTAGCTAGCATACACTAACGACAGAGTACCCAGGCCTTCTGATTTACATTCACCAAGAGATACAGTAGGTGGCGGAATGCACCTAAGTTGTTGGTCGCCACCCGCAATTATTCCGAAGAAGAAGAAGAAGAAGAAGAAGAAGAAGAAGAAGAAGAAGAAGAAGAAGAAGAAGAAGAAGAAGAAGAAGAAGAAGAAGAAGAAGAAGAAGAAGAAGAAGAAGAAGAAGAAAGAAGAAGAAGAAGAAGAAGAAGAAGAAGAAGAAGAAGAAGAAGAAGAAGAAGAAGAAGAAGAAGAAGAAGAAGAAGAAGAAGAAGAAGAAGAAGAAGAAGAAGAAGAAGAAGAGAATTAAAAGTTACGCCAGAAATACCACAGGGCAAGCTCGACTTTCAGCCCTGGCTTTGATGGCAATCAAGAAGGATCTGCTGATGGAATTGAAACACACGGATAATCTATATGACAGAGCAATTGAACTCTTTTTGAGGAAGGAAAGGAGAATGGGTTTTGTTTACAAATAATCGAGATTTTGGTGAGTAAAATGTTCCTCTTTTCCTAAATAATATTGACGTTTTATTAAGTTGTTGATGCTTATTGTATGTGCACAGATGTAGTAGGAGACTTCTGCACTTCAGCAAAGGTATTTATTCTGGCTGCACAAGTATCTGCTATGTAACAAGTCTTTATATGCATATCTGCATAATAAGATTTTTTTTTATAGACATAAAATAGTTATTGAGAGGTGGATTGGTCCAGGCGGATCTGTTCTGAAGGCCTTAGTGTGAAATGCATAGTCCGCCACTGCGTAAAAGTTAGAGGATTAAATTGTTTCTGTTTTGTTTGAACTTGACGTGCAGGACAGCACTGAACTTTCAGACTGGTGTTTGCTCTCAGGTCGCAGGTGAGTTGCACCACTTTTATCTGGTCTCTCCTGCCCTCTTGTGGCGATCTGTGTCATTGCACAATGCAGACTTTGTGGTCATCATTTTATTCATTATTCACCTATGGACTGTGGGGTGGGGGGAACGTTTATCTTGAGAGAGGGTGTGGTTTTCCCCCGGACTGATTTGGTGTAACTCTCATTCATTTTCACAGTTTCTTTTTGTTACTTTATGTTTATTAAAGTTTTTTTCTGAAAATCAAAATCAAAAGCACACACTTTAACACAACATTTGGAGGCATCAGAGGAGTAAAAATAAATAAATAGAAAAAACGGGAAGAAAATATATGTTTACATGGTACAGTACAGTTTATAGCAATTTGTTTTTTCCAGCAAGTAGGTATACAATCCTGAGGTTGCACCGTCTGCTTGGTGGCGCTTAGCTGTTGGTTAATGTCATTCTTGAGTGTGTTCATCTTGTGCAGCAGGTCTTCGCTGAAGGACTTTAGGTCCGACTTCATCTCTGTGTGAAGTTCATTTATTTGCTTGCTAATTGTTAGCATAGCTTTGCACAGTGATAGCTCCTCGCCATCTTCCTCAACCATGTTCGTGGGTTCTTCGTCTCCTGAGTGCTGCTTTTCCCAGGTTTCTTGCATTTTCTTGACTTGCCCCCCCCCCCCCACAAACTGTAAATCAGGACTACTACATGGAAGTCCTCAGACGGCTCCGTGAGGATGTGAGGAGGAAGCGGCCTGTGTCGTGGCGGAGTGCAGCCCGGTTGATCCACCACCACAGAGCACCAGCGGACACGGGGCTGCGCGTCACGCAGTTTCTGGCGAAGAATGGGATGACTCTACTCCCCCATCCGCCTTACTCGCCAGATGTAGCCTTGAGTGACTTTTTCTTGTTCCCCAAGTTGAAGAAAGAGCTGAAGGGACAGCATTTTGCAGATGTGGAGGAGGTGACAGACAAATCGCAGCCGGCCCTGAATGGCACAATTACGCACGGGTGTCACGACCCAATCGTGAAGTGGGAGACATGCTGGAGCGTTGCATTAATGCGAATGGAGATTATTTTGAAGGCGACAGTGGTGTTTTATTTTGAAATGTAAGAAATAAAAAGTTACAGTCAAATTCCCGGAACTTTTGGGTACGCCCTCGTAACTTGCTTACCAACTTGGCCCAAAGCGTCTTTTGTCACGCACTCATGCCACACATTGTACTTCTCACGCAGGCATGTTTGATTCCTCCCGGTTATTTACCGGTATTCTTTTTTTCAGTGAGAGAAATACAATGTATGGCATAAGTGCATGACAAAAGAGGCATAGGGTCAAGCTGGTAAGCATCTTACGGTCAAATCGGCCCATTGAGAGCCCCCTATGGGCCTACATGACTGTAAGCCAGATTAGAGCCTCTTGTGAGCCAGTTTTGGCCCACAGGCATCATGTTTGACAGTATTGAGGCATTGATAATAACTCTGCAGGTGTCTGAGCGTGGAGGGTTTGTTGATGGAGCTGGACAGCGAACTCAGATTTCCTGCCAGGGAGTATCTCAGCCAGACTTCACACCCAGGCTCTGCAGGGTGAGGGGCGGCGCCAACGCTCTGTCTGATGGTGGCATGGGTCTTCGGTGCATTAACCCCTCCGTGCACCCCCCCCCCCCTCCTCCCCCGTGGTCATTGGTCTTGGACTACCATCACGTCAGCCACATCGATTACACCAGTGATTCGCGAGCTGAGGGACCTGCTGAGGCAGTTCAAACTATGAGAAGTGAATCAGATTTTTTCCGGAGAGTAGGTGTGCACATCAGTCTTTAGAGGACTTCTTTAGGCTGCCCTTTCTTAACAGATCTGCTGTATAAGATATCGATCCCACCGTACTCCACTGGAAAAGACTTGAAGGGAGTTTTGTGGAATTCAGCACGAATCACCACTCCCTGTTATTAGATTTTGAAGGGCAGATGTCACTGTGACTGCTTGTTCAGCATGTTTATGCTGGTGCATGCTGGATTATATGATCTCATACTGTTTTACTGGAATTTGAATATTTTTTTCGGATATTCGGACAGTATGGAGGCGGTGCTGCAGATGGAAGCAGCAAGTGTCGGCGTTGCATAACATCTACAGCTTTTTAATGACAGCAGCGATGGGAGGTGGTTGGTACTGGACAGACAGAAAATGGCAAAAACTCTGACCTGTTGTAAACTATTTGGATTTATTAGCCTGTTATGACTGAAAGGAGATTAACTACCTCCAGGGGCTGTGGATTGGCGGAAAGCGTCTCACTGAATCTTTAGTCTGTGAGATTGAACTTGGAAGTTACTGGGGAGATTACAGCACTACCTTAGTGTTGCACAAGAACTTTGAATCATAAAGTGATGGATGCACTGTCATGGGAACATTTTACATAATGCATGAGAAAGGGTATCAGTCAGTAGCGGCCTGTGGCGCGGGGCGAAGGTGGTGAGAGAGCTTGTTTTGTCCGCCCACACCGCCAGCCGCGGGCGATGCGGTGTTAATTCACTTCCGCATTGACGGGAGCACTCGTTTCCACACCCGCGCATTCCAGGCGCATTCCAAACAACACAACAGGTAGGCAACGATTATTTTTAATAAACTGGTTTCTTCAACACTGCCCGCCTGGAATGCGCGGGTATGGAAACGAGCGCTTCCGCCAATGCGGAAGTGAATTAACGCTGCACCACCCGCCGCTGACGGTGTAGGCGAACGAAACAAACGCTCCCGCCACCTGCGCCCCGCTCCACCGGCCGCTACTGGTATCAGTCCAAATGTTTTTATAGCCCTCCTGTGCTGATTGCATTGAGATGGAGTCTCTTGAGGTGAAAGGTGAGATACAACACAGGGTAGATGACATTATGAGATTGGGTAAGATATGCAGAGACAGACATAAAACCAGTTTATTGTTACCAAAGAAATTAACAGGGGTGAAGCTGGAAGTTCCCTGAGAAGTCAGTCCCAACCACACACAGGGATAATAGAATAGAATAGAATAGCCTTTACTGTCATGATACAAGTGTATAATGAAATTGGAGAGCTTCTCCTTCAGTGCAAGACAATAAATTAAAATTAAAGTATAAATATGTATATATAAAAAGTAGCAGCAACCACAGTGGCAGAGTTACCATATTGAACATTCGCATTTACTCTAGTGTATAGCCGAGTTCAGGCGGTGATGGCTCTTGAGAAAAAGCAGTTTTTCAGTCTGTTAGTCTGTGTTTTAATGCACCTGTAGCACCTGCCAGAGGGCAACAGATCAAACAGCTGGACACCAGGGATGTGAACTGTCCTTGATGATGTTGCGACCTCTGCTGAGGCACCAGATGGAGTCGATGTCCATCAGGGAGGGGAGAGGGTAGCCGATGATTCTCTGTGCTACCTTGACTGTTCTCTGAAGCCTCATTCTGTCTGCCGCAGTGCAGCTCCCGTACCAGGTGGAGATGCAGTAGGTCAGCAGGCTCTGAATGGACGAGTGGTAGAAGGCCGGCAGCAGAGCCCTGTTGAGGTTGTTCCTCCCGAGGACTCTCAGGAAGTGGAGACGGTGCTGGGCCCTCTCTCTCTCTCTCTCTCTCTCTCTCTCTCTCTCTCTCTCTCTCTCTCTCTCTCTCCCTCTCTCCCTCTCTCCCTCTCCCCACTGTGGGAGACCAAAAAGTCAGAACACCAGAACCCTGGACGAAGAGGCTGTCTCTTAGGTGGACTAGAGCCGTGCTTGAGGGATAGCAGACAGAACATCAATCGCGGCTGATCCATTGAGACAGCCTGGATTCAATGGGTGAAATTCTAATTGGGCATCAAACAAAACAGCTGCTCCACTGATTAATTGAGGTAACCTGGACCCAGTGGGTGTAAGCGTTTACTTAACCCCGGGCTCCTACCATCATCATCATCATCAAATTTTATTTGTATAGCACTTTACAACAACCAAGGCTGATCAAAGTGCTGAACATGAGTAAAAACAAAACAAAATATATAAAATATGTCACTTCATTACATAAATTAAAACCTCAACAGTCAAAGGCTGACCTAAACAAATGAGTCTTTAGCCTGGCCAGGAACAGGGGCAGGTCCATGATGGAGCATAACTCCAGAGGCACAGAGTTCCAGAGTTTGGGCCCGGTCACTGCAAAGGCCCGATCGCCCCACTGTTTACACCTGGATCGAGGGACCACCAAGAGGTGCTGACCAGAGGAGCACAGGGCTCTGCCGGGCTGGTGAGGAGTCAGAAGGTCACACAGGTACAGAGGTGCAAGGCCATGGATGGAGCAGAATACAAACAGAAGGATTTTGAACTGAATTCTGGACTGAACCGGGAGCCAGTGAAGAGAGAACAGTACAGGGGAGATATGGTCGTGTTTGCGTGTGTTGGTGAGGAGACGGGCAGCTGCATTCTGCACGAGTTGTAGACGGTGCAGAGAAGCTTGGCTGAGACCGATGTAGAGAGCGTTACAATAATCCAAACGTGAACTGATGAAGGCATGGATTGCTGTTTCAAGGTCTTGACGGCTGAGAAATAACCTGACTTTGGCCAACTGGCGAAACTGAAAAAAGCTTGCCCTGACCACAGAGTCTATTTGCTTGTTGAGTCTGAGATCGTTGTCCAAAGTCACACCAAGATTCCTGACCTGTCTGGCTGAGATGGTTGGTGAGCGGTGTGAAAACTGGAGCTGCATTAGATGGACTAGAAGCACCAAAGAGGATAAACTCAGTCTTTGACTCGTTCAGACAAAGGAAGTTTTGTGACAGCCACTGCTTAATGTCATCCAGATGTGGATGGACTGTGTGTCTGGGGAGTTCTGGGAAACCGGCAGATAGATTTGTAGGTCGTCTGCATACAGGTGGAATGAGACATTATGGCGGAAAATCACAGAGCCCAGGGGCAGCATGTACAGCGAGAACAAAACAGGGCCGAGAATGGAACCCTGTGGCACACCGGAGGACAGAGGAGCTGAAGATGAGGAGAGGTCATTAATCATCACAATGAAGGATCTATCAGTTAGGTAGGACTTGAACCACTGGAGCACAGGTCCCTGAAGGCCCACTTGCTGGGCCAGGCGAGTGAGAAGGACAGAGTGGTCCACTGTGTCAAATGCTGCAGTTAGATCAAGCATCACCAACAGCACAGGTTTCTTTGCGTCCAGAGAGAGCAAGCTGTCATTCTGCACTTTAAGTAAGGCTGGTTTCTCTGTAAAAGTGTCTAGAAACGACCATGTTGTAATTGCCTCTTCATAAATACAGAAAATTGAATTGAATGATGACAGCTGTAATGTTGGCTGTGGAGATCTGGACTCCCAGGAACTTGAAAGTGTGGACCCTTTCCACACATTCACCATTGATGAGGGGGGGGGGGGGGGGGGGGGGGGGGGGGGGGGGTCACTCCTGTTCCTCCTGAAGTCCACGATGATCTCCTTTGTTTTTTGTGTGTTCAGTGTAGGGGTGTCCTCAAATATTCGACGATTCCATGATTCGTTCAAAGGGGCCTGATTCGACTGCCAATTATACAGTCGAAGCATCACAAAATGTGGTTATGAAACGAGGACCATTCCATTACAGCTGTATGGGGGTGCTGAATGACTGATTTTACACAGAATTGCTTGTTTCTTCCAAATAAACATTATATAAATCCGATTTGATATACATGTTAGCCTATGAAATACACTTTGGATAATTATTTTACTTGTACTTTTATTCAATATTCTATCTATTTAGTGTTTGTGAATGAACCACCATGGTGAGTGGCACAATCCGATTTTGCGCAGAGCACCATCACAGAGCAGCGCATCTCGGTGGTGATTAAAAGGCTCACAATGCCGGAAAAACAAAACAAACTTCAGTTCAGACCAAGTCAAAGATGATCCAAAAAAAGTCAAATGCAAGTTGTGTCCTTTCATATCACTCCACTACAACATGGCTTTCCACCCTAAACGGGTAAGTAGCCAGATAATTGGGCTAATAAAAGACGGTTCTGTTACTCAATTCTCATTTTTATTGCTGCCTTTTATTTCGTTTAATTGTAACATTTTAGGTTATTATTATATTATAATTTTTATTTATCTGAAAGGCTAACTCTATTTAATTTAGTGTTTGTTTTTGCATGGATGTTGTGCTGCAAACATTTAATTTGAACAGATAATGTGAGAAATTGTTTAGCCAAAAAATTTGAGCTTATCTGTAGAGCTTTTAGATATAAATAAATTACATGCTTTAGCCCGTTTGTTAGAAGTGGGTTTGGTTATGGTCATTTGAACTATACTTCATTTGTTTGATGTTTAGAGTTACCAACACTTTGTTCCAGTCTGTGTTTCAGTGTGTAGGAAAAAAAATAAGTGTTGTTTTACCTGCCTGTGCTGTTTATTATTATTATTATTATTATTAGTGCAATCAGGGCTGGCTGTAGGCATAGGCGCCCCGACGCTCCGTGTGCCGTGTGAGCACTGCTCTGCACTGTGTTGCGCTGCTCCGACACCACGTGTAGGCACTCTCCGCAGACGACGCCCCCCCCCCCCCCCCCCCCCCCCCCCCCCCCCCCCCCCCCCCCCCCCCCCCCCCCCCCCCCCCCCCCCCCCCCCCCCCCCCACCACCACCACCACCCGCTGCTCCGGAGCCACATGCGGCTCTCCCTGGAGCCTCTTCAAAAATGTATGAAAATGGAAAAATATGGGGGGATATATTTTTTGTAATATGGTTTCTGTAGGAGGACAAACATGAAAAACGTTCTTAGCGTTTTACAATGCTGTAAAGGTGTGCATAATAAATATTAAATTTCAACATTTCTGTCAACAAAGATTTACGTCACAGCCTGCGACGGCATTGCAGTGTGGAGTGGTGCCAGGCAGGTGGCTGTTGTAAACAAACCGGCGGGTCTGTTATGGCCATGGATCCCAAAGGTAAAAAGAGAAAGATAGATATTCAAGTAAGAATGGACTGAATCATTTGCTTTTATTGCCAATGTGGAAGGATTGCCTGCATGTTTGCTTTGTAACGAGAAGTTATAAAGACATTTTCAGGGAAGGCATGCTAATTTAAAGCTCCTGTCCGGAGTTTTGAAAGAGAGAGGTTTTTTTTAATCCAATGTCTCGAGGTTCCCCCTCCCTCTGCTTTCATGAGCGACCAAGCCACGCCCCTTCATTGTGCACGCGAATTATTTGTCGGGTGAAAATGAGAGCCTCCGAGTCCTACAGCATCCTCCATGTTCAGCTGTTTACGGTGGATGTTCAGCAGACCATGGATATATCCGAGGTAAGCAGTGCGGCTGCTGCGTAGCTTACTCTCCTCTGCTGGGCGAGCGGCCGTGCTCTCTGGCTGCGTGCACACTTTGATTGACAACACGAGAATGCGGAAGCTCGAAATCTATTGGCTGACGCTGACCGGCGCTTTTTCGGATAACATGGGGGTCTATGAGACGAAGGCGGGGCTCATAAATAAATTTTTGTATTGTTATGCTAATATTATATTGTAGTATTGAACCAGACTGACACATTTAAGCTCTGTTGAAAAATGATACATACCTTGGAAACGAACGGAAACTCCGGACACGAGCTTTAACCCAGTTCACAGTGAGAGAAAAAGTGCTTCTGAAGAAATTAGAGGAGCGCAAAGATTGATTTAAGAAGTGGATTTCATCTCCAAACTCCACTACTGCTGCAAGTTTTGTTGCAACCCGAGAGATAATAACGCGAGGAAAACCACCTCTCTCCGCAAACACTGTGAGAGAAAGGTCAGGCGCAAATACCGCCCCGTTTCACAGAGGAGAGCTGCAGTCCTGTGTGAAGACTGAAGTTTCATCTTTCATGGCCAATGTTGAGGAGCTGTCCAGTGATGTCCGAAAACAGAAGTCACATTAAACGGGTGAGAACACAATCCTGTCATAGGCACATATTTATCATCAAAGTGCCTGTTTTTAAAAAGAGATTTCCGATTTTTGTCAGTATTTTGAATGACACGCAGGGATATTATTGTGTTTTATTGCTCAGGTCCGAGGATTGCTGAGCTGGTGTTGTGCTGTCTGTTGCTGAGAGAGGAGGAGGAAAAGAGAAGAGGATGCTGCCTTAGCTTAACTTTATGCTTTACATTTTCAGAAAGCTATTCTACTGTGTTTTACTTTTTTAAGCAAGCTGCCTTTTAATTGCAGGCTGTTTTATTACTCGTTTGCAATTGTGGCCTGTTCATTTGTGTCTGTTGCTGGCATCAGTGGGAAAATAGAAAAGGATTGTTCTGCATTTTATTCATTTGCACTGACTTAGGCTAACTAACTTTGCACAGAAATGCACTGAAATCAAAATTAAACAGCTTATTTTCATTTTATATAACCTATTTACCTTTTCAAAAGGCTTCTGTTCTTTTTGTATAGTTGCAGACTGTGTTTTAACTGCAGGTGTTTTATTGCACTGTTACCCAGATAATGGAAAAAGAGAAGAGGATTGTATTATTGAAGTTTGAAGAGGATTGCACTTTATTTCCATGGGAAGGTCTGACAGGAGGCCCATTAATAATTGGCACATTCCATTTTTTTTTTTTCAAATCCTCAAAATAAAAATGACACCAACAATTTGATTTCTTTACTGTATTTCTATAATTTCATCAATGTGACAAAACATAATACATTAATATTGTAATGGAAGTTAAACTTAAAGCACCAAGTATTGTACAGCAGGGTAGTCATGTGGTGTTTCATTCTCTCCAGGATGTGCTGCAGGGAAAATAACATTCAATCATGATGTATTCAGGATTATGTATTTGCAGCTAACTTACTCATTTTGATAGTAGGCTAATATAGATAATATACACTTACAGCTGTGTTACCTTCATATAAGGCTTATAAGACATAATTTTTTGCGGCTCCAGACAGATTTGTATTTTGTTTTTTTGGTCCAATATGGCTCTTTGAACACTTTGGGTTGCTGACCCCTGCATTATGGAAATTCTTAGTCGGGGACACCTCTAGTTCAGTGCCAGGTTGTTGTCAGAGCACCAGGGGATCAACCTCTGGACCTCCTCTTTGTAGGCTGCCTTGTCTCCCTGTGAGATCAGTCCCACCACTGTGGTGTTGTCAGCAAACTTGATGATGATGTTGCTTTGGTGGGCCAGACTGCAGTCGTAGGTGTAGAGGCAGTACGGGAGGGCAGCCCTGTGGTGATCCGGTGCTCGGACTGCGGGGTGGAGGAAAGATGGGGGCCAAGTCTCACAGTCTGGGGTCTGTTGGTCAGAAAGTCCTTGATCCAGCTGCATGCGAGGGGGGTGGCGGGGGGATGGGGGGGTCCCGGGTGTCCAGTTTTATGGCCAGTATGTCCGGGATGATTGTGTTGAAGGCCGAGCTGTAATCCACAAAGAGCATCCTGGCATAGCTGTGCTGTTGTTCCAGGTGGCTCAGCACTGCATGCAGGGCTATGGCGATGGCGTCCTCTGTGGATCTGTTCGCCCGGTATGCGAACTGGTGGGGGTCCAGTGGGTGGGGGAGACAGTCCTTTATGTGTTGAAGAACCAGTCTCTTGAAGCACTTCAGAGAAGGTACAGCACATCACAGCATAGTGTAGGATGATGGCAGGCAAGGCATACATGGAATGGCACAACCAGGTAGAGTGCATAGTGTACAGGGACATATGTACTGAGTATGGACAGGAGGTCCCAGGGTCAAGATGGAAGACACCTCCAAATATGGTCAAGAACAATCGAGCCAAGATCCTGTGGGACTTCCAGATCCAGACTGACAAGCAGGTGATGGCCAATCAACCTGACATAGTGGTGGTGGATAAACAGCAGAAGACAGCTGTGGTGACAGATGTAGCAATCCCAAGTGATAGCAACATCAGAGCTCATGAATAAATTTTTATATTGCTTTATGCTAATATTATATTATAGTATTGAACCAGACTAACACATTTAAGCTCTGTTAAAAAATCATACATACAATGGAAACTCCGGACATGAGCTTTAAGGGTCTGTTCTTGTGCAGCCATAATTAGTGCTTCTGCGCTGTCCTTCAGTCCAGCCTTTTCCAGCCACTGGTATGTTTTCCCAATCTCGGCCACTTCTTCAATTTGTCGGTGGTACATGCCATGCAGGGATTTGTCTGTCCATGATAGCTCCTCTGGCTCCTCCTTACTGGGCTTTTGATGTCTGAGGCATTCACTTAGCAGATCATCATTGTGGGCCATCTTCTTGGTATACTCGTGGAGGCTTGAGGTTTCCTCCTGGATAGTGGCTCTGACACTCACTAGTCCTCGGCCTCCATCCTTTCTCTGTGTATAGCCTCAGTATGCTGGACTTAGGGTGGAACCCTCCGTGCATTGTAAGGAGCTTTCTTGTCTTGATATCAGTGACTTGCATTTCTTCCAGTGGCCAGGATATTATGCCAGCAGGGTATCTGATTACAGGCAGGGTGTAGGTGTTTATGGCTTGGATCTTATTTTTGCCATTCAGCTGGCTCGTCAGGACCTGTCTTACTCTCTGTAGGTATTTGGCTGTGGCTGACTTTCGAGCTGCTTCATCATGGCTACCATTTGCCTGTGGGATCCCCAGGTACTTGTGGCTTTCCTGTACATCTGTTATGTTCCCTTCAGGTAATTCAACTCCTTCAGTTGCGATCACCTTCCCTCTTCTAGATACCATTTGTCCACACTTACCTATTCCGAATGACATCCCGATGTCATTGCTGTATATCCTGGTGAGTTGAATCAGGGAGTCGATGTCATGCTCATTTTTGGCCTACAGTTTGATGTCATCCATGCAGAGGAGGTGGCTGACAGTTGTTCCATTCTTGAACCGCTATCCAAAGCTACTCTTGGTAATCTGGCTGAGGGGGTTCAGGCCTATGCAGAACAGCAGGGGGGACAGGGCATCATCTTGGTATATGCCGCATTTGATGCTCACCTGTGCCACTGGCTTTAAGTTGGCCTCTAGACTTAGCTTCCACAGCCCTATTGAGTTCTGAGTGAAAGTCCTTAGTGTCCTGTTGATGTTGTACAGTTTCAATCACTCCAGTATCCACGTATGTGGCATTGAGTCACAGGCTTTCTTGTAATCAATCCAGGCAGTGCACAGGTTGGTACAGTCTTGGGCGATTGCCCTGTCAACCAGTAGCTGGTGTTTGGCGCCCCTGGTGTTATTGCTTATCCCTTTCTGTGCTTTACTCATGTATTCAGCCATGTGCCTACTTATCGTGGCTGCTATGATGCTTGATAGGAGTTTCCATGTGGTGCTGAGGCAGGTTATAGGCCTGTACTTTGGTGGTATTGTTCCCTTCTGGGTGTCCTTTATGATGAGGACTGTCTGACCTTGGGTTAGCCACTCTCGGTGGGTCCCTGATATTAGCAGCTGGTTCATTTGTGCTGCAAGGCGTTCATGGAGTGCAGTTACTTTCTTAAGCCAGTAGGTGTGAATCTTGTCAGGCCCTGGAGCTGTCCAGCTCTTCATTTTGGACACTTCATGCCTGTACATCTGCTGTTGTAATTTCTACTGGGTCTTGTTCTGGGAGGTTGCTGTGCTCTGCCTGCAAGCCTGCCAGCCTTTGGGAATTGGTGTTGTGTGACACTTCTTTCTCCCAGATACTCTTCCAGTATTTCTCAGTCTTAGCCCTGGGTGGGTCTGCTGTGGTCTTACTACCCTGCCACTGAGAGTAGACCTTAGCTGGATTGTTGGAGAACACCCTGTTTATTCTCCTGGTGTCTACTTACTACTCTAGTTATCTTGGGCAGTTCTTTCTTAAAGCCATAGTGCATAACTTTGGTCGCCCTCTAGTGGAATTCTGCGTTCTTACAACAATAAAGTCGGCGCTTCCACATGACGTACGCCCAGGTGTCCCCCCCTCCACCTCTCCCCCAAACCGCTGCCACGGTGATTCGCATTTCCACAGCGCGAATCACCGTTGGAAACGGTTTTCATTCTGTGTGAATAAGGACAGCTGGTGAAAAAAAGATGGACTCTTCCGCAGAGGTAAATATTGCTTTCTTTTTTTTTTTTTTTGCCACAGAAACACAAATAGCTTATTACAAAGTGGAGACAAGGTGCCTGCTAATTTGTAACTGACAGGTCAGAGGATGAAAAGACCCAGTGGTCATCAGCGGAAATCATTTGTTGTCCGTTGGTCTCCAGTAGCTGCTTCTTGATGAAAAACGAAGTGTTACACACAAAGTACAGTGTTTCCTGCAGGAAAAAAGTTTGGCCGGCAGGGGGGAACGTGTGGTGTCGCTGCTAACGCTGTTAACGCTGTTAACGCTGTTAACGCTGCCGGTGTTCGACTGTCGGAGAGTTTTTTTTTTCTCCTCTCCACACACACAATTTAGTGCGGGCGGGGTGCCCGGACTGAGAAGTTCTGGCGGAAACTCTGAAGTAGCATGTCGCTTCCTCCGTCTGTCTAGCTCTGCCTATTGCTATGAGACCCTCCGCGCGTCCTCCCCCTCCCTTCTTGTTGTGACGTAAAATGCGTAATTTCCTGCGTGCCAGCGCGGGAATGTCGCCGGTCGACAAGCAAAGCAAGAATTATATATATGTTGAAAAATCCCGTGAGATGTTAGAGGAGCCGATTGGCTTAATCTGCATTTTGTCATCTCCACTGGTAGTGGCATGGCTAAAACGGACATTCATAGACATTTTAAAGTTACGCACTATAGCTTTAAGATTCACCCCTCTGCTTAGTTCTGTGAGGAAGCTAACCTCTCTCCGCGTTGCCATGGTTTTTACCTCTAGCCTTCTTTTCCATGGAGGTTCTTGGTCACTCCAGCTGCTCAATGCTTTTCATCTTGTAGCCAAGCATCTCTAGGATAACTGACGCTGTTGCATATATCAGCTGATTGGTCTCAGTGATGGTGCTGGTAGGGATAATTGGTAGGTGCTGTGTTTACATATTCCAGTAGAGATTCCGATGGTATTTTATCATTACTTAACCTTGGCAAGCAGGAGGTTGTTGAGTTCCCCCAGGAAGTCACAATCTCTCTCAGGTCAGCTGCTCTCGTGTTAAACATGAAAGAAGAAGCCCTCCCCTCCGGGAGTTGGCGCTGACAGGCGCTGAGTGCTACACTGCAGCGGGTTAACTTTTACGTGTGCGTCACATCCAGTGCAGAGACAACAGGAATGAATCCATGAGAACGGCTGCTCATCTCACCAAAACTTCGCCGGTGTGGAAATTCTTTTATGTAAGCGAAAACGAACCAAGCTTTGCAGAATGCTAACTCTGCAATGCTAAAATTGCTAGAGGAGGTGCACGATCTTGTTCATTTACCACTTGTAATTTGTTGAAACACCTCAGAGTGAAGCATGTGGACGAGAGTCTGTTGAGAGTCTGATGCTATTGTGCTGGGAAAAAAAAAAAAAAAAACTCCTGCAGCTAACTCGACGGCAAACTCTGCAGAAGACAGAGAAACTGAAGAGCACCAGTCCGAGAGCAGCACAAATAACACAAGCAACTCTGAGAGCAGCTCTTAAAACTCAGGGGTTGTTCTAGCTTTGACTTTAGTTCCTAAAAAAATCATTCAAATGAGCACATTTAAAAACTTTAGTTCATGTGAAGTGTAAAACTCAGAGAAAACAGTTCTATCTTGCACTTTAGTTCATTTAAAAAAACGTTAAAATACGTTCATTTAAAAAAGAGTATAATTTAGTTTGTTTACATCTTGTACTTCAGTTCATTGAAAAAAATTAAAACTCAGAGAAATTATTTATCTTGCACTTGATGTCATTTAAAAAAGTGTAAAACTCAAAGAGTTATTTGTTTTATTTTTTAGACTATTATTTTGGACTTAAACACAGGCTGTGCTGCCTTTTTTTTTTTTTTTTTTAGAAAAAATAAAAGTCATTTTTCAAACTGTCATTGCATCATTTTAGATTTTATGTATCAAAAGTATGAGTATGAGTACTCGGTATCTGTGAGTACTGAAGATGAAGCACTTGTACTTTGTATCGGTCTAAAAGAAAGTGGTATGGAACATCCCTTTTATATATATACAAATATATATATATATATATATATATATATATATATATATATATATATATATATATATATATATATAGTTTTTGAAAGTTTTTGAAGTTGAAAACATTACATTTTTCAAATTCTTTTATATTCTTTTATATAAACATTGATGTTTCATATGTATAAGATATCAGACAGTGAGCGAGAGAATGTAGTTTTTTTTGGTGTCACTCGCCACATTCATGAAATTTTCCTAAATAAATCTCTCATGTTTAATTTGTGCGTGTAATTAAAAAAATTGCTTTATTGCACATTTTTCATTTTATCTAAGTACTGAAGGGTGAAAAATACACTGGTGATACTCTGTACTGTTAAAAGAAGCTTTTGCTTGCTGATGTGTCCTGCTGGGATGGCAGTGCCTGCACGGCCTGGTACAGGTCATTATGACCCCTGCCCAGGCCGCTTATTAAGGATTTGTTTTGCTTAATGCTGCTCTTCAGAAGATTCTTAGTAAGTGATGTAATGGTGACCACACCTCAGAGAAAGTATAAGACAGTGATGGATGAGAACCGCTTCGGCTTTTTCACTTACAGACTCTGAACTGTGTGAATCTGCTCCCTGATTGCGCATATTGTAATAAAAGGCATCCTTTCTGCTGGACTTCGGCTCCGACTGATTTCATCCTCTCCCAGACAGAGAAAAACCCTTCAATTGGTGACCCCGACGTGATTTTCATTGAACTGATTGGAAAAGAAGCGGTTACTGGGAGGAAGGACTTTCGGTACTCGGCGACGGAGCTCCGACGGCGGTCTGCAAAATCACCCGGGTGAACCTTAAAGGTAAGAAGGATTTTTCCTTCAGAATTTTGAGGACCGTTGTCTTGGCGTAAGACGCCGAGTAACCTGAGAATTTATTTTCGTGTGGTAATCCAGCAGAACTGATGAAAAAATTGTGGCCACTGGATACTGTTTGTCGATTCAAGAAAAATCGGTCTGTTAGCCGTTTGTCAGTTCGGGAGAGAAACTGGTCTGTATTCTGGTGTGAGGGTTTTAAAGAATAAACCCTAGTGTGATTGCCGTTTGTCAGTTTGGGATGAAAACTGGTCTGCGTGCCGTTTGACAGTTAACGGGAGAAAAACTGTGTATTCCGTTTGTTGCAGTTCGAGAAAAAAACTTGCTGTATCCTGTTTCGGCGGTTCAAGATAAAACCGACCAGCGTGGGTGATATTTGGATCCAAGAGTTGTGTTGTGTATTAAAGAATTAAATAATTAAATAATGGACGGAGAATTTGATCGTGAGATAGATTGGTTTGATCTGAATGATGTTGGGAAATCGGAAAACAATGCCTCGTTTGGTCAGCAAGTGGAGGCTGCGATTTGTAAGATAGGTGTAGTGAATGGACATCCGAAGGACAGAGAAAAGAGGGAGAGGAAGCTGAGAGAATGGGTGGAGGGGAGTGTGAAGTCTGGGTTTCTTCCACCGCTGTGGAAAGCTGTTGACTTGTATGATTTAATGCGTAAGGTGGAGGAGTCGTGTTTGAAGAAGAAAAAGGCTTTGGGAGACGGCAGAAAGACAGGATTACTGGGGAATGCTCGTAAAACAGATAGTGCGCTGCGGAAGATTGATGAGTGGCTGGAAGCTTCACGATGCATGGCAATGGGACATTGCACCGCGCAGCGATCAAAGGGCGGTGCCCGCCCGTCCAGTGGGGAGGAAGTTTCCTCTTCGAGCGCTGGCGAGAGACAGGAAGCGACTCTTCCTCTGACGGAGACTAAGACTGAGGGCGTGTCTTCGCCTGTGACTGAGAACCAGCCCACGACGCCTACTTTGTATCCACTCCTCCCACTGACAACTCCTCCTGGAGACCCTCTGACTCCATCTGGTGGTACGATGCAGCCACCACCCTATATTTCTGTGACAGCTCCATTCTCGCCACATAATCCATTTGTTTCCACACCAGAACCCACTCTGCAGCTTCCAGTCCTGCACATAAAAAAAGGAGTATTAGAGGGTCATTGGACTAATGATGAGGGATTATGTGAAGTAACAGTAACCTCACGCACAGACAAACAACAGTCCACACCCAAGCCTACTTCCACAACATTGTCCATGCAACAGGGTAACCCCGGCGTGGACGCAACACATTTACTGGGCAGCGAGGCTCTTCTACAACAATGGCGACAACAGAAGAAGGAGGTAAAACAGCGACAGCGTGCCGATACTGTAAACAATCCTCCACCAGAGGAGGAGGACACCAATGAAGCAGAGATCCAGAGAGAGATGCAACGTCTCAGGGAACAACACGATGTCAAGCGCTGGGAACAGGAACAGATGTACAAGGTGGATCGGATGTTAAAAGAGGTTGACGAGACCATGAGCCGCCTTACAGCCAGTGGACCACCAGACCTCGGACTGCCTAAGATCAAATATGACTTGAGGCCCAGATCAAAGGGACGACCAAAACAGGATGATGGTGGGGCTGAGGATGATGAACTGAACTTTGCCATGCCACTAATGTCAACAGTAGGACATGGGGGAAGAGTGAAAGTTAAATACACTCCTTTCTCTGTAACTGACCTCTCCACTATTGCTTTTTCTCTCCCAAGTATTAAGGACGGTGGTGGTGCTTGGCTGCAGGCCCTGACCAAGGCAACGGCAGGACAGCAACTGTCCAAAGGTGACATCACGGGACTTCTGACCCGATGCTGTAGTGTCGCGGACTGTCAGCAGGTGTTGGCCCAGCTTGGCTGGGACAGAGATGACCCGGCTGAACCTTTGGCAACCCGCTCCACCACCCAGCTGTCTGACTGTCTGAAGGGGTATTTCCCTCTTCCGGCATGTGTCTATGCTGATTTGGTGTTTTCCCCCAAAGCAGGACAGACTCCGAATGAATTTATGACCCAGGCCTCTGAGGACTTCACGCTGAGGACCAGACAGCATCCCACCGCCTCACCTCTGCACTCTCAGATTTTTAGGGGAGCGGTGATGAAGGTACTGCCGGCCCCTGTGGTGTCCAAGCTGAAGGACAACCCGGATCTGCCTGGAGCGGAACATGCTCGATGGGTAACGCACACTACGCATCATCTGAGAACCTGGCAGGAGGAACAACAGGCCAAAGCCACACACAAAGGCAATTTAGAGCTCAAATTGCTTGACATGAATATTAAAGCAGCGGGCAGTAAAAATAAACAGATGCCCTGCACTGATAACACACAGACACCCCCACAGTCAGCACAAATTCTGGTTCCTGATCCAACAATATATGTTGGAGGGGCGATGACAACACAAATGTATATGGGGCCACCGGAGACGTGGGGGGCGGCGGGTCCACGTGGTTTCCCGAGTCAGGGTGGTGACACCGTGTACTGCTGGAGGTGTGGCATGCCCGGACACATCTCACATGTCTGCCGTCAGCCCATGAACAACAGGCCGAGAGGAAGAGGATCTCCACGAGGTAGAGGAGGCTACGGAGGACCTAAGCCACAGGGGTTCCAACAGCCTGGTGCGACAGGTAACCAACAACCCCAGGTTCCCCAAATGCACCTTGTTCCCCAGCAGCAGCCCGGCCCACAGGGATCAGCGGGACAATATCCACAGTGACGCGACCCTGAACCAGTGCGGACAGAGGCTTTGCAGGACCCCTGTCTGGCGTTGAGGATAGAAGGGAAGGACATTGACTTTATGATGGACACCGGTGTGAGGTATTCTTCTATTCATCTCCTACCACCAGGTGCCAGCATCACCCCGAAGACTGTCTCTCTCACTGGTTTTGAAGGAAAGCCTAACGACCTGCACTTTCTTTCCCCTGTGACTGTCACGATTGCCTCCCAAATAGCTCGCCACAGCTTCATTTTTGCTCCACAGTGTCCCATTAACCTCCTCGGCGGTGATCTGCTCATTCGCCTGTGCCCCATGATCAAGTGCACAGCTGATGGGATGATATTGATCTTCCCTGATGGCTCCACCTTTCATTGCAGCCAGCAAACGGACAGCATGCTGATGATGGAAGCGAATGAAGAACTTCCTGAGCCAATGAGACCTTTGGCTGATGGTTACTGGGCTCTGATCGACTCTGCCACGCCCTCCTGGGGTTCAGGTGTGGAGCTGCTCGACCTGTGGCGCCCGTGGATTCGCTCGCTCAGACCTTACCTCCCGTTCGTTGACCCATATCACTGTACATTGTTTTATGACAGGAATGAGGATCCAGTCTATGCAGATGAATTCTACAAGGTCGCAGGTCGTGTTTGGCCTCTATCGATACATCAAATGTATATTGGAAAACCAGGTGTGGCATTAGGAGTGACGCTTACACCTACCCAAAGAAAGTGGTACTGGATGGAGGCGCCCCAGGACCCAGGGGTACTTCCCTGTCACCCACACATCTCACTCCTCGTTGCCGCCACACACACCGCGAAAGACTTAGGGCCGTTCACTAAGTCCTGTGTGGAAGCTCCCGATTGGCGACCCACACCAATTCCTAACCTCCTGTACAGCTCCTCTCTTGATGCCTACTGTGTTTGTTGTACCTTTCATAATGTTGATGCTGTTCCAGAACATGTGACCATGGACAGATCTCATGGTCGTGAAACCACAGATGCAGATGGAGCTCAGTCCATGTTGGACTCCCTCCCACCTTCGGTTTGGTCATCTTCTCCAACGGACGTTGGATTCTGTAATATAGAACCTGTCACCTTTTCTTTCAACCCAGAACCAGTCTATCAGAAGCAGTATCCCACCTCTCCGGCTGGCGAGGAAGGGATATCGGAGACTATTGATGGTCTCCTAGAAGCTGGTGTTCTCGTTCCACTTTCGGAGCCCTCTCCGTGGAACACTCCCATTCTCCCCGTACAGAAGAAAGAGGGTAAGTACCGCATGGTTCATGACCTACGGGCCATCAATGCTGCGGTTACTACTCCCCAACTTCCTGTACCTAACCCATTCTCTGCTCTCGGAGATTTGACCCCCTCTCATAAATACTTTACCTGCATTGACTTGGCTAACGCTTTTTTCTGTCTCCCGCTCTCTCTGACAGTCGCCCTCGTTTTTGCGTTTACCTGGAAGGGACGTCAGTACTCCTACTCGCGTCTCCCTCAAGGTTTTGAACTCTCCCCAGGCATTTTCAACGCCATTCTGAAATCTCTCCTCACGGGTCTGGTTTTACCGGATGGTGTTCTTCTGGTCGATGACCTCCTGCTGGCCACCCCAACTGAATCAACTTGTTTGGAGGCCACAAAATCTCTCCTCCTTTGGCTACATTCCAAAGGTTTCAAATGCTCCCGAGGAAAGGTCCAATGTGCCAGGGCACAGGTATCTTTTCTTGGCCGTCTCATTTCTGCTGCTGAGGGACTGGCCTCTCGTCCTCCCATCGCTCATCCATTCTTTCTCATCCTCAGCCAGTCACTGTTAAACAGATGTTGAGTTTCCTGGGTCAGCCCCTCTTCAGTGGTCTACTGATGCTCAACACTGTTTTATTGCCTTAAAACAGAAATTGTCCACAGCAGCTGACCTCGCTATCCCCGACTATTCAATCCCATTTCATCTTGATGTCTCTGCCAAGACCTCCTCTGCTTCTGCTATTTTATATCAGAAGAAGGGGGAGAACAGAATAGTCTGTTTGTATGCGTCTACAGCATTACAACCCTATGAAAAACGACATCCTACTTGCGCAGCCTTTGCATCAGCTCTGGCGAGATTGGTGGAAAAAACATTGCATGTAGTGCTGAGACACCCACTACACATTCACACAGAACATAGTGTTATGCATTATGTCACAAGCAAACTGTTCTCCATGACATCAGGAATACAAAGGAAGATTGAAGCGACACTGCATCAACCACACATTTTCTTCTCGTCATCCATTGTCAACATGGCTGATCTGATACTGGATGAGGAGGAAGGCCATCCACATAACTGCGTGGATGTAGCTGCAAAACAACAATCAATTAGAGAAGGACTGTTTGCAGATGCCATACAACACGCAGACATGAACATCTACACTGATGGATGCTGCTACAAAGGACCAGATGATCTAATCTTGTCTTATGCAGTCGTCCAGGACATTTCCCCATCAGCAGACAGAACAGGACAATACAGGACATTACACACACAACTCGTTGAGGGTAAACAATCAGCTCAGAGAGCAGAAATTCTGGCTGTAACTAAAGCACTCCAATTGGCAGAAGGAAAAACAGTGAACATTTACACAGATTCGGCGTATGCATGCACCGTAGTACATGTGGCACTGAGTGAATGGCTGAGGGCAGGGTTCCTTACAGCAACAGGAACGCCTATCAAGTACCAGGAGGAAGTTTTGCAGTTACATCAGGCATTGCTGCTCCCCTCAAAGGTGGCAATTGTAAAATGTAAGGGACATTCCAAATCCCGAGACAAGGTCTCTCAAGGTAACGGAGAAGCTGACAGAGTGGCAAAGCGGACTGCAGGCTACAGCCCAGCCGACGCTAACCAGATGATCCAAGCAGGTCCACACACAGAAGGACACACATCATTCCCACATACACCAGAAGCATTACAGGACTGGCAGAAAGAGGCGTCTCCTGAGGAGAAGTCGATGTGGTTACGGAGAGGAGCAAAGGTGAGTGACGATGGACTGTGGACAGGTCACGACAAGCCAGCAATACCACAAAGCCGACTGATCTCCATGATCCAGGAGGCACATCTACCAGATCACTGTGGTCAAAAGGAAGTCCTGCGCAGGCTACAACATTGGTGGCACCCTTTCATGACCCATGTGGTTAATGAAGAACTGTCCAACTGCACTATATGTAAGTGTCACAACTCCAGACCTGCAACAAAACCTACTGAGAACAATGTGAGACCACATCTGACGAGACCTGGACTTGAGGTGATAATGGACTTCACTGACATGATCACCTCTTGCAATGGGTACAGGTACCTACTGGTAATTGTGGACAGCTATTCAGGCTGGCCAGAAGCATATCCATGCAGTAGAGAAACAGCACAGAATGTGGTAAAAGCCTTGGTAAATCATTATATTCCAACCCATGGGTTCCCCAAACTAATAAGATCTGACAATGGTACACATTTCAAAAACACACACCTCCAAGAGGTGGAAAAGATGCTTGGGCTCAGGCACAAATTCGGTTCAGTGTACCATCCTCAGTCCCAAGGACTGGTGGAGAGAATGAACAGAACTTTGAAAGAAAAACTGGCTAAAATTATGACTTCAACAGGACTGACATGGTTAAAGGCGCTCCCTCTTGCACTGATGTCTGTCAGAATGTCTTTAAGTTCTAGGAGAGGAATGTCTCCGTATGAACTTAAGACTCAGCGGAGTTTCCCAGGACCGACAGGACCGTTGCCCACAAAGACTGGTGAAGGTAAGCATGACATGGCTGATGTTGTGAGTGCTTATAATTCCAGGTTCCAGAACGCCAGAGGTCCTGAAGAGTCACAATCAACGCCCCATGTGACTGAAGACGGTGGTGCAACTCACGTTCTGCTGAAGGCCTACAAGAGGAAGTGGTCTGAACCCCGTTGGACTGGACCATACGAGGTGATGGAACGTACCTCCCACGCGGTCCGGCTCAAAGGAAAGGGTGACACGTGGTACCATCGAAGTCACACCGTCCCGACTACACTTCAATCGGACAACAAGGAGCCAGAATAACGCTCCCCACGAGAGAGAGGCAAGGTAGTCCACCCTTAGCCTCAGAAGACAAGATTCCAGGAACATCGAGAGGTGAAAGGTGGTGAGGCTACCGGAGCGCTCACCCTCCTCCAAGTAGCGTGCCAAGCTACCAACGCAAGAATTAAGTAGGGCAAGGGTGGAAGACCCTCCTACTTTATATTTTGTTGTGTGTGTTCATTTTTGCAGGAAACTATGAACCGGTACACTGCATTAACAAGCAGATCCCGACCTAGGTGGGCACCTTGGGGTGACCCGTGGCTCACGCGAAGCACAATGTGGTTTGTATTCTTTGTATCTCTGTGTGTGGCTATAGCTTTGATCTGTCTGGAACGTCCCTGGGAAAGGTATCAGTCTACTGATACCGCACCTTCCCCGAGTCCAACCCCAACTACAATCAATGGTTCGGAACTCACCACTGATTCAAACATAACAGCCCTTCCTGGGGTTAGAAGGAGAAGAGCCGCACCACCTAATCCTAGACGACCACCTCAGGGAACTTGTGACATGTACCAAATTGTTGGTCTAGTTCATGTCTGCATCCCTGTAGGTAGCAAATCAGTAATTAAAATAGATCTTTCAAAATTAGATGATACGAGATTTTCTTCCTCGCCGTACTTGGGGACACAATGGTTTGTCACTTGGGGTCAGAAAAATGACCGTTCTTGGAATAATCTGGTAGCAGATGAGTCAGGTTGGACACCATATTGGGGGTTGTCTCCTTACTCCCAACATTTCCAGAAAATCATGTCGATGTCTCGTACCAAGCACACTATGTTTCTCACGGTAGATCTGACCTCGTTTACAGTTTTTCACAATTGCTAAAACACTAAACCCCATTGCCTGAACCAAATTCTCAATGGCCTAAACTCATTTTTCGAATCAAACACTCTTTTGGCATAAACTTAAACACTGTTCAGGTCCTACGCTCAATTTGCAAAACCCATCTGCTCTTTTTTGCAAAACCTTAGACACATTCTCAGTCACTAAACACAATTCACAACATTTTTGCAAAATTGTAATCACTGGCAGCAAAATGTGAACACAACTCCAACACAGCTGTCATCTTTTACACACAACAACTCAAAACTGAACACACATATTTCTAATGATGTGATCAGACCAAGAGCGCACAGAGACAAGATGCTGGAGACTGAATCTCCATGACCGTGACCATGCAGTAGTGTGCTTTTGTTATGTATTTATTTTTTGTTATGACTGTGAATTTAGATATCACTTTGATTTAGATGCTTTTTTTTTTTCCTAAATGCATTTCCAATATGTAAAATAAAAATTTTCTGTGCACTACACACTCTGAAAACTGCTGGTTACTGTAAAAATAACCCACATTGGGTGGAATTGCTGACCCAGCGCTGGGTCCAAAAGGGACCGAGCCAATGTTGGGTTATTTCTACCCAGCAGCCGTTTGGGTTGAAGAGTTGACCCTGATGCTGGGTCAGGATTCATCAGCGGGTCTGGGAAGGTTACTTTACTGTAAAAATGTAAACCCTTAGAATTCAGAAACACGTGCCCTCTGCCCTGCAAGGCTGTCAAACCCTCCACTGGAAGCCAGCTGGGGCTCAGTGCAGTTCATTGACATGTAGAGGAAAAGATTTGAACTAACAACCTCACAACTATAAGATAACCACTCTACCCACTAAGCCACAGCCACACATCCATAGGGAGAGGGATGTCTCATATGTCTTTTCCTTCTTAGCCATTGCAATCATCTTCTGTGAGAACACAGGACTCCAGTTTTCTGTTGCGTTTGTTGCCAGAAGTCTCCAGATGCAAGAAGGAGAAGGAGCTGCAGGAGTGTTCAAAATGGTGATTTTGTTCAAATCATCAACTCACTCTGCTGGGTCGACACAATTCATCTAATTTTGGGTAAAAGTGACCAAATCTGCACAAAATCTAGGGCTACCCAGGAAATGGGTTGGGAAAAGAACCCAGCAGGTTTCAGAGTGTGGACTGCTTGCTGTGTCCTCAGTGATTTCATGTAGTGTCTAATGAACGATCTGAGATGAGCATGTTTCTACCTGCTGTGTGTAAGATCTGAACGCATAGTGTGGTTTTGATCACAAGAGAACTGGTTTTGAGGTGATAATTCGGTTTTGACAGAAATGTCTGAGGTTTTTGTGAATGCAGTGTGGATTTTTGGATTTGTGTTTAAGGTTTTGAGAAAATGGATGGAGGTTTCAAGAAATGTGTTTTAGCAATTGTGAAAAACTGTAAGAAAGTCTCTGACTGGAGTCCTGTCCCTACTCAGAAGGCAAATATTTTGGCCGGAATCAGTCATACTTGCTTCTCCTTTACATTAGCACCCTATGCCAGGACCGACGCTCATTGGTATTTGATAATTTGCGCGACGAATGCTTCCACACCAACAACAGGAAATTACCACCCAAAGGGCCTTGTGGCTGCATCTGATGCAGGCAAGGATTTGTTCACCAAGTGGGACCTTAACGACCTGTTTGCATTTGAAACAGGTAGAATCATGGACAATGAGTGGCTGCATACAGCCCAACAGGCTGCTCAGGCTGCAGACAAAGGGGATTGCCTGGTGTGTATGGGAGCTAGACCCACCCCGGTGATGACGCCCACGATAATGGACAATTCCACCAACGCCACACATTGTATACTTGACATTATGTCCAAGGATGTACCTTCGGACAATTGCACATGGTTGGATCATGTGTATCCAGTTACTAACGCTCTGGATGTCGCTCCACAGTTTACACCTGTCTCAGCTTTCCGATTTACCTGCTTCCATGGCCCAGGAGGGGGACCCCAGGTTGGCTCTGTTGACGTAGGTACTTTTTGCCACACCAATATCTCGGTTAGCGCTGCGGTGAACTTGGCTGTGGCTAGGTCCGATGTTTGGTGGTATTGTGGTCATAGAACAGCTCTCGGCACCCTTCCATCCAACTGGACTGGAGTCTGCATCCTCATGTCCTTCATCATGCCAATTTCTATTACCCCTATTTCGGCCCATCAATTGGAGGACATTTCTCTGATTTTCCAATCTGCTCATGCTTGCGACCGTCTCCAGAAACGGGACGTTAGATCTAACATGGACTCCATTTTAGGCGCCTCTCCCGTTTATTTTGATGCAATTGGCCAACCGAGAAATATTCCCCCTGAGTTTAAATTATTGGATGAGGTAGCCGACGGCTGATCAGGTGCGGCAGTACAGGCCCCCAAGAATGCAGAGAGAATTAACTACATTCACTATAATGTCCAGCGATTGGCTAATTTTACTAGGGACGCAGTGGATGCAACTCATGAACAACTCTCTGCTACTTCTCTCATGGCGTACCAGAATAGAGTGGCCCTGGATTTCTTGCTAGCAGAAAAAGGTGGCGTGTGCTCCATGTTCTGTGGGAATTTATTTTAGTTTCAATATCCTTATTTTAATACTTGCTTGCTCACATATGATACTCAGGGAAAAATATCCCAATATAATATGCATTTAACTTTGTTTTGCAGCTGCTTTTGTATTTCTTTGTATTTCTTAATGATTTGTAACCTTAGCCATGAAAAAAGCACATGAGGTCCCGGGAAGGTTTTCTCGTCTGAGCTCTTGCAGATAACACTGGAGGAAATGAAGGACGGAGACTGTCGGGGCGAGATAACCCGGGATGCGGAACCTGGGAGATCCACGTGCCTGGGAGAGAGGACGGGGCGGACGATGGAAAACTACCGAGAACCACTGTTTGAGAACCCCGCCTGCGAGCGAGGAATCAGAAATACACACACACAGATGAGACATCGCTTTTTGCCTGCTGGACGCTACTCTCGGGTAGACCAGGGACTAAAAGACTAGAATTCCTTGTCAGGGAAACAACATCTTTTTGTAATAAATTCACACACTAAACAGCCAGAAGTTGTCAGGTCCTTATTGTACACCTTGATATTGGGATCCAAAAAGGCTCTGTGGGATCGAGGCGTGATTGGAGGGGAAGCCTCGGCTGGAGCGGCCTCATGGAAACGGCCTGAAGATTCTACACCTCGACAGTTCCAAGACACCTGTTGTACCTTCATTCCTAATAATACTGCCCCGGATGGTTCCCTTACTAGAGCTTTGCAAGGCCTGCGAGCTCTCTCGGCAGAAATGAAAGCACACTCTGGTGTAGATGATTGGTTTAATAAATGGCCAGACAAGACCTTCGGTAAATGGCGTGCTTTCGCTGTGGCTTTCTTTATGTCTGCCGCAATATTCTTATCAGTCCTCATAGTATGTGGATGTTGCGGTGTACCATGCATGCGCTCCCTTTGCGTACGCTTCATTGACAAAACAGTGTCTAACGGAGTCAGCTCTGGGATGTACACCCTGCTGCTCACTGATGACTGTGGTAATCCGCCATACGTACATATCCCTTTACAGGATCAGGATGGTCCTGCTCTCTAAATTTTGATTGGTGGTGTGAGGTTCCAGTGAACCTCAAAGGGGGACTCACAAAATCAAAATTTCTGCTCATTTGCTGTTTTCTACTGGAAAATATATAATCTAATGCTCATTGTTGGAGTTGTGATCTGTGGTATTGTGAAGGTTTCAAGTTCCTGGAAAGGTTTTCCATCCAGTACATATGCGAGATAACCCGGATCGAGAAGGCTACGCTTTTGCAACATTTTATATGGCTTTTATAACGCTTTTGTGACATTTATATGGATTTTATAACAATGCATTTTGTATGGGTTTTTATTAACATGCTATGTGAACTTTTTACAAAGTTCAAAGGGGGACTGAAGGGTGAAAAATACACTGGTGATACTCTGTACTGTTAAAAGAAGCTTTTGCTTGCTGATGTGTCCTGCTGGGATGGCAGTGCCTGCATGGCCTGGTACAGGTCATTATGACCCCTGCCCAGGCCGCTTATTAAGGATTTGTTTTGCTTAACGCTGCTCTTCAGAAGATTCTTAGTAAGTGATGTAATAGTGACCACACCTCAGAGAAAGTATAAGACAGTGATGGATGAGAACCGCTTCGGCTTTTTCACTTACAGACTCTGAACTGTGTGAATCTGCTCCCTGATTGCGCATCTTGTAATAAAAGACATCCTTTCTGCTGGACTTCGGCTCCGACTGATTTCATCCTCTCCCAGACAGAGAAAAACCCTTCAGTACAGCTGTACTTTTTCCGATGATACATTTATGCATTCCCATTGCAAGTCCAATGTACAATGTTTGTCCACTGATAAGACACGTCATTATACGTCTGCTCTGTCTCTCTGAAGGCACGGAGTCAGAGGAAAGTTTTTTTTTTGTTATTATATATTTTTCCCCATTCTTTCATGATGGTTAATAATGGAGATGAATTCCAGCATTGGGATTATTGCAGGACCGGCAGAGATGCAGATGAATGAATCAGATCGCAGTTTGGGTCTGAATGGAGTAAATACAGTTCATCCAGGAGTCATACAGTTATTGAGGATTAACCACTCACTTTCTGCACTGCTGAGTTGAGGAGCTCTGGCTTTTCTGTTTCACTGTCAAAGATAGTGAATATATTTCACAAACATGTCTCCAGCTCTGACAGCTGAAAGGGGAATTTTTTTTAAGTACCTTCGTGAGGCGGAGCTGTTCAGCCAATCAGGGAAGTTTATTCCGAGTGTGTGGACAGGTCGGCTCGGAGCTGATCGGCTCCTCTCAGAGTGTACCACACATCACAGGATTTGTGATTGGAAATATTCAACATGTTTATTACCTATGATCTCCTCTTTCAATGCCTCCTGAGAGGCTCCGACCGGAAAAAATCTCTTGGAACACATCACACACTACACGAAGATATGCAATTGGTTTCATTTCTTTTGTTTCTCCAGGGTAAAGGGCATGATAGCCCAGAAGATAAAGACATGTTCATAGGTCATGGTCCTGGTTACCAGTGACTGAACATTACTCTAGTTTTTTCATCACTGTAAACCTCCAACGAAGAACCATACAACACTTATGGTGTGGTAGATGATCAAAGCAGTGAGTCAGACATTTATCTTGAAAAAGATAACATAAGAGGCAGTGACACGCAGTAAATGCAGGACCGCAGTAAATGATTGGAACATAGAAAGAATGAAAAAAAGGATTAATTACATAATAATTTGCAAATACAGACAGCTCCAGTGAATACATGCTACAACATTCCCTCACTAAATGCATGCTTTACTGTATCCAACTTAGGAAAATAACACCAGTTATTTCATGCAGGGCACTGAAAATAAATATGACTAAATTTACAGTTCTCTTCTTTATGTAAAACATCTAACAAAGCAGACACAGAATGAACAGCCAATTCCAGTCATGGCTCCATGACATGAAGTTTTAAAGACAGCAAACAAACCCAGAGATCATTTATTGAAATACCTTTTCTGATTGCCAGGAAAATATACACAGCCACAAACACTTTTTGTTTTTGTACTGTGGGACTGTGCACACTTGAGACCTCCTTGAATTTTCAAAGTGACCTTGGAATAGTTTAAGCACCATGAATTATATTGCTGCAGTTTTGTTTGAGTGCCAGTTCTGTTTGAGTGTCACCTGTTTCTTTCACTGTTTAATGAATAACTCATCTGAATTGATACTGAAAATGGCTCATTTATTCACTCCATTAATCATCAATTTAATTAATCTTTAACACAGAAACAGGTCTATAAATTGTCACAGCTGTGCTCTGTGGGGACACTGCACCTGTTTCATAGCTGGATACAGTGTTGATGTTGAATGATGGAGGTGTCTGGAGGGCTGTTTTTTCTTGTACTTCTGCATATTTTCACTGGCGGCACTTCAGGTAAACCATCTTCTTTTTTTGTCATGTAAGAGTAGATAAATAACCACTGAAATTTGATCTTTGAGAATTTTGCTCATTTTAATCTTTAATGGATTGTATTTATGAAAAGACAGAAAAAGTTCACTCCAGACACAGAAAAACACTCCCTAAAAAAACAAACACACACTGGCATTTTCATGACACTTTTGGACAGGGCCGGAGTGTTTCTCATTTTCAGCCCTGGAATTTCAGACCTCAGACTGGCCCACTTTAGATCCCCACCTACTGAAATCATATAATTATAACATTACATATGAAATATTGAGTCTATATTTCAAATTTAACAGATATCCAAATTTTAAAAATAAAATAAAAACATAAAATATCAGATTTAGCAAATAAAATAAGAGAATGTGCTTTGTCGTAACAGTATCGTCTGTTTTTCAAAGAAACATGGCCAACCCTTAAGCATTAATAAGCATCTGAGCCGTGCTCTGGTCTCTGCCACTTTGTTTACAAGAAGATTATTGTCTAAAGACAAAGGAGCTAATTCTCTGTGCACATGAACACAGATGCCTCAAGTTTTTTCTTGGTCAAAGGGCTCCTGAGTCTTTTTTTTTTTAGGATTTTCACTGATGAGAAACTTCTCTCACAAGATACCTGATGGACAGAGGCGCGGTGGCCATCGGGAGGTTCAGGAGGTTTCCCGAATGACCGGTGTGCTCCGGGCCGGCGGGGTCTATTAAGGGCCAGACCCCCCCCCCCCCCCGCTCTCACAGCCGTGTGCGTGTCCGCTCTCCCGGTATTTTATATATTTGCTCCCGCTCCACAAATTGAAGTATTCCCCCACCCCCCCCTTCATATCATCGGATAAAACTCGTCTCCAAACAAAGCTGGAGGGGTGAATTTCAACCCCACCCCGGCCCTGGTGATGGACACTGTTAAAAGCAACTTGTAGGTCAGTTCAGTCAGATGATAGACATCAGTGAGCACAAACTGAGAGAATGAGGTGAACACAATTTCAATGGCTGTTTATTGATTAAAATGTAGGATAAATGCAGGTGTACACAGAAATGCTGCACAGACTGCTCTTGTCATCCTCTCAGTTCAGAAAACATTTTCTTTCAGGTCTGCCAGGTCGCAACAGCACAGCATGGCCGCCTTTTCCACCTGTGAACAGCACAAACATTCCAACAGTCTCCACATCAAATTTGCCAAACCCTCGACCGCCTCTCAACATAACCACACCACCTGGTAACTACACAGGAGTTGAGGGAGAAGTGCGCCTGGCCAATGGAGGAAACAGCTCCTGCTCTGGCAGAGTGGAGATCTTCCACTTTGGACAGTGGGGGACAGTGTGTGATGATTCCTGGGGCCTGCTCGATGCTGAGGTGGTGTGTCGACAGCTGGGCTGTGGCAGAGTCCTCTCAGCACCAACACAGGCACGCTTTGGACAAGGCAGCGGACCCATCTGGTATGATAACGTCATGTGCACGGGCAATGAAACAAAGCTGTCTGAATGTCGGCACCAAGGGAGTGGATCTCATGACTGTGGCCACAATGAGGATGCTGGTGTTGTCTGTGAAGGTAATTACAAATTTGTTCAGATAGTGACACCATAGTGTGTGTTTTTGAGCACCGACTCATCTGTCTTCCTTTCTTTTCCTGTCAGCTGCTTCGCCAGTCAGACTTGTCAACTCTGGAAAACGCTGCTCAGGCAGAGTGGAGATCTTCCATGCTGGACAGTGGGGGACAGTGTGTGATGATCACTGGGAGCTGAACAATGCCGATGTGGTGTGCAGACAGCTGGACTGTGGAAGGGCCCAATCAGCTTTATCTAATGCAGCCTTCGGACCTGGCAGTGGACCCATCTGGTTGGATGATGTCTATTGTTCTGGAAATGAGCCATCTATATCAGACTGCAAACATTTAGGGTTTGGAGTCCACAACTGTGGTCACCATGAAGATGCCAGTGTTATGTGTGGAGGTAATCATTCATGAATACATTTTGAAGAGATTTCAATTGCTGTTTTTCAATTAAAATGTAGGATAAATGCAGTTGTATACAGAAATGCTGCACAGACTGCTCTTGTCATCTTCTCAGTTCAGAAAACATTTTCTTTCAGGTCTGCCAAGTAGCAACAGCACAGCATGGCCGCCTTTTCCACCTGTGAACAGCACAAACATTCCAACATTCTCCACAGCAACTTTGCCAAACCCTCGACCGCCTCTCAACACAACCACACCACCTGGTAACTACACAGGAGTTGAGGGAGAAGTGCGCCTGGCCAATGGAGGAAACAGCTCCTGCTCTGGCAGAGTGGAGATCTTCCACTTTGGACAGTGGGGGACAGTGTGTGATGATTCCTGGGGCCTGCTCGATGCTGAGGTGGTGTGTCGACAGCTGGGCTGTGGCAGAGTCCTCTCAGCACCAACACAGGCACGCTTTGGACAAGGCAGCGGACCCATCTGGTATGATAATGTCATGTGCACAGGCAGTGAAACAAAGCTGTCTGAATGTCGGCACCAAGGGATTGGATCTCACGATTGTGGCCACAATGAAGATGCTGGAGTTGTTTGTGAAGGTAAGTAAAGATTTGTGCCGTTAGTGACACCACAGAGCATGTTTTTGAGCTCCTACTCATCTGTCTTCCTTTCTTTTCCTGTCAGCTGCTTCGCCAGTCAGACTTGTCAACTCTGGAAACCGCTGCTCAGGCAGAGTGGAGATCTTCCATGCTGGACAGTGGGGGACAGTGTGTGATGATCACTGGGACCTGGACAATGCTAATGTGGTGTGCAGACAGCTGGACTGTGGAAGGGCCCAATCAGCTTTATCTAATGCAGCCTTTGGAGCTGGCAGAGGACCCATCTGGTTGGACAATGTCTCTTGTTTTGGAAATGAGTCATCTATATCAGACTGCAGACATTCAGGGTTTGGAGTCCACAACTGTGGTCACCATGAAGATGCCAGTGTTATATGTGGAGGTAATCATTCATGAATAAATTCTGAAGAGATTTCAACTGCTGTTTTTCAATTAAAATGTAGGATAAATGCAGTTGTACACAGAAATGCTGCACAGACTGCTCTTGTCATCTTCTCAGTTCAGAAAACATTTTCTTTCAGGTCTGCCAAGTAGCAACAGCACAGCATGGCCGCCTTTTCCACCTGTGAACAGCACAAACATTCCAACAGTCTCCACATCAACTTTGCCAAACCCTCGACCGCCTCTCAACATAACCACACCACCTGGTAACTACACAGGAGTTGAGGGAGAAGTGCGCCTGGCCAATGGAGGAAACAGCTCCTGCTCTGGCAGAGTGGAGATCTTCCACTTTGGACAGTGGGGGACAGTGTGTGATGATTCCTGGGACCTGCTCGATGCTGAGGTGGTGTGTCGACAGCTGGGCTGTGGCAGAGTCCTCTCAGCACCAACATGGGCACGCTTTGGACAAGGAAGTGGACCTATCTGGTACGATGATGTCATGTGCACAGGCAGTGAAACAAAGCTGTCTGAATGTCGGCACCAAGGGATTGGATCTCATGACTGTGGCCACATGGAGGATGCTGGGGTTGTCTGCGAAGGTAAATACTGATCGGTACAGTACAGTAACACCCCAGAGTGTGTTTTTGGCCACCCTCTCATCTGGCTGTCTTTCTTTTCCTGTCAGCTGCTTTACCAGTGAGACTTGTCAACTCTGGAAACCGCTGCTCAGGCAGAGTGGAGATCTTCCATGCTGGACAGTGGGGGACAGTGTGTGATGATCACTGGGACCTGGACAATGCTAATGTGGTGTGCAGACAGCTGGACTGTGGAAGGGCCCGGTCAGCTTTATCTAATGCAGCCTTTGGAGCTGGCAGAGGACCCATCTGGTTGGACAATGTCTCTTGTTTTGGAAATGAGTCATCTATATCAGACTGCAGACATTCAGGGTTTGGAGTCCACGACTGTGGTCACTATGAAGATGCCAGTGTTATATGTGGAGGTAATCATTCATGAATAAATTCTGAAGAGATTTCAACTGCTGTTTTTCAATTAAAATGTAGGATAAATGCAGTTGTACACAGAAATGCTGCACAGACTCCTCTTGTCATCTTCTCAGTTCAGAAAACATTTTCTTTCAGGTCTGCCAAGTAGCAACAGCACAACATGGCCGCCTTTTCCACCTGTGAACAGCACAAACATTCCAACAGTCTCCACATCAACTTTGCCAAACCCTCGACCGCCTCTCAACATAACCACACCACCTGGTAACTACACAGGAGTTGAGGGAGAAGTGCGCCTGGCCAATGGAGGAAACAGCTCCTGCTCTGGCAGAGTGGAGATCTTCCACTTTGGACAGTGGGGGACAGTGTGTGATGATTCCTGGGACCTGCTCGATGCTGAGGTGGTGTGTCGACAGCTGGGCTGTGGCAGAGTCCTCTCAGCACCAACATGGGCACGCTTTGGACAAGGAAGTGGACCTATCTGGTACGATGATGTCATGTGCACAGGCAGTGAAACAAAGCTGTCTGAATGTCGGCACCAAGGGATTGGATCTCATGACTGTGGCCACATGGAGGATGCTGGGGTTGTCTGCGAAGGTATATACCGATCGGTACTGTACAGTAACACACCAGAGTGTGTTTTTGGCCACCCTCTCATCTGGCTGTCTTCCTTTTCCTGTCAGCTGCTTCACCAGTGAGACTTGTCAACTCTGGAAACCGCTGCTCAGGCAGAGTGGAGATCTTCCATGCTGGACAGTGGGGGACAGTGTGTGATGATCACTGGGAGCTGAACAATGCCGATGTGGTGTGCAGACAGCTGGACTGTGGAAGGGCCCAATCAGCTTTATCTAATGCAGCCTTCGGACCTGGCAGTGGACCCATCTGGTTGGATGATGTCTATTGTTCTGGAAATGAGCCATCTATATCAGACTGCAAACATTTAGGGTTTGGAGTCCACAACTGTGGTCACCATGAAGATGCCAGTGTTATATGTGAACATAAGGGTATTTTCATGTTTTAAGATATATTTGCGATTATTATATTTTTAATTTCCAAAACCCCCGACATAAATTATATGATCACAACCTCTTTTCTTTCTTTCTATTTTATTCTACTGTAGCCTCGCCCCCACCTCTGGCTGCTTTTCATCTTTATTGTCAAGAGAGCAAAATCCAAATACAAGTGGAGGCAAGTCGCCTGGCAGCCTCTGGGTTCAATCCATTCTCTGGACACTTGGCTGATCGCAACTGCACCTGGGTCAGAGTGATCGGTGGCTGGATTTGGTATGAAATTGATACTCAACCAGAAGCCTGTGGAAATTTAATGAAGGTAATTGTTCTTTATTTAACTAACTTATGTGTGTGTCCTGCTACAGCATCTTATGACTAGTTTGAAACCTTATTATGAGTGATGACGCTGTTTGTAAACTACTTGTCCATCTAAAGAGAGGATAGCATTAGAGTCGAATCGAATAGTATGGAATAGAATAGAATAGAATAGAACAGAACAGAATAGAATAGACTTTATTGATCTCATCATGGAGAAATGTAGTCACAGAGGCTCATAGAACACACACGGGGGTGCAAAAAAGAGGTGAAAGGTGCAAATAAGAATAACAATATGTAATAATGCAAATCTTAAAAGAATAATAATGGAACTCTAAAAGAAGAAAGATATAACTTTATATACAACATAAATCTTAAAGCATATCAGAAGCTATAAATATATGGACAAGTATGTTTTCACGACAGCAGAATGCGTAGTTAATAAAAAGTGTCAATGATTTCTTTTGGGTTTTATAATGTGGCAATGATCGCAGGATATTATGTCCAGGGTTATTGCACATATTCTATACAGTAGAGTTGTGCAGTGTGAGAGTGGTGGGGAAGAAGAACCTGCAGCGCTCTTTCCTGCACTGAGGGTGTCTCAGTCGGCCACTGAAGGAGCTCCTCTACCGTCCAGTGCAGTGGGTGAGAGCTGCTGTCCACAATGGATGTGAGCTTGGCCAACATCCTCCTCTCACCCACATCCTCCACAGGGTCCAGTGGACAGACCGGAACAGAGCTGGCCCTTCTGACCAGCTTGTTGAGTCCCTTCCTGTCCCGCTCTGTGCTGCCCAGGGCCCAGAAAATGGCATCGTAGTGGACAGCAGAGGCTACCACAGAGTCATAAAGGTCCTGAGCACAGGTCTTCTCACTCTGAAGGATCGCAGTCTTCTCAGAAGGTGGAGGCAACTCTGGTCCTTCTTGTACAGAGCGTTGGTGTTGTGGGACCAGTCCAGTTTATTGTTGAGGTGAACACCAAGACACTTGAAGCTGTCCACTGTTGCAATATCGTCCCCCTGGATGTTCACCGGCAGGTGTGGTTATGTCCTCCTCCCGAAGTCGATCACCATCTCCTTTCTCTTACTGGTGTTTTCTCTTACTGGGTGGTTGTACTCACACCAGTCCACAAAGTCCATGATGACCGACCGGTACTCCAGCTCATTCATTTCCTGTAGGCAAACTGCAGCAGGTCCAGTGAGGAGCTCACCACAGAGCGGACTTGGGCGAGAAGGAGCCTCTCCATGGTCTTCATGAGGCGAGAGGTCTGTAGTGGGCAGGTTCCTTGGCTTTCACTGTTTTGGGAACCGGGACCACACAAGAGGTCTTCCACAGGACAGGGAACTTCTCCAGGCTGAGGCTCAGGTTGAAGAGGTGGCAGAGAACCTGGCAGAGCTGGTTCGCACAGGTCCTCAGCAGCCTGAGACTGATGTGGGTGTGGCGCAAGAGTGGTCAGGTGAAATTGGCTGTGGTCCAGGGAGGTGGGAGGTGTCTCCTGGGCTGGACACGTGTGAAGTGTGGGGAGCAGGGAGGCAGGCAAAAGGGGTGTGGGGGAGAATCAAATCTGTTGACGTAACAGTTTAACTAATCTGCCCAGTGCTGGTCTCCATCAGCTGTCCCTCTGGCACTCTGCCCAAATCCAGAGATGTTTTTCAGTCCTCTCCACATGTCTGGAGCGTTGTTCTGGGCCAGCTTCTCCTCCAGCTTCCTGGCATAGTCCTTCTTGGCCCACCTGATCCTCCACTGGAGCTCATGCTGAATTCTCTCTGCTTCTCTCCATCCGCTGAGGTGAAAGCCCTTTACTTCTGCTTCAGGAGGACTTTAAGCTCAAGGGTGACCCATGGGTGGTTGTTGGAGAGGTACCGTACCCTCCGGGTTGGCACAGTACTGTCCACACAGAAGTTCATGTCATCTGTGATGCCGTGCGTGAGGCCGTCGATGTCATTCCCAAAAGAGTCAGAGAACATGCTCCAGTCCGTGGTCTGGAAACAGGCCTGCAGCCTCTTATTGACCTCCTCAGTCACACTTTCACCGACCTCTTCCACACAGGTGTCCTTCGCACCTTGGGTGGGTATTGTCGGAGCAGACCAGGTTGTGATCAGAGTGTCCCAGTGAGGGGAGGGGGGCCGAGGTGTAAGCATCTGGCATGTTAACATGAAGAAGGTCCAGCGTCTTCTTGTCTCTTGTGTGGCACGTGACATACTGCATGAATGTCGGAAGAGAGGCGGAGAGGGAAACATGGCTGAAGTCTCCGCTGAGCAGCATCAGGGCCCGGGGATGGCGGGTCTGGATCTGGCTGATGGTGCTGATGGTACTGTGGAGCTGCTGTGGACTAAAGGAATTTAGTTGAGACTCTCAATTCAATGTGAAGTTTTATCTGGTCTCTCCATCATCTGATGAGGAGAAAATCACCACTGCTGTTTATGGATGTCTGGGCACATTATCAATAATAATCATGTTATAATCCAGTATGTATTGTTACACTTGAGACTGTCATCTCTGCAATTTTATAAGTTTTTTAATTTATTTATCTTCTTGGAGGAATTGGGAAAAGACATCCACATATGCTTTAGTTACTGTGTGTTTCTCATCTGATATAACCATTCACCTTGTTGATCATGAGGACAATAATCTGTCTTTCAGACCAACCTCACACATATGACATTCCTCAACAATATATTCATCTACTCAGCACAAAACTCATCCTCCAGTGTTCCACATCGAGTTCCCATCTCCTGCTCGTATCCTCTGCATACAGACAGCACCCTTGATGTGGCTGTCAGGCCAGTCCTGGAGTAAGAAAACCTTTTCTGCTGCAGTTTTCACAGACTTAATTTTTTACTCATCAGTAACATCTATAAATGTTAATATATATTTGCTCCTGTGACTATGGTTTTGATTTATTGATTGATTTTTTTTAAAAATATGCTGTTTTCTTGGTGACTTTCAGGATGCAATGAGTTGGTCGTCAAAATGCATTCTGTCCTCTATTCCTTTGGAATATTTATACAAAAACAATAATAAATAACTTTAAATCCATTATTTTCAAGCTGCATTTGTTAATACAGCTTATTTCCTTTGACAGGGAGGAGGGTGGCATTTCTGGTTTGGGCAGTCAACCACAAGCCGCCATGTCTCTGTACCGTAGCCCGGCCTTCAATGACACTTACTCACCAGGGTTAGTCATCATCCCAGTCGGCTCCCCATTGTATGTGGGGGTCTCTGTGGAGGACAAGGGTCCAGACTTTGCTGTTGTTCTGGAGGACTGCTTCGCAAGTCACTCTCTAAGCCCTCAATCTCCTGTGAAATACCCTTTAATCCAGAACAGGTACGTGCACCTCCTCAGCCTCAGCAGAAACCTTGTGGGATCCAGTAACATGTAATGACCCTGATGATCTCCTCCATCTTTTCTGCAAGGTGTCCCGTTGACCCTCGGCAGGTGCAGGTGATTGAGAACGGCAGATCAACTCGGGCTCGTTTCTCTGCTCTGTTTTTCCTCCCAAATGGAAAACACGAAGACGTGTATCTTCACTGCAACCTCACCCTCTGTGACAGGAGGAAGCACAGCTGCTTCACTGTGAGTCACAAATTTCACTTCATCAGCATCATAATCTGTCCATCCATCTGACCGACAAATACATGAACTTCTTTTTTTCCAAGTCTTCTTTTATTCTCATCCATAATAATCATTCTCTCTCTCCTCCTCCCCTAAAACCTCTGTACCTTGTAGTCTTGCAGAAGGAGAACAAGTCGTTCTGTTTTCAGCTCTGCTTCAGTGACTCCCACCTCTGTTGGGCCAATCACTTGTAAGTATAACTATCAATCTTACTTGAAGACGAATGTGTCCTCACAGAGACTAATGTTTGAATTAAAAACACTTCTTTTTTTTTTTTCTTTTAATACGCAGGGGCTGATTAAGTGGCATGACCTCCATGAAAAACAATAACAAATCCAACTCTGGCCTTGGTTTTTACTCATCATCCGAAATGGAATGTTTTCACTGTGTATACTGAAATCTTGCAAGCTGTTATATTTTCTGTCATTTCCAAAAATGTGCAATAAAAAAAAAAGAAACCTGAAGTTTCAATAAAATAGTGTTCTTCGCACTTCCTTTTTTTCTTTTCATATGAGAGTGTGATCCCAATATGTTTTTTTTTGTTGTTTTTTAAGTTTTCTAGAGTACTCGAGTGTCCAAACAGAGCAGTTTCAGGCTCAGGTGTTACACTGACATTAAAAACAGAGGAAAAAAGTTGTGCAATTCCAGGCAAGACCAACAGAGATGTACGAGAGTACCTTCTGAGGTTACATTGATTGTATATTGGAGGCAGGTTTGGGAAATTTTGTCATTTTGTCTTAGAGTAGCGTAATCTGTAGTATTTTCTACTGAATCAGTTGGAGTCTTGCATTCATTGAGCAAGGCTTCATGGCGTCACTCGGTTTCAAATTTGGGGGTGCGGGGGGTGGGGGGTGGGGGGGTGGGGGGGTAGGCTTAGCCCCCAAGATGAACAGGATGTGATCTAACAGTGCATGAGCGCAAAACTCCACAAACAACTAACAAAGACTGTGAAATCCATTACGATTTCATTTTTTTAATACAGTACAACAACAAATAAAGGTTTGCAGAGTAACAGTGTGTTTACAGCTTCAGCTCTCAAACTGGAGTCCCTTGACTCCAAGTAGTCAGCGAGCCAGAGCTTGAAGGTCTGTGAATAAATGTCAAATAAACTGAAAATAATTTAATTACCATGCTGTACCATGCCGTATTAGTTTAAAAAAAAAAAGTGGAGAATACCTGCTCACGTACGTACCGGTATATGGATCTGAAGATCGACTGGACTCCAAATTCAATTCAATTCACCTTTATTTATGAAGTGCCAATTACAACATGGTCGTTTCTAGACACGTTTACAGAGAAACCCAACAGATCCACATGAGCAAGCGTAAGCGACTGTGGAAAGGAAAAACTCCCTTTTAACAGGAAGAAACCTTTGCAGAACCAGGCTCAGAGGTGGCGGCTTTGTGCTATTCCGGTTGGGGTGAGGGGACAGAAGGAGAAGGAGATAGGACAGTTTCTTCTGTCTTCATACAATTCATATATACACAGCGTACATAGGCTATAGGAGGAGCAATCATCAATGGCATCTAGCAATACAATGAAATTATAGTAGCACAATGAAATTCCATTGAAACGAGAGAAGGAGCAGAACTGGGAGCCGGTTCCACATGATAGGGGCCCGGGGTTAAGTAAACACTTACACCCACTGGGTCCGGGTTACCTCAATTAATCAATGGAGCAGCTGTTTTGTTTGATGCCCAATTAGAGTTGCACCCAGTGAATCCAGGCTGTCTCAATGTATCCCGCGATTGATGTTCTGTCTGCGATCCCTCAATCACGGCTCTAGTCCACCTAAGAGACAGCCTTTTCGTCCAGAGTTTTGGAGTTCTTTTTGGTCTCCCACAGTGGAAAGCGAAAGAGAGGGGGGAGAGATCATTTTATTTCCATTGAAGTGTCACGGTGCGAGGTGGAAGGACCCAGGCGCAGGAAGCCAGGTGGAGTTGAAAAGGGTCTTTATTTCCAAAAGAACTCAGGAGGTCAGGAAACCAGGAACTCCGGAAACTCAAAAACACAGCTGATGCAGGCCAGGACACGCAAACACACGGACAGACCCACAGGGAGCCGATAAGACACACCAGGACACCAGGACTTATAAAGGGGGCAGGACAGGTGCAGCACATTAGGGAGTTCATGAGAGAGAGAGAGACCAGACAGGAAAACAAGAGGGCAGACAAACACAAAACAGGACCCGAGCACCCCCACATGGGTGCAGGGGCACAGGGCGTGACAGTACCCCCCTCCTAATGTGCGCCTCCTGGCACACAACGAGGCAACCCTCCCGGGCAGATGAGGGGGGGGCAGACAGGACGGAAACCAGACTCAGACGGGGGCAGAGGGATGGGACGGAACTGCACACCAGCAGCAAACGGGAGCTGGCAGAGGGATAGGACGGAACTGCACACCAGCAGCAAACGGGAGCTGGCAGAGGGATGGGACGGAACTGCACACCAGCAGCAAACGGGAGCTGGCAGAGGGATAGGACGGAACTGCACACCAGCAGCAAACGGGAGCTGGCAGAGGGATAGGACGGAACTGCACACCAGCAGCAAACGGGAGCTGGCAGAGGGATAGGACGGAACTGCACACCAGCAGCAAACGGGAGCTGGCAGAGGGATGGGACGGAACTGCACACCAGCAGCAAACGGGAGCTGGAACAGGGATGGGACGGAACTGCACACCAGCAGCAAACGGGAGCTGGAACAGGGATGGGACGGAACTGCACACCAGCAGCAAACGGGAGCTGGAACAGGGATGGGACGGAACTGCACACCAGCAGCAAACGGGAGCTGGAACAGGGATGGGACGGAACTGCACACCAGCAGCAAACGGGAGCTGGCAGAGGGATAGGACGGAACTGCACACCAGCAGCAAACGGGAGCTGGCAGAGGGATGGGACGGAACTGCACACCAGCAGCAAACGGGAGCTGGAACAGGGATGGGACGGAACTGCACACCAGCAGCAAACGGGAGCTGGCAGAGGGATGGGACGGAACTGCACACCAGCAGCAAACGGGAGCTGGAACAGGGATGGGACGGAACTGCACACCAGCAGCAAACGGGAGCTGGAACAGGGATGGGACGGAACTGCACACCAGCAGCAAACGGGAGCTGGAACAGGGATGGGATGGAACTGCACACCAGCAGCAAACGGGAGCTGGAACAGGGATGGGACGGAACTGCACACCAGCAGCAAACGGGAGCTGGAACAGGGATGGGACGGAACTGCACACCAGCAGCAAACGGGAGCTGGCAGAGGGATAGGACGGAACTGCACACCAGCAGCAAACGGGAGCTGGCAGAGGGATGGGACGGAACTGCACACCAGCAGCAAACGGGAGCTGGAACAGGGATGGGACGGAACTGCACACCAGCAGCAAACGGGAGCTGGAACAGGGATGGGACGGAACTGCACACCAGCAGCAAACGGGAGCTGGAACAGGGATGGGACGGAACTGCACACCAGCAGCAAACGGGAGCTGGAACAGGGATGGGACGGAACTGCACACCAGCAGCAAACGGGAGCTGGAACAGGGATGGGACGGAACTGCACACCAGCAGCAAACGGGAGCTGGAACAGGGGGTCGGAACTGCACACCAGCAGCAAACGGGACGGGTTGGAACTGCACACCAGCAGCAAACGGGTCGGGTCGGAACTGCACACCAGCAGCAAATGGCAACGGGTCGGGTCGGAACTGCACACCAGCAGCAAATGGGAACGGGTCGGGTCGGAACTGCACACCAGCAGCAAATGGGAACGGGTCGGGTCGGAACTGCACACCAGCAGCAAACGGGAACGGGACGGGTCGGAACTGCACACCAGCAGCAAACGGGAACGGGATGGGTCGGAACTCCTCCCTTCCCAAAGGCCATACAGAAAGGGAGAAGTTTGGGAAAACAGTTGTCGGATGACTCGGGGGCGAGCAGCCTCGCCGGCACACACCCAGTGGGCGCGGGCTTCTTTCGCCGGAGCGAGCAGCCTTGCTGGCACAGGCCCCGGTGGGCGCGGGCTTCTTTCGCCGGAGCGAGCAGCCTTGCTGGCACACGCCCCAGTGGGCGTGGGCTTCTTTCACCGGGGCAAGCAGCCTTGCCGGCACACACCCCGGAGGGGCGTGGACTTCTTTCGCCGGGGCGGGGGGTCATAGGCACAAAGTCTGGGGGCGAGCAGCTTCGGCGGCGGCCCGAGGCAGACGATCCGGGGCGGGTGGAGCACCGCCACCGACGGGCTGAAGACTTATGCAGGTGGCTAGCGGCTTCAGACTTACTGCCTGCTGGGTCCAGACTTGGTCGGCTCCTTCTGTCGCGGTGCGAACTGGAAGGACTCAGGCACAGGCAGCCAGGCGAAGTTGAAACGGGGTCTTTTATTTCCAAAAGAGCTCAGGAGGTCAGGAAACCAGGAACTCAGGAAACTCAAAAACACAGCTGGTGCAGGCCAGCACATGTGGACAGACCCACAAGGAGCTGACAAGACACACCAGGACAGCAGGGCTTATAAAGGGGGCTGGACAGGTGCAGCACATTAAGGAGTTAACGACACAGAGACAGAGACAGAGGCTGTGTTCGAAACCGCATACTTGCGTACTACTCATACTAACTTATTGAGTATGCAGTGTGTTTACACTGGCAGTATGCGATTTTGAGTATGCGACAAGTTCCCGGATGTATACTACATTCGCCAGAAATATTGAGTACACATCATGTGTTCACTACTCATACTGAAACTACCCAAGATGCAACGCGACGGACAGCGGGAGAACGGAAGCCGATGAGCACGGAGAAGCAGCAGCAACAACAGCAGCAGCACCATGGCGGACGAGCCGTCGGAAGTTTACAAATGTACGTAAATTATTAAGTGTTTTAGCGACTTCATGGCTTCTATGCAGTCAGATGAAGAGGCGTAGGTCATCTATTCTTTGTTGTGTGCATTACATGTAATGTCATGTCGTGTTATCGCTCCCGCCGGTTAGCGTTAGCCCATTTAGTGCCACATAACGTCAGCGGTACAAACTGCGTTATCGATACAGTTCGCCAAGAACGACGACTTGTGGTGTAGAAGTACTTATTAACATGGTTGCTGTTTAACCTACATCCGAAGTTAGTCCGCATACCTCAACGTTATCGGTGTGTTTGTTTCTTCAAGGGACCGACGAGGACACGCAGCGGCTCATCAAATGGAGGGGGGAGAACGAGCCCCTCTTCACCGGGTGTCGCAATGCCGCAGTCCGAGGTTATGAGTAAGTATTTTTTTCTCTATCAATGGTAATAACATATATTAAAATGGCCCGTCCTGGGTGAGGAGTCGTTTCTGAGTGGATGACTGTAAGGGCAGAAGATGTTGTATCTCTATACAGTCAACAAATGTTTTTCTTGTACAGAACCTTCATCAGGGACAACCATTTGGAGGGGAAGGTGGAGGCTTCCTTTGTAAAGAAAAAATGGGAGAACCTCAAGCAAAAGTATAAAGTGAGTCGAATAACAAAAGCATGACAGTGGCAATGTGAAGACATATATACTAACTAATATAAGACATGATGGTGGTGAGTTTGTCACTGGTGTTGAAAAGTTACGCATTTAAATCATGATCACAACCATGACCATGCTTGTGTGTGTGTTGTGCATGTTGTGTGTGTATGTGTGTGTTTTGTAGGAACTGAAGGCTCCACGCACAGGGGTGAGCACGGAGGGGGGAGAGCCCACTGCTGCCACCTGGAAGTGGTTTGGTGCCATGGATGAGGTGTTGGGGGACAGGCCATCAATAGCGCCCCCCGTCCTCATCACCTCATCTGTGGCACCATCTGCAGCAGTGGCCTCTCCTCCCTCTCCTCCCCCCCAAGCATCCACATCAGGCGTCTCCCGGGGGAAACGTGACATTTGGGCCACTTTCCTCCGGGAGCTTGATGAAAGGGAGGCACGTGCGGAGGAGAGGGCAGAAAGAAGGGAGAGAGAGATGCAGGACAGAGAAGAGCGGCTTGCAAGAGAAAGACGAGAGGAGGAGAGAAGAAGTACAGAGGAGAGAGAGGGAGTGGAGGGACTGGATGGACATGAGGATGAGGGAGGAGCGTCAAGAGAGAGAGGAGCGAGAGAGACAGAGCCGGGCAAGAGAAGACAAACTCATGGAAATGATAGAGAAATTTCTGAACAAGAAATGAGTTTCACTGTAGAATAAATGTTCTGGGGAAGACTATTCAGTGTCAGCGTGTCTGTTGTACTTTGCCATATAAATGTGTGCATTACATGAGTGACTGTTAGTTTCAGTGGAATAGGATCAGGATGACATGTGATCACATCACATCATATTTTACAGTGCCAGTGTTACATTTACACCACTGAAACACTTCAAAATAGTATGGGGATGTACACGTTGGAGTAGAGTGACTGCTGGCAGTGTTGGGTAGCCATGACCATGATGAATAAATAGCTTTGTAGACAGATTAATCATACATTTTAATGATGCATTTAAATAGACAAGGCATTGTTATTCCACAATTTGGGTAACCAGTTGTCATCTTGTGTAAAGTAGTACACATTAATGTAAGCTACGGCTTTTTTGGGAGGAGGTAATGACAAAATAAAGACACCATTGAATGGAAAGACAGCTAAAAGTCCATTGTTAAGCACTTGTAACGATGTAGAAGATGTGGCAGAGGGAAATACAGTATTTGTTGGAAATGTTTCACTACATTCACCAAAAGGCAATGTTTTATTGCACATTCACCAGAGCCCCGTTGGCCAGCGTGTTTCCAGGTTTATCCAGACAGGCCTTCTTGGTTACTGTATTTGCCAGGGTTACTGAACCTCCCATCATACTTGGCCCTGCCTGGCAGTCCTGTACTTCAGCTGTTTCCACCTCTTACGACTTGGACGTGGGGTTGGATTTTAAGAGGCACTAACTATTTACAACAGGGTTCCATGAAACAACAATAACAAGAAATACTTGAACATTTTTCACAAAAACAACTCCCTGTATTAACAGTAATCATGATCTTGCAGAACAAGAACCCGGTCTGTCGGTGCAGAAACTGCAGCTGCCAGTCTGTTCCTGAGTGTGTCCCCAGACCGCTGCACTGGCTCATGTCCTTCGCCTCCATCATCACCACCGTCTTCCTCCTCCACCAGCTCAGGCTCCACAATGTCCCCGGTGGCGATGCAGAGGTTGTGCAGGAAGAGGCAGGCAGTGATGACCTCGGGCACGAACTCCACCTTCACCTCTAGTGCCTTGAGGAAAATGGAGCGCCACCTCATCTTCAGGACTCCAAAAGCCCTCTCCACCACACACCGTGCCCTGGACAGCCTGGCGTTGAACCTGCCCTCCATGGCATTGCGGACAGGCTCCCTGAAGGGTGTCAGGAGGCAGATTGGCTCAGCCAAGCAGGGGTATCCGCCATCCCCAATCAGGTACCATCCAGGAGGTGGGTACAGCTGGTGCACAAAGAACGGGCTGCTCCTCAGGACCCTGGCATCATGCACACAGCCAGGGAAGCCCACTACCACGTCCAGAAAACGGCCCTTGTGGTCACATATGGCCTGAAATTGGACGGAGTGGAACAGCTTCCTGTTGAAGTAGTCCCCTGCAAACCTCCCAGGTGGGACAATGCGGACATGGCACCCATCAATGCTTCCTGCCACTCTGGAGAAAGCCGGGCAGCCAGCCAGCTGCTGGAATCCAGCGCCGATCTCCTCCAGCTCCTGCCTGTCAGGGAAGCGGATGAGCCTCCTGAACACCCCCTGAATGACCCCGCTGACCTCGTGGATCATGTCATGGCAGGTGGTGCGGGGAATGTCAAATGCCTCTGACACAACCCGGTAGGACGTCCCACAGGCCAGCCAGTACACGAACACCAGGACCTTAAAGCACCTTCCCCATCCATGGTCCTTGTCTGCCACAAGCTGTATGAGGCTGTCCAGGGACTCCCGGGACACACGGAAGTCCTTCCGAGTATCACCTCCGCTGAAGAAGAAGCGCAGAAGAGGAACCTGGGGATTCACCTTACAGTATGGCCCTCTTGATGCCACCTGGAACAGATTTTATGAAAAATTTGTTCCACATTATTGGTTATGTTGTTATTTATTCATGTGAATAAACTTTATTGAGTTCACACTGACTCTTTCTTAATGATGTACATTTACCAAGCTGAGTGTTGTTGTATAGATAATTTTCCCTCCACTTTTTGTGCTCGTAGGTATGTTATGTTAGAAATGTTGGATGACATTTACATTTATTACAAATGGTTTAGACAAAGAACAATACAACACTTACATCTGACAGCAGGTCCATGTTGAAAGCAACCATGATGTAGCGAAGACGGCGAGCCGATCTTCGATGAAGGGCCGAAAACACTCTCCGTCGGTAAGGCATCCTGGTCCACTTCCGTTAGGGGTGTCAAAATTGTGCCAGAAAGGGCCGAGTGGCTGCAGGTTTTCATTCCAACCAAGCAGGTGCACACCTGATTCCACTCATGTCATCAAGCTACACTGACGACCTGATGACATGAGTGGAGTGTGGTGTGCTCCTGCTTGGTTCGAATGAAAACCTGCAGCCACTCGGCCCTTTGTAGCATGAGTTTGACACTCCTGCAAGTCTAAAGGGACAACGGTCCAGATGGCGATGTTAAGCGGGACATATTGCGGAGCGGTTGGCTTGTTCTTTTCAAAGTAAAAGCACAGATTGATAACGGCGGTTTTATTGCATTACAAAGGGAAAGGGGTGGTTTATTTTGGTGACAGTAACCGGAAGTGCGTTGGTCACTGCGGCTGGCTTGAATATCTCCGAATTCGTCCGACCAAAATCCTACACAGTTGGTATTCGGAAAAATAAACGAAATAGTCGCGCTCTAAACGACCACTTTGTCGCCTCATTTAAAAAAAAATCTCGAATATCTTGTACATTTGAAGAGTTTAGAGCTAAAGTTAAATCAGCTTTAGCAGGTCCATTTCGGCTCGGGGGAGTGCAATGCATTGTGGGTTATTATGTAGTATGCTGTAGTGTAAACGCTTCGCATACTGTTTGATGGATTGAGTATGCAGGACACAGGATGGATAGTATGAGTATGTAAGGATGTAGTAGACAGTATGCGGTTTCGAACACAGCCAGAGACAGAGAGAGAGTGAGCAGGCGCCACCCCTAGCTGTAAGCTTTATTGAATAGAAAGGTCTTAAGTAAGCCTCGTCTTAAAAACCGAGACTGTGTCAGCCTCCCTTACAGACACTGGGAGCTGGTTCCACATAACAGGAGCCGGATAGCTAAAGGCTCTATCTCCTGTTCTACTTTTAGTGAACCTAGGAACCTCCAGCAGACTAGCACTCTGAGAACGAAGCGTTCTCCTGGGACAGTATGGGACTAATAGCTTTTTAAGATTTGATGGGGCCTGGTTGTTCAGGGATTTATAGGTTAAGAGGAGGATTTTGAATTCTATTCTAGATTTAACAGGACGCCAGTGAAGGGAAGCTAATATTGGTGTGATATGATCTCTCCTACTGGTTCTCGTGAGAACTCTTGCTGCAGCATTTTGAACGAGTTTTTTAGGCAGTTATTGGGCCCCCCTGATAACAAGGAGTTACAGTAGTCTACTCTGGAGGTAACAAATGCATGGATTAATTTCTCAGCATCGCTTTGAGTCAACATGTTCCTGATTTTAGAAATATTACGCAGGTGAAAGAAGGAGGTCCTGCAGACCTGTTTAATGTGGGAGTGAAAGGATAAGTCTTGGTCAAAGATCACTCCCAGGTTCCTCACAGTGTTACTGGGAGTTAAAGCAACACCATCTAGGGTCAGTATTTGATTAGATAATTTTTCTCTCAGGTGTTTTTGGCCAAATAAAATAAATTCTGTTTTATCTGAATTTAGGAGGAGAAAATTATGACTCATCCAGGTTTTTTTATGTCATGAAGACAAGCTTCTAATTTGACAAGTTGATCGGTGTCATCTGGTTTCAGGGATAGGTAGATCTGTATATCGTCCGCATAACAGTGGAAGTTAATGGAGTGTTGCTGATGATGTTCCCTACAGGAAGCATGTATAATGTGAAGAGTATAGGTCCTAAAACAGAACCCTGTGGGACTCCATATTGAACTTTGATCCGGGCTGAAGAATCATCATTAACATTAACAAAGTGGAACCTGTCTGTTCAATATGACTGAAACCAGTTTAATGCTGAACCTTTAATCCCAATAGTATATTCTAGTCTCTGTAGTAGAATATCATGATCAACAGTGTCAAATGCAGCACTGAGATCTAACAGGACCAGAACAGAGACCAGTCCTCTATCGGAGGCTGTGAGAAGATCATTAGTGACTTTTACCAGAGCTGTCTCTGTACTGTGATGAGCTCTGAAACCTGATTGAAAAGACTCAAATAGGTCATTGTTATATAAATGGTCGCAAAGCTGACTCACAACAGCTTTCTCTAGGATTTTAGAAATAAACGGAAGGTTGGATATTGGTCTGTAATTTGTTAGAACTCCTGGATCAAAGGTAGGCTTTTTGAGGAGAGGTTTAATAACAGCAACCTTAAAGGCCTGTGGAACATAGCTTGTCACTAAAGATAAATTGATCTGATCTAATATTGATGTACTGATCAGGGGGAAAATGTCTTTAAACAGTCTTGTTGGGATTGGATCTAAAGTACAAGTTGTAGGTTTAGATGAGGCCACAACTGAGGATAACTCAGAGAGTTCAATAGGATGGAAACTAAGTAGTTGTGAGTCAGGTTCTACTGACAAATCTGAGGATGTGGTTGGTTGGTCTGTGACCACTTTGGGGAGAGTGCTTTTAATTTTATCTCTAATAGTTATGATTTTGTCATTAAAGAAGTTTACAAAATCATTGCTGCTTAAGGCTGAGGGGATCTGAGGCTCAACAGAGCTGTGACTTTTTGTCAGCCTGGCTATGGTATCAAAGAGGAGCCTGGGGTTGTTCTAGTTTTCTTCTATTAAGGATGAATAGTAGGCGGTTCAAGTTTTACATAAAGTTTTTTTTTTTTATAAGTTAACAGACTATCTTGCCAGGCAATACGAAATACTTCTAGTTGGGTTAGATGCCATTTCCTCTCTAGTTTTCGAGCTGATCTTTTTAATGTTTGCAGTTGTTTGTTGTACCATGGAGCTAGTCTCCTGTGGGTTAATGTTATTAACTTCAGGGGAACAACTGAGTCAAGTGTGGAGGAGAGTGAAGCTGCCACTTCATGTTCAACTAAATCAACCTGAGTGGGGCTGATACTGCTGTCCATTGGGCCAACAGATGGGAGTGAAGTTAATATTGATGGGATCATTTCCTTGAATATGGTCACATTATCCTCTGACAGGTATCTTCTAAGTTTAAGTTTTTTCCCAGGTACTTTAAAACCAGCTAACGTAAACTCAAATGATAACAGTGAGTGATCAGAGAGTACAGGGTTGTGGGGAAAAACTGTTAATTGGTCAATGTCAATACCATAAGTGAGAACAAGGTTGAGGGTGTGATTAAAGTGATGAGTAGGTTTATTCACCTTCTGAGAAAAACCAATTGTATCAAGTAGTGAACTGAAAGCTATGTTAGGCTGTTAGTGTCAACATCTACATGAATATTAAAGTCTCCCACTACAATGATTTGATCTGAGCTTAAGACTAAACTGGAGAGAAAGTCTGAAAATTCAGACAAAAATTCAGAGTATGGAGCAGGGGGGCAATACACTACGGCAAGCAGGACTGGCTTCTGTGTTTTCCAGCTGGAGTTAATGAGATTCAGAATAAGACTTTCAAAGGTTTTATGCTTAATTTTAGTTCCAGGACTGATTATAAGTTTCGAGTTATAGATGGACGCAACACCACCGCCTCGGCCAGATTCTCGGGGAATATGATAGTTGACATGTGTATTTGGGGTTGCTTCATTTAAACTGAAATATTCATCCTTCCTTAGCCAGGTTTCAGTGAGGTTTAATATATCTACATTATGATCAGTTATTAGGTCACCAATAAGCAAGGATTTGGAGGAGAGGGATCGGCTATTTACCAGTCCACATTTGATTATTGTGGGTTTTTGTTCTACTGCAGATTTAGTTTTAATTTTGATTAGGGTTTTAAGATTAACTCCTCTCCTCTTGTGAACGTGCTTTTTGCTGGCGATAATAACAGAGAGATGGGTGTGTGAAGAGAGGGCGGGACATATGACTTCGTAGCCTGTCGGACATAGTGCCTCAATTGTAAATATCAAAAGAACTTGGATTTCGAAAGAGAGAATTTGGACTGCAGTTATTCAAAAGAGCCTAAATGTCCATCAGCATGAAGGCCTTTTAAAGTAACCAGACCCATACAGCTCCAATCTGTAAAGGCATTGTCTGTAACATGTGACATCTCATAACAGCTTTGAATGTCTCCCACAAGACAGAGTCCGAGATGTCTGTGGTGTCATTATTGTCAAGATATTCTGTGATTTTTGCTGACACTAGTTCACAGAAATGTTTGTCTGTCAACAGAGATGGATGGAAATGCTATGAGGAGCACTGTCTAGGCTTTTTTAAATCAAGAGCAATGGATGTTGGAGCCTGTTCTGAAATAAAAATGTTCTGGTATTTTGTGCTTAGAACATTTGGTATGAGTTTATCATGCATTAAAAAAAAAAAAAAAAAAAAAAAAAATCATATTTAGTAGGTATATGTAGCAGATATTGTCCAGAAGTTGTTGATTTTCAAATATTTTTTAGCCATTTTTATATTTTACATTTGTGTGCAGATTAGTTCACCTTTTGTGCATTGGAGGGAGAGAGGAGGCGGAGACTACTGCTTGCATTGCTTGTGTTCATTTGTGGCATTACTTCGGGGTTCCAGTAGAGGGGAGTAGCGCCCTTTTCCCATCAGTCAATAGAGGGTTTTCACCGACGTCACGACTTGGGCAGTACCACCGCCATATTGGAGATAATCAGTGTAAACAATCATACTGACAGTAGTCGCGATTGTGTGTCATGGAACAATTTGAGTGCGTTCAGCCATGTCGAAAGCTTGTCAAAACGGACTGAAGAAGCAAAGGAATATTGGGAAGGCCTTGGGTTAAAAGAGAAAGTCTGATATTTCGAGAAGCTACAGTTTGTTGGTGGTAAAGATCCGTATGAGTTGGCTCCCACCTCCTGGACCCTCACTGGGGACCAGGGGTCTATTTCACCAAGCAGGTTTTAAGAAAACTCTGTGCTGAATAACCCGGAAATGAGGGAAACTCTGAGATTTCCATTACGCAAAGGGAGAGAACTCAAACCAGGGACAGAGGAGTAACTCCAGCCTGTTCCACTAGGAGAGGTAACTTAAACTGTCGGTCAGTTACCGCAGTAACACACTCCGTGACTCTAACCTGGTCAGGAGCAGGTTTTTCTCAGTCAACCCTGAAGTTTCTCTCTGGCTCCGCCCCCTTTCAGCCACACGCGTTGCTCCATTTCCTCATTCTTTCAGTCAGCTGGCGAGTTTTTGTGTAGCTGTCAAAATTTCATGTCATATCAGCGATCCTGTAGATGAAGGAGTGGCATTACTGCAGCGTGATTTGAATATTCGTCGGGAGATTATTTACAGACCGCGCATAGATGTTTTGGCGTTTCCGGACAGTTATCTTTTGGAACGGTACCGCTTCACGTCTCAATCCATACGCTGCATTTCACAATCTTATCCGTTCATACATTTGCAACATAACCAAATGTAGTCGCGCACTCACATCCCAGCAGATATTGTGTGTTGCGCTGCACTTCTTCACAAATGGGAGTTCTTTATATAACACTGGAGATGCAGAGCACTTTGGAGTTTAAATCACCACCATCATTACCACCACAGCAAATAAAAGACATGACACACATTCCATTTTGTCTTCTTTATTTCCTACAAATAAATAAATAAATAAATAAATAAAGGGTTGAGTTCATGTTCCAATAGTGAACATAATTCACCTGTGACCATGAACCCACCTGCAACTTGTGCTCCAGTATCTCAATTTCCAATTTTATCTTCTTCATCTGGAGGTCCAGATACTGCTGTTCTTTAAGGGATTTCTCTATCTTGTTAAGTTAGTGGATTTTGTAAATTTCTTTGAAAGATAACTGGGAACACATAGAGAACATTAAATTATACAGCTGCACATGAATTGAATGAAATGGACCTCTGGTGTTTACTGAATCTCACAGTTTGATCTGTGATGTGGAAGTTGAGGGACCATCCTGCTGCTGACCAGCCATGATCTGTTGAAAAGGATGACAATGTTGAATATTTCAGTGTCGGCTAAATGTTGAGCTCTATGTTCCACATCAGTATTCAGAATTTTAATGGGAAGAGAACAATCAGTAACATACCTCTATGACTTTCTGGATCCTCTGTGAGGGCAGCAGACACGGTTTCATCCTCCTCATCCTGGATAAATAACATCTTTCAGTATATTTGCGTATATTTTTCCAAACTAACAAAACTAACAAAAATATTCTGAGTATTTCCTACTGACAGTTTCAGGTTGGTTGTAGCATGAAGGGGCTCCAGCAGGCAGATAGAACCTTCACAATCTATGGGGACAAAAGAAGAAAAGGACATGAAAGACAAAATAAATATTTGCATCAATAACATTTTTAAAATATTATACTCAAATAATAGATAATAATAATAATATTAGATTAAATAGGATTAATTATTTAACATAACATGACGTGTGACATAAAACAACTGCACAGTCCATCAGCCACTTAATATTTATGCTATTTTACAATGTTAAACATGCTTAAAATGATGCACCTCAATGAGATTATGCCGAGGTCTTACTTGTTTGAACAATGTTTTTATATTTCATCTTTAGCTGCTGCCATGTGCGCTTCTTCCCCACGGAATTACAGCTAAATGAAATACCTTAACTGGTGACCATTCAAACAGTTTCCCTGTAATAATATTTAACATTCAGTAATATTCTGATATAAAGGACTACATTTAAACTTACTCACTGACACGGGCAGCAATTTTCTGCCACAGCATCTCCCTCTCTGTCGCTGCTGCAGCGTGTTGCATTTTTTTTCGAAAAATGTGTTCCATACGTCGCTCTGTGCTTCTCTGTTGCCATGGTGACTCGTCGAATCAGTGCTCCATTAAAGGTGCTGTAGGCAGGATTTTGCTAGTCAATGCTAATTTTTCTGTGTTTTCTTTGGATTAAATATTAGAGTATCCACTGATAATCCTTTAGGAGTGTAGCATAATTGCACTACCGCGAGGGAGCAGCGTTTCCATCTGTCTCTGTTCTGAGCTGAAAAGGAATCTCGACAGCTCCAGGTATCTTTGACCAATCAGAAGAGCCCCTGAGGCTCTAACCGTGATTGGTCGAGGGGTGTTCGTTGCACATTCTTGTGGGAGGGGCTTAACTTGCGTAAGGGCGTGATGTGAGAGAAAACAGGACAGGATTGGCTGTGCTGGGTTTCAAATTGCCATCTTAGATGGGTCAAATCGCCATCTTGCTTAGGAAACCCTAAGCAAGATGGCGGAGATGCTGAATCCTGCCTACAGCACCTTTAACGCTGGCTTTTTATAGTTGTCGTGCACGTGCTAAAATCCAGATGAAACTACTTGAAGTTGAGTAATCCAACTCAAATCAGCTGTTGTGTAACCAAAAACCCAGCGTTTTCCCTTTCAGAGTAGATCAACACAGAGTTCAGGATTTCCCTCAGAGTTTCTTCAACCTGCTTGGTGAAATAGACCCCAGCACTTTTGTAGGGGTTGGGGTTCTGAATAATTGATTAAAACGCAAATATTACCAAGCTGATGGCTACAAATAGTGTGATAGCTGAAATATGTTTTTTTTTTTTTTTTTTTTTTACATAAAATACTTTAAAAATCTAGCACAAACAGTTTTTTTCAGGAGTAATACATCCCTTAAGGGTAGGGACATAAACATTCAAGTTTCTGTAGAAGCTAAACGTTTATGAATGATCAATGTAAGAGCCATTGTAATATAGTCAGTTCGGTGCTTGTTGCATCATTTAGGTAATGGATTGATGTTATAGTTTAAATGAACCTATAAGTGTGGAGGCAATATTTTATGTCAAGCTGGTGTCCTGCCTCCAGCAATCAGCTTGATTCTCCACAGGTTGCTGCTGCCTGCGAGGCCCGCAGAGGGGCAGGCTGAAAGCTTATTTGTAAAGGTGCTGGATGGGAGGAGGAGTTCAGTTGAAAAAAGTTTTTGACTGTGCAGCACAAGCGTGGAAAGAGAGCTTACCTTAAGGTGATTGTGGATTCAGACAAGGGAATGTTTTGGAACTGGTAGTGGACCAGAAACATTTTGATTTTTTGTAAAGCCTTAAGTTGTTCGTTTTTGATCTGAATAAATCTTCTGTCAAGCTCAATCATCTCATCTGGATTTCTGGAAGCACGCGTCTACAAACACGACCCCCTCCCTCTATGTGGCTGTAAACAAGATTTTGGAAACCTTAGAGAACGGCCACAACAATCAAAGTAACATATGAAGTCATTAATGAGCTTAAACTGTTGTGCTCTGTTTCACTTACCTGACAAGAAACCTGACAAATTCGGATGTTGTCCAGATTTTTCCCTCGTAGATCTTGGTTAAGCTTTGCTAACCACAAGTGCCTCCATTCCTCTGATAGTTTTTGGCATTCCTCACCCTGGTTTTTTATAACTTTTGGAAGTCTATTCATTCATTCATTCATTCATTCATTCATTCATTTTCTACCGCTTATCCCTTTCGGGGTCGCGGGTGGCTGGAGCCGATCCCAGCTGCTGTGGGCGAAGGCGGGGTATGCCCTGGACAGGTCGCCAGTCTGTCGCAGGGCGACGTCTATATAATTCCAAATGTTTTTCTCGGTCTGACCTATTGGTACAACTAATGACACGGCAATAATTTACCATTTTTCTTGATAACGCTCTGGATCTTCCTTAGGACTCGTGCTTTGTTGTGATACGGAGTACCTCCAAGATGGCGACTTACGGGTCGATGACGTGCCTGATGACGCGTCGAGAAAACCTCTATACAGACGAGTGAATGGGAGTTTGGGTGTTCATTTCACTCTTCCCATTTTCACCCTTTCTAATGTAACTACCTCAATATAAACTCTGAAAAACAGCCAACATTGTGGCATCTTTATGCTCTGTGTTTTTTTCATTGCGTCTGGAAAAATGCATATTTCAGACTTTTGTGTAATTATTCAGTGTTCGCCTAACTTGATGGAAAAAAAAAAACCTCAAACCAACAAAAAAGAACATATATTTACTCATCCCAAACTCCCACTTTCACTAATAAAGCGGGAGAAAATAGCTAAACATGCCAGCTCAGGGACCCTATTCTCGTCAACACCTAACCAGCAATATCATGAGATGGTTAACTGTAAGCAGAGTCTCCATCCGAAAGAAACTATTAAACAATAATCATCATAAGATCTCAATAACAAAAATTTAGAGAGTGCCGAGGTGTTTATTTAAAACAATATTGACCATTTTATTGAGCAAATTAACAAACCAAACAAAACATTTCCAGCATTCAGAGTTACTCAATAGTAAATAAACGAGAGTCGGGCACCTTGATGAGAGAGAGATCAATGTCTCTGCCAGGAAGTCGGAATGCATATAGATACGTCTCTCATCGTAGATCAAGAGGGTGCTCTCCCATGCCAGTCGCAAGTATTTTCTCCTTCACCTGAAAGCTGTGAATCCTCGTGATCATGACAACAGGACATATTCCGGCGTCAGGTGGCTGTCCCAGTTGGTGCGCTCTGTCAACTTCTATCGGAGTGGGAAAGTGAGTCGAGCCTAGCAGGTTCCACAAAAAGTTAGCAAAAAACTCCACAGAGTTTTTTACCCTCCATTGTTTCTGGCAGGCTCACCATCTTTATGTTTTGGCTTCAAAGTCGATAACTGTCTTTTGGAGCAGCTTGAGCCTTGCCTCTAACTGTGGCCATTGCTGCTTTAGCTAGGCCAACTGTGTCAAAGTTGCTGCTGGTCGCCTCCAACGTAGAAATCCGAGCATCATGTGGCCTGTGTAGCCTTCAGGTATACCTCAAGATTGCTGAAGCGGTCCTCCGTCTTCTTACTCACGCTGTTAATAGCCATGAGGATAATTCAACGGTTACCAGAGGTAAATCCGTAACATTGTCATTGTGTGCGTCATTTGTTTTCGTTTACCTCCTAGTAGCCATCAACTATGTAACTTAAAAATTAATGCATAGCTCGACTTTCTGAGGGATGAAAGTAACTGAGAGGTGTTATATTGAGTTCAATATAACATCTGAGCTTAGAGCGGAGGGAGGAAAGTCATGAAACCAGCAGAGCTCTGTTGGCATTATATTGGGTTTTATATCATGAAGTAAATTTGAAATAGAACTCTCTGAACTTTTCCTCAAAAGGGAGCTTTATTTCGATGATGTGGACAGGTCAGCTCGGAGCTGATCAGCGCCTCTCAGAGCGCACCACACACCGCAGGATTTGCGATCAGAAATATTAAACATGTTCATTATCTATGATCTCCCCTTCCGACGCCTCCTGAGAGGCTCCGACCGAAAAAAAACTCTCTGAACACACCGCACACTACACGAAGATCGGACCCGAGCTCATTTGCATAGTCCAGACAGTCGGACCTTGTCGGCTTTGGTCGGGAGGAGAAGATCGGGGTGAAATTCGGCCTGATCATTCTGTAGTGTGTGCTGGCCTTAAACTGACCCACAGGTTGACGTGACCCGCCAACTTTCCCGCTGACAAAAACCAAAACACAGACGATAGTCTGTGCCAGACCGGCACTGCAATTTTCAAGTGACAATTTAGCGCTGTTAGCAGTACTTGCAATGAATATGTCAGGGCACATTGTACAAATCATTAAAAATGTGTAACATATTTATGGTGGAAAATAAGTATTTTTAAAGTTGAAAAACTTTTTAATTTACCTTTAACCTTTTGTAAGACCCGAAGACAATGAAACTGGACGGAGATGACACGGACTAATATACGTGAATCCAAAAGATATGTCTAGATCTAAAGCTGTGTCTATATCTATCTGAATAGATTGTGTAATTTTAGACCAGCTGTGTTCATTTTATATTTAAGCTGTATCAAAGATGGTATAGATGTAGCCCGTGACTTTTTATCTGAACTTTCAGCACCATGGACAGCGGACACTCTGAGATTGACAACTGTCAGGCCGCATTTGTATGTGTGTGTGTGTGTGTGTGTGTGTGTGTGTGTGTGTGTGTGTGTGTGTGTTGTTGTGTGTGTGTGTGTGCGTGCAGACAATGTTGTCACTAATGCGCTGCTAATTAACGCATTATTTTAATCTGATGACTTTCTTTCAGTAACGAGCAATCCAACGCGTTCATTTTTCCAAACCAGTAATCTGATTAAAGTTAGTTTCCTAAGTGACTGTGCGTTAATATTTTGTTATTGCCTCATAATATATCAGGGTTTCCACCAGACCTTTTCAGTCCGGGTGCCCCGCCCACGCTAAATTCTGCAGTGCCAGGACAACGGACAGGAAAAAAACAAATAGTAATAGCGCCGCATTTGCGGCTTATTAGCAGTTGCGCTCAATCGACTGAGCTGGAAGCTCCGCTATGAGTGAGCACCGTGGAGCAGCAGCTGCGCGCTATGAGTGAGCGCCGCCCCGCTCTATGCTGCTTCTATGCTCCGTGTGAGCAGCGCACTGCTCGACACTGCTCGGCATTGCTCGGTTTAGTATTGCAACAACACATCATCAGTAGGGTAAAACTAACCTGTCTCACGACGGTCCCCCCACCCCCCAGGCCACTCGCTTCCCTGGCCAAGCTTTTATCCTGCAGGAAACACTGTACGAGGGGTTACCGGAAAATAACCGGACTGTGGTCATAACTTTTTATTTTTTTATTTTCACATTTCATCAAAACTGTCACCTTCAAAGTAGGGCTGTCACGATATCAAATTTTCTCTTGACGATTATCGTGGGCAAAAAATGTCACGATAACGATGTTATCACGATATCAGCAAAAATTTAACTAATAATGGTAGAAACATTTAGATTCATCTTTAATTTTATTTTTGTTTGTTTTCTCTCTTTTCCCAGATGAATTACAGTCAGAATACCTGTCAAATGAGGTGTTGAAACAATATGAGAACAGTAACTGTACAACTGCACACAAAAAGTGTAGTTACACTCAACTAATTAAAATCTGATGAGCTGATTAACAGAGGATCCACAGCAGAGGCATAATTTACATAGGGTTAGTGGGTTATGAAAACCCTCGGGCCCTGTTGGGGTGAAATCCTGTACCACCACCACACTGTCGAGAACTTTTGTTTGTTTGTTTGTTTAAATCCGAGGCGGAATGAGCAGCAGCTGCTTCTCTCCACCCAGAGGCGCTGCTACTGGCTAGGGCCCCGAGCTGAAGGGGGCCCAGAGGGACGGCTGACATCAGTCAATTTCAATGACAAATTTAAGGCGCTACACTAGACGCTGCAACGACAACGTGTCGAAAATCCCCCGCATGGGACCCTTTTCCGAGTACTCACCGGTTAGTTGCTAGAAGGGGGCCGGCGGAGAAGACGGCGGATATCAGCGACACAACTTGAAATCCCCCGGACACATTACAATGACACGTCTGGAACCTACCTAATGGGGCCCGACTACTACACGGCTAGCTTCAACGTGCAATCAGTGTTGCTAAACACACTTTTTTAGGGTTAGGATAGAGTGTCTTGCTGTCGTTGTCGGCCATCGCCGACATGTTTAGTTCACTCGAGACGCTCGCTAACTGGGAGCCACGCTAGCTAGGAGCCGCCGCTACCGCTGATCTGCTGTGTTTACATTTGAGGAGAGGGGGAGAGGTGGGGGTGCTGCAGGAGGGAGACGAAGCAGGGCGGAAGAACAGGAGCGGATTTTGAAAATACACGTTTCAAGTGGCACTAGATCCTCTTTACGATATTATCATGTGCGCATTTTGAGCACGATATTGAAATTTCATTTTTTATTACCACGATTATCGTCAATACCGGTTTACCGCGACAGCCCTACTTCAAAGTACTCTCCTTCAGCTTGAATACAGCGCTGCAGTCGGGATTTCCATTGCTCAGAACAGTCACAATGCTGATGCGTAATGGTTTCTTTAAGAGCTTTCTTCGATTTTTTTTCACCTCTTCCACGTCATGGCCATGCCGTTTTTCATGAGGAACTGTTTTACGCGCAGATCCCTGTGCGTAAAACTGTTTCCAGTTTCCCACAGTGCCGGCCGCTTCAGCCTGACCACCTCCCGGAGCCGCAGGGAGCAGGGATGATGGTAACGCTTCCTTTTACAGTACGGTAATTACCATGTATTAACATGGTAATTGCAAGGTAAGTACCATGTAATAAGGAGAAGTTACTGTAAAATTACCATGTAATTACAGGGTAACTATGTTGCTAATTACCTAGTACTTTTAGAGTAATTACCAAGCCAATTCCAGGCAAAGACCAAGTAACTACCTGGTAGTAAGTATTAATTACTGGGTAATTATAATGTATATAGCAACTATGTCATTAATTGCCAAGTACTTACTAAGAAATTGCTAAGTAATTACCATGTAATCAATGGGAAATGTAGACTTTTTACTAGATATTACTAGGTACTGCTAGGTGTGTACGCTATGTATTTCCCGAGTAGTCAAGTGTTTTTTACTACTTACCTGGTAACTTCTTAGTATTTCCCAGTAACTACAACATTTACCTGGTGATTACGATTGAACTGTAGACTACTGCAAAAGGAAGTGAGGCCTGTTCCCACACTATTACCTGGTAACTACTTATTCGTTACCCAGGAACTGCAAAAATACCTACCTCGAAATTATATAGTTATTAAAGTGGATTTGTACTGTAAAAGGAAGTGAGGTCTGTTTCCATGTTATTACCTGGTAATTACTCAGTATTTAGCCTGTTGCTCGGAAACTTTCACATTACCCCACACACTTGCACCAAAAATGCAGCAAACCCCATCAGTGTCTGTGATACAGTCTCTGAACAGCACACTGTATCTGTCAGGAGATCAGAGTTTCCATCAAAAACCACCACCACCAGCCATCACATTACATTAAGATGAACGCATTATTGTTACACTTCCTCACTCCAAACACCTCACTGTGACAGACATGCAAAAACAATAGAGCTGCCAAAGATAAACATTTTAATCAAATGGAGTTCAACTTCTTATAAAACAATTTACAAAACAGTGCACATTTTTAGCAGTCAGGCACCTTTTTTGTTAAGAAACAGAACAGATTTCTTTTGCAAAAAATAAAATACAAATAACAGTGATAAACAATCACTATAAATCAACATTAATAAGTACACTGCTCCAGTCTTGTGAATTCACATCATGTGTTTTCTGCAGACCCATCTACAGGAACCCTTGATCTCCACTATCCCGAATACCCAGGACCGCCGTCGCCAGGTGTTGTCACGTCGTCCACGTCCAGACTTGTACCTCCCTCGGCGTGATGAAGACGAGGACAGCACAACTGTCCCTTCTTAATGCTCAGGGTTTATTCACTGTAACACCCAAACCCCAAACGTGAGAGCTGAAAACATAAAAAAAATATATTAATAAACAGAAACTTACACAATAAACAAATATACACATTGCACAAAACACAAATATCTTTAAACCTTCAAACATACACATGAAACCGACATTACAACCGAAACATTCACCCAAGCCTGAACATGAGACCACAGTCACACCAGCACCAGCTGCAGAGCCACCACACTACCACCGCTATAATGATCAATAAAACACCAAGAAAAAGGAATATACACACCTCATTGACTGCATCACATTGTAAAGGAGGTAAGCCGTTTGTTTTTGCTCTTTTCACGGAGTTTTTAGTGCTTTTTTCTCTCTATCCATTTATCTGTGCACCACTTAACGTGGTCCTACCCGAAACGTTCCGCCGTAAACGCGCTTTCACTCAATAAAGGTAGAACCGAAATTTAATTAAATATAAATATCACCGAGTGGCGGAACTCACCGTCTGCAGACGGTCTGCCATAAATAAGCTTTCTCTCAGTCGAGGTAGAACCGAAATTTAATTAAATATAAATATCACCGAGTGGCGGAACTAACCGTCTGCAGACGTTCCGGGTAGGACCACATTAAGTGGTGCACACATAAACGTGAAGAGAGAAAAACGCTCCAAAAAGTATGTAAAAAGAGCAAAAAAAAAAACGGCTTACCTCCTTTACAATGTGATGCAGTCAATGAGGTGTGTATATTTCCTTTTGCTTGGTGTTTTATTGATCATTATAGTGGTGGTAGTGTGGAGCTCTGCAGCTGGTGCTGGTCTGGCTGTGGTCTCATGTTCAGGCTTGGGTGAATGTTTTGGTTGTAATGTCGGTTTCATGTGTATGTTTGAAGGTTTAAAGATATGTGTATTTTGTGCAATGTGTATATTTGTTTATTGTGTAAGTTTCTGTTTATTAATATGTATATTTGTATGTTTTCAGCTCTCACGTTTGGGGTTTAGGTGTTACAGTGAATAAACCCTGAGCATTAAGAAGGAACAGTTGTGCTGTCCTCGTCTTCATCACACCGAGGGAGGTACAAGTCTGGACGTGGACGACGTGACGACACTTGGCGACGGCGGTCCTGGGTATTCGGGATGATGGAGATCAAGGATTTCTGTAGATGGGTCTGCAGAAAACACATGATGTGAATTCACAAGACTGGAGCAGTGTACTTATTAATGTTGATTTATAGTGATTGTTTATCACTGTTATTTGTATTTTATTTTTTGCAAAAGAAATCTGTTCTGTTTCTTAAAAAAAAAAAGGTGCCTGACTGCTAAAAATGTGCACTGTTTTGTAAAATGTTTTATCAGAAGTTGAACTCCATTTGATTAAAATGTTTATCTTTGGCAGCTCTATTGTTTTTGCATGTCTGTCACAGTGAGGTGTTTGGAGTGAGGAAGTGTAACAATAATGCGTTCATCTTAATGTAATGTGATGGCTGGTGGTGGTGGTTTTTGATGGAAACTCTGATCCCCTGACAGATACAGTGTGCTGTTCAGAGACTGTATCACAGTTTCCGAGTAACAGGCTAAATACTAAGTAATTACCAGGTAATAACATGGAAACAGACCTCACTTCCTTTTACAGTACAAATCCACTTTAATAACTATGTAATTTCCAGGTAGATATTTTTCTATTTACTGGGTAATAAATGAGTAATTACCAGGTAATACCATGGAAACAGACCTCACTTCCTTTTACAGTACAAATCCACTTTAATAACTATATAATTTCGAGGTAGGTATTTTTGCAGTTCCTGGGTAACGAATAAGTAGTTACCAGGTAATAGTGTGGGAACAGGCCTCACTTCCTTTTGCAGTAGTCTACAGTTCAAGCGTAATCACCAGGTAAATGTTGTAGTTACTGGGAAATACTAAGAAGTTACCAGGTAAGTAGTAAAAAACACTTGACTACTCGGGAAATACATAGCGTACACACCTAGCAGTACCTAGTAATATCTAGTAAAAAGTCTACATTTCCCATTGATTACATGGTAATTACTTAGCAATTTCTTAGTAAGTACTTGGCAATTAATGACATAGTTGCTATATACATTATAATTACCCAGTAATTAATACTTACTACCAGGTAGTTACTTGGTCTTTGCCTGGAATTGGCTTGGTAATTACTCTAAAAGTACTAGGTAATTAGCAACATAGTTACCCTGTAATTACATGGTAATTTTACAGTAACTTCTCCTTATTACATGGTACTTACCTTGCAATTACCATGTTAATACATGGTAATTACCGTAATGCAAAAGGAAGCGTTACCGGGAAAATCTTCCCAAACGCCAGTGGCGGACTGCGCATTTCACACTAAGGCCTTCAGAACAGATTCGCCTGAACCAATCCACCCCTCAATAACTATTTTATGTCTATAAAAAAAAATCTTATTAAACAGATATGCATATGATGGGTTGTTGCACAGCAGATAGATACTTGTGCAGCCACAATAAATGCCTTTGCTGAAGTGCACAAGTCTCCTACTACATCTGTGCACATACAATAAGCATCAACTTAATAAAACAGCAATATTATTTAGGAAAAGAGGAACATTTTACTCAACAAAATCCCGATTATTTGTAAACAAAATCCATCCACCTTTCCTTCCTCAAAAAGAGTTCATTTGCTCTGTCATATAGATTATCCGTGAGTTTCAGTTCCATCAGCAGATCCTTCTCCATTGCCATCAAAGCCAGGGCTGAAAGTCCAGCTTGCCCTGTGGTATTTCTGGCGTAAGTTTGAATTCTCTTCAGGTCTTCTTCTGCTTCTTCTTCTTTGGAATAATTGCAGGTGGCGACCAACAACTTAGGTGCATACCGCCACCTACTGTATCTCTTGGTGAATGTAAATCAGAAGGCCTGGATATGCTGTTATTGGTGTACGCTAGCTAGAAGGCGCTGAGTCGCCAACTCAAAATCTGATTGGTTGAAGCAACTGTCTGCTTGACGCTTCACTTTACTTTACTGGGCTATCAGAATGGACTGTGAAGGCCTCAGGCAGATTTTTTTTTACCCTAGTAACAGATGATGCCTGAAATCTGATTGGTTAAATGATTTAATATGAAAAAAACATGTCTGGAAGCAGCGCAACCACGGGAAAACTATGAAAGGAACCAGAACATACCGTTTGGAATCATTTAGTAAGTATTCATGGACAAAATATAATTTACATCAGTCTGTAATTCAGATACCTTTTAGGCCAGCAGAGAAGGCCTTGCAGGCCCTGACGGCCCACCACTGCCAAACACCCTCCATCGTCCTCCAGCTGCCTTCTCAGCTTCTGGCAAATGTCCACGCGAGCCTGTTTCTGATCCATGGTTAAGAGGCGCGGGATCATTTTCGCATTTTTCGAAGAAGGGGGTGGGACTGTAGTAACATAAACACTGCTTGTGAGCTGCCTGTGTGTCTTTGGGAGGTGAAATTTTTCACAGTTATCCTCAAGGCTATGCTATAGCGACATGTAATGGCCAAAAGTCTGAAATCATTCTTGTTTTAATTTTATAAACACAGTCCGGTTATTTTCCGGTACCCCCTCGTATATTGTAACGTTCTGCAATCCACGAAGCACCAGACGTCCCGAAGTCGTTCCAAATGGCTTTTTTATTTTACTTAGGCCAAGCAGACAATTAATCAACATAGGGCTACTGTTGCAGCCGGAGCCAACGCCAAAACTCTCCACAACAGTCCGTGAACATAACATTAACAGGCTGGCTTCAGCCACCTATCTAATTTTAGAGTGCCACCTTCAGGAAGAATGGTGCAACAGCACATTTAACTGATTATTGTTGACTCAAGAGTCATTACAATATGTGAATTTCTAAGAGAAAATGTTTCTCTTGCAAAACGCCGGGTCACGTATATTAAAGGTGTAATATAGGATTTTGTCGAAAAGACGAAGCCAAACGTCTGTTACTCGCTTTTTGAAAAACACGCATGCGCCAGACCATCCTACCTGCTCGACAGCTTCTCCAGAGGAAACGCCTATGGCTCATCTCCGGGCGTGCACGGCTCTGTTTACAGTTTCTGCGATCGGCCTCGCTCATAAAGCTTATTTTCCGAAACAGTTACACTTTCATTATGTCAGACCAGCGTGCAGGTGTAACGTGTTATACACCAACTTCTGTATTGTAAAGCCAATGAAACAGAAACAAAAAAACATGTTCAAGTTTCAAGTTCATGCACTTTCAATAAAGTATTATTTAAACAACCAGTAGTCATTCTTATGTTGAGGCAGCAAAGGGAGGAAATCGGTAAAAAGTACCTAAGTTACTTTAAAAGTAACTGTAACTTAGTTACTTTGATATTGAAGTAATCAGTAAAGTAACTAGATTACCTTTTTGAAGATTAATCAGTAATCAGTAATTACTTTTTCAAGTAATCTGTGACAACACTGCGTGCATATGTGTATTTGTTCTTCAGAACAAGTTTGTGAACTGGTTTGTGACTTTATTCTGCTTTCTGAGGCATATAGGTTTGCTTGGCTCAATAAAAGTGAGCATTAGTGTGTTGTTTGAAGGTAGCATGAGGTATTGTTTGAATGGTAAAATTACTATCATAAGGGCCCATCGAGAATGCTCCGCCCCCTCTGTACTGAGACCCACGCTCCGCCTTGACTACACCACAGATGAACAATCTGTATCCAAGTCTGACCAACCTACAAATCTCACCAACTGCTCCATCCGAGCTCCACACACCCAGAACCAGACAAAAGAGGCAAATAAAAATGACTTGGAGCAAACAAATGGGAGGACTTTTTAGTCCAATGTCACCAAAACCTAAATTGTCCTCACCACCAGAAGACATCTTTCCCATGATACAAGTAGCAAACCTGGCATTTGGGAGGGTGGTCAGCCAAGAACCATATTGGTACATTGGACTTGGAATGTTGAAGATGTTGAGGAAGAGGTGCATTCAGAGGAGAACGTAGACCAGCAAACAGAGACGATGAGTGTTTGTGGAAAGCGAATACATTTTGCAAGAGACTACAAAAGTGGAAGAGAAAAACAAAAAAACCAAACATGGCTAAGTGAAAGAGCAGAAGAACAGAGATGTACAACAGGAAATCATTCACCTCAGACCACAAAGAGAGAAGAAAACGCAGCAGAAATGATAAAAGCGGACATGAAACAGTTGAACTTGATAGAATAATTCTCGAATGAGGAAAAGACCCAGACTATGAACAATTGGATATTAAACATTATTTACTTACCTATTGAGGAACAGTGAAACCATAAGTGACTCTTCTTGTTAACGGAGAACTAATAGTTTTCTTTTGTGACACAGGAGCTTGCAGAACAGTGTTAAAATGTTCAGTGCCCAGGATGAAATTGTCAACAGATCAGCAAATGGACAAATCGAGAAGCAGCCACTGGCAAAACCTGTCACAATAGAAGGCCCGGAGACAGACAGAACAGTGACAGTTTCCGTGTCGTATCAGCCAACTACCCATTTAACCTGTTGGGACGTGATGCATTGTCACAATTGAGACAGTGCATTATGCCAAGCGTGCAAGGAAGAATGAGAGAAGCAAGACTGATAGAAGATGGTGACATAATGGTCCAATACTCACATGTACAACCAAACTATTACTGGACTCTTGACCTGATTGCTGGACCCCCCGTAGACACACCCAAAGAACTCATGATAAAAGTGGACACCTTTCTGAGTGGGAGTCCAGGCTTAATGAGACCAGAAAACTTACATGTGACATTGAGATTTAAACACAGCCCATGACCAGATAGCACTTATGACAATCATATACATAAACTAAAGGAACAGCAAGTGACCTTGAAATACACTATTACAGACCGAAAAGAAAGAGCAGCTGTATGTAGGAACTCTAAAAGATTGCCAGCCTGTTAAAATCAAACCAAAAAATTAATATCAACCATATGTCAAACACTATTCACTGAAACCTAATGCAACAGAAGGAATTACACCAGTCATTAAAGATCTGTTAAAAGCTGGTGTACTGACAGAATGCACCGACTCACCATGTAACACACCTATATTTCCAGTTATGAAAGCAGCACCGTCTACAGGATGGAGAATGGTACAAGATCAGAGCGGCGCGGTGCCTGCATGCTGCGTCGGGAGCCGTGACTGGGGTGCAGGATGGGCCCCCCCACCTTTAATTCTTCCTACTTTCCTGCTTTATCAAATCTTTATCTTTTGCCATAATTGAGACAGGTGTTTTTGCATGTTCAAGTGGTGAGAACCAGAAAAATGTAATTTTACAGCATGGCCAGACCCTGGATAAAGGTACCGCATGAACTGCTGAAGGACGGTGGAACCAAATCAAAAAGATGCAGCTGTTTGGTTTCATGAGAAACTCCAACTTACATTTCTACTGTAAAATTTTAGGAGCCATTATGATCAGTTGAATGATAAACAGGAATTTCCACAAAAAAAAAAAAAACAAACAAAAAAAAAAACACAAATGCCTTTCTGGCACGTTTTTTTTTTTTTTTTTACAGTTTTTCACGATTGTTATCGTGAAACACACGTTTCTCAATACAATAACGGCTTTCTCAACACTGCACACACAAAACTGAAAACTGCACACACAAAATGCTAAACATGACACTCCCTTTGCAAGAACACTCTTGCCATCAAATATCTACATTGTGTTCACAAAATGGAACTCATGTTTTCATTTGCTATACACAGTCGTATTTTACATATCATTCAATGAGCACACACAAGTAAGCTTTTGCTGCACACTACCAAGCATTTACAGCACATTGTAGTGAAAAACTGAAAACACTACTGTAAAATGGAAAACACCATATGAATGACACTGACTCTGGAGAATAAGATATTTCTCCTTTCGTAAAAATGACTCAATGTAGCCTACTTTTTTCATAAAAAAATTGAAACTTAAAACAGCACACAAATATGCAGCCAAAAATGTTTTATTTTTGGACATAGTTGAGGAATCATCATGATCAAGCATCATCATGCCTTTGGTTTCTGTCAGGCCAGAGGGCCTCGTCCACATCACAGGCCATGTTCTCCCTATGGAGACGTCTCTGGAAGAACCGCCTTGAGTGGCGCATGAACCCCTGAATGGACTCGAGTCTGACATCACCACAGGCTCCTTCCATGGCCTGGACCAGTGGGACCTGGGTCTGGGGGTTTCAGTCACACACCTTCCACCTCCAAGCAGAGAAGAACTTCTTGTTGAGGAATGGAGAGTAATGTGGGAGGAATAACACCGTAAAGTGTGGCTGGTCCTGGAACCACTGACGTTCAAGCAGAGCGCGGTGGAAACGCAAACTGTCCCAGATGACAACATAAGTAATTCTTTGAGGATCATCAGTGTGATCTGGTGGAACAACTTGTTCGTGGAGGTCATAAAGGAAGGCCAGCAGCAAGTCTGTGTTATAGGCACCAAGATGTACATGGCAGTGCAGGACACCAACGGTTATGCTCCCACCACACTGACCGGGGACCCCAACAATGGCCCCTTCGCCTATGATATTTCTTCCCCTGCACCTCCTCTTGACCAGATTACAGTAAACCCAGCCTCATCTATGAAAATAATGGTAACACTTTACTTGAAGCACCTCTGTATAACACACTATAAGTACATTATAGAACTGTATAACTATAGTTAAAAACACTTATAAATGATCAACATGCTTTATAACATCATAATCACCATAATCCTATGCTGTACAGTTGGTTATAAAGCGTTGTGATCATTTATGAGTGTTTAAAACTACTTATAATGTGTTATACTGGGTGCTTCAAGTAAAGTGTTACCAAAATAATATATTCATATGGTTCATTCGCCATATCAAGCTCCTCGATTGGCTGAAACAACAAAGAGAATGCAAGTTACTGTATGGACAGAGAGGTCAAAAGACACTGTAGAAAAGGAAAGAACAAAAGTGTTACTGTACATCAGAGGTAGGCTACAATACCTGTATGTCAGTGCTTTACTGTACTGTATGGGACTTACAAGCACAAACTGGTGCCGCTCCTCTTGAGGACACGGTCCAGTGTAGACCACGGTCCGCGGAAGTTAATGTGCAATTGACTGCAGAGTGTATTGTCGGTTGAAGCTTTGAGCTTTGACATGAGAGGTGTGTGCAACAACTGAACATTGTGTGCAGTGTTTAGACCACAAGGTGATGTGCAATTGGCGTCAGAGTGTAAAGAAGGAAAGTCAGAGTCTCGCGGAGTCATAAGGGAGTGTGAAGTAGTGACAATTCGAGTCGAGTGAATGGTACGTGAAGTTAAGGTTGTGCAAACTGTGCCAACGTTTAGATTTTTGTGTGTCAACAATCGTGAAAAACTGTAATGATACAGTTTTATGGTAGTGAAAATTGGAAAATTGTGGTCCTGGACTGCTATCACTTCAGCCACATTGATTACATGGTGATCAGCGAGCTGAGAGACCTGCTGAGGCAGTTCAAACTACAAGAAGTGAATCTGATTTTTTCCAGAGTGCAGGTGTGTACGTCAGTCTTTAGAGGACTTTTTTTAGGCTGCCCTTTCTTAACAGATCTGCTATAATCCCACCATACTCCACTGGAAAAGACTTGAAGGGAGTTTTGTGGAATTAAGCCCTAATCACCGCTCCCTGTTGTTAGATTTTGAAGGTCAGATGTCACTGTAACTGTGTGTTCAGCAGGTTTTTGCTGGTGCATGCTGGATTTTATGATCTCATACTGTTTTACTGGAATTTTAATATTTTTAAAAGTCTGACCTCAACTAAAGAAAAATTAGTCAAACCATGTATTACAGACATGACACATTAAATTTATTTCAGGGAAACAAAACCAGAAAGATTCTCAAAATTGAAGAAACATAACTGCTAGTTGACATTTTTTGCGATTCTTATAAAAATCCTATAAAATTGAACCATCCTCCATTACCTGGAGAAATGCACAGAGAAACCAGGCGAGAGCGCTACAGCAGGCCCATGTCCGTTTGGTTATTGAAAGTATACAATGATCACCCTCACTTGTGCTCTCTCCATGTTTTTCTGAAGCCTTCTGTTCTGAAGGTTCTGCAAGCCGCTGATCTGGAGGGCTTCAGGCATTTGAACAGCGTGGAGACTGCGCTGCAGACGGAAGCAGCAAGTGTTGGCGTTGCATAACAGCTACAACTTTTTAATGACAGCACTGACGGGAAATGTTTGATACTGGACAGAGAGAAAGTGGCAATGACTCTGGCTGGTTGTAAACTATTTGGATTTATTTGCCTGTTATGACTTAAAGGACAATAATTACTTCCAGCGGCTGTGGATTGACAGAAAGTGTTTCACTGAAGCTTTTATCTGTGAAATTGAACTTTGAAAGATACTAGGGAGATTACAGCACTACCTTAGTGTTGCATAAGAGCCAATGGGAACATTTTATATTGTATATGAGAAAGGGTATCAATCCATGTGTATTTTATAGCCCCCCCCCCCCGGTGCTGATTGCATTGAGCTGGAGTCTCTTGAGGTGAAAGGTGAGATACAACACAGACAGATTGCGTGGGTAGATGGGATTGTGAGATCGGTTAAGATTTGCACGGACAGACAGAAGGCCAGATGAATGTCACCTGTCTGACACCAAATCTTAATATTTTCTAAGAACAGAAACTGAAGTTGACTCAGATAATCTATATATCTCAACTGAAATGAAAGTTTTTAAAGTTGAAAACATTAAATTTTTATTTTTTATTTTTTTATATTAACACTGACATTTTATATGTATAAAATATGAGAAAGCGAGAGAGAGAATGCACTTTTTTTTCTGTTTCACTCACCTCATTCATGAAATTTTCCTAAATAAATCTGACATGTTTAATTTGTGCGTGGAATTAAAAACATTTGCTTTATTGCATATTTTGCATTTTATCTACTTCAAAATCTGCTTCTTTTGATGATACATTTATGCAGTCCCATCACAACATGTTTGTGTGGGAATTGATCTGTTTGTCCACTGATAAGACGTTTGTGCAGAAGCGTCACTCGGTTTTTAGGACAGGAGGCTCAGCCCCCAGTAGATGCACAGGATGTGAGTGAACATAGCACACAAGCACAAAACTTCACAATCAGGTAGCAATGACTGAGAAATTATTTATTTGTGGTGTCTGTTGAGAGGGGGATTCCTCACATTGGAAGGGGCGGGGTTTGGTAACGTGGGGAGGTGTGATACACTGATGTTTAGGGGTTAAATAGGCGGAAGTGATCTTACAGGATAGTTTTCCTGGTTTGACAGCTGTAGCTCTGGTGTGCGGATAATAAACTCAACTCGACTCTGCTCCCTCGTCCGTCTCCTCTTTTTGCAACCTCATCATTGGTGACCTCCACATTGGTGACCCTGAATTGGACATGTCTGTGGATTTAAGCAACAGGAGCACAAGGGCGTGCCGCTGTACATGCCGCTGCTATCAAGCTATCTGACTTCTGGCAACACTAACCCGAACCATGGTTCTAGCACATCGAGGCACAACTCGAGCTGATGGACTCTGGATTCAGCAACCACCTGCCGTGTTATGGGTTTCCTGTGCGACCTGCCGGCGCAAAACAGGTACGCAGTCCTGAAGGCGCAGCTACCCCGGCTCTTCCAGCTGTCGGACGCAGAGCGTGCTGAATGGCTGCTGTCTCTTCACGGCTTTGGAGACGGCAAACTCATGCAGTTGATGGAGAACATGCTGGCGCTCCTGGGGTCGGGTGACACATCGTTCCTCTTCGTCCATCTGTTCCTGCACCAGCTGCTGCCTCAGGTGCGTACAGCTCTGGCTACCTTGCCACTGGTGTGCACAATGGACTACTGGGTTCTGGCAGAAGAGGCAGACAGGATCCTGCTCGCTTTACGCCTGCTCAGCATCCATGCTGCGTGGCCGTCAGAGCAGCAGCACTAGCCAGAGGAGAACACTTCGGCTACGGTCATGGCAGCACGAGATCGGCGTAAGCAGGACAGCGCGTTGTGTTTTTTCCACTGGCGTTTTGGATCCCAGGCACGGCACTGCTCGCCGCCATTCGCATTTCCCAGTGCAGGGAAATGGCGTCCTCAGTGCTCGGTAGCAGCTGTGAGCACTGAGGATACCAACAAGCTGCTGTTTATTGAAGACACTGTGTCCGGGAGGTGTTTTCTCGTGGACACTGGCACAAAGCGGAGCATTCTACTGGCTTCCGGCATGGACAGAGCCAGCGGTGAGCATGGCCCGCAGCTGGATGCCGCAAACTCCAGTTGCACCAGGTTTGTGACTGTGTGTTTTGATGGTCAGCAGTTTGGCTGGGCCTTTCTGATGGTTGATGTGGCCATGTCGATTCTAAGGGCTGATTTCCTGTGCGCACATGGATTATTGGTGGACATTGTAAACCGTTGCTCGGTGGACGTGCTTTCGTTCTCCTCGTATTCATGCACTGTGGAGAAGGGGGGGATTTCTGTCTCTCGCTAATAGTTTGTCCAATTGGGATTTGTACCAGCGGCTCCTGGCTGAGTTTCCGGATCTCACAGTCCCCACCTTCTCATACTCCCTCGTTAAGCACGGAGTGGAACATTACATTCCCACGGTCAGGCCGCCGGTTTATGTGCGCCTTGCTGACTGCTGAATGCGGCTAGGCTGGGGATCGCCAGGGAGGAGTTTGCCACTATGGAGGGTCTGGCTTGATAAATACACTGATGGTGCCTTCCTCAGCTACCTTAGCAGGTAGCTGTGCCTTCAGACCAGGGGCAGATGTCGTCAGGTGGTGTCCAACCTTCACTGGGTGTTTCGGCCCTCAACCACAACACCCTCCGGTTGGTGGGCCTGCAGTGAGTGGCCAGCTCACTGCCCATCTGCCCCTGGCTTCCAGCTTTCCTCTTCCCTTTTGCTCCAGATCCAGCAAGAGGCGCGTTCTGCCTCCTCCCACATCTGGCGAGCTGCTAGCTTTTTGCTCCGCTCGTCCATCCCCATGGCAGAAAGGAGACTCCATGTGGACTTCGTCGTGAAGACCCTACACCCTATCTCCACAGGGAAAACCCAAGCCTGCCAGCCCTTGTCTCGGCATTCTTGGGCCAGGTCATGGTATTTTGCAGCCTTCATTTCATGGGCCTCCTCGCAGCCCTCCTCCCATGGCACGGTCAGCTCGATCAGGATGATCTTCCGATCCCTTGTTGACCACAGCACTATGTCGGGGCGGAGGGATGTTTGCACCACCTCAGGAAACTGCAACCTCCTCCCAAGATCCACTCTCATCTCCCAGGAGATTGAGGCATGACGGATGCAGGGTCTTTTCCCTCTGGTGGACTGTACAGGCCTGGCTCTCTTCTTGATTCTCACCCGCTCTATGGTGTCAGCCAATGAGAGGAGCACTTTGTCGTGGCGCCATCTATACCTCCCCTGGGTTAAAGATGTTTTACACCCAGTGAGTATATGGGCCAGAGTCCCCTTCTGGCTGCACAGCTTGCAAAGTGGAGCCTCTCTTAGGCCCCATGTGTGCAGATGTACTGGGGAGGGGAGGGTGTCATAGACTGACCGCAAGAGGAAGGAGATGCGATAAGGCTCCAGGCGCCACAACTCTGTCCACGTGACTTTGCGCCTGGGCAAATCCCATTTTGTCCAGGCCCCCTGGGATCCTTGCTGTACTGCTCTGGCTACTCGCTTCTCTTCCTCCCTGCTCCTCACTTCCGCCTGCACCATGCCTCGCTTGGTCCTTGCATTAGCACCTCCCCAGGTTTGAAATTGTTCAAAGCCAAGGCCTTGTTGGTGGACGCATTGGTTGCCAACTATGTCCCACAGCTTCAGGGAGCTGATGGCCTGCTCCACAGCTGTGTTGGCAGCCCATTTGCGCCCAGACGGGGTTGTGATGCCAGCCTGCTTGATGAGGTTATCTTTGGAATTCCTCAGGCTCAGGACAACTCTGCACTTTGCCACCTTGTACTCCTCAACAACTGATGACAGGGGGAGTTGCAGCTGACCAGACCGGATGTACAGCTCCACTGATGAAAAACTTGGGGGAATGCCCAGCCACCTCCGCAAATGCTTGTTGGTCTTCCTCTCAATGGCCTCGATGGTAGTCATGGGAAACTCATAAACTGTGAATAGCCACAATAGTCTGGGCAAGAGGCCACGTTGATATAACCAAGTCTTGAACTTGCCCGGGAGTAACGACTTGTCGATCTTCTTCAGCCATTCCTCGGTCTGCTTCACAGCCTGAGCTTTATTGGCACCACTGGTCAGCGATGCATTGAACCACTTTCCCAGACATTTTATTGGGTTGCCCTCGATAGATGGAATGACCTCACCCTGGAATTTGAGGCTAAACTTACTGGTAACTCTACCCTTCTTGATTACCATGCTCCTGGACTTGAACAGCACCCCTGCCCAAGAGGCAACACCACCCAAGGTTTCCAGCACCCATCTTGCTTGGACGTGCATCACAGTTGTTATGGTGATGTCGTCCATGAACGCTCGCAGCACTGGCTGCTCAACACCAGACTCCAATTTGGGACCCCGGGTTATGCCCTCTGCTGCGGATAACAGAAGGTTCATTCCCATGATGAACAAGATGGGGGAGATGGTGCATCCTGTTGGGATCCCCTTTTGGAGGTCCAGCCAGCTGGTGGTAAAGAGCGCTGATGTGAACCTAAGTCGGAATCCTGCAAGGTAGCTGGTGATCATGCCTCGGATTGACCTAGGAATGTAATAGTGGTCAAGCCCTTCTTGGATGAAGTCATGTGGAATTGACCCATAAGCATTGGCAAGATCTAGCCAAACGACTGTTAGGTCACTTTTCTTCTGCCTTGCTTCTTGAATCAATTGGGTGATCGTCGAGGTGTGTTCCAGACAGCCCGAAAAGTCAGGGATGCCACCTTTCTGGATGGATGTGTTGATATATCAGTTCTGCGTTATGTAGGTGGTAATTCTTTGTGCCAGCACAGAGAAGAAAATCTTGCACTCCACGCTAAGGAGAGAGATTGTCCTGAACTGAGAGATTGTGGAGGACCTCTCCTCCTTCGGAATAAAGCATCCCTCGGCCAGTTTCCAGCTTGGTGGAATAGTACCCTTGGCCCAGATCTTCCTCATAATAAATTGAATTGAATTGTGCGGCGCTTGGACAGCCCGTGGGCCTCACTCCTGCACATGGTCCCGGAATTGGATGGTAGCTGGAGGCTGTGTGGTGATTTTCGACACCTGATAACATCACCAAGCACGATCTGTACCCTATTCTACACATCCAGGATTTCTTGGTGGAGTCCTTCAGTTTGTTTTTTAAAACAATACAATTACAAATGAAGGTTTGCACAGTAGCAGTATGTCAGTGCAGTTCTCAAACAGGTGTCACCTAACCCTCATGAGTCCACAAGCCATAGCTTGGTGGTCCATGGGAAATTTTCAAATAACATGATAATCAATCAATCACTATGTGCACCAGTAAAAAAAAAAAAAAAAAAAAAAAAAAAGTATATATCTACCAATGGCTAGAAATGCACCAATAAAACTATTTCTTCATCATTCTTCAATTCTTCATGTAATTCTTCAAGCTGTGGTTCACGGCAGGCAGAGGAGATGACCCTGGCGTTGAAGGTTCGCTGCTTCTCCTTGTCCACAGCCTCATAAAGCCTCACAGACTCTGACTACCGCACAACTCCTTCCCCCCGGATTGTGTTCTTCTTCATTGCACAAACCACAGGAATAAACATACTGAATTTCGCATCCCATTCGACATTTGAACTCTTAAATGTTCAGTCATTAATGAACAAAGCTGGACTCATAAACAACCACATCACAGAAAATAAAGTGTGCATTCTCTTTTTAACAGAGACCTGGCAATAGCCAGATGTCTTCTCCATCCTCAATGAGGCCTGCCCCCCTGGGTACAACTACCTCAGCAAGGCCAGGACCAATGGCCGGAGGGGTGGCCTTGTTGTTTTTCATCGCAGTACCATTCAAACCTCACTACTGTCCATCCCACATGTCAACAGTTTTGAACATCTGACTTTTAACTGCAAATATATCACAGCACATCACACCACCTCTGCACTTATTTATCGCCCTCCAAAACCACATCCATCATTCCTCTCTGAAATTCATGATTTTCTTATGTCACTTTCAACCTCACACTTCAACATCCTGATGTTGGGGGATTTCAATATCCATATGGACTCACCCTCCTGCCGATTGGCTGCTGATTTCAATCAGGTCCTGGATTGCCTCAATCTCCACCAATGTGTTGTTGGTCCCACTCATTCCAAGGGCCAAACATTGGACCTGGTCATCACTGACTCCATCCACATCTCAGGCCTTTAAATCCACGACATTGACATTTCAGACCACCATGCAGTTACCCTCACAGCAACGCAGGGAGTATGCTGCGCTCTCGGACAAGGCTGTGCGCTTTCTCCTTCCTTTCAAAACAACATATTTGTGCGAGAAAGGCTTCTCTGCGCTTGCCGCAATCAACACCAAATACAGAAGCAGGGCGCCGAGCCCAACATGAGAGTGAAGCTGACGTCAATTGAACCAGACTTTGCAGTACTGTGCTCACGAAAGCAGGGACATCCTTCGCATTAGGCTTGTGTAAGTTGGCATAACTCACCAAGTAGTTGTGTAAATGTAAATATAGTATAAATATACTATATAGGGTCAATATAATATATTTGCATATACACTGTGTATACTGTATGTAAATATATGTGTTTTTTTCACGTGTGTGTGTGTGTGTGTGTGTGTGTGTGTGTGTGTGTGTGTGTGTGTGTGTGTGCGAGAGAGAGAGAGAGAGAGAGAGTGTGAAGGTGTGAGTAAGTGAGAGGGAGGGTTGCCCCTTAGTGTCTGACAGTTGTGTGGTTTGGATGCCAGTTCTAGTGTTATGTCTCTGCTAACTGTGGCTGACAGAATTAAACTAGTGCTAGGCAATGACTAAATTCCTTAATCGCGATTAACCGCATAATTTTTCTTTGATTAATTGTGATTGATCGCATGATGCACAAAATACAATAAAGAATTAAAAAGTACTCTGCAATGACCATCCTGGGCCCATCTTCAAACAAGAAGATGTTTGCAGTTCAGAGATCTTCTTCTTCTTTTTTGGAGAGGGTGGCGACTTACAACTTAGGTGCACAGCACCACCTACTGTGTATCTTGGTGAATGTACTTCAATTTACATCCAAATCACCATATTCACTTCAGAGATCTGTAAAACCTCAACAGCATGTATTTTGTGACACCAGGCTGTCGTGGAGGTGTGGCGTGAGTGGTGTAGAAATTTACAGTTTCTATTATTATTCTACTGTCTTCTGACCTATTTAATATTATGGGGAAATGTAGCTTGTGAATCATAATCTTGCTCGCCTAATCAGACATACGCTAATGTTCATACAAGGAATCTTTGAGTATCTCTGTGCAGAAAGACAACTCCTTAACAGGCACGGAGCAGCTGTGCTGGGACAACAGGAGGAACACCTTATCCACATCAGTGCGACAGAAGCGGAGGCCCAACCAGCCCAAACCAGCTCCAGGGATGTGTGATCCAGAAGAATGAAAATATCCCCCTGCCTGTGAGCGGAAGACTTCATAAATACACACACATTAGATTAGACATGGCCTTTTGCTCTGACTCTGTCAGTGAGAGCCGCTCGCAGACAGACTAGGGACAAAGAGGACCAGAATTCTGTCTAGAGGCTTCGCACAAAAAAAATTGTAATCAGTGTTGGAAATCTGCATTGGGACTCTTTATTTCTGCACTCTATTTGGGATCCAAGAAAGAATCTGTAGGGTACGAGAAACAATCAGAGGGGAGCCCAGTCCGGCACCGGAGGGAAGAAAACTCCATCCTCGACAATTGGCGTCACGAACAGGATCCCGGACGCGGAATAAGGAGGCAGAGAAGGCACCAACGTCACAACCAGCTGGCCAGCAACTAAAAGATAAGGATACTACCTGTTGTAAAAGTATCCAATTGGCAACAACTAAATTGATGGTTGTGAAGTTGTTTGTGCTGGCACCTGCGGTTTAAATGTTGTAGAGGCAAATTTTGTTGTTGTGCGTGGTCTCATTTTTACCTGCATCTTCAGGGACGTCAGGGTAGGAAGCTGGTTGGAAAAAGGATTACCAGTGGATAACAGGCCTCATTTTTTACCTGCATCTTCAGGGACGTCAGGGTAGGTTAAAGGTTAAAAGATAAAATGGATGGTGAACTTGATGACGTTATAAAAGAGTTGGGTGTGAAATGGGCTGAGGATCACACCGGACGTGTGTTACCATTTGGAAAATATTGTAAAAATGTGTGGAGATTTCTGGAAAGTGCCGCAGGGGGCACAAGGGAGCAACAGTTAAAGTATGGGAAACAGGCGAAAGAAAGGATCAAAGTGTGGCAGGAAACTAATTGTTGCCCGCCGAACGAAGATGCTGTGAGTATGTCACTATGATGTAGAGAAATGATAAAAAAGCTGAAGGAAAAGAAAGGCGAGCTGATGAGAGAAGAACAGGCTGCTGGACTGCTGAAGAAGGGAAATATTAGAAAAAAGAGGGAAAGATGGGAAGAAGTGTTGTTGTTTATGAGTCCGTTGCTGCAAGCGCACACTGCTGCGGAGGGGGCGAGACACATACAGGAGCAGGAGCAGAAGAAGAAGAAGGAAGAGCTGTATAAGGGGCCCCTGTGGAGTGATGGAGAGACAGCTGAGAGCTCAAAAGGGAGGAAGGAGAAGCAGGAGGGTCTAGCGAGACCTCCATCATACTCACCTCCTGATGATACCACTGAGGGCCACGTGATGGCACCAGTGGTGAAAATACAGGGAAAATTTTCAGGAACAGGGGAATATGAACAAACCAGGAAAGCTGAAACACATGATGATTGCTACGCGGGAGCGCGCATGGAACTCAGAAGGGTGTTAGGGGCAGAAGAGGAAATGACGAAGAGAGCGGCAAGACACGAGGAGGCGGAGAAAAGGAAGAGACAACGTGTAAAAGAATGAAGAAGAAATGAGGACACGGGTCCAAGAAGCACACTCGCTGGCACATGTAAACAAAAAGAAGTGCAACCCAGACTGAGAGGGTACTGGCACCTGCGGAAATGTCAAATCAGGAGCTCAGAGGGTGTGAAATTTGTAACAAGTGGAACCAGGGAAAAGCAACGACATGTGAACCTCGTAAGTATGAACCTCTCCAGGGACCTGGAGAAGAGATAGTGATTGATTTCACTGATATGGGAGAAAGGGTAGGAGGTAAGAGATATCTTCTGGTCATGGTGGATGCATACACCAGATGGCCTGAAGCATATCCGTGTGCAAAAGAAGATGCACAATCAGTTGTCAAAGCGTTGGTGAACCATTACATACCGACACATGGATTCCCAAAGATGATCAAAAGTGATGATGGTTCACATTTCCAAAACAAACACTTGGACCTGGTTGAAAAGGCATTGGGACTAAAACACAATTGGCTCAGTTTACCATCCACAGTCACAGGGAAAAGTTGAAAGAATGAATGGTAACATTAAACAGAAGATTGCCAAGATTCAACAACAAAAGGGATGCACTTCGGTGACAGCTTTACAGGTTGCATTGCTTAACATCAGAAATGCAGTGTGTCAGTCCACAGGTTTGACACCGTTTGAACAGCACACAGGGTGGCCATTTCCAGGGCCATGGGCACCCCTGCAGGAGACAGTTCCAGCCACAGGAAACATGGAACTCAGACAGAAGGTAAGTGCCCTACTTAAACATCAGTCCTGTAAATACCACATCAGGCCCAAAAGGAGGAGAACCTGGGACAAGTGGACCTCAGGCGACTCAAGAGGGGGTGGACTGAACCACGCTGGGAGGGACCATACCAAGTGACAGCAAGGACATCACATGCAGTGCAACTCAAAGAGAAAGGGACTAAGTGGTATCACGTTACACACACAAGACCCAGTAGACTGTGTCAAGAAGCAAATAAAGTTGAATAAATTGGCTGTGGACCAAATAAAATATAACATGACAGGTGGGAGAAAAGCTGGGGAGATATTGTATGGCATTTTGTTTGTTATTTGATTTTTTTGTTATCAGGTTGCTGGTTATGGGGTGGTGAAGACGCTGGACTCAGACAACACTGGACTGCTCTCATGCTGAAACCTCGTACACCGAGATAGACTTATCACTCACAGTATTGTTGGAATGAATTGTTATTTAAAAAAAAAAAAAAAAAAAAAACTTGTGCAAATTGTTGGAGTTGTGATCTGTGGTATTTAAGGGTTTAGAGCTCCTGAAGGAAAAGTTTTCCATCAGTATGTAGGTAGATGGGCCGAGATCAATGAAGGAATGCTTGCTACTTTCCACGTTGATTTTCTTACATACAGACTTACACTTGCTACCGGCAATAAAGAACGGATGATCCTAACGGCATGCTTGACCCAGACTACGACCCTGACTTCGATGTAACTGAAGGACCCCAACTACACTTGTATAAAGTGTAATTGCCTTTTTGACCTAAGACCAGCTTAAGTCAAGAGGGGGAATTGAGAAATTTTACTGTTTCCTATTACAAATTTTGCTATGTTCTATCTTACTATTTCCTGTTCTATTTAATATTGGCTTTATTGACCTAAGACTAGCTTAGGTCAAGAGGGGGAATTGTGGAAATTCACAACTTCTATTATTATTCTACTGTCTTCTGACCTATTTAATATTGTGGAGAAATGTAGCTTGTGAATCATAATCTTGCACGCCTAATCAGACATACGCTAATGTTCATGCAAGGAATCTTTGAGTATCTCTGTGCAGAAAGACAACTCCTTATCAGGCACGGAGCGGCTGTGCTGGGACAACAGGAGGAACACCTTATTCACATCAGTGCGAGAGAAGCAGAGGCCCAACCAGCCCAAACCAGCTCCAGGGATGTGTGACTCAGAAGAATGAAAATATCACCCCGCCTGTGAGCGGAAGACTTCATAAATACACACACATTAGATTAGACATGGCCTTTTGCTCTGACTCTGTCAGTGAGAGCCGCTCGCGGACAGAGTAGGGACACAGAGGACCAGGGGCCTCACCTATGAAACTCTGCAGGAAAATCTGACAATAATTGTGCGTGGGAACGCAACGCAAACTTCTGTCTGCAAAAAAAATTCAGGAGCCAAAAAAAGTCAGCCGCACAGTCCTTTTTGGAGGACAGAGCAGTGGAGGGACAAACGGAGACACGTTGAGTGGAGCAGGTGACCACGGTCGGTGCCATCGGGCGCACTACTGCTGAAGTGAAAAAAAGTAGTCCGACTTGAAGGTGAGTTGTCATAATTCATAGTGTCTCAACATTGCAGAAACACCTTAAAAAAAAAAAAAGAAAGAAAGAAAAAACTTAACATAAAAATGTAGTGGAAATTGGTTGCACAATATGATTGCGCGTCCACACATTATCAAAATTGTTTTGCCTCTGGAGTCAACAGGATTTAATGCGCTGCAGCACATAGAGGCTGTGAACCCGAGATGATTCGGGGTTCGGACGTCAGATATGGCCATGGCAAAATAGCAAACATTTTTTGTGTCAATTTCCCATTTAATTGAGAACAATTTGAAGTGTGTATCATGAGAAAAATTATGTCATTACAAGTGACAGTCGGTATTTGTAAGTGCAGAAACAAAGACATTGTAGGTGTTTTTATTACGTGATGTGTTTGATTGCTCCCTTTGAACTATTTATTTTGTGTTTATTTTAGAAGAAGTAGAAAGGTGAGGGTACAGGATGAAAACATTCCAAAGCGCACTGAACGTGACTTCCTCAAAGTGTCTCCCCTCATGTGCAATCCTCACCCACTCACTGTCTGTCTGGAATGTATATTTAAATTATATCGAACTTATGTCTGTTATTTATTTCATTATATCTGTCTTGGATCTTGGTGTAACATATGTTTGATTTATATGTCGGCTTCTATCTATTATTTAATTATACGTGTCTTCGATTTGTATTTCCGTTATATTTAATTTAACTTGAATAATTAGTTGTGTCGGTCAGTATATTCCTGTTATGCAATTACATCTAATTTTACATACAAATTATATTTAACATTTCCTTGTATGGTTGGGCTTTGTATTTTTCTACTTTCCTTTCTACGCTTTTTGCCGCTGCAACCCTGCATTTTCCCCATGCGGGACAAATAACGGACTTTCAATTCCGTTTCCTTCTGCTTTGTCGTCTCCACGTAGTTTCTCTAAATTGTGCGGTCCTGTACGGCAGCTATTTTGTTGGCGGTGAGGACCGCGAAGTCACGCGCATTTTTTTCCATTCGTAAAATGTGTATAGGTACCTGCTTTGGCACAGAGGAGCTGCAGCGCAAGGTTTGGGGCTCGTTTTGTGCGCCGCAAGCTTTATAGGTGAGGCCCCAGAATTCTGTCTAGAGGCTTCGCACAAAAAAATTGTAATCAGTGTTGGAAATCTGCATTGGGACTCTTTATTTCTGCACTCTATTTGGGATCCCAGAAAGAATCTGTAGGGTACGAGGAGCAATCGGAGGGGAGCCCAGCCCGGCACCGGAGGGAAGAAAACTCCGTCCTCGACAGTGGACCATGAGGAAATATTGGTGAAACTAATGAGTTTTTGGACGATTAAAGCCGTTTTGGGACCCGGCGCCACACATGCCCCATTGGCTAACAGTGTACATGTCTGCAGCTTGATTTCTCCCGAAGCACTGTTTGGATCACAAAACCCTTATGGGTGAGTATATTGTTCTATTTCGTTCTGTAAACAACATGAAAACTGTTTAAACCGAACTTATCCTTTAAGGCAGGGGTGTCCAAAGTCGGTGCTGGAGGGCCGCAGCCCTGCATGTTTTCCATGTCTCCCTGCTTCAACACAGCTGATTGCAGTGAGGCTTGTTATCGGGCTTTCTGCTGGACTTGGCCATGAATCATCACGAGATTCAGGTGTGTTGAAGCAGGGAGACATGGAAAACATGCAGGACTGCGGCCCTCCAGGACTGACTTTGGACAACCCTGCTTTAAGGCATTTTTGCATCGCTGTGGGAGCAGTGGATGACAGATGGAGAACACAGCTTCACGGCAACCAGGAGGATGCGCCATGCAAGTTTCATGTAAGTCATGGGATGGATCAACAAAGCATGGGCTTTAGTGACAGCCGAAACCATACTATCCTGACTCAGAAAGGGCGGAATAATAACTGAAACTGATGCTGAGTCTGACGACAGCCACACAGAAGAGAAAATGTTGCGCCCTCTACCTCCAGAGTTGGTGGATTCGTTCAGAAATGACACTGAGGATTAAGAATTCAATGGATTTGGTGGCGATTTTGAGTGAATCCAAGAGTCTTGTAAACTACCTATGTAGTTGTTTAAGTCCTGTTGATAAAGCTATAGCTATCTGAATAACTGCTAATATCTAACTTCTAATTTCGCTGTTTCACAAAGTTCCGCTTGTTGTATACAATGACAATTAAGATCATTCTATTCTAATATGTTATGCTAACATACCACCTGTGTACATCACGTTAACAGACGTTTATTTAGCCTGTTGTTCTCCATTTTATTGTTATTACTACACTTTGTATCTTCAAGATGAAATGTCTGTTCTTGGTGTCTGATACGTAATAAATTTCCCCCGAAACATGCGACTTGTAGTCTGAAGCGACTTATATATGTTTTTGTCTTATTCATCGTGCAATTTTTGGTAAGTACGACATATACTCTGGAGCGACTAATTATCCGTAAAATACAGTGTCATTAAAAACAATTTGCAGCCGAAAACTCATGGCTCAGCTGATGTCATATCCCATGTCCATTCATTGTACACAATGCTTTCACAGAGGTTGGTCAAAGCTGCACACACAGACAATTTTGTCAAAGCCACAAACGCCATTCATTCATCAGTGAGTCGCTCAAGACATCTCAGGGGCAGCACACCCTTAAGAATCAAGGTGGTTTATGTGCTGGAGACTGTCTGGATATCAAAGACTTGAGCATGGACCGCAGGTGAAGTGAGCAGGATGTAGGTCCGGAAGAAGCGAGGCGAAGCGAGAAAAAATCTCTTTCTGAGCTTGGCAGAGCAGGATAATCCTTCTGCCTGAGAGGACGCTGGCGCTGATTGTTGTTTGCCGCTTCTCTGCCAATCCATCCAACCTATGAACTATTTCCACTGTAGTCTTCTGCTAAATACTACAGTATTATTAAAACACTGTCTTTTTGCCATATTGGAGAGTTGTTGAGGTGCTTTTTCCTGAGGCTTACCTGGATGATCCAGTACAGCTAGAGCGGCCTCTCCCCTAACTCTGGGGTCCTGCCCGAAGCCGGATTACACCAACGGGTGTACAGCAGTGGGACAGTGCCCGGTCAGTCTCTTCTCACCATATGATCTCCAGAAGCTGTCTCCGCAGAGGTGCTAGAAAGCCTAATGGCTCCTGATCGGGGAAACCAAAGCCAGGGCCGGCCCGGGCTTCACAGGTACCCATGGTGAGCCCGAGACGAGCGCCCCATAGGAGCGGTGCCGAGAGTTGTTGAGTGGGGGGGGGGGGGATTTTGTTGCCGGCCAACACCGAGCAGTGCCAAGCAGTGCGGTGCGTCAGAGCACCGCAGTGCAGGGCTGCACAGAGCAGTGCTCACACGGGACACGGAGCGTTGGGGCGCCCCCTATGGCTCGGTGCCCTGGGCAAGTGCACAGTATGCCCAGCCTAATCGCCGGCCCCGACCGAAGCTAACGCTGTTGTCAGGTGTTAATATGTGTCAGGAGGTTAATATAGGCAGGCAGAGTGGCAGTCCCCAGGTGAATGCAATCAGCAATCAGATGGACCCAGGGAGCCTGAGGCTGCCCGCTGCCTGCCTGAACAGAACCCTGACATAAAATTCTTACCAAACTTGAAACCTCACAGGTTAAATTTGTTAGAAGATATTGACATAAGATTTTCACATCTGGACAGAGGACACATTTTTTTTTCACTTGATTTCAGCACAACGACCAATATTGCTTCATGATTTTTGAAAACACATTAATCACAATCATCCAGCAGTAATGTTATACTTACATTTCATTGAACTCTCCCTCAATTAAAATAGCCCTTCAGTAAATATTGTCCTCCAGAAACCAAGCCTGTTCTCCACTTCTGTTGTGGATTTTTGTTGTTGTGTTATGACTTTTGGTTGTTGTGTCTTGGCTTTTTCTTGTTGTGTTGTGACTTTTTGTTGTAGTGTTGTGGCTTTCTGTTGTTGCATTGTTACTTTTGGTGTTTTGTTGTGGGTTTTGGTTTTGTGTTTTGGCATTTACTGGTGTGTTGTGTCGTTAACCGTTCTGGGAAACCGTAGCTTGCCAGGGGCAGGCACAAAGAATAATAAAAGACTGTTTGTATGTACGCAATAGGTTTCAGTTGTTTTTCCCGGGTCAAGGGCATGATTGCTCAGAAGATAAAGACATGTTCGTATGTCATTGTCCTGGTTACAAGTGACTGAACATAACCCTACGTTTGTCATGACTTCAAACCAAAGAAACATACTGGCACTAAAGTGTTGTAAAAACCTTAATGATGGTGTTGTAGATCAGGGGTCGGCAATTAGATTTGGCAGCGGGCCACTTTTTTGGGGGGCAGTTCAATCGCGGGCCAAGGCATCTCCAGCACGCATCCATCTGCGGACTGCAGAGCGAGGGGCGGGGGGGAGGGGGGGGAGCTCTACAAATGACACCTCGCAGCGCTAGATGCACGACTTTTATCGCTGGTGTTTGAATTCACTCACAGGACGCGTCACGCTGATGCAATACAGAACATCCTGCAGAAACATCTCAGCCTCCTCATTCCAGCAGGCAATAAATCGGTCTTGCTGTCTCTCCCTCATCACCATCTCCTGCACAGTGGGCAGGAGTTTTCTGATGTCCGTCCCACAGTCCTGTGTGCACCCGGCTGTCTGTGTGTATGTGTGTGTGTGTGTGCACGCGTGCATACTGATCGATGGTGCGGGTTTTGTTCTTTTTTGTTTTATGACTGTTTATTGAATATGAGAAGTGCTTTTACAAATAAAGATTGAGATGCTCCGCCTGCCACCATCGCTGCTCTGTATTTGGCATGAGGAAGTCAGCTCCTCCGGCTGCAGCCGAGGCGCCGGCATCGCTTCAGGCTGCCTGCTGCCCTCCGGAGGCGGTCTGAGCTCGGTGAGTTCCAGCGTCTTCTGCAGGAGCTGAGCCCGGACCGCCGGTTCCAGCGCTGCTTCAGGCTGACGCCCGGTTTCCACCAGAAGCGGTGAACAAGTGAGATCGCGCACGCCGCTCGCCTTGGCATCATGCCAACTGTTCTGCGTGGTCGGAGCCCTGCTGCCCTCCGTCAGCACGTCCGTGAAGACCTCCACACTGATAGGCTGTCCTGGTGCCAATTCGCTTGAAAGGTTCAATTATTTCAACTTGAGCGACGAGCGATGGAGCGGCGGGTGGCGGGCGGCAGCGACTGGCAGTGCAAGTCGACAGGCGCGCGGATTTTTCCCTGGAAACGCTCGCGTCCGCCGCCCGCCGCTCAAGGTTGAGCGACAATCGCGTCATTACATTGACTTTGTATGTGATCTCGTCGCACGAAAAATTTGCGTCGCGTCCGGTGGAAACACACCGTTACACTCAAACTTACTGGAGAATAAACACACACGGTGAGCTCGGTGCAGCGCACTCACTTGCGCTCTCTGTTCACCAGACGAGGCGCCACTCCTCTTTATTTTTCAGTGACAACCCGGAAACCACAACCAAACAACACATCCTTCGAAGATTGTCTATTGCAACACAATGACAGATATCGCACTCCAACAGGGGTGCGTGCGTCCGCTCGAGGGCCCGGGGTAATGCGTGCGTTTGTGCGCGCGCGTGTTGGAATCCTCTCGCGGGCTGGATTGAACGGTTCGGCGGGCCACATTTGGCCCGCGGGCCGCTAATTGCCAACCCCTGTTGTAGATGATCAGTGCAGTGAGTCAGACATTTATCTTGGAAATGATGACAAAAGAGGCAGTAATGGGCAGTAAATGCAGGTCAAAATTAAATAATGATAAGAACATATGAAGAATGTAAAAAAGAATTAATTACAAAATAATTAATTGACAAATGCTGACAGCTCCAGTGAAAACATGCTGCAACATTCATCCATTAAAGAGGCTGTATCATGCTTTTTTAGCTAGTCCAAACCCTAGAAATGGCATTAACATGGTAATAGTTTATTTTGGGCGCTAAGGAAAAGTCATTTTGTTTGAAATAAAAGATTTTCTGGGGCTAATTCTGAAACCCGGAAGAGAAAACGCTCCGTTTCACTGAAAATCCCGCCTCTCCCCCTGTGGACTTTGACTGACAGCGTACTTCAACCAATCAGCGCTTCAAAACAAATACGCTGGCTAGCTTTAGCTCTTTAGCTCTAGCTTCTCCACACGCAAAAACGTCTTTTCCTGTTAGAAACTCACCAAGCGCAGACCCTTCAGACCCTTCAGACTCTTGCTCTTGCTTGACTGTTGCTTTCAGACGATGGTCAAAGTTTATCCTCGAAATCGGAGTTACAAAAAGCAGCAACGCTGATTGCCGAGGGCCTGCGGGAGGGGGGCTCAGGGGAGCCATCTTCACCGTGTGACGTCAATGTGGGAAACGGCGTTTTCACAGGTGCCGGAGGGGCTGCCTCTCTGAGCAGCACAAACACTGGGAAAGCTTAAACGCGCAGGCACGAAGGAAAAAAAAAAAAACGCTTTGGGGGTGTTTTTGGTGAGTACATAGCCATATAACAAGGTTAAAACATACAAAAAGTGAATTTTGCATGATACAGCCCCTTTAAATGCATGCTTTACTGTTTCCAACTCAGAGAAACAATACCAGTTATTTTATGCAGGACACTTGAACTTAAAGATGACAAAATGTACAGTTATCTTCTTCATGTAAAACACCTAATAAACAAAGCAAACACAGAAAGAACCGCCAATTCCAGTCATAGCTCTATGACATGAAGTTTTAAAGACAGCAAACAAACCCAGAGATATTTTTTTGAAATAACTTTTCTGATTGTCAGGAAAATACTCACAGCCACAAAGGCTTTATGTTGTTGTACTGTGGGACTGTGCCTCTTTGAAGTTTCAATAGTGACAGATTAAAAGCACCGTGAATTATATTGCTGCAGTTTTGTTTGAGAGCCAGTTCTTTTTTAATGTGACCTGCTTCTTTCGCCGTTTAATGAGTAACTCATCTGAATTAATGCTGAAAATGGCTCATTTATTGATTCCATTAATCATCAATTTTAATTAATCTTTAACACAGAAACAGGTCTATAAATTGTCACAGCCGAGCTCTGTGGGGACACTGCAGCTGTTTCCTACCTGGGTAAGTGTTGCTGTTGAACAATGGAGGTGTCTAGAGGGCTGTTTTTTGTGGTACTTCTGCATATTTTCACAGGCGGCACTTCAGGTAAACAATTTTATTTCTTTGTCATGTAAGAGTAGATAAATACCCACTGAAGTTTGATCTTTGAGATTTTTGCTCATTTTTTTTTCTTAAACGGACTGAATTTATTATAAGACAGAAAAAGTTCACTCCAGACACAGAAAAAAACACTTTCAAAAACCAAAGAAAACACTGACATTTTCATGACACTTTTGGAAAAAAATTTCTTCAAAGATTATTTAACGCTGAAATTTTACAACTGATGAGCCTAACGTGTGTGTGTGTGTGTGTGTGTTTTTTTGTTTGTTTTTTTTTTGGACAATGTGTAGCATCATTCATGCACAAGGTAATTCACTGTGCTTCACAAGAAAATATAAGAAATGCATTAAAACAAAGTGATTAATAAAGATGTGAAAAGCAGAATAAATAAATTAAAATCTTTACTACGATGTAGATAATACAATCAGAAAAAAAAAAAAAAAATCTAATGTTTAACAGAAAACCTGAGCAAATAATGTTTTATGGGCTGATCTAAAAGAAGCGATTACACTCTGGAAGTTTGCTCCATAGGTGAGGCCCGTAGGAACTAAATGCTGCTTCACCTGGTTTCTTCTGACAATGAAACACTGAGTAAACCTGTTCCTGAAGACCTCAGAGCTCTGGATGTTTCACATTAGATGATTAAATCTGAGGTGTATCTGGGCCCGAGACCATTTAAAGCTTTAAAGACATAGAAACACAGCATCATAAATGTTCTTTTTAAATGAGTGTTAAATAGTAAAAGATATGACTGAAAATATGTGGAACCAAATGTTAATGAGAATATAGTCTGAACTATATGATCGTATGCAGACTAATATGGATCGATTTTCTTAACTTTCTTAATTTGGACCAAGACGCTCGATGCAGCATTGACCAAGTTTGTGGGGGGGGGGGGGCTCAGCCCCCAAGAGATGAACAGGATGTGATCTAACAGTGCACAAGTGCAAAACTCCACAAACAACTAACAAAGACTGAGAAATCCATTACTATTTCTTTTTTTTTTTAATACAGTACAACAACAAATAAAGGTTTGCAGAGTAACTGTGTTTACAGCTTCAGCTCTCAAACTGGAGTTGCTTTACTCCAAGTAGTTAGCGAGCCAGAGTGTGGAGGTCTGTGAAAAATGTCAAATAAACTGAAAATAAATTAATAAACATGCTGTATCAGTGAAAAAAAAAGCTGTCATATGTGAGGCGTGAGTGGTGTTTATTTTTAACATAGTTCATGGTGGAGAATACCTGCTCACATACGTATGTGGATTGGAAGATTGACCGGACTCCAAATGCATATTCTGTGAGTGTGACGCATATTTAGAGTGACGAAAAATAACAAAATATAATTTTATTTTAACATTTCAAGATCACAATAATCATCCAATTTAGAACTACAATTTTAAAAAAGAACTAACACAAATAAAATACACTTCAATAAATACTTTGTAGTGTCTGCTGAGAGGCGGAATTCCTCACATTAGAAGGGGCGGGGTTTGGTGACGTGAGGAGGTGTGGTGCAGAAATGAGCGGGCAATGAGGTCTCCTGTAACGACAGCTGTCACTTCCGTGCTGGGCTAATAAGCGTCACTCAACTCTTCTCCCTCGTCCGTCTCCTCTTTTCGTGACCTCCACAACTTGTAATTTTTTTTCTCAAGCCACGCGCAGCCGCGACCAAGTATGAAAGAGCCCCAGGTGGCCGACTCCTGCCTTAGACTGTAACGATTCACACTCACATGAAAATTTCTTAGAGACAATACACTGATCCAACTGGGTGCCTGCCTGCCTGCTTGTGTTGAAGTCCTCTGGAAAGCATATGAATATAAAAATTATAAGTGTTGCTAGAGTGTGTGTTTGTGTGTGTGTGTGTGTGTGTGTGTGTGTCTGTGTGTGTGTGTGTGTGTGTGTGTGTGTCTTGCAGACTCCAGATGTCGCAGGTGTGAAATTGTCAAGTGTTTGAGCAGTTCTTGATCTTGTTACATTTCATCCATTCATCATCCTGCTCAGTCCAGTCTCAGCAGGTTTTCAGCGGGACACTAGCGAAAACACAGTGTTTCAACGTGATGTTGGAGATCCGTCAAAGACATTATCAAGACACCGAAAACGAGCTATTAGGATTTTTACAAGTGGTCTTCATTTTCAAAAGAACATTTTTTTTCATTTTAACTGTGACCTGGCTTTCACTTCATTCAACTCCATCTGTAAGAAAGAAAATTAAGAAATCTACTTCCATAAAGGGCGAATATGTTTGAATTTGTTTTTGTTTTGTTTTTTTAATCAGCAAAGGCTCCTGATTCAAAAGGATAAAATTGATCAACTGTCTTCTTGAAATACAAGGAAGTTACTCTGAAAAAAAAAAAAAAAATCTTCTTCCCGGTTTGAGTTTTGTAAAATCTGAACTTTGTGTTCTCAGTAATCTGTCTGTGAGATTGGACTTAGTTTAAAATTCTGTGGACCAAGATGAAGAGGAATGAAATTATAACTGAGTGCAGAGCCAGCTGGAAAAGCTGGAGATATTAAATCCGCTCTGGTCTGGAAGCAGTTTGGGGATTTCCAGAGCTGGAGGAAGTAAAGCTGATTATGTGAATATGATTCACAAGTGATTTGGATTCAGTAGATCAAATAACCTGGGAGTTATTGAGCTAAAATACGGTATTTTTCATAAAAATATTAATACAAATGATTGAAAATATCAAAAGCTAAAACAAAATGACGTGTCTGAATCAGACACTGTAGTAATGTGATTCAAAAGTGATTTGGAGTCAACAGGTCGAATAACCTGGGAAAAGCAAAACACATTGAAAGCTAAGGGCTCATCAACAAAGGAGGCCTGTTATGAGCAGACAGCAGCAACTACCTCTGTTAGGGGAACAGGGCAACAAGAATTAACATTAATGCACCATGTAAAGTGGGATCTCCTGGAACTTTGTATACCGTATCAGTGAGTGAGTCTGCCCGCCGAGTGGGGGGGGCCACCACGCTGGGCGGTGTCCCACATTGTCCCTCAGAATCATACCCCTTGTCCCCCATTAGGCTCATTAGCAGGTGGTCACCCTAACAGTGACCATCGATTAATTGAAGTACCATGTATTATATTCCTGCATAGTTTTGTTCGAGTTCGCCAGTTCTGTTTGGATGTGACCTGTTTCTTTCACTGTTTAATGTGTAACTGATCTGAATCGATGCTGAAAATGGCTCAGTTTTCTAATTCACCAATAATCAATTTTAATAGAACTGTGACACAGAAACAGGTCTATTTTCACAGGCGGCACTTCAGGTAAACCATGTAATTTCTCTGTCATCTGAGATTAGATAAATAGCCACTGAAGTTTTATCTGTGAGGTGTTTGCTCATTCTTTTAATGTAATGGACAGGATTTATTATGAGACTCCTTAAAAGTTCAACCTCACCCTCAGACAAAAAAAAAAAAGCATTAACTTTCATGACAGCTTTCAACAAATTTCTCTGAACATTAAAGGGGCAGAGCGCAGTTTTAAATATTAAATTATCAATTATTCACACCCACACACGTTTTCACCTTTCAGCAAGAGCTTTTTTTGCAAGATCACAGTCGCTCCTATTTTCCTGTGCAGCGCACTGAAGGCACAGCAATATGAGTGATTCGGTACGAATCGCTCTGAGCATGACGTAATGCGCGCTCCCGCTGGCCTGGTAATCCTTAAGTTTCGCTTTGTCCGCCATTACTCCGCCAGACGCTTAGCAGCAACAACTGAGCAGTACTGAGGATGGATCTTCCAGAAAGTAAGAAAAGACCGGCTTCTAGCACTGCCACAACTCCAGCACAGACCCCACCAGGCAAAACAAACTTACATTTTACTTGAGCGCTGCTAAAAGAGCGAGGAAGGAGTTCCCCCTCTTCTGTGCACGTACATGGGCGCATGCCACAGACACGAGCTTTTCACTAAGCTACAGTTACGCCTAAGGCCTGCAGGGGGTGGTGTTTCGCATAAAACGAGCAAACTGCGCTGCGCTCCTTTAAATAATTAACTAAGACCGAAAATTTACAACTGGTCAAAAACCAAAAATGTGTGGTGTTTTTGGACAGTACAGCATCATTTATGTCACGTTTGAGGAAGGGAGGTAGGCAGGGAGTAGGACCCAAGATGCCAGGCACTGCCGGAGTAGCATGTATATTGTCCACAAAAGGGAAACAAAAATCCAAAATGTCCACAAGAACCAAGTGAGGAGTGCATCATGGACTCAGGTGTCAAATCCCAAACTCCGAGCAGAGGGCAGGGAAACAGTAATTTCCAGACTGTTACTCAGGAGCTCAGCGTGTAGCTCTCACTGTTGCACTGACTGAACAGTCACACACAGCATGGACTGACAAAGCACTATAAGCCCAGAGCACCAGGTGGCAGCAATGACTAATCTTGGGCAGGTGAACGACCTCAGGGCAGGGAACAGCAATCAGACATGAGGAGAGGCCACAGAGCCTGAAAAGAGAAACAACAATAGAAACATTGCAAGTACCTCTAACCAGTGGCGGATTTAACAAATTTGGGGCCCAAGGCAAAGGCAGGAATGGGGCCCTCTCAAATGAGAAGACAACACACACGCCATTTTGATAGGCAACTGCCTAGTTTCGCCTAATGGTAAGTCCGCCCCTGGCGATCTGCTCTGTCCAGCTTTACAACTGGCGGTCCACGGCGCGAGCCGCTACGCACGCGGCGCTGTCCCGCGCCTCCTGTATGAACCGTCAGAGAGGTTAACAGGGGCGCCGATCTAAGAGTTGGTGCGCGGGGCTTCCCACTTCAGCGTCGGAAGCGGCGCGTCCTGTGTGAACCAGGCGTTTGTTGGCAGGCCTGCCCAACCATGTGAGAGACTCCCTATCTCTCAATGATAAAGAATCCTTTAAAAAATTCCTGGATCCAGACAGTGATCCGGATCATCACCAAAAATTAATGGATTCTAAGTTAGCCCAAGACCCACCTTTCCACAAAGTTTCATTGCAATCCGTCCATTACTTTTTCCGTGATCTTGCTAACAAACCAACCAACCAACCAACCAACAAACCGACGTGATTACATAACCTCCTGGCGGAGGTAATAAAAATAATTCCCACAGACACAAAAGGAAGGCAAGCAGCAGACACTATTAACAATTGACACTATTTACAAATTACCACTGAGTGACAGATTATTTATTTTGCTTACAGAAGAATAATACAAGCTTTTCTTAGTTTCCTCTCTGTAGCTGTCCTTTCAGTTGTGCCAGGACTTCAGGCGTTCCTCTCCAGCTGTCCTCCGTTTGTTTGCTGATTTTGTCCAGCTTAGCATCCACGCTGTTGTGTCCCGTTTCTATTTTAGCCGCTTTAGCTTGTAGCTCTTTCACCCCGCGGGGATGCTCATCCTTGCTAATTAACTCGGCCGGGAGCTCCCCCTACAGTCGCTGATGCCTACAGTCTCATCCATGCCCATCCACTCATCAAAAATCTGATCAGTTTTGAGCTTCACATCCTGGTCTTTGTCTCAGTCAGTCATCCTTTGCTCTGTAGCTTCGTCTTTGTCAAGCTGCAGATTCAGATACTGAAATCCTCCTTGGAGCGCAGAGTTTTGCTCTTGGTCTGCTTCTCCCTCTGCTGTCACAACTCTCTGATTGTTGACAAAGCGCTGACATTTCTGGATCTCGTTGCTCTTTTCTTCAGCTTTGTGGCAGAAAAGAGAGCTGTCATGACCAAGAACATCTCTGGAAGACTCCATCTGAGCATTCTCGTGTCTCGGAGTGGAGACCTTTCTGAGCTCGTCATTTAAACTCTAAAACTCTTGTTGAAGGTCGGCTTTCTGGTGGCAGATCTCTTGTATCTCTATTTTGAGCTCTTTGTGTTTCTGGACAAGAGGAGATGCCTCTTTGTACTGCTCTGTGAAGGCTCGTATTTGGAACTGGAGCCTCCTATTTTCCTCCAAATTCCTGCACTTTTTCTGCTCCAGGATTGAAAACTGAATTTTCATTTGCCTCTCTTCTTTTAGTTTTCCCTTCAACTCCTGAAGCCGCCGCTGGAGCTCTTTGTTCATTTCCTTTAAGTCTCGGGTTGCCTTCTGCTCATTCATACGTTTTTCTTCCAAGTTATCCGTCTTGGAGAGTTTCAGCCAGGGGTCTTTAGCGGTCTTCTTCAGTGCCTTATTCTCTTGGCTCAGAGTTATATTCACTGTTGTTGTGAAAGTTAGGATACATAGATATGTTTTGTACCCTAATCTTGATAAATCTAATAAAATTTCAAGAAGGTTGACCCCATACAATGAGAAATAAAATAATAATGTTTGCACCACCTGAGCCAAAAGTAAACACCTCCCACAGTAAACTGTCAGAGGTTTAATTCAGTACAGTATAAAGCTGTGATTAAATGCCCCCCCCAGTAGTTATCGTCCATTTATAGCCATCGAGGTGAACTGCTCAATATATCGTGATATTGATTTGAGGCCATATCGCCCAGCTCTAGTCCGTATCATTATGTTGAGAAGAAGTGAGGACATAACACTTGCTGATGTGTTGAACACTTTCAGGCTGTAGTAAGTGAGTAAATGAAGTGGATCAAGGACCCCAGGCCGTCTTTAAGTTATAAAACACACAGCGTTCTTCCTGCTCCAGAGCCAAATGGATCGGAGGTGCGCTGCTTCAGCCTTCCCGAGTTTCCTCTGTTTAGCTGCAAAACAATAGATTTTACTGGCTGATCGAACTTCAGGGGTGAAGAATATTTGTATTTCATTATAATCCTATTGTATTGACATTTTAACAATAGTTTGAGTCAGATCAGGGGTCACCAACACGGTGCCCAAGGACCACATAAGTCTCTCGCAGGCCTGTTCTAAAAATAGCACAACTCACTAAAACTACTTGTTGTTTTGTTGATTTTTTTTTCAAATCAAACTTGTATTTATGTAGATTTAAAAATTACAGTATCTTAAAAATATGTTCATTATAAATGAACTTTAGATCAGTTTAGGTGGCGTCCGTGGACAGTAGCAGCACAGCGCAGCTGTTGGGTTTCATCCGGATGGTGTTTGAAGATTTCTCCTCATGACTCCCGTTGTGACAATCCTGAACATCCGCTCCAAAGCGAAACAGCACGGGGTTTTCAGGGTGCTGTCGGAGGCAGTGGCGGATTTAACAAATTTGGGGCCCAAGGCAAAGGCAGGAATGGGGCCCTCTCAAATGAGAAGACAACACACACGCCATTTTGATACTCACTAGCTGCTCATCTCCACACGTCGACAACTGACCCTCCCAAACAGGTGTTGACGTTGCCGTTACACTTGCTGGTTGTTGTGAATATTGTATTTTATTTTGATTCATACTAAGTTTGAACATGATAAATACAATGAACAGTAAAGCCTCAGTTGCAACATCTGTCTCATTAAAACCATCTGCACATAGGGGGGGGACCGGGGGGGGGGGCGGGGGGGCTCACACAAATCCTTCACATTTAGCCATTGTAACCCCGTTATTTTCAGTAGTAATTAACATTCCGACGCTCCTGAACGCACCATCCGCTGATCGCAGAGACGCACACAGACGTTCATTCACTACAATTAAAAAAATAAAAACAACGTGCAGCTGCTCTAAATGTGCTCTGTTCCATTGGAACAGTTACTTGGGACCAAGTTGGTCAGGTGTCTGGGGTTGAGTTGGTCGGGGGCGACTTGGCTTGGAGCCGTGGTGGGTTGCTGCTGGAGCCGCTGCCGCGGTGAAGTATGTCGTCACTTTGGGGCATTTTGAGAGCAGCTTTCTGCTTTCCTCCTTTTTCCTCCTTTTTTCAGCACTGCTGGGGTAGCTTCTTTTCATCATCTTTTTGTTTTCTGTTCTTTTCTCTTCTCTGCTCTTCTTTTGTCTTTGCGCCGTTTGTTTTCGTATGTTTTGCTGCTGTCTTCCTGGATCCTCTCTGCACATGCGCAGTAAGATGGACTGATCCAATGTGGAGACTGAAGGGGGGCCCCGAGACACACATAATACAATAAGCATTCTGCTGGCATTTTAACGACAGGATTTCAATCAAAACATAATTAATGTGTACAAATAAGCAATAACTGTATTAACCATAAGTGTATGAGGAGTTTTATGGGGCCCCCAGGAACTTGGGGCCCGAGGCAACTGCCTAGTTTCGCCTAATGGTAAGTCCGCCCCTGCACACGGCGCAGATCGGCTCACAAGGCATCCTCTCGTTAATTACGTGGCGCAACAAAGTATCATGGTATTGTGTGCAAAGAGCTGGTCAATTTACGTTCACGTGCTGAGAAACAGAGAACCCCGGACATTTCCTTGAATTTAAAAAACCCGCCCGGACGCCCCGGACAGGATATAAAAAGTGGACATGTCCAGGTAAAAGAGGACGGTTGGTCACCCTAGCCTTATCTAATGCAGCCTTTGGAGCTGGCGCAGGACCCATCTGGTTGGACGACGTGTATTGTTCTGGGAATGAGCCATCTATAACAAACTGCAGACATTCAGGGTTTGGAGTCCACGACTGTGCTCATCTTGAAGATGCCAGTGTGATATGTGAACGTAAGGGTATTTTCATCCTTAAAGGTGCATTGAGGAGTTTGCACATTTTATGCGAAACAGCGCCCCCTGCAGGCCTTGGGCGTAATGCAGCTTAGTAAAAAACTCGTCCCTGTGGCTGCCGTGCACGGAAGAGGGGAACTCCGTCTTCGCTCGTTTAGAAGCGCTCAGCTAAGATTTAAGTTTCTTTTACCTGGTGGAGTCTGTGCTGGAGTTGTGGCAGTGCCAGAAGCCAGTCTTTTCTTACTTTCTGGAAGCTCCTGCTCAGTTGTTGCTCAGTAAGCATCTGACGGAGTAATGGCGGACAAAATGAAACCTAACCAGCCAGAACGCGCATTACGTCATTCCTTTCAAATTCTCCCCAAAAAACTTCTGGTGCCGGACCGGCACTGCAACTTTCAAGTGACAATTTAGCGCTGTTAGAGGCAGGGGCGGACTTACCATTAGGCGAAACGAGGCAGTTGCCTCGGGCCCTGAGTTCCTGGGGGCCCCATAAAACTCCTCATACACTTATGGTTAATACAGTTATTGCTTATTTGTACACGTTAATTATGTTTTGATTGAAATCCTGTCGTTAAAATGCCAGCAGAATGCTTATTGTATTATGTGTGTCTCGGGGCCCCCCTTCAGTCTCCACATTGGATCAGTCCATCTTACTGCGCATGTGCAGAGAGGATCCAGGAAGACAGCAGCAAAACATACGAAAACAAACGGCGCGAAGACAAGAGAAGAGCAGAGAAGAGAAAAGAACAGAAAACAAAAAGATGATGAAAAGAAGCTACCCCAGCGGTGCTGAAAAAAGGAGGAAAAAGGAGGAAAGCAGAAAGCTGCTCTCAAAATGCCCCAAAGTGACGACATACTTCACCGCGGCAGCGGCTCCAGCAGCAACCCACCACGGCTCCAAGCCAAGTCGCCCCCGACCAACTCAACCCCAGACACCTGACCAACTTGGTCCCAAGTAACTGTTCCAATGGAACAGAGCACATTTAGAGCAGCTGCACGTTGTTTTTATTTTTTTAATTGTAGTGAATGAACGTCTGTGTGCGTCTCTGCGATCAGCGGATGGTGCGTTCAGGAGCGTCGGAATGTTAATTACTACTGAAAATAACGGGGTTACAATGGCTAAATGTGAAGGATTTGTGTGAGTCCCCCCCCCCCCCCCCCCCCCCCCCCGGTCCCCCCCTAAACTGACCCCTATGTGCAGATGGTTTTAATGAGACAGATGTTGCAACTGAGGCTTTACTGTTCATTGTATTTATCATGTTCAAACTTAGTATGAATCAAAATAAAATACAATATTCACAACAACCAGCAAGTGTAACGGCGACGTCAACACCTGTTTTGGAGGGTCAGTTGTCGACGTGTGGAGATGAGCAGCTAGTGAGTATCAAAATGGCGTGTGTGTTGTCTTCTCATTTGAGAGGGCCCCATTCCTGCCTTTGCCTTGGGCCCCAAATTTGTTAAATCCGCCACTGGTTAGAGGTTCTTGCAATGAATATGTCAGGGCACATTGTACACATCATTAAAAATGTGTAACATATTTATGGTGGAAAATAAGTATTTTTAAAGTTGTAAAACTCCTTCATGCACCTTTAAACATGTATTAAGATTCATTATATTTTTTATTTCCAAAAATCTGCACGAGTTAGTTCATCTCAGCCTCTTTTCTTTCTTTCTTTTGTCTTTTCCTTTAGCTTCACCCACCTCTGGATGTTTTTCATCTTTATTGTCAAAAGAGCAAAATCCAAATACAAGTGGAGGCAAGTCGCCTGGTAGCCTCTGGGTTCGACCCATTCTCTGGACATTTGGCTGATCGCAACTGCACCTGGGTCAGAGAGAGCTATGGGTGGATTTGGTATGAAGTTGATACTCAACCAGAAGCCTGTGGAAATTTAAAGGGGCTGTATCATGCAAAATTCACTTTTTGTATGTTTTGACCTTGTTATACAGTTATGTACTCATGAAAAACACCCCCTAAGCATTGTTTTCCTTCGTACCTGTGTGTTTGAGCTTTCCTCGTTGTTGTGCTGCTCAGAGAGGCAGCCCCTCCCGCACCCGTGAAAACGCTCTGTTTCCCACGTTCACGTCACACTGAGAAGATGGCTCCCCTGAGCCCCCCTCCCGCAGGCCCTCGGCAATCAGCGTTGGTTCTTTTTGTAACTCTGATTACAGAGATAAACTTCAACCATCATCTAAAAGCAACAATCAAGCAGGAGCAAGAGTCTGAAGGGTCTGCGCTTGGTGAGTTTCTAGCAGGAAAAGACGTTTTTGCGTGTGGAGAAGCTAGAGCTAAAGAGCTAAAGCTAGCCAGCGTATTTGTTTTGAAGTGCTGATTGGTTGAAGTTCGCTGCCAGTCAAAATCCACAGAGGGAGAGGCGGGATTTTCAGTGAAGCAGAGCGTTTTCTCTTCCGGGTTTCAGAATTAGCCCCAGAAAATCTTTTATTTTACACAAAATGACTTTAACTTAGCGCCAAAAATAAACTATTACCATGTTAATGCCATTTATAGGGTTTGGACTAGCTAAAAAAGCATGATACAGCCCCTTTAATGAAGGTATTTGTTCTTTCTTTGACTAATGTACATGTGTGTCCTGCTGCAGCATCTCCTGACTTGTTTGAAACCATATCATAAGTGATGATGGCTGTTTGTAAACTGCTGAAGATAGTATTAAAGCAATGTAGTTGAAACTCTCAATCCAATGTGAAATTTTAACTGTTTTCTTCATCGTCTGATAAGGAGAAAATCACTGCTGTTTATGGATGTTTGGGCACATAATCAATAATCATTTTAACATTTCCATGTTCTTATTGTATTTTTAGACGTAAGACTGTAATCTCTTCAATTTGATGTTTTTTAAAACTTATTTATCTTCATGAAGGAATTGACAAAGGATGTCCAAGTATGCTATAGTTGCTGTCTTTCTTATCTGATATAACCACTCACCTAATGGATCACTTAATCGTCTGTCTTTCAGACCAACCTCACACACGTGACATACGTCAACAATATATTCATCTACTCAGCACAAAACTCATCCTTCAGCGTTCCACATCGAGTTCCCATCTCCTGCTCTTATCCTCTGGATACAGACAGCACCCTTCATGTGGCCAGCTATTTGTCAGTAACATCTGTAATTGTTAAGATATTTTTGCTGCTGTGGCAGTGGGTTTTATTTATTTTTTACAATATGTTTGTTTCTTGGAGACCTTCAGGATGTGATGACTGGGTAGTCAATATTCATTCTGTCTTCTTTTACTTTGGAATATTGATACAACAACAATAATTAATCACTTAAATTATTTTTTTGTAATTATTTGTTAAAACTGCTTATTTCCTTTGACAGGGAGGAGGGTGGCATTTCTGAATCTGTCCATCCATCTGACCGACTGATCGACAAATACATGAATTTCCTTTTTTCAAGTGGCCCTTATTCTCATCCGTAATAATCATTCTCTCTCTCCTCCTCCCCTCACCCCTCTGTATCTATGTGTAGTCTTGCAGTTGGTGAGCAAGTTGGTCTGTTTTCAGCTCTGCTGAAGTGACTCCCATCTCTATTGGGCCAATCACTTGTAAGTCTGACTGTCAATCTCACTTAGTGACTAATGTGTCCTCACAGAGAGCAATGTTTGAATTAATAACACACTTTTCCCTCTCTTTTTTTTATCTGTAGGGGCTGATTAAGTGGCGTGAGCTCCATGAAAAATAGTATCAATACAAACTGTAGCCTTTTGATATTTTGTTCACATAAATGTTTTCAACATGTATACTGAAATCCCACTTGTCTTTGTATTTCCTGTCATTTCCAAATATCTGCAATGATTAAAAAAAACTAAAGTTTTAATAAAATAGCATTCTTCCCATCTCCTTGTTTCTTTTCATGCAGGACTGTAATCCCAATCTGTATTTTTAACAATTTATTGTGTATTTTTCACTCAAAGTTAATGCTATAATATTAATGATAATAATATTATTATAATAATTTAACAGTTAGCTGTTTTTAATTTATTTATTGTGTAATTCAGCGTTCATGTCATACATCAGAAAATACACAGAGTCAAACGGATACATCAGTAATACATCACTGAATAAATAGCATGAATATTGTTGCTTGTGTTACGATGCTTGGTCCTTTTGGTTTGGCCTGGAGGTGCAGGCCTCTTCTTTGTTAGCTATTAGCAGTGTTTGTTAAGGGGCACTGGCGGCAAAAGGTGTCCTGCTTCCAGGTCCCAGGAGGAAGAAATGAAGAGAGGGCAGCAGCATGTGTGTATGAGCATATGACATTACAGCGTAGAGCAGGGTCTGTGAAGCCCTCCAATCACCATTTTTTACTTGCTGGTCAGGGGCATACTCTGGGACCATGTTCTTAAAGGGAGGAGGTAGGGCGGACCTCCCTGATGTACTTTTGCAGCAAAGAGGCACACAAAGCTTTAAAGTCATGGAAAATTGAGACATTTCTTGATATACAATGAATCCTCTCATTTCCTCTTTGATTTCAGGAATACACTCGACATGTGTTCCTGAAGGCAAAAATGTTCAGAGCACAGTCAGAATTTAATTTGGTAGTTCGTTCAAATGCTAACATCTCAGAAGTTTGGTAACCACTGGACATATTTTGATACTATCTATCTGGCCAAGCAAGAATAGCACAAACCTCCAAGTTACAAAATAGAATCCAGATAAACCATAATGACACTGGCACGGCACAAACTAAGTTGTATTTCACACTAATCTAGAAACAATCATTCATCACTGGGCTTCACCCTGCTCACCTATATAGAGGTACACCTCCCACTGCTCCAACTGAATCTCACTCTTCTGTGACGGAGCTGGTGTGTGCAGCAGCGATGCGGTCCAAGTGTGATTGAAGTAGATGCTCAAGCACCTGTTGGTTCATCTCAGCGGAAGTCAAGAGCTGGCCTCCTGTGGGCTGAGTGGATGAATCCTGGAACTACTCATTGTTACAGTGAACCAACAAAATGACAAATAGAGAAGAACTTAAACTTAATGTCATCTCCTTAATGCAAACCTCCTGAAAACTGGAAAGATCTGTCAATCATTCTAGAGCAGATCCGTCAGTCAAGTAGCCATGCCCCCCTCCATTACGGAAACTTTCACGTTGCATAAAAAATTCAATATTACTATACTATATAATGCAATATACTATACTATGCAGCCAACCCCTCTTTTGTTGTTTAAAAAAGTTTTTGAGAGAGTTCAAAGAATATTTTCAAGTTGTGTTTTTGACTGAGTTATTAGTGTATTTTGGATATTGCTATTTTTGCAAGTTTTACAGAAATGCATGCAAATTGGGTATTTATTTTTATTTATTTGTTTTATTGATATTATTTAAACCTACACTAAGGAACTTTTCAACCTTAATAAAACATTTTAATATCTTTTGTGATGATACTTCCACTTACAACTAGTTGAATGACCCCTCTGTCACGGGCTGAGGGCGTCAGTATTGCTTTCACTTGGACTAAGCAGCTGTGAGGAGGGTGGTAGGAATCCTGCACACTAAAAAGCTCCAAATGTGCGGACTGCTTTACGGCATGCGTCACATCTTGATATAACATTGTTTAGCCACCATTAGATTCATTTAGATTCATTACCTCGTCGCTATCCATCCTTCACACAGCCCCTGAAAACAAATGAAGGCGAGTTCAGTCCGACAGCATGCCACCGGGAGCAGCAATTTACGACGCCACGCGCTGGTCCTCATGGGAACTGTAGTATTCAGTCAGGCAAAACACTACCACTTTTGTCCACTGGCGCCGCCAAAATCAACGAAAACTGAAAGTTCCTTAGTGTTGCTTTAATATATTAATAATTTTATATAAGTTTATTTTTGATTGTTCTTTCAAGTTGTAGTTTAATAAATACTCAAGTTTTGGAATTATGAATAATTGTGGTTATTAATCCTGATTTCAATATCTATCAACATAATCGTGATTATTGTTTTTGCCGTAATCGTCCAGCCCTAGTTAGAATTACAAATTACTTCTCCCAAAAAGTAATTGAGTTAGTAACTCAGTTACTTCATTAAAAAAGTAACTAGTTACTCAGCAAAGTAACTGACGTTATTTTTCATTTTCTATATGTTACTACATTCTATAACATCTATAATATCAAAGATGTTTACATCAACTGTCTGAAGAATAAAAACACTTTATACAGTATTTTAGAACATTTGGTATTTATTTGAACTAAATTGCAGATTGTTAAGAAAACACAAATGTAAACTTCTGGTCATTAAGTAGTGCAAATCTCTGTAACTGTACATTAGGCCTACTGTGTACCAGTGGACCTGCAGTCAGTGTGTTCAGCTCGGCTCTGGTCACCTGCTGATTGCTTGTTTTAACAGAGCGGCTCCATCTCCCTCCTGGCTGCATTTGGGCTTGAGCTTGGGTTAGCATGGGGTTAGCAGCAGCAGCAGTAACAAGTGTCATGCTAGCATGTGCTGATGTGAGATGCTTCATAAAGTTCCAGTTGTTGGAGACAGACGTGGATAAAGTCTTCCAGTGAGACTTCCAGTTCCAGAATGCTACCTTTGAAAGTCCTGGGCTCAAGCTCTACGCCATTGTCTCTGTCCTGTTGCGTTTACCGGTCAGCGCGTGCAGTGAGTGAGACACGTGAGCAGGGCATGATCCACCCACCAGCCAATCATCATCTCGTCTTCGCCGTGAACGTCGTTCAGAGGCTCTGAAGGACATATCGCTGCTGGAGCTCCAAGGACATGGGCTGCTTCATCTCTCTTACTAAACTGAAGTCTTCCACTGAGATAATGATAATTATTCCAATAATTTAGCTTTGAGAGGTGCAATCAGCGATACTTTGGGCTGCTCTTCCTCAAACATGATGGTAATGGCACTTCTCACTGGTCCAAGTAGTTTAACCAAGTCTTCAGCTGTGGTGATGTCTTCTTTACATCATCTGCCCCTTTCCTCAGTTTGTTGTCCAGTAGTGAAGCTCACACTGCAGCTTGCTGTTCCAGAAACCACTCCAACATGTCAAATGAGCTGTTCCAGTGTGTTATCACATCTTGTATTAGCTTGTGTTCTAGAAGTCCGAGTAACTTCTGCTTTTCTTTCAAAACGGAGGTTGCTACTGTGCTGTGGTGGAAATATGACACGAGTCACACGACTCATCTCACTCTGCCAAGAAGACATGCAGCAGCGCACATTTCAGGTCTTCATGTGTGACCAAGTTTAGATAGATAGATAGATAGATAAAAACTTTATTAATCTCCCAAAGGGAGAAATTCAGGTGTCCAGCCGCACACACAAATCATTTGCACGCAAATAAATAATAAAAGTACAATAAAATAGTGCTAATGTACTCGGCTCGACTCAGGCACATCTGTTATACAGCCTGATTGCTGAGGGGATGAACGACCTCTTGAAGCGCTCAGTTCTGCAGCGCAGTGACAGGAGCCTGTTACTTCGGCCACTCTTTTGAGCTGCGACTGTGTCGTGCAGTGGATGTTTGGGGTTCCTCAAGATATCCTGTATTAGGGCCCTCATCCTCCTCTCCAAGACTGCTCCAACAGAGTCCACCTTCCTCCCCATCACAGATGCACACTTCCTTATCAGTCTGTCCAGCCGATTGCTGTCTCTTTTTGTCATACTGCCACCCCAACAGACAACCCCAAAGAAAACAGCACTTGCAACAACAGACTGATAGAAAATGTACAGCATGTCACCACACACGTCAAAAGATTTAAGTCTCCTCAGGAAAAACAGCCTGCTCTGTCCTTTCTTATACAGGGCCCGAGCCTGCTCTGACCAGTCCAGTTTGTGGTCAAGGTGCACACCCAAGTATTTGTAGGTGTGAACAACCTCAATACTCTCTCCGTTGATGATGACAGATTGATGAGAGGGCTTCCTGCCAAAGTCAATGATCATCTCCTTCGTCTTAGAAGTGTTCAGAATGAGACCATTGTCCCTGCTCCAAGTGGTGAATCCCGTGATGAGCTCCCTGTACTCTTTTTCATCCCTACCCTTCACACATGCGACAATTGCAGTGTCATCTGAGTACTTCTGCACATGACACTCAGCAGATCTATGAGCAAAGTCAGCAGTGTACAGTGTGAAGAGAAAGGGAGCTAGTACAGTCCCCTGCAGTGCACCAGTGTTGTTCATCAGGGTCCCAGATACCCTCCCCCCCCCCGGGCCGGACGTATTGTGACCTCAGAGTCAGATAGTTGTGGATCCAGCAAACAAAGAGAGGATCCGCTCCCATCCTCTCAAGCTTCCCCTTCAGTAGCTGAGGCTGGATGGTATCAAAGGCCCTTGTGAAGTCGAAAAACATCAACCTCACATAGCCTCCAGCTCCCTCCAGAAAGGAGAGCACCCGATGGACCATAAACAAGACCACATCGTCCACTCCCATGCCGTCCTGATAGGCGAACAAGCCCAAGACTGCATTCTGCACACCCTTCGACTTGTTTGAATGGAACAGGATGCCATTTGGGTTATGCAATGCACCAAGTACCTTCCAGTGCCTGATGCAGAGGATGTTTGGGGACCGACAATGCCAGTCCCTCCCTCCTTTTGTATCTTGATGACATTGTTGTGTTCTCTTCCTCTGTCTCACAGCATCTGCAGAGGCTCGAAGTTGTTCTTGGTCTTCTTCAGAAAGAGGAATTGAAGGCGAAGCTTGAAAAGTGCTCTTTCTTCCAGAAGGAAGTAAAATACTTGGGCCATGTGATCTCTAGCCAGGGAGTGGCCACTGATAAAGACAAGATTGAGGCCGTGGCAAAGTGGCAGCACCCCCAGAATGTCTCAGAGCTACGCTCCTTTTTGGGTTTTGCCAGCTACTATAGGCGTCTCGTGGAAGGATTTGCCCATTTGGCTGATCCCCTTCACAAGCTGGTTGCTGAGCTGGTGGGTACGAAATCCAAGAAGGGCTCGGGGAAGCACCTGGGTGCCTCCTGGACCTCTCAGTATGAGGAGAGTTTTGAGGCCCTTAAGGCACGACTGGTTTCAGCCCCAGCTTTAATCTATGCTGACTTTTCTCATCCCTTTATTTTGGAAGTCGACGCTAGCTACAGCGACCTTGAGGCGGTCCTTTCCCAGGACTTGGGGGATGGTGTACGTCCAGTGGCATATGCCAGCCGGGGACTCCAACCCACCGAGCGCAACATGGAGAATTACAACTCCATGAAACTTGAATTTCTGGCTCTTAAGTGGGCCATGACAGAGAAATTCAGGAAGTATTTACTGGGACACAAGTGCATTGTCTTTACGGATAATAACCCATTGAGCTACCTCTACACTGCTAAGGTTGGGGTCACAGAACATCGGTGGGCTGCTCAGCTTGCAGCATTTGGTTTTGAAGTCAAGTACCGGTCAGGCCAAAGTAATAGGAATGCTGATGCACTTTCCTGGCAGTAAACCTCTGGTGCGACTATAGTTGAACATGTTGTGCCTGGGACATCTGTCCCTGTGACCCTGCAACAGGCTTGGCAACCTGCCCCTTCCACTGGTGTGACCCAGTCCCTGGTCTCTGTCCTTCCAGGGCATTCTCTCTCTGACTTTTGCTCTTTGCAGGAAGCTGACCCCCTTCTGGCGGCGGTTCTGGTGTTTTGGAGGAGACGTGCCCAGCCCTCCCGAGCTGAACGCCAGCAGCTCTCAAGACCAGCTGTAGCACTGTTGCATCAGTGGGACCGCTTGGTGGAGAAGGAGGGGCTTCTTTACTGTCGACTCTTCCGCTCAAATGGGGGTGAAAAAGGTCTTCAGCTGCTCTTACCTGCTGTCCTTAAGGAGGAAACCCTGAGGCAGCTCCACGATGAACATGGCCATCAAGGCATTGAGAGGACCTCTGAATTGGTTCGGGAACGCTGCTACTGGCCCAGCATGACCAATGATATAAAACAGTGGGTCTAGGGGTGTGAGCGTTACCAAGTTGCAAAAGACTCGGACCTTGTGCCTCACAGCTTTATTTACTGGTGTCCAGGCCCAATGAAATTGTGGCCATGGACTTTACAGTCTTGGAATTCTCTTGAAATGGCTTGGAAAATGTCTTGGTGCTAACCGTCATCTTCAGTAAGTACGCTGTGGCCATCCCCACTCGGGACCAACGGGCTTCCACTGTAGCCCAGGTCAATGAGTGGTTCTTTAGACTGGGGGTTCCTAACCGTATTCACTCAGACCAGGGGAGTAGCTTTGAGAATTCTATCATTCAGCATCTCTGTAGCCTGTATGGATTTTCTAAATCTCGCACCACACCCTATCATCCGGCAGGTAATGGGCAATGTGATTGGTTCAATAGAATGCTCCACATCCTCCTGCGTACACTCCCAATCTCACGGAAGCAGGACTGGGCTTCTTGTCTTCCGCAGGTCCTGTTCTGCCACAACTCCACACCTCATCAGGGCACTGGGGAGTCCCCCTTTTTCCTGATGTTTGGACGAGAGCTGCGGCTTCCTGTAGACTTCCTCCTAGGTTCGGGTTAGTGATCCAGTGCCAGGAGAGGTCCAAGACTGGGTGGCTGAACACCAGGCCAGGCTAAGGTTAGCCTTTGCGGGTGCTCGCGAACACTTGTCTTTTGCTGCCCGTCGCCGGAAGGAGTGACATGACCAGTACGTTCGTGATGCCCCACTGAGGGTTGCCCAGCTGGTCTACCTGCGGGATCACTTTGTCAGAGGTCGCCATAAGATCCAGGATATCTGGAACTTGGCGGCCCTACCAAATCGTGCGGGCACCTGTGGAGGGTGCAGTTTATTCTGTTGCCCCGGTGTATGACCTCCAGAGAGTGTGCTAGGTCCATCGAGACATGATCAAGCCCCAGGTCTGGTCAGGACCCCCGGCTGACCCCTTCCCAGGTCTTGTCACCATCCGCACCAGTCCGGTCAGACAGTGAGTCTGGTGAGGAAGCTCTATGGCTCCTGGTGTGAGAAACCCAACTGTTACCTTATTTATAAAGCACTAATAAAAACAACAATATTGACCAAAATGCTTTACAAACACAAAGTAAAAACAATAGAAATATACATGAAAATATTAATAAGACAACACTGACAACTTTTCAGTAAAATAGAGTCTCACACTAGTTAACACTAGAAAATAAGTGAGTCTTAAGGCGGGACTTAAAAACAGGAAGAGAATCCAATTGCTTTATGTGCAGAGCTAAATCGTTCCAGTTTCAGACTAATGGTAGAAAACACTTGGTAACCTTTGAGATTTGTGTCAGGAACTGCAAGTAGAGTCTTGTTTGCTGATCTAAGGCACATAAGGCACCAACAGTTCAGACAAATATGCTGGGGCAAGACCATTCAAAGACTTGAAAACAAATGAAAGAACTTTAAAGTCAATCTGGTAGTGGATAGAATGCCAATGAAGTGACAACATCACTGGCGATATGTGATCATATTTTCATGTGCCGGTTAAAAGGCGTGCTGCAGCATTTTGGACGAGCTGCAGACGCTTGAGTAAACTCTCCTCAATGCCTTTCGTTTCTGTGTCTTCTGTTGGATTGAGTTCATTAGTGATTACTTTTGTTTCATTGTTTTCAATTCCTTTTGTTTCTTTATTTTGTTGAGTATTTTGTAATTATTTCTGTGTTTGTCATTTTGTTTAAATTGCTATGTTCTCATTTTTTTTTTTTTCAGAATATTGTAACATGGGATTCCTTTGGGGTATGAGGGCCGCCATCGTGGATGAGTTTAATTGGTTTTATTTCTTTTGTTTTGGCAGGTGTTGGGGACTCCGGAGTGGCAGCGGTTCCCTAGTGGCGGTGCCTTTTCCACTTTTTTGGTTTGCTGTGTCACGGGTGCTGTGTTTTTGGATCCTTCCCCCTTTTTGTTAACGCAGTCGAGGTAAGCCCCGGCCCTGTCCAGTTCAGTTTTCTTTGGTGGGCCTCAACCCCAAGTTAGTTTTGAGTTAGTCTACTAATTTTAACATTTGGAATTTAATAAAACTTGTTTTAATTTGAACTCACGTCTTGTGTCCCAGTGAATTCTTTGAACCTGTGGGTCCATATTTTTATTTTTTCTTTAATTTTATCTTTCATTGAGATCCTGGGGTGCAAGTCCCCAGGTGGCATTGTCCCGGGTTTTTCTTTTTTTTTTTTTTTTGTCCACATCACTACTCGTTCTGCCACAAGTATTCAGTCAATGGCAAATTTTTATATGTACATTCATATTCATACCATTCATATTTTATATGAATGGCAAAATGTATCTGTGATGTTCCACAACATATTCTATCAAAATATTTAAAGATCTAAATATTTTATCATTTTAACCAAAGCTGGAATTTGTTCACTATTGTTTATTGATCAAAATCCAAAGACATTAAGGTTAAAACAATAGAACATAAAACATGGTGTCCAATACAAACCAGAAAAACTTGAACCAACAAGTGTTTTTCCCTACATCTTTCAGTTATGTAATAAAATTTCTGAAAAAACATGTTTGATGATCTTAGTGAACTAAGTTGGCATACATTGAGAAAGTTTTCCTTTCCTTGGTTTGCATGAAGCCTGTTTGTCAAGATTGTCAAGATGACCTACATTGACCTGGACGGGATTAAAGAGCTTTAGTTTTGTTGTTTTTAATGTAGTGTTTGTCATTCATGGGTGATTATTAGTTCTCATGAGCAGAATTAAATGTTCTCTGACTACATGCTAGGGATCTTAACTCTCATACATTCCATGTGACCCACGCATTTCAGCCCATTCACATACCCCACGCCACACCTATCTCTCAAGCAAATTAATAAGTAGGTCATTGTCAGGACTCACCAAAGAAACAAAACATAATGTTGCATGAATGTAAATACCCTTGCATTTACCAGCAGCCACACAACCTGTTGTGCCATTAGAGCACCCTGCTGCTTTCAGAGACACACTTCATAAAAGCAGCACGCCATTAGATTGGCTACCAGCATCTGTGTGCTGTTAGCTTAGCTGTTAGCCATTGGCGAAATGAATTATAACAACTTGTTCAGACTCCAACATCACTGGGTGCGAAACGATCTCACTGTGCACCTCAAACAGCACAGGACAGGTTGTCAGGGATGGACATGTGCGGCTCTTTTTGAATTGTGTGACACCGGGCGTGTGAAGGATCCTGCGGCTGACGGGTCTGCTCTGTGCGCCACTGGTGCACTACGTACCAAAATAAAAATCACGTTAATAATAATAATAGATTTTATTTGTAACGCATTTTACATTTAAAATCAAATCTCAAAGTGCTACAGTAGGCACAGGGTTAAAAACAAGCACAGGGTAAAAACATTACAATACAGCAAACTAACCAACATTATTGCTGGTATGCCTTTCTGAAGAGGAAGGTCTTCAGTCCTTTTTTAAAGGCGCCCACCATCTGTGGGGCCCTGAGGTGGTCTGGGAGCGTGTTCCACAGACAGGGAGCTGCGGCTTCAAAGGCCCGGTACCCCATGGTTTTGAGCCGTGTCCTGGGCGGGAGCAGACGATGCAGTTGGCCTGACCGGGTCCGGGCAGAGGTGTGTGGTGTGAGCAGTTCAGTGAGGAAGGTGGGAGCTGCACTGTGCAGACAGTGATGGGTGTGCAGGAGGATCTTGTTCTCTATACGGGCCTGAATGGGAAGCCAGTGGAGAGTGTGAAGGATGGGAGTGATGTGCTCATATTTCCGCCCCTCATCAGGACTCTGGCAGCGCTGTTCTGTACATACTGGAGCTTTTGGAGGCTCCTGCCAGAGATTCCGATGAGGAGTGCGTTACAGTAGTCCAGCCTGGAGGAAACAAAGGCGTGGACAAGCTTCTCTGCACCAGGGAGGGAGAGGGAGGAACGTAGTCTGGAAATGTTACGAAGGTGGCAGAAGGATGTTTTGCAAATGGAGGTGACATGATTGTCAAAAGAGAGGTGGGGGTCAAACTTGACCCCAAGGTTTGTAACAGAGGGAGAGAGGGGAATGGTGTGACCAAGGAATGAAACAGAGGTAAGAGGAGAGGAGTGGAGTTGATGAGGAGTACCGGTTTGAATGGCTTCTGTTTTTGAGCCATTAAGCTGCAGGAAGTTTTGACTCATCCACGTTCCTCTCAAAGGACTCTCACTAAATGTTTCTAAATCTGCACAGTTGGCGCTTCAATTTGTTGGATTCAAAGGAGAAACAATCTTTCACAAAACCGAATTTGTACAAAACTGTTGGAAGTATGGAAAGAGAAAATACAGCTTGAGTGATTTTATTTCAACATAATTTACCCTCTACATTTCACATATTCAGATTTTAAAAGACAATGAAAAGTTGTTGATTACAGACAGCAGCTACATTAACACCAGGCTACTACTGCGAGGTATTCGATAATTCAGGTTATCAATTCAATGTATTTTTTGTTCAATTTATGTAGAGCAGTAGATAAAGTACCTTTTTAAACCACCAAATTTCTTAAGTCTTTCTTTATTAGTTGAAGATTGGATAATTTCCATCAGAATAAAAATGTTTTCTCTGTAAAAGTGAGAACATGAACAGACATGCAGTCATCCCTGGATGTGGACCATGTTAAAGTTGATTGGCCAACAGGAGAGTAGCTGACTCCCCCCATTTATATATTGATGCAGCGATGCAGAAATAAATAAACGCGTTTGGAAAACAAGTAGAAGAAGAAAAATGATTGGAAAACAATACAAGTATAAATATGGCAGTGAATGAAAGAAAGTATCAATAAATAAATACAAATAAATATATAAATAAAATGTCAGATGAAAATAAAATACACAAACATATAATTCGGAGAAAAGAAAATGTGAAAGTTGAAAAATACAAAATGGTAGATAAATGGATTCACTGACCCATTTTTATATTTCTGTATTTATTTTTAACTATGGCACTTTTGGTCCTCCATACTGCTCAGCCTTCGCCTCTCTGCCCTGATAGGCGTGCTCAGGAAGATTCGCCTCCCTGGCTTGGAATTGAGAGTGAGAACTTTAATTAATCTGTGTTTAAATCACACACTCCTGCCTCCACTTGCTTTCAGCACCTGAGCCTCCGACCTGCACCCGAGAGTCACCTGGGATGGACTCCATCACCACTCCAAGTTTGATAAAACAGTACAGAAAATGTTACTTCAAGCAGTGAAGCATGAAACATGAGGGCTTTTCCTGTATGAAAGAACATGTTTTATAACCTCTGTACATGTTTTAGTATTGACAGTGCTTTTCTGGATGTGTAACCATAATGAAACCCTGTACAATCAGACTTGTGTCTATAATAATCTGGAATATGTATCTCCCATAGATTTTAATCTGCAACACAACAAATTCATTATTCTTTACAATGATTTTTAAATGTTGGTATAAATGATCACATTAGAGCTTTTCACTTTGCCTGAGACCATTTCTAGTGGACTTTTGTCCTTAGAAGACTGTAGTGTTCCTGGAATGTGTTCTTGTTTTTTCATACAGCTTAGGCTGGCATATGTGGATTTTACAGTAAATGTGATAAAAGGCATTGATGATACCATCCATTGGTTTATGACTGTTCTGATTTCATTAGAACCCAAAGATTTACTACATACCATAATGACCTCCAGACTTGTTCCTCATGCACAGGTGTATTTTAAATTAAATAAAGCTGCTTTCACTAACAGCTGGTGAAATTGGAATTTATTCCCCCTGGATAAAAAGATATACCCAAATCATCTGATGGTACTTGTGTACAATGTGTTTTTGTAAATAAAATACTTGACAGATGAGAAACTTGATTTCTTTAAGAAAAATAGATAGAATAGTGAGCAGTTATACAATGTTTTTAAAAAGATTGTTCCATAACTTCAATCACCAAGATGACCTACTTTCTCTTTCTTTGATGCTGCTTTGTCTTATAAGAATGTTGCTTGTCAATTATTAGTCACCATCAAATTATTTGTTTGAAGAGGCAGCATGACACTCTGAAAAGCCAGTGAGAAACTACTGACATTAAAAGCATTGATAGCTGACCTCATTGTCAAACACAGATGCCGTGGTGATGCATTTGAAGTCCATCAGTTTTTCCATTTGAAGCAGGAAACCACATCTAAAAAGTCCAATACTAGTTTAAACATTTGATTTGTAATGATCAACATATTTGATTTAAGAATGTAAACGTCATTGGAACTAAGACGACATTTCAAATTTGAAAGTATGTCTTTTTGAGAGCTGATATAATATTCAAAAGTACAGCGAGAACAGCAAGGAGAAAAAAAATAAATAAATGGGACTTAGATTGAGTCGAGCCAAAGGCAGCTGCACCAGTAAAAAGATACAATGTTTCAATTTTCAACTAATACGGTCCCTTTTCACATACGCTTTTCATGACTGCGCAGAGCAGCCGCTAAAAACAAGGGAAGTGTGGGGTATCCATGACAACCAGGCGGAAGTTGTTGTAAAACCAAAACAGCTAATGGTAAACACTACAGTGACAGTCACGCATTCCGGTCTTTTGTAACGCACTCACGCCACACATTATATTTTTCACACTGAAAAAAAAACAACAAAAAAAAAACTAGTAAATTTGTCTGGTGCGCCGCTGCTATGGAATCGCAAAGAATCACACATGTGTGCAAGCCTGTTACTTACCTGTCAATCAAAAAAGGAAAAGGGTGGGCTAAAATCACACAACAACCATTAAAAAAAAAAAAGCATTGTTATCGCGCGAGTCTGCTAGAAAGTGAGCAGCAGAGACTTTCTTCTTTCTGCCATTTTGACATGAGATCACATTTCGTGGGATCGAGCTGATTATGGGTGCCTGTGTAATTGATCAAGGCACAGTATCTAGACTTTGGGTAGAGCTAAAGCCGGTGCACTTTCACACACCTGCCGCGCCGCATCCCAGGTTTACCCAAGCCACTCTGAGACCACTCCATCCAGCCGCTCTCGAAGCGGGCGAGTTAGAGCGACAACTAGAGTGAGTGGCGCTTTCACACCAATCCAGTCGTGCCGTGCTCGGTCCACAAACTCTGTTAGGTTGAGCTGAAGTGGGTAGGTGTGAAAACATCTTTCCAGTGTTGGGAGGGCTACTTTTAAAACATGTTCCTAAAGACTACAGGTTACTGATTACCTGTCCTGAAATGTAATGTGAAACATATTCCCTTGGATTGCTCAGATAAAGTGATGAATTCTAAATATGTTTGGATTTCTTTTCGTTTACTTCAAATTAGGCCAGCGTAGTGGTTCCCAAATGTTTTGTGCCCAAGGCACGCCAATGGACACGTGAGAATCTCACAACACACCTATTATGCCAAACTGATTTTTAGACTTTTTCACTCATATCAAGTGGATTATCTGTAAATTAGCATTTGACAATTATATTAATCATGAAATATTTATTATTGAAATATTTCAAAAACTTAATTTATAAGTTCACCAAAGCAGCAACCCCAGCATTTGAAACAGACAGGTCACAACATTAACAAGGAGGCAAAGACAACACAGAAATGAATCACAAAGAACTGTCAATGCAAGGAATATACACCATCCATTTTCCTGAACTACAAATTACAAATGCAACATTTCGCATCACCACTGCAACATTTGAATATTTTGTCTGATTATGATTGTTCTTTTCAATCCAAAATAATTATTTTTTTCTGTAATTGTATAGAGTAAAGCATCTAATGAAGGGACAACCTAAAATCCAAGTGGTAGCTTTTCCTGGAGACAGGTGTGTCTTTAGAGGGACATGCTATGAGGACTAAATCGATGACATATTTAAAAAAAAGAGAGCTGGAGCTCATTGCTAAAAATGAATGGTCAAAAATGCCAGTGGAGACATGAATTAAGCTGATGGAGACTTTTCTATTGATTAGTGAAAACGCTGTGAATAATTCTGGACATGCCACTTTGTTCAAATGTAAATAAAAAGTGAGAGTTTTTTTTTCTGCAGTAGTGCTTCTTGTACATCATCTTATTAACTTTTGGAAGAATCATTTAGCATTTCTGGTCAAACAACTTCCTGTTTGAAGTAACTCCCAAGTAAACAGACTCTGTGCACAAGCCCGGGAGGCACTTCCAGTTTTCGCTAGTAATCAGCAAAGTAGTTTCCGTCCAGTTCCTGCTCCATTTAGTACGGGCAGCGATATAAATCCACATCAACATATGAACACTGTCACTATGAATTATAATGTTGAGGATGTCTTTAAGTTTCAGAAAATGGCAGGTGGTTCTGCTGAGAACTGTTGTGTTCAATTTTATGCCTTTTCAAGTGGTTTGAATGGTGGACGGAGCTTCCTCTGGTCCGCGGACACAGCGGCTACAAGAAACACACAGTCGAAATGAATACAGCAGGAAGTAGACAGGAAACTATTTTGCCAATATTTGGGGGAAACCGGAAGTGCGTCCCTGTGCGTCGCTGTGGAAGTGATGCACCAAAAGGCCAAATGGCCCCACTGTTGAAGTTCTAGTATTAAACAATGAACCACAGTGTAATGTCCCCATGAACAGTCCACAGGAACATCAGAGACAGAACTGTGAGAGAATGTTGATATCAGACCATTAAACACAGTGTCCAGATCAATGTCCACATGACAATGTCCACATGAACAGTCCATAATAGCTCATCGTTGACAGAACTCATTGATAACGTTGACATCAGATGATTAAAAGAGGAAGAAACATCATGTCAGTATGAACAGTTCACAGTAACGGGACAAAACTAAGAAATCACCGCCTTAGACCCTCACATCCGGCAAGAAAAAACTCCGAAAAACCCTTGAGGATGTATCAGCAACTGGAATAAACCAGGAATAGGAAAAACCAGGAACAGGAAAAAACCAGGAACAAGATAAACCAGGAACAAGAGAAAACATTTTCTTCTCCACAATAAAACTAATAATACAAAGTTATTTACATAATGGATGGCCACAGGATAGCCACATTTCAGGATGGGTGGAAGGCTAATGCCCTTTGAACAGCACAGTTTTATTGTATTTTTGTCTAAGGCTGTTGCTCTTTAAGCCAAGTGCGGTCAGCCTGGCAATGTGGTGCAACCTTAGTCTGTAAAACAGCGACGCGATGACATTCAGCAGCATATGGTGGTGGTTCTCGACACCATACTGTGTGTTGCTGATGTGTTTTCCAAGGGCAAACACGTCCTCTGACCCAATCCTCTGCCGCACCAAGTGCAAAATGTTTGCCAGACTGATGGGCTGCGATTGCCTGCAACTGGCTGAGGCCTGGCGAACGACCCACTCTGCTGCCCTGACAACCCTCACCGTTCCCTCTGATGGAATCACCAGGCCCTCGTTGTTTTTAAGACACAGCAGGTGGTAGCTCCTGTCTTTTCGGGCAGATGCAGCATCTGTCAGCAGGCTGGCACAGCAGACATCACAGGCCAGTGTCTTCACAGCCCGTTGCACCACAAATCCTAAGATGAGTTGGTAGAACAATAGCATGATGAGCAATAATAATTATAACAATAAATTATTAATACATTAAAAAAGCATAAGGACATTAAGGAGACACGTCATGTTTTTAATATTGGCACGTTGTTTTCCCCACAGATTTGACTATTGGGACAGTTGCTTACAAAACCAACTTACACGAGATGAACACAAGAGCATTTTCTTGAAGACCATTGAAGTGGTCAGGAAGGTAGCTGTGGTCATGGATCAGGGCAAGAATGTCAGCAAATGGAGATGGAAGATCTTCTCCTGCTGCAGAGGACATGTCTGCAGCTGCCAGGCTTGTCTCTGTGGTTGCTGTTAGGGATTCTGTGCTATCCTGTGGTGTAACACTTCCCCTCACACTTGTAACTCCACACCGGGCCATCAGCTTCCTAAATCTGTATTTGAACTGGCTGGCACTGGGGTTGTTATTCCAGCCACCTTTCAAACAAAACACACAATAATAATGCATTGGTTTTATATAGTGCTTTTCTGGACACTCAAAGACGCTTTACATTGCATTATTCATTTACACCAATTCTGGGTGGTGGTAAGCTACTATTGTAGCCACAGCTGCTCTGGGGCAGACTGACGGAAGCAAGGCTGCCAGTCTGCACCATCGGCCCCTCCAACCACCACCAACCATTCAATCTCACAACTTTCACACTAGGCAAGGTGGGTGAAGTGTCTTGCCCAAGGACACAACGACAGTTTTACGCCTGCGGGAGCGGGGATCAAACCGCCAACCTTCCGGTTATAAGACCATCTGAGACCATCGCTCTACCATCTGAGCTACTGTCGCCCAACACAACACAAATTACTGGTGGTCAGTCATTTACATACCCTTTGAAGATGGCCAGGGAAATTAAAAATGGATGGAACAACACCGGCTCTGAGGCGCACAGTCTACCCCATCCGGTCAAAATCCTCGGCCTTGAAATGCTCACTGCAGATCACTGCCCTGGCAGATGCAAAAAATCCATCCCTTCTCAGGGCAAATTCCCACTGCTGCCTCCTCGCTGCGTCTTTGGGAAACCTGAGAAATGTGCCCAGATCAGAGATGGAATTTTAGCACTACCCACCAGCTGGTCAACTGTAACAGTAAGGGATAAGTTTATTTATTTATTTATGTATTTATTTATTTATGTATGTATGTATTTATTTATTTATTTATTTATTTATTTATTTATTTATTTGATAGGGAAAGTGCACATTAATAAACATCTGCATTGCCAAAACAAAACAGGCGTAAATATGCCGGATTATAGCCACAAGACTCATTTACATCTGTAGTCCCTAGGCAGATATGAGAAAAAAAGAACACAATTAGTACAAAAGAAAACATGTTAAAAATAGAATCAGTGATTACAAGACTGGTTTGCTTTAAAGCGATACTTCAACATTTTGGCAAATTGGCCCATTTAGTGCAATTCATTAGTCATTTCAAACAGCATACTTACTTTTTTTTGTGAGGGCGAGCTGTTGTTTATTCAGAGGTGAGTCGGGGAAGGTTTTCAGGATGGACACAATGGAAGTGGACGGTATTTTGGTTCCCCCTCGTCAAACTCATCAAATACACAATCCAACAACCCCAAAACACTTTGGTGGGTGTAATGGAAATTTTATGTATTTGATGCAAGTGATGGTTATCAACTTTAAGTAGACTCCTTAGCAGACGGCCCCCTGGACTCCTGACACCAAGAAACCCAAATGGGGGTTCTCTCCTGTTTGTCCTGTTGCATTTTAACCAGACGTGTCTCCCCCTGACCGGGTGTAATCTCCAAATGGTATCTGTGGTCTGTATGCTGTTCTTCTCTGATGCATTGGCAGCCACAGGGGGTTGAAGTAGGTTGGGTGGTTGGAGTTTGTTCCTTTGTCACTTCATATGTTAAATATGTGTCCCTTCTTATCTCAGGGCAGCCTCTAAGACATGTTAATGACATTAACATGTCTGCCCCTGGCCGCAGGGATTCAGGGCGAGGTATAAATATCAGTCTGTATCACAGAACTTCAGAACTCACACTGACTGAGCAGCTGTGACTTCTCTCCTGTTGCAACTGAAAATAAAGGAACCAATAAGGAACTCATCGTTGGTGCATTTATTAATAGAATTTCCACAACAGTGGGCAAATTATAATCCGCACATTCAAGACCAGCTCTCAAGACCAGCTGCAGCACTGTTGCGTCAGTGGGACCGCTTGGTGGAGAAGGAGGGGCTTCTCTACTGTCGACTCTTCCGCTCAAATGGGGGTGAAAAAGATCTTCAGCTGATCTTACCTGCTGTCCTTACGGAGGAAACCCTGAAGCAGCTCCACGCCATCAAGGCATTGAGAGGACCTCTGAATTGGTTCAGGAACGCTGCTACTGGCCCAGCATGACCAATGATATAAAACAGTGGGTCCAGGGGTGTGAGCATTACCAAGTTGCAAAAGACTCGGACCTTGTGCCTCACAGCTTTATTTACTGGTGTCCAGGCCCAATGAAATTGTGGCTATGGACTTTACAGTCTTGGAACCCTCTTGAAATGGCTTGGAAAATGTCTTGGTGCTGACCGACGTCTTCAGTAAGTACGCTGTGGCCATCCCCACTCGAGACCAACGGGCTTCCACTGTAGCCCAGGTATTGGTCAATGAGTGGTTCTTTAGACTGGGGGATCCTAACCGTATTCCCTCAGACCAGGGGAGTAACTTTGAGAATTCTATCATTCAGCATCTCTGTAGCCTGTATGGAGTTTCAAAATCTCGCACCACACCCTATCATCCGGCAGGTAACGGGCAATGTAATTGGTTCAATAGAACGCTCCACATCCTCCTGCGTACACTCCCAATCTCACGGAAGCAGGACTGGGCTTCTTGTCTTCCGCAGGTCCTGTTCTGCCACAACTCCACACCTCATCAGGGCACTGGGGAGTCCCCCTTTTTCCTGATGTTTGGACGAGAGCTGCGGCTTCCTGTAGACTTCCTCCTGGGTTCGGGTTAGTGATCCAGTGCCAGGAGAGGTCCAAGACTGGGTGGCTGAACACCAGGACAGGCTAAGGTTAGCCTTTGAGGGTGCTCGCGAACACTTGTCTTTTGCTGCCCGTCGCTGAAAGGAGTGACATGACCAGTACGTTCGTGATGCCCCACTGAGGGTTGCCCAGCTGGTCTACCTGCGGGATCACTTTGTCAGAGGTCGCCATAAGATCCAGGATATCTGGAACTTGGCGGCCTACCAAATCGTGCGGGCACCTGTGGAGGGTGCAGTTTATCCTGTTGCCCTGGTGGATGACCTCCAGAGAGTGTGCTAGGTCTATCGAGACATGATCAAGCCCCAGGTCTGGTCAGGACCCCCGGCTGACCCGTCCCAGGTCCTGTCACCATCCGCACCAGTCCGGTCAGACAGTGAGTCTGCTGAGGAAGATCTATGGCTTCTGGTGTGAGAAACCCAACTGTTACCTATCTGAGCAGCTCCAAGTGTTGCGCCAATCCAATCCAATCCAATCCAGTTTATTTATAAAGCACTACTAAAAACAATATAGACCAAAATGCTGTACAAACACAAAGTAAAAACAATAGAAATGGACATAGAAATGTTAATAAGCCAACAATGACAACTTTTCAGTAAAATAGAGGCTCACACTAGTTAAAAGCCAAAGAAAATAAGTGAGTCTTAAGGCGGGACTTAAAAACAGGAAGAGAATCCGATTGCTTTATGTGCAGAGCTAAATCATTCCAGTTTCGGACTAATGGTAGAAAACACTCAGTAACCCCTACCTTTGAGAGTTGTGTCAGGAACCGTGAGTAGAGTCTTGTTTGATGATCTAAGGCACATAAGGCACCAACAGTTCAGACAAATATGGTGGGGCAAGACCATTCAAAGACTTGAAAACAAATGAAAGAACTTTAAAGTCAATCTGGTAGTGGATAGATTGCCAATGAAGTGACAACAACACTGGCGATATGTGATCATATTTTCATGTGCTGGTTAAAAGGCGTGCTGCGGCATTTTGGACGAGCTGCAGACACTTGAGTAAACTCTCCTCAATGCCTTTCGTTTCTGTGTCTTCTGTTGGATTGAGTTCATTAGTGATTACTTTTGTTTCATTGTTTTCAATTCCTTTTGTTTCTTTATTTTGTTGAGTATTTTGTAATTATTTCTGTGTTTGTCATTTTGTTTAAATTGCTTTGTTCTCTTTTTTTTTTTTTTCAGAATATTGTAACATGGGATTCCTTTGGGGTATGAGGGCCGCCATCGTGGATGACTTTAATTGTTTTTATTTCTTTTGTTTTGGCAGGTGTTGGGGACTCTGGAGTAGCAGCGGTTCCCTGGTGGCGGTCCCTTTTCCACTTTTTTGGTTTGCTGTGTCACGGGTGCTGTGTTTTCGGATCCTTCCCCCTTTTTGTTACCGCAGTCATGGTAAGCCCCGGCCCTGTCCAGTTCAGTTTTCTTTGGTGGGCCTCAACCCCAAGTTAGTTTTGAGTTAGTCTACTAATTTTAACATTTGGTATTTAATAAAACTTGTTTTAATTTGCACTCATGTCTTGTGTCCCAGTGAATCCTTTGAACCTGTGGGTCTTTTTTTTTTTTTTTTTTTTTTATTTTATCTTTCATTGAGATCCTGGGGTGCAAGTCCCCAGGTGGCGTTGTCCCGGGTTTTTCTTTTTTTTTTTTGTCCACATCACTACTCGTTCTACCACAAGTATTCAATAAATGGCAAATTTTTATATGTTCATTTATATTCATACCATTCATATTTTATGTGAATGGCAAAATGTGTCTGTGATGTTCCACAACATATTCTATCAAAATATTTAAAGATCTAAATATTTTATTATTTTAACCAAAGCTGGAATTTGTTCACTATTGTTTATTGATCAAAATCCAAAGACATTAGGGTTAAAACAATAGAACATAAAACATTGTGTCCATTACAAAACAGAAAAACTTGAACCAACAAGTGTTTTTTTCCTACATTTTTCAGTTACATAATAAAATTAATGAAAAAACATGTTTGATGCTCTTAGTGAACTAAGTTGGCATACATTGAGAAAGTTGGACAATTTCCTTGGTTTGCATGAAGCCTGTTCGTCAAGATTGTCAAGATGACATACATTGACCTGGAGGTGATTAAAGAGCTTTAGTTTTGTTGTTTTTATTATAGTGTTTGTGATTCATGGGTGATTATTAGTTCTCATGAGCAGAATTAAATGTTCTCTGACTCCACGCTAGGGATCTTAACTCTCATGCATTCCATGTGACCCACATGCATTTCAGCCCATTCACATACCACACGCCACACCTATCTCTCAAGCAAATTAATAAGTAGGTCATTGTCAGGACTCACCAAAGAAACAAAACATAATGTTGCATGAATGTAAACACCCTTGCATTTACCAGCAGCCACACAACCTGTTGTGCCATGAGAGCACCCTGCTGCTTTCAGAGACACACTTCATAAAAGCAGCACGCCATTAGTTTGGCTACCAGCATCTGTGTGCTGTTAGCTTAGCTGTTAGCCATTGGCGAAATGAATTATAACAACTTGTTCAGACTCCAACATCACTGGGTGCGAAACGATCTCACTGTGCACCTCGAACAGCACAGGACAGGTTGTCAGGGATGGACATGTGCGGCTCTTTTTGAATTGTGTGACACCGGGCGTGTGAAGGTTCCCGCGGCTGACGGGTCTGCTCTGTGAGCCGGTGGTGCAGTACATACCAAAATGATAATCACGTTAATAATAATAATATATTTTATTTGTAACGCACTTTACATTTAAAATCAAATCTCAAAGTGCTACAATAGGCACAGGGTTAAAAACAAGCACAGGGTAAAAACATTACAATACAGCAAACTAACCACCATTATTGCTGGTATGCCTTTCTGAAGAGGAAGGTCTTCAGTCCTTTTTTAAGGGCGCCCACAGTCTGTGGGGCCCTAAGGTGGTCTGGGAGAGCGTTCCACAGACGGGGAGGTGCGGCTTCAAAGGCCCGGTCCCCCATGGTTTTGAGCCGTGTCCTGGGTGGGAGCAGACGATGCAGTTGGCCTGACCGGGTCCGGGTAGAGGTGTGTGGTGTGAGCAGTTCAGTGAGGTAGGTGGGGGCCGCACTGTGCAGACAGTGATGGGTGTGCAGGAGGATCTTGTACTCTATACAGGCCTGAATGGGAAGCCAGTGGAGAGTGGGAAGGATGGGAGTGATGTGCTCATATTTCCGCCCCTCATCATGACTCTGGCAGCGCTGTTCTGTACATACTGGAGCTTTTGGAGGCTCCTGCCAGAGATTCCGATGAGGAGTGCGTTACAGTAGTCCAGCCTGGAGGAAACAAAGGCGTGGACAAGCTTCTCTGCACCAGGGAGGGAGAGGGAGGAACGTAGTCTGGAAATGTAACGAAGGTGGCAGAAGGATATTTTGCAAATGGAGGTGACATGATTGTCAAAAGAGAGGTTGGGGTCAAAGTTGACCCCAAGGTTTGTAACAGAGGGAGAGAGGGGAATGGTGTGACCAAGGAATGAAACAGAGGTAAGAGGAGAGGAGTGGAGTTGATGAGGAGTACCGGTTTGAATGGCTTCTGTTTTTGAGCCATTAAGCTGCAGGAAGTTTTGACTCATCCACGTTCCTCTCAAAGGACTCTCACTAAATGTTTCTAAATCTGCACAGTTGGCGCTTCAATTTGTTGGATTCAAAGGAGAAACAATCTTTCACAAAACTGAATTTGTACAAAACTGTTGGAAGTATGGAAAGAGAAAATACAGCTTGAGAGATTTTATTTCAACATAATTTACCCTCTACATTTCACATATTCAGATTTTAAAAGACAATGAAAAGTTGTTGATTACAGACAGCAGCTACATTAACACCAGGCTACTACTGCAAGGTATTCGATAATTCAGGTTATCAATTCAATGTATTTTTTGTTCAATTTATGTAGAGCAGTAGATAAAGTACCTTTTTAAACCACCAAATTTCTTAAGTCTTTCTTTATTAGTTGAAGATTGGATAATTTCCATCACAATAAAAATGTTTTCTCTGTAAAAGTGAGAACATGAACAGACATGCAGTCATCCCTGGATGTGGACGCTGTGGAACACCAACAAATAATATTGTAGCGTTACGACACTAGAGCAAATACTGGGAACTACTTTTTCTTTTGAAATCACTACGCCCAGACAAGTAGTTCCGTCTTAGCAATCTCCGCACAAACAACTCAATCCGGTGATTTTGCATTAATATTTCACAGCGTCGTGAATGTGCGGATTATAATTTGCCCACCAAAGTGTTTTGGGGTTGTTGGATTGTGTATTTGATGAGTTTGACGAGGGGGAACCAAAATACCGTCCACTTCCATTGTGTCCGTCCCGAAAACCTTCCCCGACTCACCTCTGAATAAACAACAGCTCGCCCTCACAAAAAAAGTAAGTATACTGTTCGAAATGACTAATGAATTGCGCTAAATGGGCCAATTTGCCAAAATGTTGAAGTATCGCTTTAAGCCACACTTTGAGCTGAGCTCTGAAAAGAGGAAAAGTGGAGCATTCTCTGACAGTGAAGGGGAGACTGTTCCAAATCTTACTGGCCTACACAGACAGAGCATTTTTTCCAAAAGCAGTTCTTCTGAATGGCACCTCACAGTCACCCTTAGAGGTGGAACGCGTCCTTGCATCAGTCTTTATTTTAAAATAGTCCAACAGTAGAGGGGGTGCCCGTCTATGAAACACTTTATCCACAAAACATGCTGATTTGAAATGCTTAAAATTCTCTAAACTCAGGAAGAACTCAGGAAAAACTTTTAACAAATTTTTGTAAAGAGATTCTATAGATTTTGAAGTACCAAAGTACCCACACTCGTCAACGACCAGCATGGGATACAGTATTCGATGTGTGACAAAATGATTGAATGTAACAACATTTTTGCGGCTCCAAGCGTTATATATTGACAAATCTGCCTAAAATTTCGTAGATTAAACTAGACTGTGTGTTTCAAATAGGCTTACATAAGCAGAGGTGGACAAACTGGATGGAGAGAGCTACAGTCCTGCTATTCATCACCTCATCTGAGTCATAGTGTGAAGTAAAAACACACAACGAACTACAGTCCACATTGACGCGACAAGATTGATAGATTAACACTGACACGGTTAACTAGAGAGTGCCAGTAGTCAGTAGAAAAAGGATACTGTTAATATCTTACTGGTGAAAGGTGATCCCACGTGCTCGTGTTTCAACAGTCCGCAGATTGAAGCATCCATACGCAACACAGTAGTCTGTCATCCTCACGAAGTCAGAATCCTGTAGTTAACATAATAATACTGTTTAAGCAAACTAACCGAAAGATTAAAACATGTATAAATACAGTTAAGTTGAAAATGAAGACCAATCCTGCCTCTCTATTTGCCTACATGTAGCCGAGGCTAGACTAGGCTAGTGCCTCTTTAGCCTGCATGTAGGCTAAAATGGTCAAATTTGAAGAGAAAGGGTGCGGTTTTAACATGTTCAACCATCCAGCATTATAGCCACATTAATCACATTTTTGAGAAACCAACCCTTTTGAAAATACGTCAAAATTTCAGAGAAATAAGAGTAAAAACGTCTGCACAGATCACCAACCGTACCTTGCGTTCCACAGAAACTCTCACAGCTTTCCCATACTAAGATGGCTGACCTCTGCAGATGTTGTGGAATCTGCCGTAAGGCATCTAACCTTTCTATATATGTCTATGGACAGTGCACTTCAGCCAGTCAGCGTTTCAAAACAATTACATCATCAAAATGCGTTAGCTTCTCTAAGGGTTAGCGTTAGCTCTTTAGCTCTAGCTTTTCAACACGCAATGACATGCAAAAACATCTTTTCCTGTTAGAAAGCCACCAAGTGCAGACCCTTGCTCCTGCTTGATTGTTGTAATACTTGGTATTTCAGCTATAACTTTACTTATTGTAATTTACAAGCATAATTTCAGTCCCCATTTGACCCCAATTTGGAACTGTAGATATGTTCTACATAAACGCAAATCTATATTTCTACAAAATTGGTTTGATAAAGGAATCTGGTCTGTAATGCATCTACTTGACTGCTCTGGACAAATGCTAACTTTTGAAAGTGTCAATACCAAATTTAATATAACTGGCAAGTGCCAGTATAATCAAGTAGTTAAAGCAATACCTCAGGCAGTCTTGTTAATGGCATCAGACTTGCATAAAAACAAAATTCAGGCAAGTCTCCCATCACTCATGTTGAATGGTTACAGGCTAAATGATTCCAAACTTACCAACTTTGCTCTTAGAAATATATTTAATAAAGAAATGTTCCCAAATCCATCATCGAGAAATTCAATCCTAAATTTTTTCTCCAAAAAAGAAGCTCAAATTTTAAGATCTAAATTCTTCAAGTTTCCAATTGCCCCCAAAATGAAAGAAAATCATTTCAAAATTTTGAATAGAATCTATCCCTCAGCTGATTTCTTAAGCAAACGATTTGGTTTTGAGAATAATAACTGCTCATTTTGTAATGAACACAGTGAAACTACAGTTCATCTGTTCTATGAATGTATGTATTCTGAAGCCTTTTGGGATGACCTACATCACTGGTTATCTAAGTATGTACCACTTCCTGCTTTTGAATGTGAAAACATTTTGTATGGATTTGTAATTGATAACTTCTTGCTAGACATGTTAGTGAATGTGATTGTAATACTAGGAAAATTTTTCATGCACAAATGCAGATTTCTAAAATCTAAACCTGTTTTTATTGTGTTTCATAAAGAAATGTCTCTATTCTTCTCATCATTGAAACATGTGAAAAAACGGACTGCTGTGAAACTTTTTAACATGATTGAAGATATCAAACTCATGGACAACCCCTAACCCATCGGACATTCATGTGGACAGACCCCTTTTATTTTATTAGTTTTATTTTATTTCCTCTTTTCTTTCTATCCTGTATGACTGTTTGTGTTACTTTTCGTACCTCTTTGTACGACTGTTGATGTTGCCTTGGTTTAATAAAATGGGGAGAGAAAAAAACAAAAAAACAAAAAAACTTTACTTATTGTAGCTTTCAGACGATGGTTAAAGTTTTTCTCCATAATCTCCACTACGCGCAGTGATGGTGTCACTTCTGGTTTTGCGACCGGAATTCACCAAAAAGATTTGAAAACAAAAAGTGGCAACGCTGATTGGCTTGGCTGTCTCACGGCCAAGTCACATTCTCCTTTCCTTCCTTTCTTCCCTTGTCCCCAGACCCTCCCCAGCTCCAAAATCCAAATGTGGATGTGAAGTGGGCCGACCTGGTTTGCGAGGCTAGGACACTGGGAGACGGACTTGCAAGATTGTTGTACTTTGACTGCATTTTGGTCGTTTTACTGTTTGGTTGGACTGAAACTTGTAAGAATAATCTATGGTTGTCACAAAATCCCACGACACACACGCACTTGCCTCACGGCACACTGTTGGGACAGACCCCCACACTGTCAATGTCCATTTTTAAAAGAGATCTGAATACACATTTTTACTCTTTGGGTTTCAACCCAGTCTGAGACTTTGCTCCTGCTTTAGTGTCACCATTTTATTCTGTTTTTAATTTTTTTGATATATTCATATTTAGATTTTCTTGCCCATGTTCAGCTCTTTGTTGCCAAAAAGTTACTCTAAAATCCTTTAGAAATAAAATTGAGTTGAGTTGAGCTATTAAGTTAAAAGTCCACAGTCCTTTTACAATACATGTTCCAGATTAAAAATTCAGTTCTCTGAATAAAAAAATTGTATGTCACATCATGTCACACATGATTGCTTGTATTTTAAAATATTATTTCTTTTTAAATTTTTTGTTGTATAGGACAGTACTCAAAGAACAATCAACAACAGAACTTTTTTTTTTTTTTAATATTAGTATCAAAATCAGGAATCAAAAATCATTTAAGGAATTTCCATCCATCTATTTTGTTGCCCGTTTGTTCTTTTTCAGTGTCGGAGAGGTTGGAGACAATCTCAGCTTCACGTGGATGAGGGACTGTTCACACCCTGGACAGTTCACCAATCTGTCTCAGGGCCAATGCAGAGGGACAAACAACCGGTCACTCACACCTTGGGGCAATTTAGTGCTGCTAATGAACTTCACTTGCATGTTTTGGACTGATACAGGAACCACGCACAGACAGAACATGCAGACTCCACAAAAAAAAGACCCAGGGTGGTATTTGTACAAGGATCCTGTTGCACTAATCACTGCTCCACGATGACTGCATCCATTGCACTGGTTTCCTGGAGCCTGACACAGTCCTTGATTTTATGTACAGTATACACTAGTGTGTGTGAAAGAGATAGAGAGACACACACAATTCAGGGTGTAGTCAGGGTGTGTACCTTTAACCACAGGTTTCATGTGTTGGTGGATCTTCAGTGCAGTGGTGGCCGGTGGCGTGGGGCACAAGTGGCGAGGGACACTTGTTTTGTCCGCCTACACCACCAGCAGTAGGCGGTGCGGTGTTAATTCACTTCCGCATTGACGGGGGTGCTCGTTTCCACACCCGCGCATTCACGGCACATTCCAAACTGCACAACAGGTAGGCAACGATTGTTTTTAATAGACTGGTTTCTTCAACACTGCCCGCCTGGAATGCGCAGGTATGGAAACGAGCGCTTCCGCCAATGCGGAAGTGAATTAATGCTGCACCGCCTGCCACTGGCGGTGTAGGCGGACAAAACAAGCATCCCTCGCCACCTGCGCCCCACGTCACCGGCCGCTACTGCTTCAGTGTTTATAAAAGAGGAGCAGTCAGTGCATCTATTCATTTGAAACATCGATAAAGGCAAAGAACTCCTAAAGTGAGTAGATACCTTATTCCGACTTAAAAAAAAAACAAAAAGGTTGAAGCTAATTATGAGTGGATAGTGTCATTGGCGTTGGGGTCAGGGTCTCTATACAGCATCCTAAACATCAATATAACAGGATGGGTTACGCAGAAAAAACAACCTGGCAGTTATACAAATGGTTTAAAATGTGTAAATTTGAATCTCTGTGGATAGCTGAGAAGAAATTATTTAGTTTTATAAATAACTGTTTCTATTACAGTGTTTTAACTCAATTCAATTAAAAGCAAATTATTGTGGTTTGCCTGACACTGATTCATGTAGAGTTCACTTGGAGACTTCATGTGTTTTGAATTTCTACTAAGGCTTTATCATTTAGTGTTCCTTCTATCTGATACATCTGGCATTTGAAGCACTTTGCTTTATGTTCTGAGCATGAACAGTGGTTCTAAGCAGACTGTAGAATGAATGAAAATTCTGTACTGTTTGCAGTTAAATACATTTCAAACCCATGTGATCAGTTGTGTGAGTATTTCCTCAATAATAATGAGATATAAGTCCCATTTTATCATAGCTTAAACAGACTACTGCCTGAATGCTTTACATGATCATTCACATTCATCCATTCACAAAGAAAATTAATGCAAACGCTCACATAATACATCTCAGCTGCAGTCACATTGCTCGCCATTGGAAGTCAGATGGGGTTTGTACATTCACATCATCCCTGTTCTTGACATTAGTTCAGCTGAATATGGATTAGGTTCAAAGTGACCAGTACCTGACTAAATTGACAACCAGCCAAAATGGGCATTTCGAACAGAAACAAGAATATATGCAATGTTTATCCCATGTCAGAAAACTGAAACAAAATGAAAGTTATATTTCAGTAGGTCAGAGGGAGTATCAGCTCACTTGTGACCTATATATATATATATATATATATATATATATATATATATATGTACACATACATATATATGTATATATATGTGTGTGTGTGTGTGTGTGTGTGTGTGTGTGTGTGTGTGTGTATTTGTGTTTTTTTATGTGACCTTAAAGGTGCATTAAGGAGTTTTTCAACTTTAAAAAGACTTATTTTCCACCATAAATATGCTACACATTTTTTAATGATGTGTACAATGTGCCCTGGCATATTCATTGCAAGTACCGCTAACAGCGCTAAATTGTCAACTGAAAGTTGCAGTGCCAGTCCGGCACCAAAATTTTTTGGGGGAGAATTAGAGATGATGTGATGTAGTGCTCGCTCCCACTGACCTGATTTAGTTAGGTTTCGTTTTGTCCGCCATTACTCCACCAGGTGCTTAGTGAGCAACAACTGAGCAGGATCTTCCAGAAAGTAAGAAAAGACTGGCTTCTAGCACTGCCACATCTCTGGCACAGACTCCACCAGGTAAAAGAAACTTACATCTTACTCGAGCGCTACTAAAAGAGCGAGGAAGGAGTTCCCCTCTTCAGAGTACGCAAGCCACTGGAACGAGTGTTTCACTAAGCTGCATTACTTCCAAGGCCTGCAGGGAGCACTGTTTTGCATAAAACATGCAAACTCCTTAATGCACCTTTAAATAAAACGAAGTAAAGTGAAGTCTGCAGTAAATAATGATATATATGAAGAATGACATGAATCAGTTAAAACAAAATGTAACAATGACAAGCATGTATAAATTAAAAAAAAAAAATTATAACAAAGGTTAATTTGTCCAGTGAACACACGCTACAACCTCCATCCAATGCATGCTTTACTGAATCCTACTTAGGGAATTAAATGCATGATTCGGACATCTATGAAACAAAGCAAACCCAGAATGATCAGGCAGTTCCAGTCATAGCGTCATGAACTTTGACAGGAAGTTTTAAAAACGGCACACAACAAACAGAGATATTTTATTCCAATACTTTTTGTTTGGTTTTTTTTCCTCTACTTCTTTTCCTCCTTTACTTTTGTCCTTGAAGTATGGTTATGAAAATTCCTTAAAGGAAGGGTTTTATGCAAAATCCACTTTTTTGAGCTTTGTATATTGCTATAGTGTCATTTCCCCATTAAAAAGACGAATGGAGTTGTTTCCTGAACCATTCACACATATTTGAGCAATCGCTGAATCTCCCCCCAGCTAGGGTTGCCAACTCCCAGAGATTGAAATAAGGAACGCCTCTCGCGGGCAGCTGAAAAAAACAAGGTTTTTGGGGGGTGAAAAACGCATATATAACAGCATTTTACCACAGTTATACCTATTACAGACTATAAAAACACATTAGGCTACTGCATCACACCTACAATAACTCATGATCAGCTTGATCTGTTTGTATTTGAGGCCTACAGTGAGACAGTTATCATTCAAGTATCATCATCATGGACAGCAGCTCTCAGCCACTGCACCGGACGGTAGAGCAGCTCAGCAGCTCCTTCAGTGGAGACAGAGACCCTCAGAGCAGGAAGGAGCTACCACAGGCCTCTCATCCCCGCCGCTGTCAGACTGTACAGTTCTACTGTGCAGAATATAACCTAATCCTGGACATTATAATATCCTGCACCCACCCTTTCAGAAATTCAGCGACGCTTTATCATCCATTCACTCTGCTAAAACATATTGTACGTATTATATCATACTGCATCATATATTGCATATTGTATTGTATATATTGTATATATATATATATATATATATATATATATATATATATATATATATATATATATATATCCTGTTACATTTTTAAGATTCAGGTAGTACATACAGTTAGATCTTCATTGTCTTTAGCTTCTATTGTCCATCCTCGTATGATTTGCACTATAACTTGTTAATTATTGCACCATGCATTACTTTTGCACCCCGCTGTGTGTTCTATAAGACTATACACCTGTAAATTTCTCCACTGTGAGATTAATAAAGTCTTCTATTCCTATTCTATTCTATATTTATTGCTAAATGTGCAAAATAACAAACAGCTGCTGTCTCTTCTGGATTTTAACATGTGTTTTTTTTTTAATTTTCAACTAAAAAAGTGCAAAATCAAAACTGAAAAACCTTCTGAACAGAAAAACCAACAAAGTTCCGTTTCTAAACTGAAAACACTCCACAGTCTGCAGCAGCAGACACAAATCAATGAACTAAACATGATATATCTGATATGGAAACGGCACAAACTTACATGTCTCTGGAAGCCATGCTGCGCGCTGCTGTAATGTTTTGATTTACTTCTTCCCATGCGCTCTGTGACCAAACTGACTACTGGCCAATGAGCTGCCGTAGCCTGCTAGGAAAGGCCTTTTTTTTTTACCAATGAAATAAGAGTGATTCTGTGTTGTCGAGCCATCTCTGTCAGCTCATTGGTCACAGAACGTCAGAGAGCCGGTGAACAATTTACCGTAAGTTTTCAAAAAAAAGCGCAAGTTCCTTTTCTCACGTTTTGACTCTCACAAAAATACGGAACAAAGTGCGTTCCTTTTCAGCTCAATACGGAAGGCACACTTTTACATCCAAATACGGAACGATTCCGTTTTTCAAGGAACGGTTGGCAACTCTACCCCCAGCAGCCATGTTGAGCGCTGAAACGCTCGGTTCTGCACAACTCTGCCCATAATGCACAGCTCTGCCCCAGCTCTGACGTAGTCGCAGCTTCTCCTGCACAGCTGGTGGGAAATGCACCGCAAATAGCTGAGATGGATGCTCTGAGGGGAGTGTGTCGCTAAGCTGAGGAGATTCTTAAAGAGACACGAACTCATTTCCAGTCGCTTGAGACAGCCTGATGCAGAGGCAAATTTGATTTAAGTTGTTTTTGACATATGCAGCTTTCACAATCCAACTTTGGGCAAAGCTGTTGCTTGAGTGTGCTGTAGATTGATACTAAAGGGCTAAAAAATATGTAATACCCCTCCTTTAAATAAACCATACCATAATCCTCCAGCAATATATTAACAGACTGAGCAGGTTTTGACAAGAGAACTCCATTCCACTGCAGGGAGTGTGCAGTTGGGATCTCCCACAATTATAAGATTATGAGTTGCTATGCTAGGTAAATCTGAAAACAAACTGTTAAAGAATATAGCTTAATCCATGTTAGGTGCATAGAAACAGGCTCATATTACTGGTAATGTGCATGGTGTTCAAATTACAATCACATAGTGCCCCGCTGAATCTGCATGTCCAACAGATACTGTAAACTACAGACTTTTACGAACGGCAATAGCTTTAGATTTAGTTTGAAAGTTACACTGAAACACTAGGCCCAACCATTTCTTACCAAAATGTGGATTATCAGCTTTGCATGTGTGGTTCTCTTGCAAGAAGGCAATGTTATTAAGCTGTTTCAGGTGTGTGATAACTTTAAGTTTTACTGGATAGTTGAGAGATTTTACATTTCAGCTCACAAAGTTCTCTGGGCAACCATTATTTACTTTGATACTGTTTACATCTGCCATACTGAGTGATTTCTTTGTTTGAGTTTGCAGATAAGGTCTGCTGATCCCATAGTTTGATTAGAACTCCAAAAAAAAAAAAACAAAAAGAAAGAAAGAAAAACATACACAAGTCACAAATACAACAGAACATAACTGATGGCAAACAAAACTGTTCTGTATCAACCCTGCCCCAGTTCTGTTTGAATGTTCCATTTCTTTCACTGTGTAATGAGTAATTCATCTGAATTAATACTGAAAATGGTTCATTCACTAATCATCCATTTTAATTGTCTTTTAAACAGGTCTATACATTGTCACTGCGCCCTGTGGTGACACCTGTTTTGTACCTGGGTGCAGTGTTGCTGCTGTTGAACGATGGAGGTGCCTGGAGGACTGTTTTTTCTGGTGCTTCTGCATATTTTCACAGGCGGAACTTCAGGTAAACCATCGATTTGTAAACCAACTATTTTTTTTCATGTAAGATTAGATAAATAACACTAAAGTTTGATCTTTGAGATGAGACTTCGCTCATTTTTTACATCAATATGCTTGATTTATTATGAGACTCATTAAAAGTTCACCCCAAACACAGAAAAACACTGACAAAAAAAAAAAAGAAAAAAGAAAACAAACATTTTCATGACAGTTTAATACATTTCTCTGAAATTTAAAAAATTATCAAAGACAGAAATTTTGCTATTGTTTTAAAACATAAAAGTGAAAAAAACAGTACATACCATCATTCAAACAAAGTAATTCACAGTACCAGAGCTGCCTGTGGCATAGGCAGGATAGGCAAATGCTAAGGGTGCTGTCCATCAGGGGGCGCCAGCGCCACTGCACCAGCAGCACAGATGGGAAAGAAGAAAAGGTGTAACTTTCACTATTTTTCTAAGTAGAGGTACTATATAAGCAAAGAGGAATTACAGTTGTGCACAGTATTATTTACTTATTGGTGTTTAAAGTTCTGGAAAATAAAAGTGCTCGTACAATATCTGCTTTTTATCACTTAAACCAGCGCTTTTCAAAGTGTGAGGCACGCCTCCCCTGGGGGGCACCAGAGGGCTTCATTGGAAGCGCGGCAAGCTTTTTGTCCCGTACCCGCAGCGGGGCTATACAGAGTGGTCTGAAGTATTATGCGCATTATTTTACTCATAACAGCAGAACATTACACCTGAAAAGAAAGCTGTGAGTGAGCACCGTCCCCCCAGGTCCGACAGTACGGGTGAACACTGGCCTATCCGACACACAGATGCGCAGCTTGCTATCACCATATCTTGGTACGCAAATGAGCGTTGCAGTGTTTCATCAGGTACACATTTTTTAATTTGGTCGTGCATGCGCTACAGCGCACCGCTTATGTGCACCCCTGTATATGTGTGTGCGTGTGTGTGTGTGTGTGTGTGTGTGTGTGGTGGGGGGGGGGGGTGATTGGATATGTATGTGTGGGAGGAGAGAGTGTGGTGCCCTGTGGGGGTTAGCCCTGGTGGGCCGCTGCCCCCTGTCCGTCCTCACCTTCACTCCTCCTGATGCATGATGGGTGTGTGCTTCTTGGGTCGGGGGCTCTCCTCTGCCCTCCTCTGGACTGGACCGTGGGTGATTGCCTGGGGGAGTGGCTTTGATCTGGGCTCTGGGATGGCCGCCAGTTATCTGGGCAGTGAGGGCCTCTCTGGTCTGCTTCTGGCCCTCTCAGGGGTCAGAGGTCATATGTTCATGAACACTATCACTATCAGAATCATATTGGCATGATCACGCTGTCTACATTGTACCTGTGGACTCAGTTACCTTGTTTTCCTGTGGTGGGTTTGACTAAGGGTGATCTGTAGTAGGTAGGGTGACCAAATCAGAGCTTTTATTGTTACAACAACCAAAGCATTTTGGCAGCATGTTATACACAAAACTTGCCAGCATACAGGCCATATCACTCTTATACCAACCCTTCTCACTCCTGGTCCAACATAACATAAATGAAACTTAACATAAAAAGACCGGAAAAACGGCATCAACGCATAGAAAAACAATTACTTAACACATCTAGAACAAAACAAAGTACATTTTAACTCAATTAAACACAAAATATGGCATGAAATGGCCCAAACAATCTCCTCCCATGATGCCTTGCGGCACAGAACACACAGTATGGCGGCCCCCAGCGGCCCCCGGCAGGAGAAGTACCCAGCTGCAGACAAGACGGTGGCCGCCATTTAATTCACACCGGAAGTCCATACCGGAAAATGTTCATCCGCACCAGATCGGCTTTGTGGATATTCAACCCACAGGTCGACCGGCAGCAACATCCTATTGGAACTCCATATATGGTGAAATAGACTGCAACCAGGCCTGGCTGGCTGGAGAACAGTTCTGCATCAATAATAAAATCAAAGAAATGTCCTTTAAAATTCTTCATAATATTTATCCAGCCAAAAAAACATTGCAAAGATTTAAGTTAGACATAGACTACAGCTGCTGTTTTTGTGCAAAGGAGATGGAAACAATGCAACACCTTTTCTATCAGTGTAATTTCAGTCAAATTTTCTGGGCTAAAGCTGGAGTTTTTTTGTCAAATAGAACCAAACGAACCATTCGCCTCCAGGAGATCCACATTCTTTTCAACACCAACTTCCGCCAAAATATAGAAACAACCCTGTTAACGCAGTTAATAATAATGCTGGGGAGATTTCATATCCACAAAATGAAATGGGCAGAGAAGAAACCGAACTGGAACCACTTTCAAGAAGAACTAAAACTTTACAAAAATGCATTGCTAACATTGGAAACTTAAAGGCTGTAAAGACTCTGGCTTTGATGGAGAAATTCTGCACCGATCTGATGGATCAGTAAATCCCTTGTCCGGTAGCTTATTGTTGTTTTTTTCTATTTTCTTATGAACGTGATATTTTGTTTAATAATGGCTCCCCTGGCAGTAGAGCTGCTGATACCTTTGATTGTAATGACGTGTGAATAGTGTGTGTCTGTTTAAATGTTTTATGTTTGTCTGTATTGTTTAGTCTCTTAATTAATAAAAAAAAAAAAAAAAGATCGGCTTTGTGGAAGTTGTAACTTCTTGCTTCTCTCGCGAGTGAAGAAACTTTTTGCCTGGGGTGTTTGTTTCTCCCCCACACACAAATCCTTCACGTGTAGCCATTATAACCGCGGTTATTTCTAGTAGTATAGAACATTCCAACGCTCCTGAACGCACCATCCGCTGGAGGATTAAAAAACAAAAACAAAAAACAAAACCAAACAAAAAAGAAAAAAAAACTGCGGCTGCCATAAATGTGCGTCTATGCGGAATGGAAGCTCCGCTCCGACCAGTGAGCTCTTTTCTCTGCAACACCATTAACCAAATAACTAATAAATTTAAAATGTGATTAATGAGAGATTTGACCTTGTATGGAAGAACGTTTGCTAAAGCAGAAGGAATATCACGATCTGTTTATCTGTCATTAGCAATGGAGATGAGCCCAGATGTTCTTAAAAAATTAGACAAGATTTCATTTAATTTCATTTGGAAGAAGAAGGTCTACTATGTAAAAAGGGAACTCATGTGAAATACGAGAGCAGACAGGGGATGGAAGGATTAGGTTTTCATTTGCCTGAGCCTGGTTCTGCGAAGGTTTCTTCCTGTTAAAAGAGAGTGTTTCCTTTCCACAGTCGCTTATGCTTGCTCATGTGGATCTGTTGGGTTTCTCTGTAAAAGTCTCTAGAAACAACCATGTTGTAATTGTAATTGGCTTTTCATAAATAAAGCTGAACTGAATTATATGGAATGCGATCCCTAATATATATATATATGTATATATATATATATATATATATATATATATATATATATATATATATATATATATATATATATATATATATATATAATATGGTGGATGTAATTAGTACATCCATGTAATCAGTTCCTGCTTAAATGTAATTATAAATAGAGAAAATCCCCCTGCGCTCTATAATTTTCACAAACAGGCGTTGCTCTCCTGGAGGCTGATCTAAAACCAGCTGCTCTCGGGAACAATGAAAGTATCACACACTAAAACACAACTTTATTTTTCAAAACCTGATTTGATAATGGGCAAATCAATTAATAAACAAACTCGGAGAAATAATCATCTATAACGAATTAATCACTAAATACAAAATCTCACTTTCACAAATGGAATATAACATTATTGTTTCAGTGATACCAAAAGGCTTGATTCATCTATTAATAGGATCAAAATTCAACCCACAAACTCAGAAAATTGAAAAGCAGATAATTATAAATGGAATGGATGTAAATGAATGTTCAAACAAATTGATCTGAAGCAATATTGGGCCCACAGGTCGACCTGCAGCAACATCCTAGTGGAACTCCATATGTGGTGAAATAGACTGGAACCAGGCCTGGCTGGCTGGAGAGCAGTAAAAAAATAAAAAAAAATAACCTTTAAAATCCTTCATAATATCATTGCAAAGATTTAAGTTTGACATAGAATACAACTGCTGTTTCTGTGCAAATGAGATGGAAACAATACAACACATTTTCTATCAATGTAGTTTTAATCAAACCTTTTGGACCAAAGCTGGAGGTTTTTTTTTTTTTTTTAATCAAACAGAACCTGTAAAGATGCTGTAAACACTCTGGCTTTAATGGAGAAGTTCTGCTCCATCTGATGGATCAGTAAATTCCTTGTTTGCTGTTTCCTTTGCTTATTGTTGTTTTTCTATTTTATTATGAACGTTATTTTTGTTTACTATTTTCTCCTCTGGTGGTATAATTGGATATGCTTCATGTAATAACGTGTGAATGGTGTGTGTGTGTGTGTGTGTGTGTGTGTGTGTGTCTAAATGTCTGATGTTTGTTTGTACTGTTTGTATTCTATAATCTCAATTTAAAAAAAACACGTCAACTTCCGGTATGGACTTCCGGTATGAACTTCCGGTATGGATTGCAAATGGCGGCCATCGTCTTGTCTGCAGCTGGGTGCTCTTGCCCGGCAGCCCCTGCCGCCGCCACAATATACTTAAATGGCACAAAACCAACAGAACACATTGATGCCTTTTAACATTAAATAACAAACTGGACTAGTTTGATACTTTGCAAACTCAATGCAGTGCTAATATGAGCTCTGCCAGACAGAATGAGATGACTAATAGGAGTTTTGCTGATACTTTCAAGCTATTTTTATAATGTTAATACTGATATAAAGGCTGAGATGTTTTATTAAAACTGGTCTGGTATGTGTCTATGTTACTGATTTGAACTGGTAAGAGTAACTGCTTGTTATTCTTTTGGAGGAGCGATAAAACCAATATTAAGATGGTTATTAAGAAAATACTACCAGTAAAACAACTGAAATAAACAAATGTATTCCTTGGATACACTTGATGGAATGAAACACATGAAAGTCTTCAAAACTGAAATGATAAACATAACTTGAGTTTGATAAACTTTGTAAGTATTCCTTACCTGAATTTTCTCTATAACCTACAAATTTTAAATAAAAGTGAAAATACATTTCTTCAAAATAAGACAACACCTGAATTATTAAAAAGAAAAAAAAAAAAACAAGAAAAGAAAAAGTAAAGATTTATTAGGTACTTTCGGAAAAAAATCTTCAATAATCAATGATGGTCTCCTATTGCCGTTTCACAGTAACAACAATCAGTCAAACAGTTGGATCCTCCGTCTCCCACGACGAGGCGTTCTGTTTTATTTTCTGCTGGATTCTGATTAAAGTACATCCATAAATCACTGCGTCTTTTCCTCCCGCCAAGCCCTGGTGAAAGTTATTCCACGCTCTCAAGTGTGCCAGTGCATGCAATGCAGGCATGGCCAAACAGGAAGCAGCTCGTGAATTGCTGATATTTTGAGAGTAAAGCAGCCGATCTGCATGAACAAGCTGGGGGAATCGCATTTGTTTTAATTTATTTTGAAAGTCAAAATACTGACATTTTCGTCTTGTCTCGTCTCATTAACGAAAACAACAGATAGTCTCATCACATTTCCATCTTTAAAGAGATATTTTTAGTTCGTCACATCTTGTTTTAAGTCATGACAAAATATTTTCGTTGTCATCGTTAACGAAAACAACAGTGTTTTATGGTGGCGGTCTTCTTAATTCTCCAGAAGTTCAGGCCACAGCACAGGCCAATCAACAGCAGGCCTATCGTCATGAATCCAAAAATGTAGACATCTTCTATGTCCTCCATGGACAGGGGCGCCAAGCATGTGACCCCTCTCCAGTTGCCCCGAGAGTCGATCAAATACTCAGCATGTCGGGTCCCGTCCGAGCAGGAAGGATCCCCCGCTCCTTTGCTTCTTTGTTGGAAAAAATCATATGAAATGCGTTGACAGCCCAGCTGATCAATTCCATGGTTGATATTTTGGTTTGTTCAGAAAAATCAAGTCAAGTGATTACTCCAGTCAATCAGATGAGGTAAAGTGCAGCAGCAAGCAGAGACAATAGGGAGGGGAGAAGAAAGTAGAGCAGGGGTTGGCAACTTGAATTGGCATCGGGCCAATTTTTGTTTGGGCACCTGAATCGCAGGTGGGTATGGGAAGGGGGGGGGGGGGCGCATGGAGATAATGTTTTTTTTTTCAAATCTAAACAACTATCCAATCTTTAACGTTAAAACATTCATGTCAGAAATTCAGTGATTTCAAAAAGTAGCTTGCATTTGTCACAGACTGCTGCTCATAACTTCATTGTCTACTGCTTCACTCAGTTGAGTCAAAGAAAACAAAAAACACTGAGCTGAATTATGAAATACTTGACAATAGCAGCCTGGAGTTACTGTGTCGGCTGTCTTCAGTCACCAATGTGTTGAACAAAATGTCTTTTAAGACAAACAATGTGTGCACAATGTGAAAAGTACATTACAATAAATAACTAAAATTCTGTACTGCCAACAATTTAGGACCATCTCAATGTTGTGAAGGATTGCTTTTCCTTAGAAACGAATATATAGAAGCACCGACTGTGAGTATTTACAAATGTTTGACGAGACCTCTGATCTGAAAAGAGCCGGATTGTGACTTTGGAACCTGAATGCCTCACAGCTGAGTGACAGTCAGCTGCTGCATCAATCACTCCTGAGAGCAACACCATGATCACTGAACAACAAGATGAAGACAAAACAACAAGCAGAACAGTAAACAGCCACGCTACACCCAGAAATGAAACCTACCAGAACAATGTTTCCCTCGTTCTCTCCAAGCCGCCACTACACTCAGATACTTCCTCTCAGAACTGAACTGTCCGTCAATAGCAACCTTTCTCATTCTGTCTGAGACGCTCAGCGTTTAAATCTTCTTTTCACCTTCTCAGAAGTTGAGATGTGTCCCCTCGACTGATATTGGAGGATGAAGGAATCGTTCATAGCCAGCTCGTTTGGTGGTGGCTAACAGCTAATCCAACATCTGACTGAGACGCCGGTGGCATTGAGCAGCATGCTACTGTTACACAATGTCCCTGAAAGCACTAAGGTGCTGCACAGCACAGGTTGTTCACTGACGCAGATGGTTTTAAGGTGTTTCACAGGTAATAAAGGCGGTTTAGGAGGAAATGGATACTGACAGGCGTTACTGCCTCCGTGAAGCAGCTCTCAGATTTTGAAAATCATCTAGATCCAGATATTATTGTTCGAGGGCCAGAAGTGGCCTGCAGGTTGCCAGTTTGCTGACCGCTGGCATAGAGAGTAATTAAAAAAGCATTGGCCTCCTCCGATAGCCAAGGAAGAAAAAGACTACTATGAAAGCTACTATATCCAAGTTATATATAAGTTGGAACACCAAGCACTTGTAATCTTGCATGTTGTCCAGGCGATGCTCCTTTTAAATTATCCTCACACAAGTTCACAGTGCACAGGTTAAATTATTCAACTTTATGCTTCCACAAAGGTGTTTTTTTTTCTTTTTTTTCTTTTTTTTTTACCAACAGAGGTGGATAAAAACGAGTATCAACAACACCACCTGCAGTCACCACACACTTAGGACCACAGTACATCTCACTGGATCACATTATCACACCAATTAGTAACTACATAGGGGATCTTTCATGAGTACATTTCAAATAAATTTCAATCGTTGTTGCTCACATTTAATCGTAAGATGAACTGAGTTGTGCACAAAAATGTTTACTTCTGCAGGGATTGTTATCATCTCAGTTCACAGAATATTTTCTTTCAGGTCAGCCTGACAGCAGCACACCATGGCCAACTTTTCGAACTGTGAGCCGCTCAAGCATGACCCCACTATGTTGTGTTGAGGGAGAAGTTCGCCTCATTAGAGGAAACAGCTCCTGCTCTGGCACAGTGGAGATCTTTCACTTTGGACAGTGGGGGACGGTGTGTGATGATTCCTGGGACCTGCTCGATGCTGAGGTGGTGTGTAGACAGCTGGGCTGTGGCAGAGTCCTCTCAGCACCAACAGTGGCACACTTTGGACAAGGCAGTGGACCCATCTGGTATGATAATGTCATGTGCACAGGCAGTGAAACTAAGCTGTTTGAATGTCGGCACCAAGGGATTGGGTCTCATAACTGTGGCCACCATGAGGATGCAGGTGTCGTCTGTGAAGGTAAGTAAAGAACTGTGCAGTTAATGAGTATATTTTTGAGCACTGAGTCATCTGTCTTCCTTTTTTGTTTCCTGTCAGCTGCTTCACCAGTGAGACTTGCCAACTCTGGAAACCGCTGCTCCGGCAGAGTGGAGATCTTCCATGCTGGACAGTGGGGGACAGTGTGTGATGATCACTGGGACCTGGACAATGCCAATGTGGTGTGCAGACAGCTGGGCTGTGGAGCAGCTCAATCAGCTTTATCTAATGCAGCCTTTGGACCTGGCAGAGGACCCATCTGGTTGGACAATGTCTTTTGTTCTACAAATGATTCTTCTATATCAGACTGCAGACATTCAGGGTTTGGAGTCCACAACTGTGGTCACCATGAAGATGCCAGTGTTCTTTGTGAAGGTAATCAATTATGAATACATTTTGAATAGTTTCAATTGTTGTTGCTCACATTAAAATGTAGGATGAACACAGTTATACACAGAAGTGCTGCAAAGACTGTTGTTACCATCTTCTAAGTTTCCATAATATTTTTTTTCAGGTCAGCCAGACAGCACAAGCACACCATGGCCACCTTTTACAACTGAGAGGAGCAAAAACATTCCGATTGTCCCAACATCTTTCTCAGCCCCACGACCACCTCTCAGCATAACGTCACGACCTGGTAATGAGTCACAAGTTGAGGGAGAAGTTCGTCTCATTGGAGGAAACAGCTCCTGCTCTGGCACAGTGGAGATCTTCCACCTTAGACAGTGGGGGACAGTGTGTGATGACTTCTGGGACCTGCTCGATGCTGAGGTGGTGTGTAGACAGCTGGGCTGTGGCAGAGTCCTCTCAGCACCAACACGGGCACGCTTTGGACAAGGCAGCGGACCCATCTGGTATGATAACGTCATGTGCACAGGCAGTGAAACAAAGCTGTCTGAATGTGAGCACCTAGGAATTGGGTCTCACAATTGTGGCCACCGTGAGGATGCAGGTGTTATCTGTGAAAGTAAGAACAGATTTGTGCAATACATTGACACCACAGAGTGTGTTTTTGCACACCTACTCATCTGTCCTCCTTTTATTTTCCTGTCAGCTGCTTCAACAGTGAGACTTGTCAACTCTGGAAACCGCTGCTCAGGCAGAGTGGAGATCTTCCATGCTGGACAGTGGGGGACAGTGTGTGATGATCGCTGGGACCTGGACAATGCTAATGTGGTGTGCAGACAGCTGGATTGTGGGAGGGCCCAATCTGCTTCATCTAGTGCAGCCTTTGGAGCTGGCTCGGGGACCATCTGGTTGGATGACGTTCATTGTTCTGGAAATGAGTCATCTATATTAGATTGCAGGCATTCAGGGTTCGGAGTCCACAACTGTGGTCACCATGAAGATGCTGGTATCATCTGTGAAGGTAAGTACAGATTTGAGCAGTTAGAAATACCACAGAGTCTGTTGTGGCTCACCTATTCATCTGTCTTCCTTTCTTTTCCTGTCAGCTGCTTCACCCGTGAGACTTGTCAACTCTGGAAACCGCTGCTCAGGCAGAGTGGAGATCTTCCATGCTGGACAGTGGGGGACAGTGTGTGATGATCTCTGGGACCTGCTCGATGCTGAGGTGGTGTGTAGACAGCTGGGCTGTGGCAGAGCCCTCTCAGCACCAACACAGTCACACTTTGGACAAGGCAGTGGACCCATCTGGTATGATAATGTCATGTGCACGGGCAATGAAACAAAGCTGTCCGAATGTCGGCACCAAGGCATTGGATCTCATAACTGTGGCCACCATGAGGATGCTGGTGTTATCTGTGAAAGTAAGTGCAGATTTGTGCAGTACATTGACACCACAGAGTGTTTTTTTGCACAATTACTCATCTGTCTTCCATTCTTTTCCTGTCAGCTGCTTCAACAGTGAGACTTGTCAACTCTGGAAACCGCTGCTCAGGCAGAGTGGAGATCTTCCATGCTGGACAGTGGGGGACAGTGTGTGATGATCGCTGGGACCTGGACAATGCTAATGTGGTGTGCAGACAGCTGGACTGTGGGAGGGCCCAATCTGCTTCATCTGGTGCAGCCTTTGGAGCTGGCTCGGGGACCATCTGGTTGGATGACGTTCATTGTTCTGGAAATGAGTCATCTATATTAGATTGCAGGCATTCAGGGTTTGGAGTCCACAACTGTGGTCACCATGAAGATGCTGGTATCATCTGTGAAGGTAATACAGATTTGAGCAGTTAGAAATACCACAGAGTCTGTTGTGGCTCACCTATTCATCTGTCTTCCTTTCTTTTCCTGTCAGCTGCTTCACCAGTGAGACTTGTCAACTCTGGAAACCGCTGCTCAGGCAGAGTGGAGATCTTCCATGCTGGACAGTGGGGGACAGTGTGTGATGATCTCTGGGACCTGCTCGATGCTGAGGTGGTGTGTAGACAGCTGGGCTGTGGCAGAGCCCTCTCAGCACCAACACAGTCACACTTTGGACAAGGCAGTGGACCCATCTGGTATGATAATGTCATGTGCACGGGCAATGAAACAAAGCTGTCCGAATGTCGGCACCAAGGCATTGGATCTCATAACTGTGGCCACCATGAGGATGCTGGTGTTATCTGTGAAAGTAAGTGCAGATTTGTGCAGTACATTGACACCACAGAGTGTTTTTTTGCACACTTACTCATCTGTCTTCCATTCTTTTCCTGTCAGCTGCTTCAACAGTGAGACTTGCTAATTCTGGAAACCGCTGCTCTGGCAGAGTGGAGATCTTCCATGCTGGACAGTGGGGGACAGTGTGTGATGATCACTGGGACCTGGACAATGCTAATGTGTTGTGCAGACAGCTGGACTGTGGACCGGCCCAATCAGCTTTATCTGGTGCAGCCTTTGGACCTGGCAGTGGACCCATCTGGTTGGATGAGGTCTACTGTTCTGGAAATGAGTCATCTATATCAGACTGCAGACATTCAGGGTTTGGAGTCCACAACTGTGGTCACCATGAAGATGCCAGTGTTGTATGTGAAGGTAAGTGTATTTTCATGCTTCAAGATATATTAAAGGTCTAATACACGATTTTCTAGAAAAGACGAAGCCCCACATCTGTTACTCACTTTTTGAACAACGCGCATGCGCCAGACCATCCGCCCAGCTCTCCTGCTTCTCCCAGGAAACGCGGAAGTGTACGAGCGTGATCTCCTCTTCTCCGGCGTGCACGGCTCTGTTTACAGTTTCTGCGATCCGCCTCGCTCATAAGTAAAGCTTTTTTTTCCGAAACAGTTACAGTTTCATTATGTCAGACTCGCCATCGGTAAGTACTAGCTCAGAAGCTCACCGGCTACATAAACACTCTGAATGCGCATGCGCAAAAGGGAGAAGCTGATTGGGCGCAAGTATGTAGAACCGCCTTACGAAAGCAGCTCGTCAGAATGATTGACAAACAGACCCACCAATTATTTAGGTGATCCATCCGGAAATCAAAATGTTGTATTACACTTTTAACAAGAAATTTATTTTTGATCTCCAGAAATCCCCACACTATTTTTTTGTTAATGTCCTCCTCTTTTTTTCCTTTCTATTTTCTTTTTCTTTAGCTTCAGAACCACCTCTGGATGCTATTCATCTTTACTGTCAAGAGAGCAAAATCCAAATACAAGTGGAGGCAAGTCGCCTGGTAACCTTTGGATTCGACCCATTCTCTGGACACTTGACTGATCGCAACTGCACCTGGGTCAGAGAGAGCTATGGCTGGATTTGGTATGAAGTTGATACTCAACCAGAAGCCTGTGGAAATTTAATGGAGGTAATTGTTCTTTCTTTAACTAATTTACCTGTGTGTCGTGCTCCAGCTTCTCCTGACTCGTCTGAAACCATATTGTTAACGATGATGCCTGTTTTTAAACTATTTGCTCATCTGGAGAGAAGATAGTTTTTAAAAGAAATTTAGTTGAGACTCTCAATCCAATGAGAAGTTTTATCTGATCTCTCCATCATCTGATGAGGAGAAAATCACCACTGCTGTTTATGGATGTCTGGGCACATAAGCAATAATCATTTTAATATTTCCACATTGTTATAATACAGTATTTATTGTTAAACTGCAGATTGTCCTGTCAGTTCAAATTTTTTTTGAACATACTGTATTTATCTTCCTGGCGAGTTTACTATGAACTTCCACCTATACTATTGTTGCCGTGTCTTTCTTATCTAACGTAACCATTCACCTTATTTAGTATTTAATCATGTCTTTCAGACCAACCTCACACATGTGACATACGTCAACAATATATTCATCTACTCAGCACAAAACTCATCCTTCAGTGTTCCACATCGAGTCCCCATCTCCTGCACATATCCTCTGGATTCAGACAGCACCCTTGATGTGGCTGTCAGGCCAGTCCTGGAGTAAGAAAACCTTTATTGAGCCTTCACTGACATAATTTACTATTCGTCAGTAACATTTGTAACTGTAACAGACAATTTTGGCTCCTGTGACAGTGGTTTTTTATTTTATTTATTTATTTTTACACTTAGTTTTCCTTTCTTTTTCATCGTCATTCTTATTTGGCTGGGTACAAATTTAGTTACCTAATCATCATTATTATAACGGTTACTGTTCATAGAATCTCAGTTTTACTTTATGTTACATTTATTTATGGCTTTTACAGCTTTATACCTGGAAAAGAAAAAGATCCCAAACTTGGTGACCTTCAGAATGTGATGATTTGTTCATCAGAATTCATTCTGTCTTCTTTTGCTTTGGAATTTATCCAACAACAATAATGAATCACTGTAAATATTTTTTTTAGAGTTACATTTGTTTAAACATCTTATTTCCTTTGACAGGGAGAATGGTGGCATTTCTGGTTTGGGCAGCCAAGTGAGAGTCGCCATGTCTCTGTACCGTAGCCCCGCCTTCAGTGACACTTACCCACCAGGGTTAGTCATCATCCCAGTGGATTCCCCATTGTATGTGGGGGTCTCTGTGGAGAACAGGGGTCCAGACTTTGCTGTTATTCTGGAGGACTGCTTCGCAAGTCACTCTCTAAGCCCTGAATCTCCTGTGAAATACCCTTTAATCCAGAACAGGTACGTGCACCTCCTCAGCCTCAGCAGAAACCTTGTGGGATCCAGTAACATGTAATGACCCTGATGATCTCCTCCATCTTTTCTTCAAGGTGTCCCGTTGACCCTCGGCAGGTGGAGGTGATTGAGAACGGCAGATCAACTCGGGCTCGTTTCTCTGCTCTGTTTGTCCTCCCAAATGGAAAACACGGAGACGTGTATCTTCACTGCAACCTCACCCTCTGTGACATGAGGAAGTACAGCTGCTTCACTGTGAGTCACAAATTTCACTTCATCAAGCATCAGAATCTGTCCATCCATCTGACCGACTGATAGATAAACTTCTTTTTTGGCCCTTATTCTCATCCATAATAATCATTCTCTCTCTCCTCCTCCTCCCCTCACCCTTCTGTACCTTGAAGTCTTGCAGTAGGAGAGCAAGTCGTTCTGTTTTCAACTCTGCTTCAGGGAGTTCCATCTCTGTTGGGCCAATCATGTGTAAGTCTAACAACCACTCACACCTTGAGAATAATCTGTCCTCACAGAGGCTAATGTTTGAATTAATAATACACTTTTTTTCCTTTTAATGTGCAGGGTCTGATTAAGTGGCATGAGTTCCATGAAAAACAATACCAAACCCAACTGTGGCCTTTGTGATATTGTTTTTTATTCCATCGATCCATCCATTCATTTTCTGTCGCTTATCCAGGGCCAGGTCGCAGGGGCAACAGTCTCAGCATTTTTATTCATAATCCCAAAATAAATGTTTTCACTGTGGAGCCTGAAATCCTTCTTCTTCTATTTTCTGTCATTTCCAAATATGTGCAATGGGAAAAACAAAATAAAACAAACAACAATAAAAAAAAACCCTGAAGTTTCCATAAAATTGTATTCTTCATATCCCCTTTTTTATTTTCATGGTGGCCTGGGGTGAGTGGTCGAAAGGCATTGTGGGACATGTTCTGTTGGGGGATTGTTTCTTGGTTCAAAAGCGATTGTGTTGTTGTTCTTAAAGGTGCATTAAGGAGTTTTTCAACTTAAAATTACTTATTTTCCACCATAAATGTGTTACAAATATTCATTGATTTGTAGAACATGCCCTGATATATTCATTGCAAGTACCTCTAACAGCGTTAAATTATCACTTGAAAGTCGCAGTGCCGGTCCGGCACCAGAATTTTTTTGTGGAAAATTTGAGATGATGTGACATAATCCGCGCTCCCGCTGGCCTGATTTCCTTAGGTTTCGTTTTGTCTGCCATTACTCCGCCAGATGCTTAGCAAGTAACAACTGAGCAGTAGGAGGATGGATCTTCCAGAAAGTAAGAAAAGACCGGCTTCTGGCGCTGCCACAGCTCCAGCAGAGACCCCATGAGGCAAAAGAAACTTAAATTTTACTCGAGCGCTACTTAAAGAGTGAGGAAGGAGTTCCCTTCTTCCTTGCATGTTAGAGATATGCGGATGGCTCATTTTTCCGCTTCTAAAAATCTCCATCTGCTCGCTATCCGCCTACACAAACGATTTTTATCAATTTTCAAAACTGAACTCGCCCGCCATCCGCAGAATAGTCTTTAGGTGTATTGAAGATGCTTTGGCTATTAAAATGTTGCTTTTTTTTTCTTTTTTTTTTAATTTGAGTGCTTCAACTGCAATCCGCCCGAATGTAATTATTAAAATCTTAATTTTTTGGCACGTCATCCACCCGATCCGTGGTTACCCGCGGGCTCCGTGGGTGCGACCGCAATCCGCGCATCTCTCGTGCAAGTACATGGACGCAAGCCACAGGCACGAGCGTTTCACTAAGCTGCAGTTACGTCCAAGGCCTGCAGGGGCCGTTGTTTCGCATGAAACGTGCAAACTCTGTAATGCACCTTTAAGTTGTTGTTTTGTGCCATGATCAGTTATGTTGTTCACCGTTTATTGTGTTATTTTGGCCAGGTTTTGTGGTTTATAACGGGAGTAATATTAGTATTACTGCGGCATAAGATGCTGTGTTTGTGATGTGTTTGTGTTCTGTAATACAAGTGGTTGGTGCAAGCGGTTTATTTAAAGGTGTAATACAACATTTTGATTTCCGGGTGGATCACCTAAATAATTGGTGGGTCTGTTTGTCAATCATTCTGACGAGCTGCTTTCGTAAGGCGGTTCTACATACTTGCGCCCAATCAGCTTCTCCCTTTTGCGCATGCGCATTCAGAGTGTTTATGTAGCCGGTGAGCTTCTGAGCTCATACTTACCGATGGCGAGTCTGACATAATGAAACTGTAGCTGTTTCGGAAAAAAAAGCTTTATTTATGAGCGAGGCGGATCGCAGAAACTGTACAGAGCCGTGCACGCCGGAGAAGAGGAGATCGCGCTCGTACACTTCCGTGTTTTCTGGGAGAAGCAGGAGAGCCGGGCGGATGGTCTGGCGCATACACGTTGTTCAAAAAGTGAGTAACAGACGTGGGGCTTCGTCTTTTCGAGAAAATGTTGTATTCCACCTTTAACCCGGGTCTCCTCCCATGTGGAACAGGCTCCTAGTTCTGCTCCTTTCTCTCGTTTCAATGTACTTTCATTGTATTACTACTTGTCACTGATGATTGTTCCTCTTGTAGCCTATGTGCTCTCTGTATATACATGAAATGTATGTATATGCAAGAAATTGTCTGTCCTATCTTCTCTTTCTGTCCCCTCACCCCAACCGGAATAGAAAGCCGCCCCCTCTGAGCCTGGTTCTGCAGGTTTCTTCCTGTTAAAAGGGAGTTTTTCCTTTCCACAGTCAGTTATGCTTGCTCATCTGGATCTGTTGGGTTTGCTCTGTAAAAGTGTCTAGAAATGACTATGTTGTAATTGGCACTTCATAAATAAAGCTGAATTGAATTGAATTGAATTGAATTAATAAAGTCGGAATTGTGAAATCTCAAATCGCTATTATTAATCTTACAGCCAATATTAATTTCAAAGAAACTATCAAGCTCGTCTTCAAGTAATTTAAGAAAATTAGGATTTTGAATTAAAGCCCCAATTAGTCTCAAAATACCAATAAATAATTGTAAAACCCAAAGACCCACAGTTTGAATAACTCACCGGTCCAGAGGACGTGATTTCAAAGCAAAACAAATTTAATTAAACCATGAAAGTTAAAATGAGCAGACTAATTCAAGTATGAATGGGGTTTCAGGCCGGCCAAACAACTAAACTGGGACAGGGCTGGGGCTTACCACGACTGCAGTGACGAAGGGGGGAAGGATCCGAAAATACACAGCACCCGTGACACAGCAAACACAAGCAAAAAAGGGACCACCACCAGGGAACCACTGCTGCTCCGGAGCCCCCGGCACCTGTCAAGAGAGACACAAAAAAACAAAACAATTAAAAACCATGCAAAGATGACAGCCGTCATACCCCAAAAGAATCCTGTACCTGAACAACAAATATTCACAAGAAAAGAGAACAAATCAATTTACACACAATTATGAAGACAGTAATAATTACAAAATACTTAGCAAAATAAAGAAAACAAAAGGAATTGAAAGCATTGACGCTAAAATAATTACTCACAAACTGAACAACTCAACAAAAGAAACAAGGAAAAAGGGAAATTAAAAGAAATTGTGCCTCTGCATTTGTAAAACACCAGAGCCGGGCACGTGGATATGCTCTTAGGTGCTGTGCAGGTTGGTGGCACTCAGTGAGGAGCCCAGATCATTCATCAGGAAAGGGGAGCAACAGAGTGTGCTGAGGAGTCAGAGGCACGATGATTAAAGTGCAAAGCGAGCACAGAGAGGGAGCCAAAACAGCAGTGCAGGCCCAGAAGTGACCGCAGATGATGACTGCACACTGGCAGCAGGAGGAAGAGCACACACAGCCAAAACTCAGCAGTGGCGGCTGTAGGAAAATGTGCCACACCCATACGGCCTCCAAAGCAGCCAAAGCACACTTCTGCCGGCTCCATGAGGGAGGAAGATGAAGGGCAAACCAGGTGTACTTACGATTAGACGCTCAGTGATTATCAGCCACACTGCCTCTAGTTGAAGGGAGTACAACTCCCCACCTTGCCACATTGTGTTTCGGGCCTTTTCTTGTGCAGCCATGATCAGTGCCTCTGTGCCATCTTTCAATCCTGCCTTTTACAGATACTGGTATGTTTTCTCTATACCAGCGACTTCTTCAATTTGTTGGTGGTACATGCCATGGGCTTACAGTCAAGTCAGCCAACTGTCAACTCGGCCTGGTCCCAGGAAACAGCCAAGTCGGCACATAGTGAAGTCGGCATATAGCCAAGTCGGCCCCATGCAAACTCGCGCGAGGGCTCTCAATTGGATGAGTTGGTCGGGGCCAACTTGACTGTAAGCTGCTTACCAACTTGGCCAAAAGCCTCTTTTGTCACTCACTCACGCCACATTGTATTTCTCACGCTGAAAAAACAAATAAAGTTAAATAACCGGGAGAAACCAATTATGTCTGCAAGTGTCTTTCTTACTAAAAGGAAAGTGGCGGGCTAAAATAGCGCAATAAACAATGACAAAAATAATTGTTATCACGTGAGTCTGCTGGAGAGTGAGGCCCCAGGGAGCCAGCCACACCCACCCTAGAACACCCCGGCACCCACCGACCCAGGCCCACAGAGCCCCCCCCCCGCCGCCGCCACAGTCCCAACCAGCGGCCACCCCACCCCCATCCAAACCAAACATGAAGACAGCCCCCATTGAAGCAGCCCAGATCCCGACCCCAAGACAGCGCCAACCACCTGCAGCCATCAAGCTCCCCCCCACACCAACAACCAACCCCCAGAGTGATAATGGTATTGCTCTCTTCCGGGGGCACGTCATGATGAGGACTATTGGACCTTGGGTCATCCACTGTGGGTGGTTCCCCTCTTTTAGCAGCTGGGCCATTATGGCTACCAGGCATTCATGGAGTGCAACTTACTACCCTACCATTGAAAGTATACCTTTGCTGGGTTGTTGGAGAATTTAGTTTATTTAATTTTTCACACATCATAATGTAACATAAAATACAGTACATGTTGTATACAGATTTTATAGTAATTTGATGTATTAAGGGGTCACCCCAAAAAAGCTATTTAAATCAACACAAGTAATTCATGTTCAATAAACCTATGTATTTTGTGTTGATAAAGTGTGATTGAAACATGTTTTGATGAAGTAATTTGAGCTGTTGTAACATTTTGATCCTTCGCAATTTTTTTATTCCAACGCCATTCAGTAACTTAACTCCAGCACCATTTGGTCACTTAAATACTACATGTTATTTTCATATTACACGTTAGTATTATAGTCTAGTGTCAAATACAAAATTTTTGAATGGAAGCCAGAACAGATCGTTTGCATTGTTGTCTTCCAAGATGGTTGCGTGTAACCACTAGTAACCTTTGAAAACAAAATGTCTAATTTCACTGCAGTGACAATAGGTAAACAATTGTACTGACATTACTGCTCTACTGAAATACAAATCAACAGTGAATAAGTAATGTCAATTTTATCGACTCAGTCACAGCATAGAAATGGGCACTTTTCTTCTGAAAAAGGTTACAGGCAACCATGTTGGAAGAGAACAATACAAACATTCTGTTATAGGCCTCTGTAGTCCAGATCAAATTAAATAATTGTGTTTGTTAACACTTTGATGCAACTATATAACTGACTAGAAATGCAAAAACATTAGTTACCACAGACTATAATAATAAATGATTGCTGGAATGGCAAACACCGTCCAATAAATGTTGTATAATAAAAATGAACACTTGCATGTCAAAACCTTTATTCAAGAGTCACTGAATAAACAGCAATACAGTGATTGTCAAAAATTCCAACACTGACCTTGTTTCAAAACAGCATCCTTAGAAATGCAAAACTCTTTATGACAACTGAAATAAACTAAACATCCCATTTTACACGACCCTAATGGGACTATTTAGACTGTCTATGGTTCTCCATCTCTTCACTTCAAAAGACAAATAGAAACTAAAATTGAAGAATGCTGCCAATCAGAGAACTTGCAGCACAGAGGAAAAGGGAAAAAAAACTGTCCCCATTCATATGGCAGTTACAGTATAAACACTTAACAAAGAGCACCATGGTTTACAGAATAAACACTTAACAATTAACGCAGTGGTTTGTTGTGGGTTCCTCATTGTTCATCTGGAAATTCAACCTCCAAACTGCAGAAGAGCAAGTGTGAGCTTTAAATAAATGTCCTCTTACCTGGAGATAACCACCTCACATGCACAACAGCAGTGTGCTCTCCTTACTGGAGCAGTTTTGTCTTTAAGTTTTGGGCTTTTCTCGAGAGTTGAGTTGCATCCAACTCCATTAGCACCTTTTGAATCACCTCGAAAGTGTAGCGGAGCTGCGATAGGTAACACATGTTCAAGGAGTAAAACAGTCCAAACAGCATGGCTGTTGCAAGGGCCACATTATCCAGATCCCGAAGAACCACCACACCCTCAATGATGACGCCAACATCAGAAATGTCAACGCCTGCCGTCTCTCTGGTGACGTAGATTCCCACTGTCTTTTTCTCGATGGCACTCAGTGTAGTGGCCTCAGTCATGTCCTAGTGAAAGATAAAACAGTTCTTGAAGATTTTTTTTTAAACTGATCTCTTTTGAATGCAGCAATTCTAATGCTGTAGTTTATTTAAACCCACACTGTAAAAAAAAGTGTGTAAAAAATGCAGTAAAAAAACTGCCAAACAGCAGCAGCAAAGCACCGTCAATTCCAAAATTGTTTATCACCGTAGTAAATACACTGAATTTCTGTAAATCAAGATACAGTGCATAACTGTAATCTTCCAATATATAAAAGACAGACAATTTTACTGTGATCTTTTTGAAGAATTGTATGATTTATGAGGAAAGATCATGAAGAGAAAAGTGGATATTAAGTCTATAATCTGCAGTATTATTCAGGATAAATCACGGATTCCACAGATGTGTACGTTTAAGTTTACAGGAGAAAACCGTTAATCATTCAGCATGTAATGCACCAGTGACAGTCAAATGGCAGCCCGCGGGCTGAACCGCCCAGTCCGGCCCACGACTGGATTGCAACGGGCGCATGCAAGCAGGCACGCACGCACCCCCCGGGCTCACGACCGTACATGCACCCCGCACCTAGTCCAGTCTGCGCGCGTGCATACCCCCCCCAGCCCGCATTCCAAGTGCCCAAAAAACAGTGGCCCGAAGCCAAATCTCTTTGACGACCACTGATATACACTTTTCTACAGAAAGAAAATGTTCAAAATGTGGTGCATATATTGCTGATTTAAAGAAAAACGATATTTCACAATAACATGATATCAGTTGTTCTTAATTAATGTTATTGATTGACTGTTTTGAGCACAACTTGAGCGCATACAATTCATGAGCATATCCTAGAACAGATTGAAGGTATGGGCTGCACGGCGGCGCAGTGGTTAGTGCTCTTGCCTCACAGTCAGAAGGTCCCAGGTTTAAATACTGGTAGGGACCTCTGTGGAGTTTGCATGTTCTCCCCATGTGTGTGGGTTCCCTCTGGGTATTCTGGTTTCCTCCCGCAGTCCAAAATCATGCATGCCAGGAAGAAGCACTGCATTTCCACCGTTTGGACAGTGAATCACTTTGAGGATAGAACACGAACCATTTAGGATTAAATCCGCTAGTTTGATGTTTACCATCGCGACTCGCAGAAGGCTGCTCTGACAACGTGCTAACATCCATGCTAACTAGCACCGGCTCTGCCTCATCAACGAGCCGCGGCTTTCTGATGAAAATACACCTCACCTCTGACCCGCTATGTGTTCACGTATCGACCATAAAGTGTCGCCATTGCAACCGTATCACCAGATGCCATTAAAAGCTCGAGACCGTCTTGGTATCGCTGTTTTGGTGAGAGGAAAAAAAAAGAACACATTTACAGTAACTTTAAGAGCAAATACAATGTCCTGTTCTCACCACAAAAACTTGAGCCCAGTATCCGTCAGCTGACTCCAGGTGAAATGCAGACATGAGTTTGTCTGTAAATCTGCAGCAAAACAGAAAAGACAGAGATGACGGGGGACACGGGAGAGTGAGAGGGGGGAGGAGGGCTATTAGCTTAATGCCGCCGCTGACATTAGCAGAGGCTGTTCAACGTCCAAATCTCGCTAACGCTACGCCGCAGTTAACACACAATGTGACTGAACAGTCAGTTAGCATAGAAATTCAAACAAAAGACCAAAGTATGTTGGAGCGCCGCAGAGGTAAGTTAAAAGAGACATTAACGGCTCCCGCTCCAAAAACTAATTCAAATGAAACATGGTGATAAACAGCGCGAGCAAGTCAACTCACGGCACTCATTTAACGTTAACATTACACGGTGACTCTCAAGACATTAAACGACATTTGGCTGAGATTTTTACTAAACTCTATGAGTAAATACAAATAAATAAATAGAAATTCAAGACTTACCGAACAACTGCAAGCCGTTGGATATGAACGACAAGGTTACGTTCCTCCACCAACAACGCAAAGCGCGCCAGACGGAATCGCGTGCGGTATCGCGATAATTAACATTACTACATTATTGACTCACTTCAGTCGAACATGATCTGAACACATTCATGTACCCTCTCTGCATATCATGTAGTGTCTACACTATACAGTTACGTTTAACTTTATAACATGACCCAATTGTGTTAAATACACCCAAGATGTTTACATAATTCCAAGGGATGGCCAGTTTCTTTTTTTCAGTGTATGGTCAGTAATCGTTTTCAGAACATATCCTTCGCTATTTTTTGTTAGGTAATAAGTTGTTCATGAAATGTTGCGTTGCTTTTTTTATTTTTTCACTTTTTTAACTACAGGCTGTTGATGACAGGAAAAGACCAGGATGCCAGCATGTGGACAGGCTCGCAGCTTTCCTGGTTGAGCTGCAGGAGCGGGCGTCTCTCCGCCTTTCCAACCAGCAGGTGGACACCATCACAGCACTGTGGGACAGCATGGACGAAGCTGACAGGAGGCGGGTTGTACGTGCAGCTCGGCACCAGGAGAGACTGTTGAGTGGACTCACTGTCCTCAGTCAGAGGCAGTATCAAAGGAACAATGGTTACAGGACATGATAAGAAGGTACCTCAAGTCACTCTGATAGAGATAGTTTTTCACTGTAACTGTTCTTAAATCAGTTTTGTTTCTAGTTAAATTTGTGATTTACAGTCTTGTCATTGTTGCTTTTAAATAGTAATTTGGAATTGTTTCGCAATCCACTGTAAATAGTTTTGTAATAGTGTATTATAGTTGTACTGTATTATTGTCTATGATTAAGCAACACAATGTATATTAACACTTATATTAACACTATATTATCACTTCATTTTAGGTTTGTTTAAAATCTTTCAAAGAAAATTGTGTTTTCAATGAATGAAAAAAATGGAAATATGATAAAGGATGTGAATAAGAGTTTCGATTACATGGTGCAATAATAATCACAACAAGAAAACATGTCTTTATTCGGAACATTTTATTTACCCACAGCATTGAAATCCACTACAATATGTATAAAAACTAGAATAAAATTCACATAAACATGTAAAATGGAGCATGATTTCTAATTGATATCTTTCAAAGAACAAGGATGGCAATAGCGTCCTCTCCGGCGATCCTTCATCCCTCCACCAGATGTGAGTATCTTCATCAAACCTCTGGGTGATGTCATCTCAAGCACAGCGGTGTGAGTTCGAATCCCACGAGGATCCACATCTAAATAAGTTTTTGGCATTAAAAGAGAACCGGAGACAATAAAGCATTTATGCAAGTGTATATGACACCAAAATGCTCAATTTTTCCTCTTTTTTCTTTTTCTTTTCTTCTTTTCTCCTTTTTTCTTCTTCCCTCTTCTTCCCCCTTCTCCTCCTTCTTTGTTGGACGAGTGTTCCCCAGCCTGAGTGCAGCCACACATGCCCATAGAGAGAGGGATGTCATTTGTCTTTTCCTTTTAAGCCATTTCAGTAATCCTCTGTGAGAACACAGGACTCCAGTTTTCTGTTGCGTCTGTTGTTAGAAGTCTCCAGTCTGCAAGAAAGAGAAGGAGTTGCAGGAATGTTCAAAATGGTGATTCTTGTCTTCCCTTCAGTCCACAAAATCATCAACTCACTCTGCAGGGTCAGCAGAGCCAGCCGGAAAACCTTCGAGACATTAAATCCGCTCTGGTCTGGAAGCAGTTTGGGGTTTTCCAGGAGAGCCGGAGGAAGTAAAGGGGACAAATGTGTGGACTTCTTTGGAATCAAATCAAATTTTATTTCTATAGTGCTTACAAAAAACCAAAAGGTACCTAAAGCACTTTACAACCAAACCATAAAACAGAACAGGAAAATAGTACATAAAACATAAAACACAGGCTTTTGGTTGTGGAAGGTGCCATAGTGCTGTCGTTTTCAGGAAGATGTAGAATAATTTTACAATATTCTTTACATCATGCTTATTATATTATGTTATTTACTAGGGATGGGACGAGATCTCGTGTCACGAGATCTCGCGAGATCGCAATGCCGCGAGATCTCGCGAGATCGAATGCCGCGAGATTAAGTACGTTTATATAAAGGCAAAAACTCTTTATTAACTGGAATATTGACGGAATGATACATTACATGGCGCACAGCCATATAAACACGTGCAAAACCCTGAATGTGCTCATATTCATATTTAAAAAACCCGGTCGAAAGGGACATGAAATACTGTTCTGCGCATGTTCTATCCGCAAGGAATCTTGGTCTTTTGAGTCCACAAACTACTTGTGATACAGTTTAATTGATACGACATAAAGAAAATGTGCGGAAACGATCGTTCAGTTCTTCTCTTTTATTGAAAAAACGGTGCATCGCATCAATGAACATTTTACCACGTCTTACCGGCTCACACTCTTTTTCTAACAGCATGTAGAGAGAACCTGCAGCGGCTGCGGCGCCCTTCTTCCTCTGTGGTGTCTGTGTAATATAGGTTGAACATGCAAACAGCGCACCTAGTGGCATGAAGTGCAAATGCAGTCATGGCGTCGTCTGTGCTCCGCGGTTTGAATGGGAATAGGGGAACTAGGCGGCCGCCTCGGGCGCTGTGTAGAGCGGAGGGCAACGTGGCCGTACAAGGGGCAATCCGACCAGAAACTCCATGCTCCGACGCTGCACGTGAGTACCGCGCTGTCCCCCACACCTCGGCACCAAACACCCCCCCCCCCCCCCCCCCCCCCCCCCCCGCCCCCTCAGTCTCGTGTCATCTCGATCTCGTGGACTCAATCTCGCGAGATATCTCGTCCCGTGAAATTTGTGTCTCGTCCCATCCCTATTATTTACTATTGTTCATGTAATGCATGTCGCTGTTAGTTATAGTATGCTAGTGGACATAGGCGTAGAAAAGACATGTATCCTTTTTCTGTTCGCCAGCCTGCCATGTTTCATTTTTACGGCAGCCTCTTGGCAGCTGGACAGTTTGTTTTTTCTAAAGTTAAGACTATAGGTCAATTGTCTCTCTGTCTCCCTCTGGTGTAAATGAGGCTCATTGGATAAGAAATGTAACACTATGATTTGTTGCACAACACCTGGCATTTGGAGACTTGGAGGCTGAGAGGGCCTCCCAAGGGGTCACGACATTGACCTTTGTAGCGGGGGGAGCAATTGTGTCTTGACGAAGACTCAACTAAGGCTCAACAAATGGTTTGAACAATTGTGTCTTGACAAAGAATTAATTAAGAAGCAACAAACTCCCAAGAAATAGTATAAATAGATGGAGCGGAGAGTGATCGGCGCGTCAGTTCTTTGGTCGGCCTGGCTGCCAGGAGGGTTTTTTTGGGAATAAAGTCCTCCTTTTGCATTCTGACTCTGACTCTGCCTGATTTTTCCGAGGACAACTACGATTGAAGACTTCAAGAACCAAGTGGATATAATTGAGGATCTTACGTTTTTTCTGGAATATATGTTTGTGGGGTTTTTTTGCACCGTGACTGGCTTAGGATACTTTTTTAAATAAAATTCCACGACAAAGATCATAGACTAGTACAGACAAAAATAATTGTAAACTAGAAAAACAAGACCGCCCTCGTCAGAATTAATAGCCTCTCTGGGTCTTCAGCTTCAATTTAAAATTTTCTCTGGGCTGAAAAAACCCCACCCTGAAAGCGAGCCAAGGTGCACGTCAGTCCAGTTACTGTGGAACCGTGGACTGATGGGGTGGGGGTGGTGGGGGGTTTAGGATGGGGTGCATGGCACAACAGATGGATAATAGCTTCAGGACATGATGTTTTAAAGACAGTAAACAAACCCAGAGATGATTTTTATTGAAATATCTTTTCTTATTCCCAGTCAAATACTTACAGCCGCAAAGGCTTTATGTTGTTTGACCGTTCGATTGTGCACATGTGAGTCTTCCTGGAAGCTTGAATTGTGACCTCAGATTAATTGAAGTACCATGTATTATATTCCTGCATAGTTTTGTTCGAGTGCCAGTTCTGTTTGGAAGTGACCTGTTTCTTTCACTGTTTAATGTGTAACTGATCTGAATCGATGCTGAAAATGGATCAATTTTGTAATTAACCAATCATCAATTTTAATAGAACTGTGACACAGAAACAGGTCTATAAATTGTCACAGCTGTGCTCTGTGGTGACACTGCACGTGTTTCGTACCTGGGTACAGTGTTGTTGTTGAACGATGGAGGTGTCTGGAGGGCTGTTTTTTTCTGGTACTTCTGCATACTTTCACGGGCGGCACGTCAGGTAAACCATCGATTTTCTTTGTCATCTAAGATTAGATAAATAGCCACTGAAGTTTTATCTGTGAGGTGTTTGCTCATTCTTTTAATGTAATGGACTGGATTTATTATGAGACTCTTTAAAAGTTCAACCTCACCCTCAGACAAAAAACAAAAAAAAAAAAAACACCATTAACTTTCACAACAGCTTTCAACAAATTTCTCGAAACCTTAAATAATTAACTCAGACTGAAGTTTTACAACTGGTCAAAAACCAAAAATGTGTGATGTTTTTCGACAGTACAGCATCATTTATGTCACGTTTGAGGAAGGGAGGTAGGCAGGGAGTAGGACCCAAGATGCCAGGCACTGCCGGAGTAGCATGTATAATTCATTTTATTGTCCATAAAAGGGAAACAAACTCTGAGCTGCTACAGCAGAGGCAGGGAAACAGTAATTTCCAGACTGTTACGCAGGAGCTCAGCGTGCAGCTCTCACTGTTGCACTAACTGAACAGTCACACACAGCATGGACTGACATAGCATTATAAGCTCAGAGCACCAGGTGGCAGCAATGACTAACCTTGGGCAGGTGAATGACCTCAGGGCAGGGAACAGCAATCAGACATGTGGAGAGGCCTCAGAGCCTGAAAAGAGAAACAACATTAGAAACATCACAAACACAGACAGGACAAAACATGAAGGATGACAATTCAGACACAAGTTAATTCACGCTGCTTCACAAGGAAATGAAAGAAACTGAAACAAGAATGATTCTTCTGAATATGAAACACTTGATGAACCAGTTCCTGAAGACCTCAGGGCTCTGGATGTTTCACATTTGACGATTAAATCTGAGATGTATCTGGGCCCAAGACCATTCAAAGGTTGAAAGACATGCAAACAAAGCATCACGATTGTTCTTTTTAAATGATCGATCTACACACTTTTGTAATTTGGACCTGGATGCACTGATCAACCTGTGGTACTTGGCATGCCACAAACATAGTGGCAGGTCGACTGTATACTCGAATGTACCAACTATGTAAAAAAATGTACAGTTGGAATACTGAGACATCATATAGCCATTAAAAAATGTCTTGAAAAATATGGCATAAACTCATTTGACTGCTGATGTTTAGTGAATGTATTCATGAGACCTTTCCTTTGCTTTTCCACAGGAACCCAGACCACAGGCTGTGATTCATGTCACGCTGAGGCCTTCTGCCTGGATCAAAAACAGCGAGGTGACACTTTCTCGGGCCATGTTGTTTGTGTAAGGATGGCTTTGTAGGCGATGGTCTGACCTGCTATGATGCAAAGCTGTGCAGTGACTCTTCCTGCTGCAGCCCAGGTTACCACTGGTCACCTGAAAGGGGGTGTGTGGACGTCAGTGACTATTCCCTCCCAGACTCTCCCTCCAAATCAGGTCAGATTTGTTCAATTTTCACATTACTCGATGTAGGTGACAAAATCTGACCTTTCTGTGTTCATTAAATGAAAAATTTTTCTTCAGTGAAGCAAATTTATCTTAGTATAACAAACATAGTTTAGGAGGGTTTTAGCTTTCAAATGAGCCATTTCGAAACCAACGGATGACTTAAAAGTCAGGTGTCAGCTGTTGTTTTTCATGATGGATAAATGACAAGACTTTTGACAGGGACTGTAAAATTGTAGCACCAAGCACATGTAATCTTGCATGTTGTTCGGGGAATGCCCCTATAAAAATCATCTTCACACAGGTTCTCACAGGATACATTGTTGCATTTTAATATTTTCTTTTTTCTTTTTTTTTTTTTTTTGTTTAACATTAGAGGTGGATGACACGGAGTATTCAACAACACCACAAGGGGCCACCGCAAACTCAGGACGACAGTACACCTCACCATTTCACATCACTTCACCATTTGACATAAACACATCACCCAGTAAAGACACAAGAACTGAGAGCAAAGTGCGCCTGACCAACGGAGGAAACAGCTCCTGTTCTGGCAGAGTGGAGATCTTCCACTCTGGACAGCGGGGGACGGTGTGTGATGATTCCTGAGACCTGGTCGATGCTGAGGTGGTGTGTAGACAGCTGAACTGTGGAAGGGCCCAAACAGCTTTATCTAAAGATAAATCTAAAGCTGGAGTTGTCTGTGAAGGTAAGTGCAGATTTGAGCGGTGAGAAACACCACAGTACACTGTATTTTTGCACACCTACTCATCTGTCTTCCTTTCTTTTCCTGTCAGCTGCTTCAACAGTGAGACTTGCCAACTCTGGAAACCGCTGCTCAGGCAGAGTGGAGATCTTCCATGCTGGACAGTGGGGGACAGTGTGTGATGATCACTGGGACCTGGACAATGCCAATGTGGTGTGCAGACAGCTGGACTGTGGAACAGCCCAATCAGCTTTATCTAATGCAGCCTTTGGAGCTGGCAGAGGGCCCATCTGGTTGGACTACATGTATTGCCATCTATATCAGACTGCAGACATTCAGGGTTTGGAGTCCACGACTGTGGTCATTTTGAAGATGCCAGTGTTATATGGGGGTGTAAGGGTATTTTCATCCTTTAACATGTATTAAAATTCATTATATTTTCTATTTTAAAAAAATCTGCACATAAATTAGTTTATCTCAACCTCTTTTCTTTCTTTCTTTTGTCTTTTCCTTTAGCTTCAGAACCTGTTGTTCGTAATTTGGCGAATTTCACCATTTGCTCCAGGAGCTGCGTGAGGATGAGGTTCGCTTTCAGCGGGACTTCCACCTCTCCCGGGCTCAATTTGACGACCTTCTGGTCCGCATCAGCGGTCAGAGTGCTCGTCTGTGATTGGATGACGCGCTGCGTTGACGCTTCCAAAGTTCAATTTTCCCAACTTCAGGCGTTGACACCTGCAACGCGCAACGCCAACGCTCGAAAAGCTCGAAAAGTGACGCTCGAAAAGGGCCTGATGCGCGTTAGGTCCGTTGAAGCTCGTCCACCATCGACATTGAATGTAAAAGCAACGCCTGTGAAGCTTTCAACGCGAGGGAACGCACCATTAATCATCTGTCTTTCAGACCGACCTCACACATGTGACACACGTCAACATTATATTCATCTACTCAGCACAAAACTCATCCTTCAGCGTTCCACATCAAGTTCCCATCTCCTGCTCTTATCCTCTGGATACAGACAGCACCCTTGATGTGGCTGTCAGGCCAGTCCTGGAGTAAGAAAACCTTTATTGAGCATTCACTGACACAATGTACTATTTGTCAGTAACATCTGTAATTGTTAAGATATTTTTGCTGCTGTGGCAATAGGTTTTCTTTACTTTTTACAATATTCTTTTTTCTTGGAGACCTTCAGGATGTCATGACTGGGTAGTCAATATTCATTCTGTCTTCTTTTGCTTTGGAATATTGATACAAGAACAATAATGAATCACTTAATTTTTTTTTGTAGTTATTTGTTAAAACTGTTTATTTACTTTGACAGGGAGGAAGGTGGCATTTCTGGTTTGGGGAGCCAAGCAAGTGTCGCCATGTCTCTTTACCGTAGCCCCGCCTTCAGTGACACTTACCCACCAGGGTCGGTGACCCTCCCAGTGGACTTCCCATTGTATGTGGGGGTCTCTGTGGAGAACAGGGGTCCAGACTTTGCTGTTATTCTGGAGGACTGCTTCGCAAGTCAGTCTCTAAGCCCTCAATCTCCTGTGAAATACCCTTTAATCCAGAACAGGTACGTCCACCTCTTCAGCCTCAGCAGAAACCTTGTGGGATCCAGTAACATGTGTTGGGGTTTAGGATTGGTGATAGGCAATAAATTACTAAAGTATTGATTAGCAAGAGTAACTGATTACTTTAGGTAATTTAGTTACTTATTAATTTGAGTAAATTGTTATTTATCAATTAATAATTGCAGGTCAATAACAGTGAATCGCCAATAACAATCGATTACAACATAATAAACTGTTTAAAGTGAAGCACCAAGTAATTTAACCCAACATCAATTATTATTGATCAGAATAAACAGTTATTAATCCGTCAATAAAGTTGAATAATCAGCTATTTGGGAGTAGACCACGGAGTGATTTAACCATCAAATCATTGATTAACCAGGTGTAAATAAATAATCAATAATGTCGCAAATGACCAATTACTGGAAATGGGTAAATTACAGAAAATGAGCTGAGAGAAGTTGTGAATTATGCATTAAATTAACCTGTGGTTTATTTAATTAAGAATTCTTGGGCACCACCTCTTAGAGGAAAATTAATTACCAACCTTCAGTCTCAAAACTGGAAAGATAATTTATGCTGGTTGTTAATCTTTCAATAAACAACTGTAAAATTATGACAGAAGCATTAGATCGAGCAGACTGTTACACCCAGGAACTTAGTCACAAGACCACCAAAAACAATGAATTGTCCAGTTCAGTTAATTAGCATTTATTTAAAATGTCTGCTTTTAATTAACACATCTTATAACAAATCTGAACAGATTCAAGCATACACCAGAAGTGTGTGTGTGTGTGTGTGTGTGTGTGTGTGTGTGTGTGTGTGTGTGTGTGTGTGGTGTGTGTGTGTGTGTGTGTGTGTGTGTGTGTGTGTGTGTGTGGTCAACCAGAAGGCGAAAAGAGGAGTTACTCTTGCATCACTCGTAGTGTTAATTTTGTCAGCAATTTTCAATTTTTGTTTCAGTCTTAGTCCTTTTCACGCTTCTTTTTTTATTTTTAGTCTTGTTTTAGTCACATTCATCTAGTTTTTGTTAAGTCCGCTTTTAGTCAAATAAAAGTGCAGACATTTTAGTCCTTTTTTAGTCACTACAAATTATAACTATTTTAGTCTACTTTTAGTCAACTAAATGTGTGAGCATTTTACTCTTAGTCAGTTTATATTCCAACTATTTTAGTCTAGTTTTATTCAGTGAAGTTTGTACTTTATAAACTTTAGCTCCAGTCATTCCGCTACCTCAGCACACACACATCAAATGAAAATAAATGTATATTTTTGTCTCTTAATTTTTTTCTATAAAAGACCGAGTTTTTCTTTTCACTTTGAGTCAACACAATCGCAACAATTTTTTCCCTTGTTTTCATGACAGGAAAAAGCTTTGAAAAACATGTCATTCAAAGTTCAACATTTTACTTTTTCTTAATCTGTGGACACCAAAACTAGTCTAATTTTGACCAACAAAACTTGGTTGACATTTTAGTCTAGTTGTAGACTAAAAAGCAGTCAGTGCACATCAACATATTTAACCTCCTAAAAGATTGCATATCAAGACTCACACTTTTGTTTTAAAAAAAATAAAATACCAAAAGTACCGTCTAAGTCGCATATTTATTTTTCATCCAAAAATTTGAACATAAATTATATACAAAAATAAAGGTTTATGTACAAAAGAAAATTGCATACTGGCAGTATTACGATCATTAACCAATGACCACGAAAATTTTAATTACAAATAAAATTGGAAAAACCTTTCCGTTTCGCAACAAGCTCCCAATCAGAGCTACAATGTTGGTACACACTTTTTTTTACATTAGGGAGAGGGTTCTGCTTTGTTTCTCCTTGTTGAGTTTGAGGAAAGCACTTCTCTCCAATGAGGTCCGTGCTCTGTTGCGTCGGCCAGTTGAGATGTCACCAACAACGCTGAAGACACGTTCTGCAAAGGCTTGTGATGCTGGCATTGCTAGAAGGTCTAAGGCAAGAGGTTTGAGATGTGGAAACATGGCATCACTCTGTGAGATCCAAAAGCTCATCCCAGATTCCCCTGAAGCTTCTAACAGCCTATCCTTGTATTTCTGAATCTCCTGCCTGGTTGAGGTGCTGGGCTTTGGCCTCACTCAACGACAACTGGCACTGAAATACGTAAATCTAGGCCGCTTTGGGAAAGTGACGGCCGCCTCACCATGTGCATTTTCCTCAGACACCACTTCTTCACGGGGTGCAGCTGGTGCAGAACTTGCAATGTAATCTTCCACCTTTTTAAGAAGATGCTGAATTTCTTCTTCCTCATTTTCAACAAGGACTTCAGCCGACACACTTGGGTTAAGAAAACACGCAGTTGCAGCAAGAGGTGAGAAAGATTCAGCGGTGGCATCAAGGAAAGATCTGAAGCAAAAGTTGAGATTTTCAGCCATCTTCTGTGCCAGGGAGGCTACATCTTTGTAGTTTCCAGCCTGAGCTAAGGAGAACTCAGACAGGTGACTTCTTAAGTCCAACAGCACAGGCACAACAAAGCAAAGGGAAGTCGTGTCACTTTCAAGCTGCGTTGTGTGTTCTGCAAATAGGAGGAGCAGGTCTTTGATGACAGCCAGCTTCTGCCACTCACTGGCGATCAGACTGTCCCATGTCAGGCTGTCAGCAACTTCTGCCATGCTTTCCTGCAACATTAAATACACATTTTACTGCAGAGAAGTTTTCAGAACACTGGATGTATATCTGGTTTTGAATTATGAACAATAATACTTTCTCAAATTATGTCTTCAACAATGTGATGACAGGGACCAAGCAGTGAAGTAGCTTTTTAAATTAATTTCCATGTAATTACATCGACACATCTATCATATTGTGTGTTATAAATGTACAAATGTAATGTAAATACATTAGTATTTAGGTATAAAACCATTTTAATTCAAAATCTGTCCAATATGTGGTGCTCTACCTTAAGTGCCAGAGCCCAAGACAGCATCAAGTATGTGCTTGACCATCTAGTACAGGGGTGGGGAACCCTGGTCCTGGAGGGCCGCAAACCTGCATGTTTTCCATGTCTCCCTGCTTCAACACAGCTGATTGCAATGAGGCTCGTTATCTGGCTTTCTGCTGGACTTGGCCATGAATCTTGATTCGATTCAGGTGTGTTGAAGCAGGGAGACATGGAAAACATGCAGGTTTACGGTCCTCCAGGACCAGGGTTCCCCACCCCTGATCTAGTAGGACAGTCTTTTGTTAAGGTGAGTCCTGTCTTCTGCAGCAACCTCTCAGTGGCAACAGAGGACTTCCGGAAAAGCTTCACAATGTGGCTGAGTTTAGAGATGAAATGATTTGGTATTACAATTTCACAAAAAAAAATTAAAAATGCAGGGATGAAATTGTGGGGATTTTTTGATTACAATATAATAAAGATTAGTATTCTATATCTACCGAAGTCTGCTCAGCAATCTCTGAATTTTCGGTTCCTTCTGCACCATGTTGACAACAAGCTGAAGTGTGTGGACCACACAGGGAGTCCTCTCCAGGCTGTCAAAGCTGCATCTAATGGAAAGTCAAACACAGAACACATTGACCACTCAGTAATGCATATTGGAGAGGCCCTCTACTATGAGAATATGAAGCTAATTTATCATTGTATTCATTCAGACATAAATGTCACTTGGCAAAATACTATTCATGCTAATAAAATATATACACCGACTGACCCAAAGGTGAGCGGTGCTCCCTCTTCTCCTTGTTCCTCCTCTTTTTCACTCTCCTCCTCAGAAGTGGAGGTACTGTCATCTTCCTCGTCATTCTTCCCAGGAAAGGCAGCAACCATATTGCTGCCATTGTCCGTAATGATGATTAGGATCTTCTGTCTGGGGATCCCCCATTCTTCCATACATTCATCCAAAAGAGCAGCTATTGATACAGCAGTGTGAGGATGCACCATCTGCTTGAGATTGAGGAGAATATGTTCTGCCTTATTGTCCTCAGGGTTGAAATAGCAACCGCTTACTGCCAAAAAGGATGCTGTGAGTCCTTTTTTTGTCCAAATGTCCATTCCAATGGAAATTTTACGTGCCATAGACAGTCTCTGTCTAAAACAGGAGATGGAGGAAGAAAAGAAGAAAGAAAAACAATTACATGTGTTAAAGGAACAAAACCTAAGTTCAGTTCACAAATAAGCACAAGCTGATCACACTTATCTATCTAAGCCTGCCCAGAGCTCACCTGGTGTTAGGGAAACTTAAGAGTGGCTGCTGCCGCTCGGTGTGCAACTGTGCATCGTCCTGGTGGTGGCTCGTTTGGAGGTTTCACATTAAGGAAGGAGGTCTGGTCCTCATTCCGGATGATCCTTCAGCTGCGGGGGGTGGGGAAGACGCCTGCTTCGTGTGCTCGAGGGCAGCTTCTGCCCCTCTGCTCCTCCGATGAGGAGAGGGGTTCACTGGTGAATAAGGAGGAAAAGTCGGTTCCGTCGTCTCGCCAGCGAGGGTTCGGACCCATTAATCCGTGAGGTCAGACACGGCTGCGTCTGACGGGATAGAAAGTTCATTGAACACTGCCGGTCTCGGGGGGATCTCGGCCTTTTGAATGACTCCCCGCTCAGCCAATCAGAGGCAACCTGGCTGGCCTCAGTTTTAGGGGAACAGAACTCACGAGTGCCCTCATGAGGTGTTGCGTTGGTATTGCACAGCCGTGTCACCCCCCCCCCACCCGGTGCGAGGAGAAACAAGTGCCATCTTCCTGTGTGTCGCGAAGGACCTCGTGTTGGGCGGTGAACCCCCTCCCTTTTTTTTTTTCTGGAGGAGGGCTTGAGGTGAGCAGCCATTCTGACTTGGTTTAGAGTCACAAAATGGCACAGGGCCTATGGCAGGGAAGGGGTCCTTCCTTTGTGCTCCTTTTGTGGAGCAGACGGTACTCACAGAAAACATGATTCCAATCATATTTGGTTTGAGTTGTCCAGAGGGATATTTCCATCCCTGCATCCCCAACACAAGTAATGGCCCTGGTGATCTCCTCCATCTTTTCTTCAAGTTGTCCCTTTGACCCTCGGCAGGTGGAGGTGATTGAGAACGGCAGATCAACTCGGGCTCGTTTCTCTGCTCTGTTTTTCCTCCCAAATGGAAAACACAGAGACGTGTATTTTCACTGCAACCTCACCCTCTGTGACATGAGGAAGTACAGCTGCTTCACTGTGAGTCACAAATTTCACTTCATCGGCATCAGAATCTGTCCATCCATCTGACCGACTGATCGACAAATAGATGAACTTCCTTTATGTACTGTCACATACACAACCCATACTTTCACACATTCAATCATCTTACCAAAATGGGACAGAGTTCCAGTTTAAGACCACTCCCCGGCCTGTAGCGTGCAGCTGTCACACGGCCTGCACAAGGACCCAGTGATTTGCTCTGTATTGTAGATGCGGCGCAGTCTCTGGATCAGCATGATAGCGTTATGCAGATTGTAAGTGGTGGAAACAAGCAGCTGCAGACAAAACAGCTGCAGACAAAGCAGCAGTGACTCAGCGAGCTGATTACCAGGGGTGTAAATCAACAGCTTCATCACGATGTGATATGATGTTGATATTTTTGGGTCACGATACGATGTTTGCTGATATCACAAAGTCTGTCAAGATACGATTTCGATTCTATTCACAAGCCTGCAGTCAATACCATGCGATATCGTATGCTCGTCTCACAATCGAGTGATGTGAGTGAGTAACATCATTTACCTTCTACATTTCACAAATTCAGGTCTCAAAGATAGTACACACAAAAAGTTGTTGAACACCAGGAAGACTGGTTTAGGTTACTCGTTGATGGCCTGACGAGGTATCATATAGTTCCTGCTTTGGAATGTGGTTAGGTGAGCAGTCGCTGATTGTAAATGCGCCACTCAACGGCCACTGGTCGCACTTCTTTTCACTTGTAAATTCAGTCGAAACCGTCCGGCTTGTTGGTTCATGCATACCTCTGACAGGGAGGGGGACGCTTGAATGGAGCCAGAAAGTACTTTGGGCTTCCCTCCTGAGTATGACAGAGAAAATTCTTTTGTAAACACAATGATTTTTTGTTTAGTCATCACAAATTGGGATATAACTCCCAGGGATTGACTGGGACCCAGTTGAGACTGAGGTTTGCCACAAACTCCAATGTTCCTTGAGTTCCTTTGTTGCAAACTGCATTTTGGCATAAAATCCAGGCAGACACAGCAACATAGAAGAACAGCTGTTCCCAACAAAGACTCACTGCTGTTTCTCGCAGTACATTGCAACAAAACCAGACAAGTTTGGGACAAAATTCTGGGTGGCATGTGACCTGAAGACTAAGGGCCAATCCCAATTCTACCCCTTACCCCTACCCCTTACCCCTACCCCTATGATATGCGCGTTCACGAGGCTTAAGGCCTATCCCAATTCTCCTTTTTGAATAGGGGTAGGGGTAAGGGGAAGGGCTATTTCACCCCTTTCAGCGAAGTCTGCATCGATGCTCCCTATTCTCTAGGGTAGGCGGAGTTTCACATTGGCCAGAAAAAAACAACATGGCGCCCACCACGGAGTCGCACAAATGTAAGATTGCTTTCTGTATACTATTTAAAAAGCTATAAAAAGTGTATTTGCTTCACTGAATTTATAGATAAACTAGCGTGACAGTGTCCCAGTCATGGATTAACGTTTTAGCGCTGCGCAGCACCGTTTCCAATCGTGAATTTGTAACTTATGAAATGCACTAATCACTGAATTAACGTCATCCTTTATCATGTTTTTAACGTAATATGTTAGACACAGGGACCCCCGATGAAACCCGACTGCTGATTCAGTTTAGAGCCGGGTTCCTCAATTAGCGGACCGCGGTCCACGACCGGACCGCGGCACACCTCGCTGCTGCCCCAGGGCAAATGTATGGAAAAAAAAAAAAGAAAAAAAATCTTTCTTTAAACGCTCCATGTTCCGTGTGAGCACCGTTCTGCACCGCGCCGCTCTGCGCGTGTCCAGCGCACTCCGTCGCACCGCACTGCTCGGCAGTCCTCGTTATCGCCCCCCCCCCCCTCCCCTCCCACAGGGCGCTGAAGTCCGGACCCATGCTTGTATATAAAAAGCAAATGTGGACCTTCAAGATTTGTATTTGAGGACCCCTGGTTTAGAGGTTAAAAAGGAAGAAAAGTTTTTGAAATCAAAATACAGTGCCAAAACACATTGGGAGTAAATTATATTATTCGTCTAAGCTATAATATGTCAGTAATAAAACGTGTTTATATAAATATATCTGTATTACTTTAGGAAATTCATAAAAGAAAATGGTTTGGAAGGGGAAGTTACAGCCCAGCAAGCTTCAAAAAAGTGGGAGAACCTCAAAAAGAAATATAAGGTAAATAATAATACCATTTTTAAAAAAATAAAAGTAATTTCTAATGTAATTTCTATCATTTCTAATATCCATAATTTTTTGTGGTTATAGGAGTGCGGCGGGGCTTAAAGGGCCAAGGGGTATCCCAATTCATAGTGCTGCAAAGATAGCCCTAGCCCTCAGCCCTATTCTAAAAGGGGTAGGAGAGTGATAGGGGTAGGGCTAAGGGCTAAGGGGTAGGGGTAAGGGGTAGAATTGGGATTGGCCCTAAATGTTTGCAACAAAAAGCAGAATGGTAACAACAGATAAATGAGTGCTCGGTCTGCAAGTCTCCACCCCTCAGTAGTCAGCTTTTGTTATTGTATTACAGGGTCACATGACCACGCATAATGTATGTATGGGGGTGGGACTAAGTACTTGGTGACTTTCATTGTGTGGGTAGTATAAAATCCCTGCGGGCAACCAAGCAGCTTCACATTTGCTTCAAGAACTCTCCAACAAGCAAAGATGCAGAGAAGACTCACCACAGAGCAGGCCCTGGAAATGATCCTGGCTGAAGCAAACCCCTTTGACTCCGAAGGAGAAGAAATAGAACTTCAGGTGGAATCTGACTCAGAGTCTTCAGGTAAGATTTCTCAAACATCAAATTTCTGCTTTAGAATACTTCATATTTAGAATTGTGATATATTTGACTCATTTCTACATTGGTACATTTCTCTTTGCTAACGATATACATTTTTTCAATTTACAGAGGAAGAAGATGCTCCACCTCCTCCAACAAAGAAACCTCGTCTGAATAGTGCAGAAACAGAGACCGCAAAAGATGGGACAGTCTGGCACAAAGAAGAGGTTGGACGAGGTTTAGGTTTCACTCCTGTTGAACCCTACGCCGCTGAAGGAGAGCCAACACATGAAGCCAGACAAAGGATCAAGACTCGCCTTCAAAGCTTCCTCTGTTTCATCAGCATACAGATGCTTCTTGCCATTCAAGCGTGCACAATTGAGCATGCAAAGGAAACACAGGACGATTGGTTCATGGGTATCCCTGAACTAAAGGCTTTCATTGCAATCGTCATCTGGCGAGGGGTGACGAAGGTTCCATCTCTGGCTGACAACTGGTCAGAGATGTATGGAAACAAATGGATCATGGCAACAATGTCTCGAGACCGCTTCAAAAACATCATGCGTCACCTACGCTTTGACAGGAAGACCACCCGGGCTGAGCGACTGCAGACAGACAAGTTTGCTGCAATTTCTGAACTGTGGGAATCATTTCGACAGAACTGTGTGACATTCTTCAGACCTGGTCGCCACATCACCATCGATGAACAGCTCTACCCTTCAAAGACACGTTGCCCTTTTCTGCAATACATTGCAACAAAACCGGACAAGTTTGGAATCAAGTTTTGGGTGGCTTGCGACCTAAAGTCAAAATACATCTGCAACGTCTTTCCATATGTTGGCAAAGAACCCGGTCGTCCCAAAGAAGAGAGACTGTCTGAGAGTGTGGTCATGAAGTTGATGGAACCATTTCTGGACCAGGGCAGAACTGTCACCACGGACAATTTTTTCACATCACTGTCACTTGCAAGAAGGTTGCGCAGCCGGAAAACTGCAATTCTTGGGACACTCAACAAGATTCGCAGAGAAATCCCCCCTTCTGCTCGAGTGATGAACAGAGATGACTTCTGCACCCAGGTGTTTTCTACAACTGACGCCACCCTGACAGCCTATGCAGCCAAACGCAAGAAGACGGTCCACGTGTTGAGCAGTATGCACGGTGTGATCCATACTGAGAGCAGCGGCAAAAGAAAGCCAAGCACCATCACCCAGTACAATGCAACCAAATGCGGTGTTGATGCCATGGACCAGATGGTGCGGGCATACAGCACACGGGCAGGAACACAGAGATGGCCAGTCACTGTGTTTTATAACATGGTTGATATGGCAGCCCTCAACGCCCATGTGCTGTACCAAGCCTGCACAGGACAGAAGGAAAGGCAAGCAGATTTCCTGATGCGGCTTGCCAGTGATTTGGCTGAGTCCCACGTGATGGCAAAGAAGATTGCAAAAGAGAACGCTCTTCGAAAACAGGCCACCACAACTGATGAACCCGGTAAAAGCAGGAAATGCCAGGTCCACCACCGGTGCAAGAGGAACCCTGCAACTGCCCAATGTGTCCACTGCTACAAGTTCACTTGTGGAAAATGCAGAAAAGAAGTGCCATGGGAGTGCCAGGTCTGCTCAGACCAAGGACAGTTTTGAGGTTGTCATGTAAACCACACAACCCTGTAAATATGTTCACTGCAAAAAGTTTACGTGTGGCAAAAGCACAAAAGCAGTGCTGTGTGAGTGCAAGGTCTGAAGCACAGTTTTGAAGTTGTCATGTGAAACACACAAACCTTGTAAATATGTGTGAATTTTATGTGTGTTGTTTTACAGTGTTTGCAGAAATAAACAGACCATTTGAAAAAAGGCCAAATTCTCTTTTGTGCATTTTTTATTTTCTTTTTTTCATGTCTCTCACTACATTGAACTCAACATAAACGTACATATGTGATTATTCTTTCCAACTGAAACTTCAAACTTCCTGGCAGACAGACTGGTTCTGCTGCACGCAGGGGCTGCGAATATTCAACACAATAGGGTTGTTTGTAAAACAATGAAGGCAGCTAGCTAGCAGGCTGAGATGAGTGAGAGGCCAACACAATATGATCATGAGCGACTGGTCAGACCGCATTCCATGGAGATCGGATGAGCCTCTTCAGCTTGGATGAAATCATGCCACGTCAGCCTTTCTGGTTAGCTTGGATGAAATCATGCCACGTCAGCCTTTCTGGTGTTGTTAAAGACAGCAGCTACATTAACACCAGGCTACTATTGCGAAGTATTCTGTAATTCAAGTCAATAATGTTTGTTTGGTTTTTTTTTCAGTTTTTGTAGAGCAGTAGATAAAGTACTTTATTAAACCACCAAATTTCTTAATTCTTTCTTTATTTGTTGAAGATTGAAAAGTTTCAATCAAAATAAAAATCTTTTCTCTGTGAGACTGAGGATTTGAACAAACATGTAGTCGATCCTGAGATGTGGACCATGTTAAAGTTGATTGGCCAACAGGAGAGGAGCTGACTCCAAGACACACCTTGAAACCCCGCTCCCTCATTAATATTTTGATGCAGCAATGCAGAAATAAACAAACACGTGTGGAAAACAAATAGAAGAAGAAAAAAGACTGTAAAACAATACAAATATAAATATTGCAGTGAATGAAAGTAATGAAATAAATACACATAAATATACAAATAAAATATCAGATGAAAAAAATACATAAACATAATTTGGAGAAAAGAAAAAGTGAAAGTAAAACAATACTGGATGACACATAGATGTATTTATTGACCCATTTTTATATTTCTGTATTTATTTTTAATTATGGCAGTTTCGGTCCTCCATACTGCTCAGCCTTCACCCTGATAGGCCTGCTCAGGAAGATTCGGCTCTCTGGCTCGGAATCAAGACTGAGAACTTGAATAAATCTGTGTTTAAATCACACACGCCTGCCTCCACTTGCTTTCAGCACCTGAGCCTCGGACCTGCACCCGAGAGTCACCTGAGATGGACTCCATCACCACTCCAAGTTTGATAAAACAGTACAGAAAGTGTTACTTCAAGCAGTGAAGCATGAAACATGAAGGCTTTTCCTGTATGAAAGAACATGTTTTATAACCTCTGTACATGTTTTAGTATTGACAGTATTTTTTTTCTGGATGTGTAAGCATAACGAAATGCTGTGCAATCAGGCTTGTGTGTGTAACAGTCTGGAATATCTCCCATGGATTTTATTCTGCAACACAACAAATTCATGATTCCCTACATTGATTTTTAAATGTTGGTGTAAATGATCGAATAAGAGTTTTTCATTTTGCCTATGGACTTTGTTCCTGAGAAGATTGTAGTGTTTCTGTTATGTGTTCTCGTTGTTTCTTCATACAGCTTCAGCTTGCATTTGTGGATTTCACAGTAAATGTTGTAAAAGGAAATACACTGATGATGCCATCCTTTGGTTGGCGTTTATGACTGTTCTGATTTCATTAGAACCCAAACATTAACTACATCCCATAATGACTTCCAGCCTTGTTCCTCGTGCACAGGTGTATTTTAAATGAAATGAAGCTGCTTTCACTCACAACTGGTGGGACTGGAGTTCATTCCCCCTGGATAAAGAGATATACCCAAATCATCTGATGGTACTTGTGTACAACGTGCTTTTGCAGGCTCCTTGCCTCTGTCCTAACTTCTACATTAAAAGCTTCTGGCACAAAATTAAAGATGAATCTGTTTTACATATTATGCCAAGCTCTTTGACAGTAGGGTCGTAAAAGTGGTTATTCAACATCTCTTCTGGTGTTTTCAGTTTTTTTTTCAAATAGAATAGAATAGAATGGAATAGAATAGAATAGAATGGACTTCATTTATCTCACAATGGAGAAATGTACAGTTATAGAGGCTCGTAGAACACAGGGTGCAAAAAAGTGATGAAATGTGCAGACAAAGAATAATAAGTAACTGTGCACATAAAGAATAAAAGATCAAAATTTGACAACGATGGGGATGAAGGACCTGCGGTTGCGCTCCTTCCTGTACTGAGGATGTCTCAGTCGGCCACTGAAGAAGCTGCTAAGCTCCTCTACCGTCCGGTGCAGTGGGTGAGAGCTGCTGTCCATAATGGATGTGAGTTTGACCAACATCCTCCTCTCACCCACAGAGTCCAGTGGGCAGCCCAGGACAGAGCTGGCCCTCCTGACCGGCTTGTTGAGTCTCTTCCTGTCCCGCTCTGTGCTGCCCGGGGCCCAGCAGACAGCGGCATAGTGGATAGCAGAGGCTAGCACAGAGTCATAAAGGTCCTGAGCACAGGTCTGCACACTCCGAAGGACCTCAGTCTCCTCAGAAGGTGGAGGCGACTCTGGTCCTTCTTCTACAGAGCATGGGTGTTGTGGGACCAGTCCAGTTGATTGTTGAGGTGAACACCCAGGTACTTGAAGCTGTCCAATGTTGCAATGTCATCCACCCGGATGTTCACGGTGGGTGTGGAAGTGTCCTCCTCCCGAAGTCGATCACCATCTCCTTCGTCTTACTGGTGTTCAAGCACAGGTGGTTGCGCTCACAAAGTCCATGATGACGGTACTCCAGCTCGTTTCCCTCCGACACACAGCCCACAATGACGGAGTCGTCGGGAAATTTCTGGAGGCGGGAGCTGTCCGTGTTGTAGGAGAAGTCTGAGGTCTAGATGGTGAAAAGGAAAGGGGAGAGGACGGTGCGCTGGGGCGCCCCCCTACTGCAGACTACCACCTCTGACTGACAGCCGCTCAGCCGCAAATCCGGTGGACAATCAGTTATCACAATTAGGGACCGAGCCCGTAGTTAAAAGAATCAATTAGCAGTTAAAAGAATCAATTAAGCATCATCATTTGGTCAGATTTACTCCAAATCAGCTGAGATTTGTGGGATGTGTCCACACTTCTGCCAGAACGTCATACGTAGAATTTGGAAGCCCCACTTCCTTCCTGAAGCTACTTCCTGTTTGGGAGCAGCTTATGAAAAAAGTCCAACAGGTCACGATTTTATAGCTCCCAGAGGCCTCGCAGTTCAAGTTTTAGGTCTGTATCTACTGTAGAGGTCAAATGAGAGCAATAGAGCAACAGAGGTCAAAGGTCATAACAGGCTTCATGTCTCAGCGAGGCCTCAGAGGGTTTAATGACCTTGTGGGGCACCTCTAAAGGACTGTCTGACAATAATCCAACTCTAACAGCATGAAGAAAGAAAGAAATAGGCCTTGTAGTGTGTATTTTACACTGAAGTTGGAGAGAAGGCCTATGCAGCTCCGTCTGGTGGATCTAGTGCAGCACATCTGTGTTGAGAGGTTCTCCTTCGTGCTGAAGTACGCCAGCATGCTGCACATCAGTCGTGTGAAGGGAGCTAGAGTTTGCACTAATTATTCTTACAGAATACTTAAATATGCATGAATGAAGAGAAACATCAACCAAAAAGAAGTTTTCGTGAGGTAATCACACACTAACCATGTTAACAGCTCAGAAAAGTCCATTTTTCAGGATGGAGCTACTTCTCTGCGCACATGCGCGTGACGCTGGTGTTGTGCTGCTTTTAGATCGACTTTTATCCTCAGGTCCCACCAAAGGTGTGAATAAAGTGCTATCTGTCTTAAAGGAATGAGTTGATTTTTAACTCTTTTCTTCTTTGTTGTCGTTACGTCAATTCTTCATAATCGACTGGAATACTATTAAAACTGTTAAAAACGTATGATCTTAATGTTATAACACATAAATGCAGAAAGAGTGATCGATTTAATGATTGCTTGATTTATAACAAACTTGTTTCAGCAAATGTGTGAAGATGAATACACACATCTGATTCAAAATAAATATTACTCTTAAAATTAAACAGAACTTGTTATATAATGCACAGAAGCGTATTTGTAGACAAATATAATTAGTTTAAGAGCAAAAACTCGCTTCGTTTAAAAAAATCAGTCCGTGACGTACTTCCGGGTCAGAGTTCAAAACAGACAAAACAGACAGATTGCGCGTTTAAACAAAAAAACTACAGATCGCGTCCATAAACCAAGTGGAAAATATGAAGATAAAAATGTACATTTATAGCTAGAGAAGCACTGTGTAAATTGTAATTTAGAGACTTCTCCGTTCGATAGTCTTTTTTTTTTTTAAATGTTTCATATTGTGGCTTCTGATCTGTTTCAGAAATTATTTTAGTGATTTTGTTATGTTTTGAAAGTCTACCTGAAGTCATTATTTAATGCAGAGAATTATATTTGTGCTCAAATTTCTCGGAGCAACGCGATCTGTTATTAAAAATAAGAACAAAAAACACTCCTTCAGTCCGTGATTCTCCGTGATATTATTTACATGACCAATAGGAGACACTTGATTTTCAAATATAGATCTTGGTCATAACTTGGATCATGAATTAATATTTGGATCATAGCAAGAAAGCAAGAACAAGCAGGAAAGCAAGATCAGAGCAAGAAAGTTGTTGCTTGTTTAGAGTCTTCAATGAGCGTTTAGATCATATGACAAAATTTGCAATTAGATATTTGTTCAAGTTTAGGAGCGAATTTAGGAGAGGAGGATGTGGACGAGGCCACCTATGCAGCCACCATCTTTGAAAACCGTTCTGCATGGATAAACAGTCAGTCTGCAAGTTGCTAGTAGCAGGAAGAATTAGCTTTTGTGACCACGATCTGTAGTTTTTTTGTTTAAACGCGCAATCTGTCTGTTTTGTCTGTTTTGAACTCTGACCCGGAAGTACGTCACGGACAGATTTTTTTTTTTTAAATCTGCACAGTTGACTCCAATTTGTTGGATTCAAAGAAGAAACAATCTTTCACAAAATGGAATAGGTACAAAACTGTTGACAGTATGGGAAGAGAAAATATAGTTTGAGTGATTTTATTTCAACATAATTTACTTTCTACATTTCACATATTCAGGTCTCAAAGATAGTACATACAAAAAGTTGTTGATTAAAGACAGCAGCTACATTAACACCAGGCTACTATTGCGAAGTATTCTGTAATTCGGGTCATTAATGTTTGTTTGTTTTTTTTTTCAGTTTTTGTAGAGCAGTAGATAAAGTACTTCATTAAACCACCAAATTTCTTAAGTCTTTCTTTATTTGATGAAGATTGAATAATTTCAATCAAAATAAAAATCTTTTCTCTGTGAGATTGTGGACTTGAACAAACATGTAGTCGATCCTGAGATGTGACCAAGAGAGCAACTGCCGCGCACCCGCACCTCTGGCTGACGTCACTCCGGTGAGTGTTTTCCGTGTTGGTGAAGCTTGTGAGCGTCTGAAGAGCTTGCTGTCTCTCTCTTGCTATTACTGTTAATTCACGAAGCAATCAAAAATCGGGGTTATTTACACCCCCGGGGTTACTTTCGCCCCCGACTGACCAGTAATCTCTCGTGAATTACATTTCTTCTCCGCCGTTACCGCCACCGGCGTGCTAACTAGCTTAGCGTGCTAACTTCTGGAGGCGGGAGCTGTCCGTGTTGTAGGTGAAGTCTGAGGTGTAGATGGTGAAAAGGAAAGGTGAGAGGATGGTGCCCTGGGGCGCCCCCCTACTGCAGACTACCACCTCTGACTGACAGCCGCTCAGCCGCAAATCCTGTGGACGATCAGTTATCATTATTATTATTATTATTATTATAAGACTGTGTTGTTGTAAATAACAGAACTACTTGATACATATGAGAAATTGGATTTCTTTCAGGAAATTAAATAGCATACTGAGCAGTTAAACAACTTTAAAAAAAGATTGTTGCATAACCTCCTTTGTCTTTCAAGAATGTTGTTTGTCAATTGTTACTCAACATCAAATTATTTGTTGGAAGAGCATGACACTCTGAAAAGTCGTGACGTCGTTGTCAAACAGTGACACCATGACATGCATTTGAAGTCCAACATGTGAGAGTCTCACAGCACACCTATTACACCAAATTGCCTTTAACACATGTTGTAACTCATATCATATACATTTTTTGTATATTTGCTGAATATATTAGGGCTGAAACGATTCATCGAATAAATCGAATCATTCGATTATAAAAAGCTTCGAATTAAATTCTGTTGCTTCGAGGATTCCTTTATTAATTGTGTACAGTGAAACTACCGTGAAACCGCTAGCGTGTAGCGCCCGGAACTAAAGCGCAGCATGTTTCTGCACGAGAGTGTAAGCCGCACGGACATGTCGGAACAAGCAGATGAAGCACAGCGTGGTGAAACGACGCGAGAAATGGAGCTGCGTCAAAATACAATTGAAAACAAATGGGAACGCGCGTTCCACCAGCGACGAGACGCAGACGCGTCGGACGCAGCGCGATGTCGCGACGCATCCGACGCGTTCTCGCGGCGCGTCGGGGCGTTGAAGAGCAGAATGAAAAAAAAAAATGCTGGCGAAAAGGAGGACGGACGACAAAGAAAACGCCAGAAATTGTCAAAAGTTTGGGACAACTTTATACAAAAAAAAAGGAAGAGCTCGGTGTAAAGTTTGCACTGCCAGGCGGAGCTGGCGTATTATAGCAGCACCACGTCGATGCTAAAAAAAAAAAAAAAAAAAGTGACTGTATTCTGAAATTGTTGTTTTGCACTCCTTTGAATGCACTTTAAAATTTTAGGGCAGCTGTCAGTTTGAATAGGTGAATGTGCTGTTTTGGACTCAGCCCGAGTATTCTTATTTTTGTTTTTTGTTTTTTTTTTTTTGCACAAGACAGATGGCAAATTAATATCAGTAGGAATTGTTTGATAATACTGAATATTGCCTGCCGTACTTGAAGTGTTCTATAATAATCAGCTTTCATGTGCATTTTTTTATAATGAAGGTAAGGCCTTAGCCCTCTATCAGGTATTTTATTTATTTTTTATTCAAATAATTTGTGAATCAAAAACAAAAATGTTCACCGGGAAACAGGAAAACCAGGGGAAAGAAGAACGATTGAGAAGTCACTTGGATGAGTGAAGCTGGAAGCAGAGCTAGAAAGCAGAGGGACATCCGCTTAGGGAGAGGACAGGGAGAGAAAACATCGTGAGGGACACGAGAGGGTTTTACTACAGATACATGTGTCTCCGTGCCATCTGCTCTCTTTTGAGGTTGGTTCATACCGGACGTCGGAAGTGTGAGGAACACGACTGGGCTCCTCCCCTTCAAACATCCATCCAAACACCATGGCCTCTGCTCTACACTACTCCCACCCTCTCTGATGTGTAGAACTCCACCTCTGCATCGGCTTCCTGCTGAAGAAGTGGTCTGTCAGACACTCCCAACACATCGGCGCTGGAAAGCACCACCTCCTGGATGAACGATGGAAGTGAAAACCGAGCCAACAGCACAACATCATTCATGGTCGTTTTTCAGAAGCAACTCTCTTCAGGGCTCAAGCTACAAGCACCACCCTGAGGGGGACGGAGGATGACAGGGTGAAGCTGGTGGACAGACTGGACACTGGGTCCGTAACTGCCCACATAAGAACAAGAACTTTTTTTTTAAATATTCATATTAAAATCAGGAATTAAACATCATTTAAGCAATATCCATCCATCCATTTTCTAGCCCGCTTGTTCCTTTTCAGGGTCAGGGGGGCTTTGAAACAATCTCAGCTTCAAGTGGATGAGGGACGGTTCACACCCTGGACAGTTCTCCAGTCTGTCTCAGGGCCAACGCAGAGGGACAAGCAACCTGTCACTCACACCTAGGGGCAACATAGTGTTGCTAATTAATCTCACTTGCAAGTTTTTGGACTGAGACAGGAACCACACACAGACAGAACATGCAAACTCCACAAAGAAAGATGTGCTCATCACTGCGCCACCATGACAGCGTCCATTGCACTGGTTCCCTATAATGTGACACAGTCCGTGATTTTACATACAGTATACGCTGGTGTGTGTGTGTGTGTGTGTGTGTGTGCAGTGACGTGCAGTCGGGGTAGGCAGGGTAGGCACTGCCTACCCTGGGCTGATAGGAAAAAATGAAATCATTCCATTTTAATAATTAGTTTTTCCAATTTTTTTTCAATTGCTTTATTATTATTATTTTATATATAATTTTTCAAATTTTAATTTCCGATATAGTACTATATATAGTACCTTTCGGTTTTAAAGTGACAGCATTTAGTGCTTTTCACAGCCCAGTAAAAATGACTCAACACAGACTCCTCCTGGCCAAGCAGAGAAGCTGCACAAGTAACTTCCCCTTGCGCTGTGAAGGCCACGCCCTCTCCTGAAGGCACAGCGCTGCTCTGCCTTTATCTGTCATGTCGTCGCAATGATTTGTGTTTGCGCAGGCGCAGTCGGTTTCACCATCTAAAAATCATGTACGCAAAAAGGCAGATCGCTACGCTGCCTTTTTTACGTTACTCTGCTATGCCAATGCTCTACGTACATTCACGGAGAATTCGTGAATCAGTCCTTTTCAGGTGACGTCACTCTGTTGCATTGTGGGATTGAATCGCCATTTCGCAGGCCACGGTCTCACTCTGTGATTCACGTCTTTTAGTGCGGCATTATTTCTCAGAAATGGGAAGATCGTGTTGCGTGATAGGCTGCCATAATAAGTCGCATCGATGGAATGGAAGCAGGACAGAAGGCAAGCTCCGTTTTTTGAAGTTTCCCACGTGGAAAAGAAATTACGGGGAGCAGACTGAGGAAATAAGGAAGAGGCGTCAGACGGCGGGGGTCGCAGCAGTGACATGAAAGAAGAGCATCACTTTCGACTCCATATCTGCCAACATGGTTGTTTGCTCTCGACATTTTCATAAAGGCAAGTAAGCGAGTTTGTTTTTAAGCAGTGTTACTGAAAATGTGGTTTCTCTCTGAATGAAGTTACGTTAGCCGCTAATGGTTAGCGCACCTGCGAACTAGCTTCACCCAGCTGCGAACCAACTTCACTTGTGAAATCCAGTCAGCGGAGGAGGGCAGTGGAGAATCACTTCATGCTAAATCTGTTAACTGTGATAACTGTGTGAATGGCATGAATTAGGGGCAAGAGGAGCGGCACATATGTGCAGTCGAGCTTTGAGCATGTTGTTTTTGGTTGTTGCTTTCAGGTGTTTGTAACCCCATTCCCATGTAGCTAATGACTTTGAACTTCAAAATAATAGGGGTGTTATAGTACAATGGGACTAGGGTCATCTGGCGCAACCTGTAATAACTTAAATTAACTTGACGGTGCCTCCAATAAATCTTAAGAAATAACCAAATGTTGGTACTTCCCCTTTAAAATAAAGCTCACTGTTATCTGATTAATACTTATCCCAAATATAACTGTTGTAATTACAACACAGGATTTAATAGAACAATGATCATTTATTACAAAACTAAGATCTAGAAAAAAAAAGTTCACTGTTGACCTTCAGTTGCACAAATAATGCTCACAAAATAAACCTCATATGACACTCTGAACAGTTTGACCCAAAAATGATCTTTGATGACCTGAATACAATGTGCAGCGACAAAAAAGGATCAGAAAACTGAAATGTCCACAGCCCACATTCACACACATATTCACACTGGGCTAAAATAAAAAACGTTGTAGGCCCAGTCGATGCTTGTGAGCGGGGAGGCCAGAAACAAATGGCCGCTTCACTGACAGAAATCAGCAGAAACAAAAAAGGCACGTGCAAAGCGTTTAGAGTACTCACGAATCCGCAGTCAGAGAAGTAGAAGGGGGAAGAAGGGGCAATTGGCAAGTTGCAGTTGCAGTGGCAAGGGGATGCAGCGTGTAGCGGCAAACCAGATCCAAGTACAACAGTTACAATCTTTCGCACGGTCCAGGGTCCTCGCTCTCTCCAATGTATAGCAACAGTCCAGTCCTGAATCACACAATTCTTCTTAATAAACAGGCTAATTCATGGCGAATAACCTCCTACAGGTTTACACAAACTAGCATCTGCTAACAGCAATGCAGAATACACAGGATGAGAGCCTACCACGAGGCCAAGCTAACGGCTAGCGGCAGTTAGCATTTAGCTCATTTCCACATGTTGCAGTTAAACAGTAGCACCAAACTCATCAAAACGCCTGTATTTACCTCTGGCAGCTTCACAGAGTTCACCAACATCCACCAGAGGACGACTCTTCGTCAGCCTTGGATGTCAGGAGAGCTTTCACAACGTGTTTAATTCTTACAGCAGTCCTCCTCAGGTGCTGACAAACAGCCTCTGCTATTTCTAAAGTGTTGCGCACGGAGGCGATGCTAAGTCCCTCCTACCCGGAAAAAGTGCGAACAGGATTGGCTAAGGAGACGCATACAAAGATTAGCGGATAACAAGCTTCACTCCCCCACAATAAACGTGGGCCGTTTCTCAATTCTTAGTCCGCAAGTGCGCACTCGTGGACTTGGAGAGTACACACCTGTTAGTCGGACTTCGAGTCCAGACTTTCGACGAGGCAAGAACGCATCGAAGTTATTGCGCAACTGGAACATGCGGACTTGATGACTTTGTGTGTCTACAACGCCAATATCTGATAGTTGTCATTCATTCATACATTAAAACATTGATCAAAGAGCAACATAAGATGAGTGTTTATAGCGGCCAGTGATCAGGAAGTATTAGAGGAAGAGAGTAATTGTTGTGGAACAAGTTTATAAAGCAAGTCGCTGCATTAAATATTGGAAAAAGGTTAAAATGACAATACAGGATGATCTGCACAGAAAAATGTGGCAAAACTGCTTTTACCTATTCTGTCTCAAAAACGCTGTGTGTAATACAGAGTTACTCTGACTTCTAGCCTACCTGCCCTCCTAAACAGCTTTTCAATTAGTGTTTAACTACTTGGAGCTGAGCTCAGAAGAAAAGCAGCTGATCAGGCATTTCTACAAACACAATTATTTCACTTTGTTTTACTGCCTGTCATACCTGTCTGCCTTTTGTCATCCGTCTGCTCCCGTCTTCATGATGCACTGATTTACATGGGTCTAATATACATTATATAGTTAAACACATAATTATCACTGTTTAGTTCTCTCTTCAGTAAATACATCAATGTGTTGCAAAGAGAGATATTAATCATAACCAGATGTCTAACAAAGTCAGGAGTTCAAGGAAAATGTATTAAACTTCAACAGAACCTTCAAGAATAAAAGCAAAAATAAGTGGAAACATCAGGAAGGTTTAAAAATGACATGTTTTTAAAAGTTCTACAGTTCTTTCTTTTATTTACCAGGAACAACAACAACAACAACATGAACAGGTCAATGATAAGGTGGTGATGTGACTCCAGTCTTCAGTGTTTCCTGGGAGAACAGATTCTACAGATTCTGCTCCAGGAAAAATCCCCTGGATGGAGTCAGGAGCTCCGGTCTGGTTCTACAGGGTTCTGGACCGTCCTCAGTGTTGTGGATGAGCTGATGAACTTCCTCTCAGTGATCCACTTCCAGACAGGAGCAGGTGGAGGAACCTGGAGCTTTGCTCTCCTGGTCTTCAGGCATTTCTCCATCCTGGTGGAGTCTGTTGATGGAGCCAGATCAAAATTCTTCCTCCTGCAGAACCACAGAAACATATTTTACCTAAACAGAGAGTTTCCCCTCCATCATACTAAGGGGTGTTGGTGATGCCAAAGGGAGGTTTACTTAGGTCTATATTTTCAACCTGGGATGCGATGAGGCCCTGGTCTGGCTCAGATCCACCATGAACCAGCTGGTCCTGTCTCCACCAGCTGGGTTTCTGCTGGGTGGAGGTTCAGACTCAGAACTGCAGCACCCAGCCTTTGTAACTCCAGACTGACAACCTGCTGGAAGGAAGAAAACTTTATCTCAATAACCAGAAACACAAACATGTCCACAGTGAATTTTTACCATAACATCACAATTTAGATAGATAGATAAAAACTTTATTAATCTCCCAAGGGAGAAATTCCGGTGTCCAGCAGCACACAGATCATTCACATGCAAATAAATAACAACAGTACAATAAATACAAGTGCTCGGATTGTACTTGGTTTGGCTCAGGCACATCTGTTAAACAGCCTGATTGCTGAGGGGATGAACGACCTCTTGAAGCGCTCAGTTCTGCAGCGCAGTGACAGGAGCCTGTTACTCCGCTCACTTTTTTGAGCTGCAACTGTGTCGTGCAGTGGATGTTTGGAGTTCCTCAAGATACTCTGCATTAGAGCCCCCATCCTCCTCTCCAAGACTGCTCCAACAGAGTCCACCTTCCTCCCCATCACAGACACACACCTCCTGATCAGTCTGTCCAGCCGATTGCTGTCTCTTTTTGTCATACTGCTACCCCAACAGACAACCCCAAAGAAAACAGCACTTGCAACAACAGACTGGTAGAAAATGTACAGCATGTCACCACACACATCAAAGGATTTAAGTCTCCTCAGGAAAAACAGCCTGCTCTGTCCTTTCTTATACAGGGCCCGAGCTTGCTCTGACCAGTCCAGTTTGTGGTCAAGGTGCACACCCAAGTATTTGTAGGTGTGAACAACCTCAATACTCTCTCCGTCGATGATGACAGGTTGATGAGAGGGCTTCCTGCCAAAGTCAATGATCATCTCCCTCGTCCCCTTCCTGTGATTTATCAATCACAGGAAGCCTCTCTGGCGTCATTCAAAGTACAGACACAGGTCTGATACCTTGGATTAGGCCTCAGATTATGCCTCTTATATTTATATCTTGTTTGGTGTCATGTGGAAGCCAAGGTAAGGTTGGTGATATTTGCAGACGTTTATGCTCTTATTTCGCTGAATTTTTGATGTATTTACCAAAGGGTTGGTTTCTCAAAAACATGATTAATGTGGCTATAATCCTGGATGGTTGAACATGTTTAAACCGCACCCTTTCTCTTTAAATTCGACCATTTTATCCTCGCCCACATGTAGGCTAAAGAGGCACTAGCCTAGGCTAGCCTAGCCTCGGCTACATGTAGGCAAAGGAAGAAGCAGAATTGGTCTTCATTTTCAACATAACTGTATTTATATATGTTTTAATCCTCCGGTTAGTTTGCTAAAACCATATTATTATGATAACTACAGGAATCTGAGTTTGTGAGGATGCCAGACTACCGTGTTGCATATGGATGCTTCAATCTGCGGACTGTGGAAACACGAGCACGTGGGATCACCTTTCACCAGTAAGATATTATTTTCCTAGTATTTCCTAGTATTATTTTCCTACTGACTACTGGCACTCTCTTGTTAACCGTGTCAATGTGAATCAATCAATCTTGTCGGGTCAATGTGAACTGCAGTTCGCTGTGTGTTTTTACTTCACACAACAACATGATTCAGATAAGGTGAATGAATATTTAGCAGGACTGTAGCTCTCTCCATCCAGTTTGTCCGCCTCTGCTTTGTAAGCCTATTTGAAACCTATCACTTACTGTTGTAGTTGACCAGCTGGTGGGTAGTGCTAAAATTCCATCCCTGATCTGGGCACATTTCTCAGGTTTCCCAAAGACGCAGCGAGGAGGCGGCAGTGGGAAGTTGCCCTGAGAAGGGATGGATTTTCTGCGTCTGCCAGGGCAGTGATCTGCAGTGAGCATTTCAAGGCCGAGGATTTTGACCGGCTGGGGCAGACTGTCCGCCTCAGAGACGATGTTGTGCCATCCATTTTTAATTTTCCTGCTCATCTTCAAAGGGTATGTAAATGACTGACCACCAGTAATTTAAGGTGTGTAAGATTGATATGTAAACACAAAGATGTGATCAGATGTCACTATTTCATATGTTGTTTCTGCATATTCCTGTGTGTTGCTTATGTCAGCATTATAGACACACCAAATTATCTTCTGTTTATTATAGTCGGAGGTATCTCGAAGCACAGCAACATCCAGAAGAGCCGAAGACAACCTGTCAGATCCAGTGGAGCTGATCCCTGATGTGAGTATTTGTATGCAGAACGTCACAATGAAAGCATCATGTTGCTTGTTCTGTTACATCCATTATCAAGGTGGAACCCAGAAAGCTGTTCGTATTTTAAGATTAAAATAATATTTCAGATATTAGTCTGTGTCATAAGTCTGAAAACCATTTTTCATCTCACATTGTCTATATCTCATACACTGGAATAAACATTTAATATTTTTCCCAAACAGGGAACCTCTGAAAAGAAGAGAGTGAGGCACAAGAGGCAGCTCGAGCAGCAGCCCACTGACCACTTATATGCCTTGCCTTCTTCCCCGAGGGCCGGGAAGGCTAAATTCCAACAGACCTCAGCTAGACTGAGGAAACTACAACTGGAAAAGAGCAATGCTTTGAGGAGAGAAAAAAGGGCCAAGAACAACATGCGGGCTCTCATGGAGGAACTGAAGAAGAAGAATCTGATCAGTGAAGAGATGGAACAGAAGCTTGAATGCTACTCAGGTAGAATGGAAATATTACATTGATTATTTTATCTTTCTTGTGCCCTTCCAAGTTACTACAAAGAGGAGATCTACAGAATCACTTTGGTCTTATTGAATTTCAGATCTTCCGGTTCATCTCCTGTCGAGGCAGGGTGTAGAATATACCAAGGCCCAAAGAGATTTTTCCCTGACACTCCATCTGCACGGCCCGAGGGCTTATCAGTACCTAAGAGAGACTCTGCATATCCACCTGCCACATCCCAGTTCATTGCAAAGGTATTGCCCATGATGTCTAAGATATTTTGACATGGTTTAATGTGTACCGTTTCATTTTATTAGGTGGCTGAGTTCTCTTGATGCCAGACCTGGTCTCAACAAAATGATGTTGGACATGCTGGGAAAACGGCGTCTTGAGGATGAAGAAAAGTATGGCTGTGTTACTCTGATGATGGATGCCATGGCCATTAAAAGTCACATTCAGCATGATCCTCAGACCCAAACAATGTCTGGATATGTGGACATGGGGGATCGGTTGAATGAGACAGACATTGCTTCCGAGGCACTTGTGTTTATGGTGGTTGGGCTTCAGGGTTATTGGAAAGCTCCAATTGCATATTATTTGACCAAGTCTCTCACACCAGAAACACAGAAAGTGTTAGTGGAACATGCCCTAGAAGAGCTACATCATCGGCAGATCAGGGTGGTGTGCCTCACAATGGACGGTCATGCATCAAACATCAGCATGTGCACTCAACTGGGATGCGATCTAAAAGCAGACCCCTCTGAGCCCCTGAAGACCCACTTCCTACATCCAGTCAGCAAAGACAAAGTTTTTGTCATGCTGGATGCCTGCCATATGCTGAAGCTGACGCGCAATATGTTGCAGGTACATGCGCTTTATTATCCATTTACTCTGCTTGCCTGTTCTGCTTTTTACACTTTGTGTTTTTACATAATTGTTGGGACTACAGTTGATGTGTGACATAAGAACAAATTATAATTCTGCAGGCGTACAGTCCTATTCAAAGTGCATCTGGCCTCATCAGTTGGAATTACATCGTCCAGCTTAACAATGTCCAGAAGAAGAGTGAACTTCATGCTGCCAACCGAGTCACCGATAAGCATGTGAACTTCGCTAATCAGAAGATGAAGGTATGTTTGCATGACGATTAATTTATGAAGGGCTATAATAGAAATGGACTCTAGGGCTTGGTTGTTGGTTTTTTTTTTCTTTGACCCCTTAATTTTTCTTTCCATTCTTAAGGTCTCCCTGGCTGCTCAGACTCTCAGTAACTCTGTGGCTGTGGCACTCCGTACTTTGAAGGATGTGGGCTATGCAGAGTTTAACGATTCTGAGGCAACTTCAGAGTTTATCCATGTACATTCTTAGCAACTGCATTTTTATACAGTTGAAATGGCTAAATAAAACTGAAATCAACTGAATCAAGGCTATGCAGTTTGGGATTTACATTATTGATCTAACCCTATAACACCCACCCTTCCTTTGTAGTTGATCTGTTGGTTAGCTGTTGTGGAAGATAAATGTTGAGATGACGTTATAGTTGTGTTTTCAATGCTATAAATTAATTAGAATATGTGTTTATAGATAACAGACAGGCTGTTCGACATTTTAAACAGTCGCAATCCAAGAGCCAAAGGGTTCAAAGCCCCCCTTGGTTGAAGGAATTGGACAAGCACCAGGGAGTTCTTGCTGAAAGCCAGGGACTTCTTGCTCACTTTGAAGATGGCGGATGGCAAACCCCTTTACCGAACGAAGAGGTCTTCTAAAATATTGAATGTTCACTTAGTGATGCACTGACACCATTTGTAAGTCTCCAACGTCCAGAACAAATTCATTACTTTATCAGATTAAGACTGCTGATCTTAAAGTAAGGATTTATTTTATTTATTTTATTTATTTTAAATTAGTGAATTTAAAATCACTTCTCTAAGGAATTGTTCTACCTGTGTCAATGCATCCCTCAAGTCCATGAAATAAGTTCTGTTGTCTTGTTTATCTTCTGCATCAAGTTCAGATGCTCTGTCCTTTCTGCATCAAGTTCATAAGATGCTTTGTCCTGTAAGATACTCTGTCCTTTCCGCATCGAGTTCATGAGATGCTGTTTTCGGTCTTCATGAAGTGGTACGTAATCTATATTATTCATATGACATGTTGCTCTAATGTGCCATCTGCACCATTTTAATATAATGTTTGCTTTTGAAGGTTCCTCTCTGTCATGGGCTTCATCATCAATATTGACACTGTTATGGCAATTTTATTTAATAAAGGGCTTCCGCCGGTGAGTTCGTTTTGGTATCTTTTATTATGCTGTACAGCAGGAGAAGTCACGCAGTCAACAGAGTAACAGAGTGAGTTCTGCCCTCGCAGGGGCGTGCAGGCCTCTAATAACTATCTGCTACGTTCACTCCCAGGGGCCTTGACTGCACCCAGCCATAGGCTGGACACAGGAAGACTCCCACCAGTGCCCGCAGCTGCTACGCTAAGATTATCAGGAAAAGTAAATTCCAGACAAAGCATTCGCGGTTCCCCACACATCTGAGTGTGTGAGAGCTACGGGTATTTATAACAAATAAATCTAAGCACTGCAAAACAGTTAAGCATGCACTCAATAGAAATTTCCACCACAACACCTTGATGTCAATGATCCCTGAGCTGCTTGAAGGCCAGCGATATGTCCTGACCTACAGGTTCAGCCAGGACCACTTGGAGCTTCTATTTAATTCCATCAGAGCATCTGGTAAAGCCAATCATTTATACTTACTAGACACACCACAAGAATGACATGAAGTTTCAGCAAATGCTTTTGTTTGTCTGTTTTGGTGTGTACATAAAATGTGTGTGTACACATTTCATGCAAATGTCACCAACTGAATATCTTTATAATGTATCTTTGACCTGTTTGCAGAAATCCTCACCACTGATATTTATTGTATGAAAATTGTGTGTTTTGTGTGTTTTGTTTTAAAGGTGGCTGGAATAACAACCCCAGTGCCAGCCAGTTCAAATACAGATTTAGGAAGCTGATGGCCCGGTGTGGAGTTACAAGTCTGAGGGGAAGTGTTACACCACAGGATGGCACAGAGTCCCTAACAGCAACCACGGAGACAAGCCTGGCAGCTGTGGACATGTCCTCCGCAGCAGGAGAAGATCTTCCTTGTCCATTTGCTGACATTCCTGCATTGATCCATGACCACAGCTACCTTCCTGACCACTTCAGTGGTCTTGAAGAAAATGCTCTTGTGTACATCTCGGGTAAGTTGGTTTTGTAAGCAATTGTCCCAGTAGTCAAATCTTTGGGGGGAAAAATGTGCTGATATTAAAAACATGACGTCTGCTCTTAATTTCCTTATGCTTTTTTTAATGTATTAATGACTTATTGTTTAAAATTATTATTGCTAGTCATGCTATTGTTCTACCAACTCATCTTAGGATTTGTGGTGCGACGGGCTGTGAAGACGCTGGCCTGTGATGTCTGCCGTGCCAGCCTGCTGACAGACGCTGCATCTGCCCGAAAAGACAGGAGCTACCACCTGCTGTGTCTCAAAAACAACGAGGGCCTGGTGATTCCATCAGAGGGAACGGTGAGGGTTGTCAGGGCAGCAGAGTGGGGCGTTCGCCAGTCCTCAGCCAGTTGCAGGCGATCACAGCCCATCAGTCTGGAGAACATTTTGCACTTGGCGCGGAAGAGGATTGGGTCAGAGGACGTGTTCACCCTTGGGGAGCACATCAGCGACACACAGTATGGCGTCGAGAACCACCACCATATGCTGCTGAATGTCATCGTGTCGCTGTTTTACAGACTGAGGTTGCATCACATTGCCAGGCTGACCGCACTGGGCCTACAGAGCAACAGCCTTCGACAAAAATACAATAAAACTGTGCTGTTCAAAGGGCATTAGCCCTCCACCCATCCTGAAATGTGGCTATCCTGTGGTCATCCATTATGTAAATAACTTGTAAATAACTTTGTATTATTAGTTTTACTGTGGAGAATAAGTTTTCTGTTGTTCCTGGTTTATTCCTGTTCCTGATACAGCCTCAAGGGTTTTTTGGAGTTTTTTTCTTGCCAGATGTGAGGGTCTAAGGCAGTGGTTGCTTAGTTTTGTGCTGTTACTGTGAACTGTTCATATTAACATGTTTCTTCACCTTTTTATCGGATGTCAACGTCATCACTTAGTTCTGTCATTGAGTTATTACAGACTGTTCATGTGGACATTGATCTGGACACTATGTTTAATGGTCTGATATCAACATTCTCACGCAGTTCTGTCTCTGATGTTACTGTGGACTGTTCATATGACATTACACTATGGTTCATTGTTTAATATCAAAGTCATCATCAAACTCTGAAATGTTACGAACCAATGGGACATCTTAAAGCACTATAAGGCAGTTGCTGTTGTGACTCTGAGTTATATAAAAATTGATTGATCAAGAGATTCACTCAGTTGCCTTTTATTTGTTTGCTTAATTATATTGTGACTGTAATTCCATTATTTGACTTGTGACTTTCTGAGCTCCTTTTATAAATTTTTACAATGCCTAACTATTTTTTAATGTGTTTTCTGGTGCACTATTTCATGTTTAAATAATCTATGGGGGGACATTATACATTCACAATAGATTTAATGATGTGAAAGGTTACTGTTTGTTATATATTAATAAATATATATGCAATATGAGATTCATAAAATTAAAGTTAAAATTTCTGAAGTTTCAGGTGGGTAAATTGTTTAACTTCAGCCTCCACTACAGCCCTGCCACATCTTAAAATATTCTCATACAAAACTAAAAATATGGAAATGTATGTTTTGTCTAAATTATTCATAAGTATGCAGTGCTATAAATATATCTGTAAGGATTTGAACATGGAACCTAATTTGAAGAATATTAGAGTATTCAGGATATGATAACCTAATCCTTTATTGATCCCCAGAGGGGAAATTCAGGTATTGCAGCAGTACAGGGCAAAGAACAAGGGTAGGGTATATGATATACATTTATTATATATATTTATATTTAGGGCATGCCATGGTCATTCAAGCATATGTCATGACATTAACAGAGATTTGATGTTAATTATAAACCAAAACGTTTGAAAATCGGTTGAAATTTGATCAAGTTATGGCTTGTTAAACAGTTCATGTCTCATCAACACAATGTGAATGAGCGAGCGATACTCCCGTACAAAGATGGCCGACCTCTGCGGACGTCCGACTTCATCGGCCAGCAACGCTGACGAGGTATCTAGTGTTCTATGGGAATGGCTAGTGTGACGTCACAAGTCACTTCCGGGTCCAAGGCTTCCAGCGCGCAATGTAAACACAATGGCTGTTGCCAAAGAACCGGCCACTTTTTTCACGGTAACAGTGAATTTTGCTGACATTCCAAAGTCAGTGAAGAGAGGTTTAAACCCTTACAACTCAAACCGAGTTGTAAATGTTTCTGTGGTGACAGGTGGAAGTCTGAAATGGAAAGTACAGGCTTCAATGAAAAACATTTACAAAGTTGAGGTGAGTGAGTAAGTGGCGAGCTAGCATTAACACGAGGGTGTCAGTCGTCGCATCAAGCTGTGAAACTTAACTATTAATTAATTATCTATGTTAGAATTGGGTACTGTCTGTCTGCGGTTTGTGGACAACTTAGTTTATTCTAGAAGTGTCATCCAGGGAAATAATTTTAAACCAAACCTCAAACACGCCATAAAGCAGAAGCAGCACAAATTCAGTACAGGTTAAAAAGTAAAATAATAATAATAAAAAAAAGCCCTTACAAAATATCTAATAATATCCCCCCTTGTGGGATTAATAAAGGATTATTAACTTTGGATAACTCCGCTGGTCCATCCTGCCATGGAGAGGAGCGCAGTTTTAAAAGTGTGCAAAGACTCACAGCTGCTGCAGAGCAGCTTCAGATCCAGCGGGGGAAACGCTGCTGTTCAGCCCTGAAAAGATGTGGGACTTTATTTTGTCCTGTGCTGTTTTACACCATATTGTACTGGCCGATAGAGTTACTGTTGATGCGCCGGCGCCACGAGAGGAGCTGATGTGGGAACCAGCAGGACCTGAAGAACCGCGACTGACATGTAAACAAACTCTAAAGTTTAGCAAATGATTCATTTAATCAGTGATGTGATGTGATGCCAGCAGCCTAGAAAATAATATTAGCTAAAGGGAGATTAAATACAGACAGAGGACGTTTAGCCAAACATTTTATTTAGACTTCTATAAATTGCCTTTATTTAACCAGCACCGGGAGCAGGTGGCCCGCTCCGTCCTGTGTCCTGCTCGGTCCGGGGTCCTGCTCAGGACCGGGTCCGGTGCTGGGTGTGTGTCTCGGTGGGACCGTCCCGCTGTGGGGAGGAGACCTGGCTGCGGTGCCGCTGCTGTCTGGCTCAGAGACATAATTAAATGAAACAATAAAAATCTGATCTATATAACGTGAGTCCGCCTCATTATTTGTAATATCAGTAAAAATAATATAATGATGTAATGTCAGAGGAAAGCAGTAGTAGGATATGGTTTTGTTGACATCGTTCCTGTTGTTACAACACGGGACAGCACTGCACCAACGCGCCTTTGGACACGGAAGTGACGTATTCAGCTTCGATGACGTAGCTACTAGCCATCCCCATAAGATATCTATGATGCAGACTCGGTAAAGTGGGCGGAGTTAGTCACATCCGGGTATTTTATGCGGACTTGGTGAGATGCGAACTTTGAATTGGAACAGTACTTGGTCTCTGACTGATGACGTTTCACGAGTCCGTGAGTTCACAAGTACAGAGAAGTACACGTATTGAGAAACGGCCGTGGTCTCACATCTTTTGTGCAAAAAAAAAACAAACATATGAATAGATTATAAAACAAAACCCTTTTTTCTCTGACTTTTATCTGTATATGAAATGACTGATTTTAACCTTTTTCAACTTTATGATCCAATATTTTAACATTTTAACACTTCATGAACTACCGTATTGGCCCGAATATAAGATGACTCCGATTATAACATGACCCCTATTTTTCAAGGATCACTTTGTGAAAAAAAAATGCTGAAGACAATAAGGTCACTCATAAAACAACTTTTCATTGTACAATTATTATAAACTCACAAACTCACTGCTGAAATAACATTTCACGAGATATAAAATGAAAACATATTACTACAGTATCGAATAAAAAATATATTCTCTTTCTCAAAATAAGAAACAATAAGCAACAAATAAGAAGCCTCAAGGGGTCAAAACTGCATAAATGATGTAAATAACTTTGCCTTCAGCTGAATCACGGCTCTGGTGGTGGACATTCCGTCTTTCCGTTTTTCAGTGACATATTCACTCACCCTTCTATCAGTCTCTCTGAAGCGTCGCTCTCAGGACCACAGAAAGCTTTTCTCATAGTGTTAGCATCTGTAGGCGTTTTTTCTGTGCTCTCCAATAAGAACGAGGCGCTCTGGTACTCCAGATCTCCTGGCGGCTTGGCAGTAGTTTGATGACTCTGCTGCGTTGATCACCATCAGTTTAAAGTTGGTATCATAACTTCGCCTCTGTTGTTTGCTCAGTTGTCCAACGTTCGAGCCCCTTTGTTCCAGATGATCCGCCATTTTTCATCAGATCATTTGATCTCATTTCATCGCTCCACTCGCTCTCTGGTCAGTGATACTTTGGCTCCATCTAGCGGCGCGGATGTGTATTGACCATCTACCGTAAGTCCGCGATTATAACACAACCCCACTTTTGAGGATGCAATTTCTGGAAAAAAAACATCGTCTTATATTCGGGCCAATACGGTATTATTTATTACACAAACATTTTATTATTTACACAAATGAAAGAAAATAATAGCCACAGGGCTACATGTTCTTTCATTAAATGTTTGTTGGGGTGTGGACCCTGTAGAGAGAGACGTTTCAGCACTACAGACAGCTCCGCGTCCGAATTGTCATTTTCTCACTCATTTTGCGTCTCGATCACAAACAAGGAATGCGCTATGTGGCCATGAGATATAAAGTTAATTGGGAGAGTCTTGGGACTGCAATTAAGTCATTGTTTAAGTTTTTTTTAATGGTGTTATAAGATCTTGATTTTGTTAGAGTAAGCTGGCACTTACCTGCCTACACATGTAAATTGCCATTGGTGTGTCCGTCGCAATTTGCGACTGTCTGCCTACCTAACCCTGGAGCTCACGGCACGTGGCTGTGTGTGAGAGAGCGAGAGACACTTTACGATGTATTCAGGGTGTGTACAATTAATCACAGGTTTCATGTGTTGATGGATCTTCAGTGTGTATGAAGGAGGAGCAGTCAGTGCACTGATTCATTTGAGACAACGATAAAGGCAGATAATTCGAAAAAGTGAGTAGATATCTTATTTGTACTTAAAAAAAAAATGGTTGAAGCTAATTATGACTGGATAGTGTCATTGGCATTGAGGTCAGGGTCTCTATACAGCATCCTGGAGAAATGAGAAAAACATTATTCAGCTTTTTTAACAACTGTTTCTATTACATTTTTTTTTAATTCAATTAAATTTAAAGCAAATTATTGCGGTTTGCCCTACACTGATTCATGTAGAGTTCACTTGGGGACATTATGTGTTTGAATTTCTACTGACAGGTCTTTGTTCCGGTAGTGTTCCTTCTGTCTGATACATCTGGCATTTGAAGTACTTTGCTTTATGTTCTGAGTATAACCAGTGTTTGTTAATGAAAAGTAAACATTCTTCCCCACCAGAAGAATACAGATCACATTGTTAAATGATGACTAGAGTTATAAATGTATCCTGAGAAGGAAGCAAGCTTTATAAAATCACAGAATTAGATAATAAAAGACAGCTTCTTTGTGCGCAGGTTTCATTTCTTTTGTTCAAGGACATGATCACTCAGAAGATACAAACGTGTTTGTACGTCACGTTCCTGGTCACAAGTGACTGAAAGTTTCCGGAGGTTTTTCAGAATATTAAACTTCCCCCAAAGAAACAAACCAACTCTGAAGTGTTGTAAAAGTCTAAATTTGGATGCTGTAGATGCAGTAGTCGATGATCAAAGCAGACAGTCACACATTTATCTTGGAAAAGATAAATTGATGAAAGGCAGTAGCAGGCAGTAAACGCACGCCTGCTTCCCTCTTGTGGCTGACTAGCTGTTCCCCAGCTACTAACAACATATATAATTCTCCTTTGTGCTTCTCTCCATCAGGGCTCTAAACACCACGCAAAGGAGGAAGTAACTGTGTGTTTGACACTGTTGACCATCTTACCTGGTTGTTTCTTGAGTGTATATTCTGATCAGTTTTGTTTCCCCTGGTGTTTTGCTCTGTGTATTGTGCTCATTTTGCACTTGACCTACATGTATTTTGCTGCTTATTATTTGTGTATTTGTTTTTTTTTTAATGTGACCTTGAACAAAGTGAAGCCTGCAGTATATGATGATAAATATATATATGCATAATGAAATGAATCGATTAAAACAAAACATAACACAGACAAGAATGTATAAATCCCCCCCCAAAAAATGAGAACAAGGACTATGTCCAGTTAAAACATGCTACAACCTCCGTCCAATGTATGAGGGAAAATAAATGCATGATACTTTAAACTACATAAAAGTATCATTACATTACATCATTAAACTACATTAAGTCAATAAATATGACTTAATGTAATTCTTCTTACATCTATCAAGCAAAGCAAACACAGAATGATCAGACAACTCCAGTCATGGAGTCATTAGCTTTGACAGGAAGTTTTAAAAACAGCAAACACAGAGATGATGTATTCAAATACCTTTTTGTTTTTTCCCCTGTGCTTTTTTCCTCCTTTACTTTTGTCCTTGAAGTTGGATTATGGAAATGCCTTAAAACAACCATACCATAATCTTCTAGCAATAAATTAATATACTGAGCAGGTTTTGGCAAGAGAACTCCATTCCACTGAAAACAGCACAATTGGCATCTCTCGCAATTATAAGATTATGAGTTGCCATGCTAGGTAAATCTGAAAACAAATTATTGAAGAATATAGTTTCATCCCAGTTAGGTGCATAGAAACAGGCTACTAGTACTGGTAATGTGTATGGTGTCTAATTACAATCACATAGTGCCCCGCTGAATCTGCATGTCCACCAGATACTGTAAACTGCAGACTTTTTCTAACTGCAAAAGCTACACCTTTAGATTTAGTTTAAAAGTCAGATTGAAACACTAGGCCAAACCATTTCCCACCAAAATGTAGATTATCAACTTTGCATGTATGCTTCTCTTGCAAGAAGGCAATGTCATTAAGCTGTTTCAGGTGTGACATAACTCTTTTAAGTTGAACTGGATGGTTGAGATATTTTACATTCCAACTCACAAAGTTCACTGGACAACCATTATTTACTTTGATACTGTTTACATCTGCCATACTGAGTGATTTCTTTGTTTGAGTTTGCAGATAAGGCTGACTGATCCCATAGTTTGATTAGAAATCCCCAAAAAAAGAAAAAAAAAACACACACACACACACACAAATACAACAGAGCATAACTGATGGCAACTAAAACTGTTCTGTACCAACCCTCCGACTGTTCTGTTTGAATGTTCCATTTCTTTCACTGTTTAACGAGTAACTCATCTGAATTGATATTGAAAATGGTTCATCTATGTATTTCACTAATCATCCATTTTAATTGTCTTTTGATACATAGATCAATAAATTCTCACAGCTGTGCTCAGTGGTGAAACCTGTTTCGTACCTGGGTGCAGTGTTGCTGCTGAACGATGGAGGTGCCTGGAGGGCTGTTGTTTCTGGTGCTTCTGCATATTTTCACAGGCGGCACTTCAGGTAAACCACCTATTTGTAAACAATCTTTTTTTTTCATGCAAGAATAGATAAATACCACTGAAGTTTTTTACTGTAATGGGCTCGATTTATTATGAGACTCATTAAAAGTTCACCCCAGACACAGAAAAATGGCCAGTTGAAGCTGGTCACTCGCAGGTAGTTTGAGAATAGAATTTTTTGCCTGCTATGCTCACAAAAGCAGGTGATGTAACTACTTCCTGGTCAATTATAAGAGTCCACGCTTCTTACTGATGCAAACAAAGAATTTATTCCTCTGAACGTTGTTGAACATCTTCATTTAACACCGTGAAAACTAAAAGGGGAACTAATGACCAGACATAAATGCATTTATGGCTTCATTTACAGGTGACATTAGCCAGTAGCTATTGTTAGTAGGGCTGCAGCTATCGATTATTCTATTAATCGATTAATCTATCGATTCATTTGGTCGATTAATCAATTGATCGGATAATATATATATATATATATATATATATATATATATATATATATATATATATATACACGGTATACATATATATATATATATATATATATATACATATATATATATATATATATATATATATATATATATATATATATATATATATATATATATACATACATATATATATATATATATATATATATATATATATATATATATATATATATATATATATATATATATATACCGTATTGGCCCGAATATAAGACGACTCCGATTATAACACGACCCCCAGTTTTCAAAGATCAGTTTGTGGAAAAAAAAAAATGCTGAAGACAATAAGGTCACTGATAAAACAACTTTTTATTGTACAATTATTATTAAACTCAAAAACTACCAACTGAGATAACATTTCACGAGATATAAAATGAAAAAATATTACTACAGTATTGAATAAAAAATATATTCTCTTCCACAAAATAAGAAACAATGAGCATCAAATAAGAACCTCAAGGGGTCAAAACTGCATAAATTATGTAAATAACTTCCCAGTGCCTTCAGCTGAATCAGGCTCTGGTGGTGGGCATTCCTTCTTTACGTTTCACAGTGACGTATTCACTCACCCTTCTATCAGTCTCTCTGAAGCGTCGCTCTCGGGACCACGGAAAGCTTTTCTCATAGCGTTAGCATCTGTAGGCGTTTTTTCTGTGCTCTCCAATATCGAACGAGGCTCTGCTCCACCAGATCTCCTGGCAGCTTGGCAGTTGTTTGATGACTCTGCTGCGTTGATCACCATCAGTTTAAAGTTGGTATCATAACTTCTCCTCTGTTGTTTGCTCAGTTGTCCAGCGTTCGAGCCCCTTTGTTCCAGATGATCCGCCATTTTTCATCAGATCATTTGATCTCATTTCATCGCTCCACTCGCTCTGTGGTCAGTGATACTTTGGCTCCATCTAGCGGCGCAGATGCGTATTGACCATCTACCGTAAGTCCGCGATTATAACACGACCCCACTTTTGAGGATGCAATTTCTGGAAAAAAACATCGTCTTATATTCGGGCCAATACGATATATATATATATATATATATATATATATATATATATATATATATATATATATATATATATATATATATATATATACATATATATATTTTTTTTTTTATTTTATTTTATTATTTTTTTTTAATATCTTTTGATTTTATTTTGGCAAGCATAAAACTCACCACGGACAAAAAAATTACCTACTGTTAATGCTTGCAGTAACATTTATTAAACTGCACAAGAACACTCATTGCTAGGATGAACATTGCACTTTAAATTCTCAAATTATTTGAATAAAAAATAAATAAAATACCTGATAGAGGGCTAAGGCCTTACTTTCATTATAAAAAAATGCACATGACAGCTGATTATTAAAGAACACTTCAAGCACGGCAGGCAATATTCAGTATTATCAAACAATTCCTATTGATATTAATTTGCCATTTGTCTTGTGCAAAAAACAAACAAAAATAATACTCAGGCTGAGTCCAAAACAGCATATTCACCTTTTGAAGCTGACAGCTGCCCTAAAATGTTAAAGTGCATTCAAAGGAGTGCAAAACAACAGTTTAAGAATACAGTCACTTTGTTTTTTATTTTTTTGGCATCGATGTGGTGCTGTTATAATACGCCAGCTCCGCTTGGCAGTGCAAACTTTGCACTGAGCTCTTCTTTTTTTTTCGTTTAAAGTTGTACCAAACTTTTGACATTTTCTGGCATTTTCTTTGTCGTCCGTCCTCCTTTTCGCCAGCAATTTTTTTTCATTCAGTTCTTCAACGCCCCGATGCGCCGCGAGAACGCGTCGGATGCGTCGCGACATCGCGCTGTGTCCGACGCATCCGCGTCTCGTCGCTGGTGGAACGCGCGTTCCTTTTTGTTTTCAATTGTACTTTGACGCAGCTCCATTTCTCGCGTCGTTTCACCACGCTGTGCTTCATCTGCTTGTTCCGACATGTCTGTGCGGTTTACACTCTCGTGCAGAAACATGCTGCGCTTTCGTTCCGGGCACTACACGCTAGCGGTTTCACGGTAGTTTCACTGTACACAATTAATAAACGAATCCTCGAAGCAACAGAATTTAATTCGAAGCTTTTTTATAATCGAATTATTCGATTTATTCGATGAATCGTTTCAGCCCTAATTGTTAGCATATTAATGGAAAGCCACGTGCAGACTAGAGATGCGCGGATTGTGGTTGCATCCACAGAGCCCGCGGATAACCGCAGATTGGGCGGATGAGGTCGAAAAATTAAGATTTTAATTACATTCGGGCGGATTGCGGTTGAAGCACTCAAATAAAACAAACATTTTAAATATTCAAAACATAAAGAAACGAACAAAAATGATGGCTAATTAATTAATTTATTAACTGCAAAATTAACTTATTTATTTTGCAGTACAGTTACAATAAAAACTTATGATAAATGTTGAAGCTGCATGTTTCAGGAAGGCTCTGTGGCTCGGCACCGGCGGGACATCAGTAGTGCAGTGATATCAGATAAGAGAACCACAGAAAGAAACAAGTGACACTATTACAAACAAAAGTATGCATAATCATGGCATTTACAATTTAACCGCACATTCAACTTCATTTTAATTTGAAAATGGACCGGATTCTCTCGTATTTTCTGTTCCCGACTTCCTGTGTGGTGCGATCTGCTCTGTCTAGCTTTACAACTGGCGGTGCACGGCGCACGCAGCTCGCGGAGAAAATAGAGAGGAGCGGAGCGGCCGCGTTCCACGGCGCGAGCCGCTACGGATGCGGCGTTGTCCCGCACCTCTTGTACGAACCGTCAGATAGGTTAACAGGGGCGCCGATCTGACAGTCGGTGCGCGGCGCTTCTCACTTCCGCGTCGAAAGCGGCGCGTCTTGTGTGAACCAGGCGTTTGTCGCCCCCTGTCGGCAGGCCTGCCCAACCATGTGAAAGACTCCCTATCTGTCAATGATAAAGAATCCTTTAAAAAATTCCTGGATCCAGACAGTGATGCGGATCATCACCAAAATTTAACCAATTCTAAGTTAGCCCAAGACCCACCTTTCCACAAAGTTTCATTGAAATCCGTCTATTACTTTTTCTGGGATCTTGCTAGCAAACCAACCAACCAACCAACCAACCAACAAACCAACAAACCAACAAACCGACATGATTACATAACCTCCTAGCGAAGGTAATAATTATGTTGCTTTTCGGTTTGCCTTTTCAGATAAACACACACACACACAGGGAGAAAGGGCAACAGGGCGACAGACACAAGCACCGCACGCTGCAGCGCTCCGCTCCAATCACATCCCCGATCATAATGTTTGATTATATATGGTTTATTATTGTTGTTGGTGACTGATTTGAGCTGTGGCGGAGGTCTGCGCTCTCTGAGTGCCAATTTCTAGTTCAGATTGTTTTTGTTGAAATGTCACCAGAATTACCCAGCAACTAAAAGCAATTGGTGGTGCAGCTGTTAGACATAATACAGAAAGAATTAATGAATGGCTTTGATCAAAGTTGTAAAACAACTCATGGTAACAATAACTGTGAGGAAATAGATACTTACGCACCATTCATTAGGAGCCTTTTAAAGTTTAAGAATTGTTGACATTCAAGTGCCAAAGGTAGCATGTGGTGATGAGACCTTAATTTTATTAATGCACTCTTCAACTGAGGTGGAATCCTTTTTTTTAATCACATGTAGGTGTGTTGAACTATTCGTGTCCAAATGATGTAAAGATATTGTGTCTGAAAAATAGTTTGACATAATGCCGTGCACAAGTTATTGATACATAAATATATAATGGATGCATGCAATGTTTTTCCTCTGTGGATTTGAAGGTATAGACAGTATTTCAGTTTTAAATCCTTGACGTTTGAGTGCTACATGTGTCTTCTTGCATTCCTACATCAATGCAGGGTCAATGTTCACCCTAAACCCTAAACCTAACCCTAACCACAAAGCAGTTGTGCTTAGGGCCCCCAAATGAATTGCAGCGGCCCTGTGGTGAGAAGCCAAATTACCATTAAAAATGCCTTTAAAAATGTGGCATGAACTCATTAAACACTTAATCTTTTTTCAGAAGTATGATCTGGCATACAAACAAATACACAACACAATTTTTGCTGAGAAGATTTAGTTCAGTAAATGTAATTACAGTGATTGCATTCATGAGACAATTCCTTTGCCTTTTCAAAGGAACCCAGACCACAAGCTGTGATTCATGTCACACTGAGGCCTTCTGCCTGGATTTATAGGAATGAGGCAACAATTTCTTGGGCCACACACATCCTTACACTTGTGTGTGTACGGATGGCTTTGTAGGCAATGGGCTGACCTACTATGATGCAAATCTGTGCAGTGACTCCTCCTGCTGCAGCCCAGGTTACCACTGGTCACCTGAAAGGGGGTGTGTGGACGTCGACAAGTGCTCCCTCCCAGACTCTCCCCTGCAAGTCCCGTCAGATTTGTCAAAACACACCAGGCTCCTTTGAATGCCTGGAGTCTGTGTCAGAACTGTCATCAGGGTGTTATGGCGTAGTTAATAGGCTCGGGTGCGGACAGCAAAAAGCTGAGACGGAGGTCAAAATGAAGAAAAACAGATTTATTTCCTCCCAAGTCTTAGGACGAAGATCGAGTCCTGAAGGCGTGAGTCCTGACAGGTGGTGGTGAACGCCAGAGAAATGCTCCCTCCGAAGTAAGAAAGCAGGCCAGATTTAGAGGAGAGCACCACAGGGAGGCAGCTGGGGAGGCGGGTGGGATCAGGATCAACATGAAGAGTAGTTCTATTTCATCCCTACTGACCGCCAGAGGCGGTGCTTAAAGCACTGGAATGTTCCCTTCACGCATGCGCAGTTCGAGTATGTATACCAACAAACGTCACTCGTGACTACCCGGGTAACCCCGGAACCGTATAAATACCGGTTCCCTGACCCGGAATCGGCTCCTTTTTTCTTCTCGCGTTCAGTTCGTTTACACCTGACGGGACGAGCCTGTACCGCGTCGTGATGCACCGTCGCTGGGAGCCTTGTGACCTTCGAGGTCGGAGCTGCTTTATGCCCTCCAAAGGCTGTGATGTGTTGCGGTCCCGTTCATCTGATTCTGCGGCGCTGTGCGTCGCCTGTGGTGAGAGATTCATTCATACCTCCGGCAGACGGTAAGGCTGATGAATCTTCTGTTCCTCATGGTGAGTGATGGGGAGAGCGGCTGCTCCCCCCGGGCTTGTTTACATGACGACCGCGGCCGTGCGGCGTGGTCGGTAGTAGCTTGGGGCGCAGGGACGCTGCTCACGTTCCTGGCCCGGCTTCAGGAAGCGATTTGGCTGGTGTGATGCTGTGCTTCTGGCTGTTGTTGAGCCGCTTTGAGCCCGTGTGGGGCTCACCGAGGCCGCTGACTCGGCTTCTGAGTGTGCCAATGAGCATCGCTACAGCGTGCGGGGTGCCGCCGCTGCGGAGCACGGCGCTAGCTCGGCTAGGCGGCTAGTCAGTGAGGTGTGTTGTGTGTCGGGGGATCTTTCTGATTGTTACATATCAGCTGCTGAGGCAGGTGACGCCGCTGCTAGCAGGCGGGCGGGGCCCGCCGTTCCCGCTGCCACTGCCCTACCAGCCACTGCCACTACCAGCCCACCAGGCATGGTTGCAGGCGGTGCGATTGGGGACCACACTCTGGTGTGGGCTTTCCTCAGGGGGGGCTCTGAGGCTTACCACCCTTGGAGGCCGCGGGCACCCACCTCGGATCTACGTCTGGTGCTGGAGAGCTTGTCAGCCTCCCTTTGCACCTCTGGCAGCAGCAGAGCTGCAGTATGTGTTGCGTAGACAGCGTTTATGCTGGCCATTACCACGGCGTAGCGTGTGGCTGCACGCTCTGTCTATTTGCCCGGCATGCCTCCGGTGGCGCCCGGATGGAGCTCTGAGAGGCTACATGGATGCTGTGGCAGATGTGCGGACATCTGACCAGTTTGTTGCCCACTACGGTGGCCCTAGTCGGGGCTCTGCTCTTTCCAGGCAGTGCCTGTCCCACTGGGTTGTGGACGCCATTGCCGTTCTATCGGGCCGCAGGGCGGCCTCTGTCTGAGGGTGTGCATTGCCACTCCACCAGTGCGGTGTCCACGCCAGGGGTCGCCCTGATGGGGTTGCTCCTGGGCGGGCTATGGGCTGTCGCCGTTGAGCCGATGCCCGACACCTTTTCCAGGTCCTACAGGTTGGCCATTGTGCCTCCGCATCCACTGCGGTTGGTACTGGGCCCTGCAGAGGCTTTTCAGTGGGATTGGTCTCTGGGATTCCTCGTGACCAAGTTGGCATACGTCATTCCAGTGCTTTAAGCACCGCCTCTGGTGGTCAGTAGGAATGAAATAGAACGAAAGTTACAAATGTAACTATGGTTCTATGAATCCCGGATGATCGCCAGAGCACTCTGTCACTCGGAATCCTCGTGGTTACGCGAGAAGATTCCGTAGGAGTCGATTCCGGGTCAGGGAACCGGTATTTATACGGTTCCGGGGTTACCCGGGTAGTCACGAGTGACGTTTGTTGGTATACATACTCGAACTGCACATGGGAACATTCCAGTGCTTTAAGCACTCCGGGATTCATAGAACCGTAGTTATATTCATAACTTTCGATCTGAAGACTGGAAACAACAAACTCGGCTTTGCGAGGCATCGATGGCTGCAAACAATCACAAACACACAAAACTAACTATTGGTGTGCTATGTTCCAGCGCTGAGGGTCGACTGGGCCCCGTTTAAATAGAGGACCCTCAGACAATGCAGCTGAATCTCTTTCAGTGATGACCTGACCCACATTTCAGGAAACAACCTTCCTATCACGGCCCACACAAGAAAGCAACAGGAGAAACAATAGCGCCCCTAATGGGACACAGACGTGCAGCACGTAACATAGAGCCTTCTTCCAAGTCTTTCCAGGCTGTGTGTGGGGGATCAGTTTGTCCTACAGGCATGGACTGCATCCTTCATAATGGCACTTCCCGATGTGTTGACCCCTGTTAAGACTACACGGTACTGAATGATGAATGGCGTTCTACAAATTTAAGTGGAAATGGAGTCCGTTGTGATCAAAATATCAACTGGCAAGGCTGGTATCACATGCTCCAGGGGCAAACCATTGCCCAAATCCAAGAGAAGTTTAGCGGTATTTCACATAGCGCCAATTACAACACAGTCATTTCTAGACACTTTTACAGAGAAAACCCAGCAGTTCCGCATGAGCACACAAAAGTGACTCTGGAAAAGAAAAACTTACTTTAGAAGGAAGACATCTTTACAGAACCAGGTTCAGAGGTGAAAGCATTCTACTATTCTGGTTGAGAAGTTAGTGGGATTTCCCAGATCACCAAATCCCACATTCAATGAACAAATTAATGAATTATTAGTCCACAAGGGGAAATTTGTTCAGGCACCCTTTACAGGCGCCTGTCTGGGCGAAAACAACAACTGTGTGTGTGTGTGTGTGTGGGTGGGGGGGGGGGGGGGGGGGGGGGGGGGGCAGAGGGGAAACAAAGTCAGGATGAGGAACCAAAAAAAAAAAAAACAAACCGCCCACAAATACAGCAAAAACAGTTGCCTCAGTTCAGCAGATCAGCTGTCGCAGCTATCCTAGCGTGCCAGGACATCACCACTGTTCGTCAGCAGAAGGGTGGGGGGCGCGTTGGAGTGGGGTAGGGAACGTCATGCAGCGTGAGTAAGGTTCAGTTTATCAGTCCAGTGTGTATGTCTGTGGTAAGCCCATCCCACTTTGGTGCTCCGGTCACTGTGTCCCCGAAGCAGAGGGTAGTTGCCATGGAGACGACCTCGGCAGAAACAGTCCAGAGGTGAGGCAGGTGGCATTGATAGAGAGAGGGAGGATATAGATAAGCAATCCTTTGGCCTTGGGTTTTTCAGGAGGTTGTTTTGATTTCAAAGGGGTGCCAGATGCAATCGGTTGGTATCTTGTTTCGGTGTGGAAGGAGTGTTTGACCTTCCTCTGCTTGGTTCTCAACTTCTCAGAAGCAGCTGCGTTTAACCTCTCGGTGATGACATCCAACTTGTGTCTCAAATCGTCCACAACTCCAGGAATTTTGCCGTCGTGGATATAGTTCATCAGACCGGTCAGCGTCAGCTTTTGCCCATTCATTTGAAAAGACCATCATCCGTTGGACGTCTTCCATGGTGGCAGTCCTTTTAATTTTCCAGAAGCTCTGGCCGCAGCACAGACCGATCAGCAGCAGGCCTGTCATCATGAATCCAAAAACTGTAGACATCTTCTATGTCCTCCACGGACAGGGGTGCCAAGCACAAGACCCCCTCCAGCTGCCCTGAGTGTCGATCAAATATACCCTGCATGCCGAGTCACGTCCAGGCAGGAAGGATCCCCCGCTTCTTCATACTAACTAAGTATATTCAAGTACTTTTGCATGTATTTTCGATGCGCTGTTGAAATTAACCTTAGAAAAACAAACACCAGCCACACTTGCTCAGTCTTCTTCTACACTGTTGTAGGCTTACACTCTGTCCAACTCACAACCTCCGCTAACGGGGTGCTGAGCCACTGCATGCAAGCAGAGGCAGTACAGGTCACGGTGCTTTGGCTCCATCTAGTCCTCGATTGTAGCACAACCCCATTTTGAGAATACCATTTCTGGAAAAAAAGATCGTCTTATATTTGGACCAATACGGTATTTATCACAGACTCTACTAATAGTAAATGGACTACAATGATATAACACTTTCCTATACATTAAAGCAGAACTTTGCAACTTTTTACCTCAATAAATGGTTTCAGAATCCCTGTGGGGGTAAACAAAGACTTGACACGGTGATTCGCCTGCCTTCACTCTCCCGGGGTCTATGTCCTGAAAACAGCGCTTGCAATTTCAGAGGAGCGGACCCGACAACATCTCGCGAGAACAAAGCTGCTTTACGGCACTCATACGGGATTACAAGGATAAGAGCTGTTGGAGTGCGATATCTGTCGTTGTGTTGCAATAGACGATCTTGGCATGATGTGTTGATTGGTTCGAATTTCCGTTTGGTAACTGAAAAATAAAGAGGAGTGGCACCTCCTCTCGTCGAAGTGAGCGCGAGTGAGTTCGCTGCACTGAGCTGAAACTCCAAGTGTGTTTGTTTTCCAATAAGTGTGAGCGTGCGAGGCAGGCATGTCTGCGACAGAAGGAGCAACTGGAGCAGGCAGCGCGAGGAACTGCTGCTGCAGAAGATTTAACAAAAGCGCGTAAAACAAACATGAAACCCTCACTAGCATTAGCAACGCCACCCATAGGTGCTCACGGATGGCAGAACCAAAAAGACAGAAAAAAAACGTTGTCTAACAAGCGGAAAAAAAGGACACGGGAGTGAGACGCTCTCTGCACGCGGGGGCAGGGGGAGGGGGGGGTGATGCAGAGGAGGTTTACGACAGTGAGCTTTCACAGGAGACCAGTAGGGGGAGCGCTAAAGCAAATCTTGCAAAGTTCTGCTTTAACAGACCGAAAAGCACTCTACGCTGCAGTATCACATTCACCCATTGACACGCCCAAGGACACTTTGACATGCCGAGAAGAATCGAACCAACAACCTTCTGATTGCAAGACCATGCTCTCCCACAGAACCACAGCCACCCCATTAATGACTTTTCTCTACTTCTTTACTCAGTTGAATCAAAAAAATTAAAAAACAATAAGCTGAATTATGAAATGCCTGACACAAGCAGCCTGGAGTTACTTTGGCTGCTAGGACCATTTCAATGTTGGGAATGACCGCTTTTCCTGAGAAAAGAATAAAAAGACTGTGAGTATTTAAAAATGTTTGACAAGACCTCTGATCTGAAAAGAGTCGAATTGTGAGTTTGGAACCTGAACGCCTCATAGCTGAGTGACCGTCAGCTGCTGCATCATTCACTCCTGAGAGCAACACCATGATCACTGAACAACAAGATGAGGATAAAACGACAAGCAGAACAGTAAACAGTCACGGTAAACCCAGAAATTAAACTTACCAGAACAACATTTCCCTCGTTCTCTTCATGCCGCCACTCAGATTCTTGATCTCAGAACTGAACTGTCCGTCAATAACAACCTTTTCATTCTGTCCGAGACCTCAGCGTTGAAATCTTCTTTTCACCTCTCAGAAGTTGAGATGCGTCCCGCCGACTGATGTTGGAGGATGAAGGAATTGTTTAAAGGCAGCCAGTTGGTCGGTGGTGAACAGCTAAGCTCACATTGACTGAGACGCTGGTGGCATCGAGCAGCATGCTAATTTACACAGTGTCCCTGAAAGCACGAAGGTGCTGCACGGCGCAGGTTGTTCACTGATGTTGTTCAGAGAGTTTCAAGGGTTTCACAGGTAATAAAGGTGGATTAGGAGGAGATGAATGCTGACAGCTGTTACTGCCTCAGTGAAGCAGCTGTCTCAGACTTTCAAAATCGTCTGGCAGGCAGATGATTGTTCGCGGGCCAAAGGGCCGGCAGTTGCAGAACGCTGACGTAGAGTGATAGAAAAAGCGCTGGCTCCCGAGAGCCAAGGAAGAAAAGGACTACTATGAAAGCGACTATTTCCAAACTTGGAAGACCAAGCACTTGTAATCTTGAATATTGTTCAGGTGATGCTATTAAATCTTCCTCACACAAGTTTGACAGGACAAATGATTCAAGTTTAATTTCCACAAAGGTTTTTTTTTTTTTTTTTTAAATACCAACAGAGGTGGATAAAGAGGAGTAGCAACAATGCCACCAGCAATAACTACACACTTGAGACTAAAGTACACCTCACTGGGTCACATCATCACTCCAATTGGTAACTACACAGGGACCATTCATGAACAGATTCCAAATCAATTTTAATTGTTGGCACATTGAATCGTAACATGAACTGAGTTGTGCACAAAAATGTTTACTTCTGTAGGGATTGTTCTCATCATCTCAGTTCACAAAATGTTTTTGATTCAGGTCAGCCTGAGAGCAGCAGCACACCACGGCCAACGTTTCCAACTGTGAGCAGCTCAAGCATGACTCCACACTCCACTGCATCCTTGCTAACATCACCTCTTACTGAGGCAGGAGTTGAGGGAGCAGCCCGTCTCTTTGGAGGAAACAGCTCCTGCTCTGGCACAGTGGAGATCTTCCACTCTGGACAGTGGGGGACGGTGTGTGATGATTCCTGGGACCTGCTCGATGCTGAGGTGGTGTGTAGACAGCTGGGCTGTGGCAGAGCCTTTCAGCACCAACAGGAGCACGCTTTGGAAAGGCAGCGGACCCATCTGGTATGATGATGTCATGTGCACGGGCAGTGAAACAAAGCTGTCTGAATGCCGGCACCCAGGCATCGGATCTACAACTGTGGCCACAGTGAGGATGCTGGGTTATCTGTGAAGGTCAGTACAGATTTGTGCAGTACATTGACACCAAGGAGTGTGTTTTGACAGTGCTGGGTAGTAACGCGTATTAGTAACGGCGCTACTTTTTCAGTAGCGAGTAAAGTAACGCGTTCTTTTTTGTAATTCGGTAACTCCGTATCCGTTACCAAACGTTGCGTTACTCCGTTCCTTTTAGCGAGGTTTCATACAGCGTTTTCATTGCAATGGCGCACCGTTCCTGTAACATTCCGGTGATCGATAAAGTTTATTGAATTGAAAAAACATTCGGTACTCTCTCTCCTGCGTCTGTGCTCTGGTCAGTGCCTCTCGACCACTCTGGTCTGATGAGCAACAAGACGGCAGAGAAGAATAGTTTCCAATCGTGGAGATATTCGCATTATTCACGCATCACGACTATGATTCATTTAATTCATTATTTAACCGTTCGGCCCGACGGACCGACAGCTGTGCGCAACTTCACCATGTGTAAAAAGTGACGTGTGGATGTTTTCTTTCAATTGTATCTCAAACAATAAGTCGTAATCTCACTAACTGAACACTCCAGCTGCACTTTGACAACCGAGTGTTTGTTTTATAACAACTTTAAAATCCAGATGCAACAATTCCACACGCCCCCCTCAAACGCACCTCCACACACAAAACGCAACAGAACGCAAGAACCGTCTGCTCCGCCGCGTCATGTTGGATATCATTATCAACTAGAAAATCATTTACTTCAAGATGAGACCAGGCAGAATATTCTCTGAGCCGACCAGCTCCGTCAGCGGCAAAACAAACCCAAAACCGATCTTTACTTTTCACAGCCAGCGCCTCAGATTGCATGTTTCTCACACACTTCTTCAACAAATCTCAAAACTATTCACACCAAACACAACATATTTTATTTCCTTACCATTTTGTGGTCATTTTCCATCTATCTGCGCGCTCCTCTGACCAAAATTAGCTCACAATCTTCTGGAGAAGTGAAAGAGCATCATGCTGCCACTTTTCGCCATCTTGTGGGCCTGTCGTTAATTTTGGGAGTTTAAATAAAGTTTGTTGACATTCTACATCTTGCAAGCTTTGGAATGATATGTTACACATGACTGAGGCACCATCCAGCTGGGAGACATCTTTGAGCGTAACTGCACAGTGCTGCCAGAATGAGGTACGCCAATGGCAAATAGTTACTATTTCTGTGATATTTGGCCTTTTTTTTTTTATTCTGAAACATGCACATTTATCTTCATTGTGCGTTTCTACAGCACATTGCGCATTGTTTTGTTTTTTTCTGATGTGAATTTTGCACAAATTATTGTTTACATGTTGCAAGGAGATTTTTGTTTTCCCTGTGATATAATTGGCTGTTTTGTATTGATATGTATATGGCGTTATGCATCAGTATGCATTTCATATTTCATTCATTGTCTTTAACAGAAGCTCTTAGGTCCTGAGTGAAGATCGTTAATTTGTCCAATTTGATTCTGAACAATAGGTTACATCACAATGTCTATATTTGCTTTAAGCCACTTGAATTTTTGCAGGCTGATGTTGAATAAAATAAATAGACATTTAAAAAATACTTTGGTGTTTGTGTGGTACACAATGGATAATATTCCATGGCTAGTTAGTAGTTAGATTCAGTGATGTGGATGCAAATGAACTGAAATGGTTGGTTTCATCAACAGTTTGTAATAACATCAGTACAGACTGAAATAAGGGCAGCAGGGGAGTTCAATCAGTCAACCTTTATTTACTGAGAGCACTGGAAAAATGTTTAAAACTAACTGAAAAAGCTACTTTTTCAGTAATGCATGACTTTTGGTTCAAATAACTGAGTTACTAACTGAGTTACTTTTTCATGAAGTAACTAATAACTGTAATGAGTTACTATTTTTCAGTAACTAGCAAACACTGGTTTTGCACCTACTCATCTGTCTTCCATTCTTTCCTGTCAGCTGCTTCAACAGTGAGACTTGCCAACTCTACAAACCGCTGCTCGGCAGAGTGGAGATCTTCCATTCTGGACAGTGGGGGACAGTGTGTGATGATATCTGGGAACTGGACAATGCCAATGTGGTGTGCAGACAGCTGGGCTGTGGAGCGGCTAATCAGCTTTATCCAGTGCAGCCTTTGGAGCTGGCACAGGGCCCATGGTTGGATGATGTCTCTTGTTCTGGGCATGAGCTAGCCATAGAAGACTGTGAACATCCTGGGTTCGGAGTTCACAACTGTGGTCACAGTGAAGATGCCAGTGTTGTATGCGAAGGTAATCACTCATGAACAGATTTCAAATCAATTTAATTGTTGTTGCTCACATTGAATCGTAACATGAACTGAGTTGTGCACAAAAATGTTTACTTCTTTTGGGATTGTTCTCATCATCTCAGTTCACAAAATGTTTTTGATTCAGGTCAGCCTGGGAGCAGCAGCACACCACAGCCAACGTTTCCAACTGTGAGCAGCTCAAGCATGACTCCACGCTCTACTGCATCCTTGCTAACATCACCTCTTACTGAGGCAGGAGTTGAGGGAGCAGCCCGTCTCTTTGGAGGAAACAGCTCCTGCTCTGGCACAGTGGAGATCTTCCACTCTGGACAGTGGGGGACGGTGTGATGATTCCTGGGACCTGCTCGATGCTGAGGTGGTGTGTAGACAGCTGGGCTGTGGCAGAGCCTTCTCAGCACCAACAGGGGCACGCTTTGGACAAGGCAGCGGACCCATCTGGTATGATGATGTCATGTGCACGGGCAGTGAAACAAAGCTGTCTGAATGCCGGCACCCAGGCATCGGATCTCACAACTGTGGCCACAGTGAGGATGCTGGTGTTATCTGTGAAGGTCAGTACAGATTTGTGCAGTACATTGACACCAAGGAGTGTGTTTTTGACAGTGCTGGGTAGTAACGCGTTATTAGTAACGGCGCTACTTTTTCAGTAGCGAGTAAAGTAACGCGTTCTTTTTTGTAATTCGGTAACTCCGTATCCGTTACCAAACGTTGCGTTACTCCGTTCCTTTTAGCGAGGTTTCATACAGCGTTTTCATTGCAATGGCGCACCGTTCCTGTAACATTCCGGTGATCGATAAAGTTTTATTGAATTGAAAAAACATTCGGTACTCTCTCTCCTGCGTCTGTGCTCTGGTCAGTGCCTCTCGACCACTCTGGTCTGATGAGCAACAAGACGGCAGAGAAGAATAGTTTCCAATCGTGGAGATATTCGCATTATTTCACGCATCACGACTATGATTTCATTTAATTCATTTATTTAACCCGTTCGGCCCGACGGACCGACAGCTGTGCGCAATTCACCATGTGTAAAAAGTGACGTGTGGATGTTTTCTTTCAATTGTATCTCAAAAAATAAGTCTAATCTCACTAACTGAACACTCCAGCTGCACTTTGACAACCGAGTGTTTGTTTATAACAACTTTAAAATCCAGATGCAACAATTCCACACGCCCCCCTCAAACGCACCTCCACACACAAAACGCAACAGAACGCAAGATCCGTCTGCTCCGCCGCGTCATGTTGGATATCATTATCAACTAGAAAATCATTTACTTCAAGATGAGACCAGGCAGAATATTCTCTGAGCCGACCAGCTCCCGTCAGTGGCAAAACAAACCCAAAACCGATCTTTACTTTTCACAGCCAGCGCCTCAGATTGCATGTTTCTCACACACTTCTTCAACAAATCTCAAAACTATTCACACCAAACACAACATATTTATTTCCTTACCATTTTGTGGTCATTTTCCATCTATCTGCGCGTCCTCTGACCAAAATTAGCTCACAATCTTCTGGAGAAGTGAAAGGCATCATGCTGCCCCTTTTCGCCATCTTGTGGGCCTGTCGTTAATTTTGGGAGTTTAAATAAAGTTTGTTGACATTCTACATCTTGCAAGCTTTGGAATGATATGTTACACATGACTGAGGCACCATCCAGTGGGAGACATCTTTGAGCGTAACTGCACAGTGCTGCCAGAATGAGGTACGCCAATGGCAAATAGTTACTATTTCTGTGATATTGGCCTTTTTTTTTTATTCTGAAACATGCACATTTATCTTCATTGTGCGTTTCTACAGCACATTGCGCATTGTTTTTGTTTTTTTCTTGATGTGAATTTTGCACAATTATTGTTTACATGTGCAAAGGAGATTTTGTTTTCCCTGTGATATAATTGGCTGTTTTTGTATTGATATGTATATGGCGTTATGCATCAGTATGCATTTCATATTCATTCATTGTCTTTAACAGAAGCTCTTAGGTCCTGAGTGAAAGATCGTTAATTTGTCCAATTTGATTCTGAACAATAGGTTATATCACAATGTCTATATTTGCTTTAAGCCACTTGAATTTTTTGCAGGCTGATGTTGAATAAAATAAATAGACATTTAAAAATACTTTGGGTTTGTGTTGGTACACAATGGATAATATTCCATGGCTAGTTAGTAGTTAGATTCAGTGATGTGGATGCAAATGAACTGAAATGGTTGGTTCATCAACAGTTTGTAAATAACATCAGTACAGACTGAAATAAGGGCAGCAGGGGAGTTCAATCAGTCAACCTTTATTTACTGAGAGCACTGGAAAAATGTTTAAAACTAACTGAAAAAGCTACTTTTTCAGTAATGCATGACTTTTTGGTTCAAATAATGAGTTACTAACTGAGTTACTTTTTTCATGAAGTAACTAATAACTGTAATGAGTTACTATTTTTCAGTAACTAGCACAACACTGGTTTTTGCACACCTACTCATCTGTCTTCCATTCTTTTCCTGTCAGCTGCTTCAACAGTGAGACTTGCCAACTCTACAAACCGCTGCTCCGGCAGAGTGGAGATCTTCCATTCTGGACAGTGGGGGACAGTGTGTGATGATATCTGGGAACTGGACAATGCCAATGTGGTGTGCAGACAGCTGGGCTGTGGAGCGGCTCAATCAGCTTTATCCAGTGCAGCCTTTGGAGCTGGCACAGGGCCCATCTGGTTGGATGATGTCTCTTGTTCTGGGCATGAGCTAGCCATAGAAGACTGTGAACATCCTGGGTTCGGAGTTCACAACTGTGGTCACAGTGAAGATGCCAGTGTTGTATGCGAAGGTAATCACTCATGAACAGATTTCAAATCAATTTTAATTGTTGTTGCTCACATTGAATCGTAACATGAACTGAGTTGTGCACAAAAATGTTTACTTCTTTTGGGATTGTTCTCATCATCTCAGTTCACAAAATGTTTTTGATTCAGGTCAGCCTGGGAGCAGCAGCACACCACAGCCAACGTTTCCAACTGTGAGCAGCTCAAGCATGACTCCACGCTCTACTGCATCCTTGCTAACATCACCTCTTACTGAGGCAGGAGTTGAGGGAGCAGCCCGTCTCTTTGGAGGAAACAGCTCCTGCTCTGGCACAGTGGAGATCTTCCACTCTGGACAGTGGGGACGGGTGTGATGATTCCTGGGACCTGCTCGATGCTGAGGTGGTGTGTAGACAGCTGGGCTGTGGCAGAGCCTTCTCAGCACCAACAGGGGCACGCTTTGGACAAGGCAGCGGACCCATCTGGTATGATGATGTCATGTGCACGGGCAGTGAAACAAAGCTGTCTGAATGCCGGCACCCAGGCATCGGATCTCACAACTGTGGCCACAGTGAGGATGCTGGTGTTATCTGTGAAGGTCAGTACAGATTTGTGCAGTACATGACAAGGAGTGTGTTTTTGACAGTGCTGGGTAGTAACGCGTTATTAGTAACGGCGCTACTTTTTCAGTAGCGAGTAAAGTAACGCGTTCTTTTTTGTAATTCGGTAACTCCGTATCCGTTACCAAACGTTGCGTTACTCCGTTCCTTTTAGCGAGGTTTCATACAGCGTTTTCATTGCAATGGTGCACCGTTCCTGTAACATTCCGGTGATCGATAAAGTTTTATTGAATTGAAAAAACATTCGGTACTCTCTCCTGCGTCTGTGCTCTGGTCAGTGCCTCTCGACCACTCTGGTCTGATGAGCAACAAGACGGCAGAGAAGAATAGTTTCCAATCGTGGAGATATTCGCATTATTTCACGCATCACGACTATGATTTCATTAATTCATTTATTTAACCCGTTCGGCCCGACGGACCGACAGCTGTGCGCAACTTCACCATGTGTAAAAAGTGACGTGTGGATGTTTTCTTTCAATTGTATCTCAAACAATAAGTCGTAATCTCACTAACTGAACACTCCAGCTGCACTTTGACAACCGAGTGTTGTTTTATAACAACTTTAAAATCCAGATGCAACAATTCCACACGCCCCCCTCAAACGCACCTCCACACACAAAACGCAACAGAACGCAAGAACCGTCTGCTCCGCCGCGTCATGTTGGATATCATTATCAACTAGAAAATCATTTACTTCAAGATGAGACCAGGCAGAATATTCTCTGAGCCGACCAGCTCCCGTCAGCGGCAAAACAAACCCAAAACCGATCTTTACTTTTCACAGCCAGCGCCTCAGATTGCATGTTTCTCACACACTTCTTCAACAAATCTCAAAACTATTCACACCAAACACAACATATTTATTTCCTTACCATTTTGTGGTCATTTTCCATCTATCTGCGCGCTCCCTGACCAAAATTAGCTCACAATCTTCTGGAGAAGTGAAAAGCATCATGCTGCCCTTTTCGCCATCTTGTGGGCCTGTCGTTAATTTTGGGAGTTTAAATAAAGTTTGTTGACATTCTACATCTTGCAAGCTTTGGAATGATATGTTACACATGACTGAGGCACCATCCAGCTGGGAGACATCTTTGAGCGTAACTGCACAGTGCTGCCAGAATGAGGTACGCCAATGGCAAATAGTTACTATTTCTGTGATATTTGGCCTTTTTTTTTTTTATTCTGAAACATGCACATTTATCTTCATTGTGCGTTTCTACAGCACATTGCGCATTGTTTTTGTTTTTTCTTGATGTGAATTTTGCACAATTATTGTTTACATGTTGCAAAGGAGATTTTTGTTTTCCCTGTGATATAATTGGCTGTTTTTGTATTGATATGTATATGGCGTTATGCATCAGTATGCATTTCATATTTCATTCATTGTCTTTAACAGAAGCTCTTAGGTCCTGAGTGAAAGATCGTTAATTTGTCCAATTTGATTCTGAACAATAGGTTATATCACAATGTCTATATTTGCTTTAAGCCACTTGAATTTTTTGCAGGCTGATGTTGAATAAAATAAATAGACATTTAAAAAATACTTTGGTGTTTGTGTTGGTACACAATGGATAATATTCCATGGCTAGTTAGTAGTTAGATTCAGTGATGTGGATGCAAATGAACTGAAATGGTTGGTTTCATCAACAGTTTGTAATATAACATCAGTACAGACTGAAATAAGGGCAGCAGGGGAGTTCAATCAGTCAACCTTTATTTACTGAGAGCACTGGAAAAATGTTTAAAACTAACTGAAAAAGCTACTTTTTCAGTAATGCATGACTTTTTGGTTCAAATAACTGAGTTACTAACTGAGTTACTTTTTTCATGAAGTAACTAATAACTGTAATGAGTTACTATTTTTCAGTAACTAGCACAACACTGGTTTTTGCACACCTACTCATCTGTCTTCCATTCTTTCCTGTCAGCTGCTTCAACAGTGAGACTTGCCAACTCTACAAACCGCTGCTCCGGCAGAGTGGAGATCTTCCATTCTGGACAGTGGGGGACAGTGTGTGAATATCTGGGAACTGGACAATGCCAATGTGGTGTGCAGACAGCTGGGCTGTGGAGCGGCTCAATCAGCTTTATCCAGTGCAGCCTTTGGAGCTGGCACAGGGCCCATCTGGTTGGATGATGTCTCTTGTTCTGGGCATGAGCTAGCCATAGAAGACTGTGAACATCCTGGGTTCGGAGTTCACAACTGTGGTCACAGTGAAGATGCCAGTGTTGTATGCGAAGGTAATCACTCATGAACAGATTTCAAATCAATTTTAATTGTTGTTGCTCACATTGAATCGTAACATGAACTGAGTTGTGCACAAAAATGTTACTCTTTTGGGATTGTTCTCATCATCTCAGTTCACAAAATGTTTTTGATTCAGGTCAGCCTGGGAGCAGCAGCACACCACAGCCAACGTTTCCAACTGTGAGCAGCTCAAGCATGACTCCACGCTCTACTGCATCCTTGCTAACATCACCTCTTACTGAGGCAGGAGTTGAGGGAGCAGCCCGTCTCTTTGGAGGAAACAGCTCCTGCTCTGCACAGTGGAGATCTTCCACTCTGGACAGTGGGGGACGGTGTGTGATGATTCCTGGGACCTGCTCGATGCTGAGGTGGTGTGTAGACAGCTGGGCTGTGGCAGAGCCTTCTCAGCACCAACAGGGGCACGCTTTGGACAAGGCAGCGGACCCATCTGGTATGATGATGTCATGTGCACGGGCAGTGAAACAAAGCTGTCTGAATGCCGGCACCCAGGCATCGGATCTCAAACTGTGGCCACAGTGAGGATGCTGGTGTTATCTGTGAAGGTCAGTACAGATTTGTGCAGTACATTGACACCAAGGAGTTGTTTTTGACAGGTGGGTAGTAACGCGTTAGTAACGGCGCTACTTTTTTCAGTAGCGAGTAAAGTAACGCGTTCTTTTTGTAATTCGGTAACTCCGTATCCGTTACCAAACGTTGCGTTACTCCGTTCCTTTTAGCGAGGTTTCATACAGCGTTTTCATTGCAATGGTGCACCGTTCCTGTAACATTCCGGTGATCGATAAAGTTTTATTGAATTGAAAAAACATTCGGTACTCTCTCCTGCGTCTGTGCTCTGGTCAGTGCCTCTCGACCACTCTGGTCTGATGAGCAACAGAGGCAGAGAAGAATAGTTTCCAATCGTGGAGATATTCGCATTATTTCACGCATCACGACTATGATTTCATTTAATTCATTTATTTAACCCGTTCGGCCGACGGACCGACAGCTGTGCGCAACTTCACCATGTGTAAAAAGTGACGTGTGGATGTTTTCTTTCAATTGTATCTAAACAATAAGTCGTAATCTCATAACTGAACACTCCAGCTGCACTTTGACAACCGAGTGTTTGTTTTATAACAACTTTAAAATCCAGATGCAACAATTCCACACGCCCCCCTCAAACGCACCACACACAAAACGCAACAGAACGCAAGACCGTCTGCTCCGCCGCGTCATGTTGGATATCATTATCAACTAGAAAATCATTTACTTCAAGATGAGACCAGGCAGAATATTCTCTGAGCCGACCAGCTCCCGTCAGCGGCAAAACAAACCCAAAACCGATCTTTACTTTTCACAGCCAGCGCCTCAGATGCATGTTTCTCACACACTTCTTCAACAAATCTCAAAACTATTCACACCAAACACAACATATTTATTTCCTTACCATTTTGTGGTCATTTTCCATCTATCTGCGCGCTCCTCTGACCAAAATTAGCTCACAATCTTCTGGAGTAGTGAAAAGCGTCATGCTGCCCCTTTTCGCCATCTTGTGGGCCTGTCGTTAATTTTGGGAGTTTAAATAAAGTTTGTTGACATTCTACATCTTGCAAGCTTTGGAATGATATGTTACACATGACTGAGGCACCATCCAGCTGGGAGACATCTTTGAGCGTAACTGCACAGTGCTGCCAGAATGAGGTACGCCCAATGGCAAATAGTTACTATTTCTGTGATATTGGCCTTTTTTTTTTATTCTGAAACATGCCATTATCTTCATTGTGCGTTTCTACAGCACATTGCGCATTGTTTTTGTTTTTTCTTGATGTGAATTTTGCACAAATTATTGTTTACATGTTGCAAAGGAGATTTTGTTTTCCCTGTGATATAATTGGCTGTTTTGTATTGATATGTATATGGCGTTATGCATCAGTATGCATTTCATATTCATTCATTGTCTTTAACAGAAGCTCTTAGGTCCTGAGTGAAAGATCGTTAATTTGTCCAATTTGATTCTGAACAATAGGTTATATCACAATGTCTATATTTGCTTTAAGCCACTTGAATTTTTGCAGGCTGATGTTGAATAAAATAAATAGACATTTAAAAATACTTTGGTGTTTGTGTTGGTACACAATGGATAATATTCCAGGCTAGTTAGTAGTTAGATTCAGTGATGTGGATGCAAATGAACTGAAATGGTTGGTTTCATCAACAGTTTGTATATAACATCAGTACAGACTGAAATAAGGCAGCAGGGGAGTTCAATCAGTCAACCTTTATTTACTGAGAGCACTGGAAAAATGTTTAAAACTAACTGAAAAAGCTACTTTTTCAGTAATGCATGACTTTTGGTTCAAATAACTGAGTTACTAACTGAGTTACTTTTTCATGAAGTAACTAATAACTGTAATGAGTTACTATTTTTCAGTAACTAGCACAACACTGGTTTTTGCACACCTACTCATCTGTCTTCCATTCTTTTCCTGTCAGCTGCTTCAACAGTGAGACTTGCCAACTCTACAAACCGCTGCTCCGGCAGAGGGAGATCTTCCATTCTGGACAGTGGGGGACAGTGTGTGATGATATCTGGGAACTGGACAATGCCAATGTGGTGTGCAGACAGTGGGCTGTGGAGCGGCTCAATCAGCTTTATCCAGTGCAGCCTTTGGAGCTGGCACAGGGCCCATCTGGTTGGATGATGTCTCTTGTTCTGGGCATGAGCTAGCCATAGAAGACTGTGAACATGGGTTCGGAGTTCACAACTGTGGTCACAGTGAAGATGCCAGTGTTGTATGCGAAGGTAATCACTCATGAACAGATTTCAAATCAATTTTAATTGTTGTTGCTCACATTGAATCGTAACATGAACTGAGTTGTGCACAAAAATGTTTACTTCTTTTGGGATTGTTCTCATCATCTCAGTTCACAAATGTTTTTGATTCAGGTCAGCCTGGGAGCAGCAGACACCACAGCCAACGTTTCCAACTGTGAGCAGCTCAAGCATGACTCCACGCTCTACTGCATCCTTGCTAACATCACCTCTTACTGAGGCAGGAGTTGAGGGAGCAGCCCGTCTCTTTGGAGGAAACAGCCTGCTCTGGCACAGTGGAGATCTTCTCTGGACAGTGGGGGACGGTTGTGATGATTCCTGGGACCTGCTCGATGCTGAGGTGGTGTGTAGACAGCTGGGCTGTGGCAGAGCCTTCTCAGCAACAGGGGCACGCTTTGGACAAGGCAGCGGACCCATCTGGTATGATGATGTCATGTGCACGGGCAGTGAAACAAAGCTGTCTGAATGCCGGCACCCAGGCATCGGATCTCACAACTGTGGCCACAGTGAGGATGCTGGTGTTATCTGTGAAGGTCAGTACAGATTTGTGCAGTACATTGACACCAAGGAGTGTGTTTTTGACAGTGCTGGGTAGTAAGCGTTTAGTAACGGCGCTACTTTTTCAGTAGCGAGTAAAGTAACGCGTTCTTTTTTGTAATTCGGTAAACTCCGTATCCGTTACCAAACGTTGCGTTACTCCGTTCCTTTTAGCGAGGTTTCATACAGCGTTTTCATTGCAATGGTGCACCGTTCCTGTAACATTCCGGTGATCGATAAAGTTTTATTGAATTGAAAAAACATTCGGTACTCTCTCTCCTGCGTCTGTGCTCTGGTCAGTGCCTCTCGACCACTCTGGTCTGATGAGCAACAAGACGGCAGAGAAGAATAGTTTCCAATCGTGGAGATATTCGCATTATTTCACGCATCACGACTATGATTTCATTTAATTCATTTATTTAACCCGTTCGGCCCGACGGACCGACAGCTGTGCGCAACTTCACCATGTGTAAAAAGTGACGTGTGGATGTTTTCTTTCAATTGTATCTCAAACAATAAGTCGTAATCTCACTAACTGAACACTCCAGCTGCACTTTGACAACCGAGTGTTTGTTTATAACAACTTTAAAATCCAGATGCAACAATTCCCACGCCCCCCTCAAACGCACCTCCACACACAAAACGCAACAGAACGCAAGAACCGTTGCTCCGCCGCGTCATGTTGGATATCATTATCAACTAGAAAATCATTTACTTCAAGATGAGACAGGCAGATATTCTCTGAGCCGACCAGCTCCCGTCAGCGGCAAAAAAACCCAAAACCGATCTTTACTTTTCACAGCCAGCGCCTCAGATTGCATGTTTCTCACACACTTCTTCAACAAATCTCAAAACTATTCACACCAAACACAACATATTTATTTCCTTACCATTTTGGGTCATTTTCCATCTATCTGCGCGCTCCTTGACCAAAATTAGCTCACAATCTTCTGGAGTAGTGAAAAAGCGTCATGCTGCCCCTTTCGCCATCTTGTGGGCCTGTCGTTAATTTTGGGAGTTTAAATAAAGTTTGTTGACATTCTACATCTTGCAAGCTTTGGAATGATAGTTACACATGACTGAGGCACCATCCAGCTGGGAGACATCTTTGAGCGTAACTGCACAGTGCTGCCAGAATGAGGTACGCCAATGGCAAATAGTTACTATTTCTGTGATATTGGCCTTTTTTTTTTATTCTGAAACATGCACATTTATCTTCATTGTGCGTTTCTACAGCACATTGCGCATTGTTTTTGTTTTTTTCTGATGTGAATTTTGCACAAATTTGTTTACATGTTGCAAAGGAGATTTTTGTTTTCCCTGTGATATAATTGGCTGTTTTTGTATTGATATGTATGGCGTTATGCATCAGTATGCATTTCATATTTCATTCATTGTCTTTAACAGAAGCTCTTAGGTCCTGAGTGAAAGCTCGTTAATTTGTCCAATTTGATTCTGAACAATAGGTTATATCACAATGTCTATATTTGCTTTAAGCCACTTGAATTTTTTGCAGGCTGATGTTGAATAAAATAAATAGACATTTAAAAATACTTTGGGTTTGTGTTGGTACACAATGGATAATATTCCATGGCTAGTTAGTAGTTAGATTCAGTGATGTGGATGCAAATGAACTGAAATGGTTGGTTCATCAACAGTTTGTAATATAACATCAGTACAGACTGAATAAGGGCAGGGGAGTTCAATCAGTCAACCTTATTTACTGAGAGCACTGGAAAAATGTTTAAAACTAACTGAAAAAGCTACTTTTTCAGTAATGCATGACTTTTTGGTTCAAATAACTGAGTTACTAACTGAGTTACTTTTTTCATGAAGTAACTAATAACTGTAATGAGTTACTATTTTTCAGTAACTAGCACAACACTGGTTTTGCACACCTACTCATCTGTCTTCCATTCTTTTCCTGTCAGCTGCTTCAACAGTGAGACTTGCCAACTCTACAAACCGCTGCTCCGGCAGAGTGGGATCTTCCATTGGACAGTGGGGGACAGTGTGTGATGATATCTGGGAACTGGACAATGCCAATGTGGTGTGCAGACAGCTGGGCTGTGGAGCGGCTCAATCAGCTTTATCCAGTGCAGCCTTTGGAGCTGGCACAGGGCCCATCTGGTTGGATGATGTCTCTTGTTCTGGGCATGAGCTAGCCATAGAAGACTGTGAACATCCTGGGTTCGGAGTTCACAACTGTGGTCACAGTGAAGATGCCAGTGTTGTATGCGAAGGTAATCACTCATGACAGATTTCAAATCAATTTTAATTGTTGTTGCTCACATTGAATCGTAACATGAACTGAGTTGTGCACAAAAATGTTACTTCTTTTGGGATTGTTCTCATCATCTCAGTTCACAAAATGTTTTGATTCAGGTCAGCCTGGGAGCAGCAGCACACCACAGCCAACGTTTCCAACTGTGAGCAGCTCAAGCATGACTCCACGCTCTACTACATCCTTGCTAACATCACCTCTTACTGAGGCAGGAGTTGAGGGAGCAGCCCGTCTCTTTGGAGTGGAAACAGCTCCTGCTCTGGCACAGTGGAGATCTTCCACTCTGGACAGTGGGGGACGGTGTGTGATGATTCCTGGGACCTGCTCGATGCTGAGGGTGGTGTGTAGACAGCTGGGCTGTGGCAGAGCCTTCTCAGCACCAACAGGGGCACGCTTTGGACAAGGCAGCGGACCCATCTGGTATGATGATGTCATGTGCACGGGCAGTGAAACAAAGCTGTCTGAATGCCGGCACCCAGGCATCGGATCTCACAACTGTGGCCACAGTGAGGATGCTGGTGTTATCTGTGAAGGTCAGTACAGATTTGTGCAGTACATTGACACCAAGGAGTGTGTTTTTGACAGTGCTGGGTAGTAACGCGTTATTAGTAACGGCGCTACTTTTTTCAGTAGCGAGTAAAGTAACGCGTTCTTTTTTGTAATTCGTAACTCCGTATCCGTTACCAAACGTTGCGTTACTCCGTTCCTTTTAGCGAGGTTTCATACAGCGTTTTCATTGCAATGGTGCACCGTTCCTGTAACATTCCGGTGATCGATAAAGTTTATTGAATTGAAAAAACATTCGGTACTCTCTCTCCTGCGTCTGTGCTCTGGTCAGTGCCTCTCGACCACTCTGGTCTGATGAGCAACAAGACGGCAGAGAAGAATAGTTTCCAATCGTGGAGATATTCGCTATTTCACGCATCACGACTATGATTCATTTAATTCATTTAACCCGTTCGGCCCGACGGACCGACAGCTGTGCGCAACTTCACCATGTGTAAAAAGTGACGTGTGGATGTTTTCTTTCAATTGTATCTCAACAATAAGTCGTAATCTCACTAACTGAACACTCCAGCTGCACTTTGACAACCGAGTGTTTGTTTTATAACAACTTTAAAATCCAGATGCAACAATTCCACACGCCCCCTCAAACGCACCTCCACACAAAACGCAACAGAACGCAAGAACCGTCTGCTCCGCCGCGTCATGTTGGATATCATTATCAACTAGAAAATCATTTACTTCAAGATGAGACCAGGCAGAATATTCTCTGAGCCGACCAGCTCCCGTCAGCGGCAAAACAAACCCAAAACCGATCTTTACTTTTCACAGCCAGCGCCTCAGATTGCATGTTTCTCACACACTTCTTCAACAAATCTCAAAACTATTCACACCAAACACAACATATTTTATTTCCTTACCATTTTGTGGTCATTTTCCATCTATCTGCGCGCTCCTCTGACCAAAATTAGTTCACAATCTTCTGGAGTAGTGAAAAAGCGTCATGCTGCCCCTTTTCGCCATCTTGTGGGCCTGTCGTTAATTTTGGGAGTTTAAATAAAGTTTGTTGACATTCTACATCTTGCAAGCTTTGGAATGATATGTTACACATGACTGAGGCACCATCCAGCTGGGAGACATCTTTGAGCGTAACTGCACAGTGCTGCCAGAATGAGGTACGCCAATGGCAAATAGTTACTATTTCTGTGATATTGGCCTTTTTTTTTTTTATTCTGAAACATGCACATTTATCTTCATTGTGCGTTTTCTACAGCACATTGCGCATTGTTTTGTTTTTTTCTTGATGTGAATTTTGCACATATTATTGTTTACATGTTGCAAAGGAGATTTTTGTTTTCCCTGTGATATAATTGGCTGTTTTTGTATTGATATGTATATGGCGTTATGCATCAGTATGCATTTCATATTTCATTCATTGTCTTTACAGAAGCTCTTAGGTCCTGAGTGAAAGCTCGTTAATTTGTCCATTTGATTCTGAACAATAGGTTATATCACAATGTCTATATTTGCTTTAAGCCACTTGAATTTTTTGCAGGCTGATGTTGAATAAAATAAATAGACATTAAAAAATACTTTGGTGTTTGTGTTGGTACACAATGGATAATATTCCATGGCTAGTTAGTAGTTAGATTCAGTGATGTGGATGCAAATGAACTGAAATGGTTGGTTTCATCAACAGTTTGTAATATAACATCAGTACAGACTGAAATAAGGGCAGCAGGGGAGTTCAATCAGTCAACCTTTATTTACTGAGAGCACTGGAAAAATGTTTAAAACTAACTGAAAAAGCTACTTTTTCAGTAATGCATGACTTTTTGGTTCAAATAACTGAGTTACTAACTGAGTTACTTTTTTCATGAAGTAACTAATAACTGTAATGAGTTACTATTTTCAGTAACTAGCACAACACTGGTTTTTGCACACCTACTCATCTGTCTTCCATTCTTTTCCTGTCAGCTGCTTCAACAGTGAGACTTGCCAACTCTACAAACCGCTGCTCCGGCAGAGTGGAGATCTTCCATTCTGGACAGTGGGGGACAGTGTGTGATGATATCTGGGAACTGGACAATGCCAATGTGGTGTGCAGACAGCTGGCTGTGGAGCGGCTCAATCAGCTTTATCCAGTGCAGCCTTTGGAGCTGGCACAGGGCCCATCTGGTTGGATGATGTCTCTTGTTCTGGGCATGAGCTAGCCATAGAAGACTGTGAACATCCTGGGTCGGAGTTCACAACTGTGGGTCCCAGTGAAGATGCCAGTGTTGTATGCGAAGGTAATCACTCATGAACAGATTCAAATCAATTTAATGTTGTTGCTCACATTGAATCGTAACATGAACTGAGTTGTGCACAAAATGTTTACTTCTTTTGGGATTGTTCTCATCATCTCAGTTCACAAAATGTTTTTGATTCAGGTCAGCCTGGGAGCAGAGCAGCACACCACAGCCAACGTTTCCAACTGTGAGCAGCTCAGCATGACTCCACGCTCCTACGCATCCTTGCTAACATCACCTCTTACTGAGGCAGGAGTTGAGGGAGCAAGCCCGTCTCTCTTTGGAGGAAACAGCTCCTGCTCTGGCACAGTGGAGATCTTCCACTCTGGACAGTGGGGGACGGTGTGTGATGATTCCTGGGCACCTGCTCGATGCTGAGGTGGGTGTGTAGACAGCTGGGCTGTGGCAGAGCCTTCTCAGCACCAACAGGGCACGCTTTGGACAAGGGCAGCGGACCCAATCTGGTATGATGATGTCATGTGCACGGGCAGTGAAACAAAGCTGTCTGAATGCCGGCACCCAGGCATCGGATCTCACAACTGTGGCCACAGTGAGGATGCTGGTGTTATCTGGTGAAGGTCAGTACAGATTTGTGCAGTACATTGACACCAAGGAGTGTGTTTTTGACAGGTGCTGGGTAAGTAACCGGTTATTAGTAACGGCGCTACTTTTTTCAGTAGCGAGTAAAGTAACGCGTTCTTTTTGTTAATTCGGTAACTCCGTATCCGTTACCAAACGTTGCGTTACTCCGTTCCTTTTAGCGAGGTTCATACAGCGTTTTCATTGCAATGGTGCACCGTTCCTGTAACATTCCGGTGATCGATAAAGTTTATTGAATTGAAAAAACATTCTGGTACTCTCTCTCCTGCGTCTGTGCTCTGGTCAGTGCCTCTCGACCACTCTGGTCTGATGAGGAACAAGACGGCAGAGAAGAATAGTTTCCAATCGTGGAGGATATTCGCATTATTTCACGCATCACGACTATGATTCATTTAATTCATTTATTTAACCCGTTCGGCCCGACGGACCGACAGCTGTGCGCAACTTCACCATGTGTAAAAAGTGACGTGTGGATGTTTTCTTTCAATTGTATCTCAACAATAAGTCGTAATCTCACTAACTGAACACTCCAGCTGCACTTTGACAACCGAGTGTTTGTTTTATAACAACTTTAAAATCCAGATGCAACAATTCCACAACGCCCCCCTCAAACGCACCTCCACACACAAAACGCAACAGAACGCAAGAACCGTCTGCTCCGCCGCGTCATGTTGGATTCATTATCAACTAGAAAATCATTTACTTAAAGATGAGACCAGGCAGAATATTCTCTGAGCCGACCAGCTCCCGTCAGCGGCAAAACAAACCCAAAAACCGATCTTTACTTTTCACAGCCAGCACCTCAGATTCGCATGTTCTCACACCACTTCTTCAACAAATCTCAAAACTATTCACACCAAACACAACATATTTTATTTCCTTACCATTTTGTGGTCATTTTCCATCTATCTGGCGCCTCCTCTGACCAAAATTAGCTCACAATCTTCTGGAGTAGTGAAAAGCATCATGCTGCCCCTTTTTCGTCATCTTGTGGGCCTGTCGTTAATTTTGGGAGTTTAAATAAAGTTTGTTGACATGCTACATCTTGCAAGCTTTGGAATGATATGTTACACATGACTGAGGCACCATCCAGCTGGGAGACATCTTTGAGCGTAACTGCACAGTGCTGCCAGAATGAGGTACGCCAATGGCAAATAGTTACTATTTCTGTGATATTTGGCCTTTTTTTTTTTTTATTCTGAAACATGCACATTTATCTTCATTGTGCGTTTCTACAGCACATTGCGCATTGTTTTTGTTTTTTTCTTGATGTGAATTTTGCACAAATTATTGTTTACATGTGCCAAAGGAGGATTTTGTTTTCCCTGTGATATAATTGGCTGTTTTTGTATTGATATGTATATGGCGTTATGCATCAGTATGCATTTCATATTTCATTCATTGTCTTTAACAGAAGCTCTTAGGTCCTGAGTGAAAGATTGTTAATTTGTCCAATTTGATTTCTGAACAATAGGTTATATCCACAATGTCTATATTTGCTTTAAGCCACTTGAATTTTTTGCAGGCTGATGTTGAATAAAATAAATAGACATTTAAAAAATACTTTGGTGTTTGTGGTTGGTACACAATGGATAATATTCCATGGCTAGTTAGTAGTTAGATTCAGTGATGTGGATGCAAATGAACTGAATAATGGTTGGTTCATCAACAGTTTGTAATATAACCTCAGTACAGACTGAATAAGGGCCAGCAGGGGTAGTTCAATCAGTCAACCTTTATTTACTGAGAGGCACTGGAAAAATGTTTAAAACTAACTGAAAAAAGCTACTTTTTCAGTAATGCATGACTTTTTGTTCAAATAACTGAGTTACTAACTGAGTTACTTTTTTCATGAAGTAACTAATAACTGTAATGAGTTACTATTTTTCAGTAACTAGCACAACACTGGTTTTTTGCACACCTACTCATCTGTCTTCCATTCTTTTCCTGTCAGCTGCTTCAACAGTGAGACTTGCCAACTCTACAAACCGCTGCTACGGCAGAGTGGAAGATCTTCCATTCTGGACAGTGGGGGACAGTGTGTGATGATATCTGGGAACTGGACAATGCCAATGTGGTGTGCAGACAGCTGGGCTGTGGAGCGGCTCAATCAGCTTTATCCAGTGCAGCCTTTGGAGCTGGCACAGGGCCCATCTGGTTGGATGATGTCTCTTGTTCTGGGCATGAGCTAGCCATAGAAGACTGTGAACATCCTGGGTTCGGAGTTCACAACTGGTGGTCACAGTGAAGATGCCAGTGTTGTATGCGAAGGTAATCACTCATGAACAGATTTCAAATCAATTTTAATTGTTGTTGCTCACATTGAATCGTAACATGAACTGAGTTGTGCACAAAAAGTTTACTTCTTTTGGGATTGTCTCATTCATCTCAGTTCACAAAATGTTTTGATTCAGGTCAGCCTGGGAGCAGCAGCACACCACAAGCCAACGTTTCCAACTGTGAGCAGCTCAAGCATGACTCCACGCTCTACTGCATCCTTGCTAACATCACCTCTTACTGAGGCAGGAGTTGAGGGAGCAGCCCGTCTCTTTGGAGGAAACAGCTCCTGCTCTGGCACAGTGGAGATCTTCCACTCTGGACAGTGGGGGACGGTGTGTGATGATTCCTGGGACCTGCTCGATGCTGAGGTGGTGTGTAGACAGCTGGGCTGTGGCAGAGCCTTCTCAGCACCAACAGGGGCACGCTTTGGACAAGGCAGCGGACCCATCTGGTATGATGTCATGTGCACGGGCAGTGAAACAAAGCTGTCTGAATGCCGGCACCCAGGCATCGGATCTCACAACTGTGGCCACAGTGAGGATGCTGGTGTTATCTGTGAAGGTCAGTACAGATTTGTGCAGTACATTGACACCAAGGAGTGTGTTTTTGACAGTGCTGGGTAGTAACGCGTTATTAGTAACGGCGCTACTTTTTTCAGTAGCGAGTAAAGTAACGCGTTCTTTTTTGTAATTCGGTAACTCCGTATCCGTTACCAAACGTTGCGTTACTCCGTTCCTTTTAGCGAGGTTTCATACAGCGTTTTCATTGCAATGGTGCACCGTTCCTGTAACATTCCGGTGATCGATAAAGTTTTATTGAATTGAAAAAACATTCGGTACTCTCTCTCCTGCGTCTGTGCTCTGGTCAGTGCCTCTCGACCACTCTGGTCTGATGAGGAACAAGACGGCAGAGAAGAATAGTTTCCAATCGTGGAGATATTCGCATTATTTCACGCATCACGACTATGATTTCATTTAATTCATTTATTTAACCCGTTCGGCCCGACGGACCGACAGCTGTGTGCAACTTCACCATGTGTAAAAAGTGACGTGTGGATGTTTTCTTTCAATTGTATCTCAAACAATAAGTCTTAATCTCACTAACTGAACACTCCAGCTGCACTTTGACAACCGAGTGTTTGTTTTATAACAACTTTAAAATCCAGATGCAACAATTCCACACGCCCCCCTCAAACCGCACCTCCACACACAAAACGCAACAGAACGCAAGATCCGTCTGCTCCACCGTGTCATGTTGGATAATCATTATCAACTAGAAAATCATTTACTTTAAGATGAGGACCAGGCAGAATATTCTCTGAGCCGACCAGCTCCCGTCAGTGGCAAAACAAACCCAAAACCGATCTTTACTTTTCACAGCCAGCACCTCAGATCGCATGTTTCTCGCACACTTCTTCAACAAATCTCAAAACTATTCACACCAAACACAACATATTTATTTCCTTACCATTTTGTGGTCATTTTCCATCTATCTGCACGCTCCTCTGACCAAAATTAGTCTCACAATCTTCTGGAGTAGGGAAAGAGCGATCATGCTGCCCCTTTTTCGCCAGTCTTGTGGGCCTGTCGTAATTTTGGGAGTTTAAATAAAGTTTGTTGACATTCTACATCTTGCAAGCTTTGAATGATAGTTACACATGACTGAGGCACCATCCAGCTGGGAGACATCTTTGAGCGTAACTGCACAGTGCTGCCAGAATGAGGTACGCCAATGTGCAAATAGTTACTATTTCTGTGATATTTGGCCTTTTTTTTTTTTTTATTCTGAAACATGCACATTTATCTTCATTGTGCATTTCTACAGCACATTGCGCATTGTTTTGTTTTTTTCTTGATGTGAATTTTGCACAAATTATTGTTTACATGTGCAAAGGAGATTTTGTTTTCCCTGTGATATAATTGGCTGTTTTTGTATTGATATGTATATGGCGTTATGCATCAGTATGCATTTCATATTTCATTCATTGTCTTTACAGAAGCTCTTAGGTCCTGAGTGAAAGCTCGTTTAATTTGTCCAATTTGATTCTGAACAATAGGTTATATCACAATGTCTATATTTGCTTTAAGCCACTGAATTTTTTTGCAGGCTGATGTTGAATAAAATAAATAGACATTTAAAACATACTTTGGTGTTTGTGTTGGTACACAATGGATAATATTCCATGGCTAGTTAGTAGTTAGATTCAGTGATGTGGATGCAAATGAACTGAAATGGTTGGTTTCATCAACAGTTTGTAATATAACATCAGTAAGACTGAAATAAGGGCAGCAGGGGAGTTCAATCAGTCAACCTTTATTTACTGAGAGCACTGGAAAAATGTTTAAAACTAACTGAAAAAGCTACTTTTTCAGTAATGCAGGACTTTTTTGGTTCAATAACTGAGTTACTAACTGAGTTACTTTTTTCATGAAGTAACTAATAACTGTAATGAGTTACTATTTTTCAGTAACTAGCACAACACTGGTTTTTGCACACCTACTCATCTGTCTTCCATTCTTTTCCTGTCAGCTGCTTCAACAGTGAGACTTTGCCAACTCTACAAACCGCTGCTCCGGCAGAGTGGAGATCTTCCATTCTGGACAGTGGGGGACAGTGTGTGATGATATCTGGGAACTGGACAATGCCAATGTGGTGTGCAGACAGCTGGGCTGTGGAGCGGCTCAATTCAGCTTTATCCAGTGCAGCCTTTGGAGCTGGCACAGGGCCCATCTGGTTGGATGATGTCTCTTGTTCTGGGCATGAGCTAGCCATAGAAGACTGTGAACATCCTGGGTTCGGAGTTCACAACTGTGGTCACAGTGAAGATGCCAGTGTTGTATGCGAAGGTAATCACTCATGAACAGATTTCAAATCAATTTTAATTGTTGTTGCTCACATTGAATCGTAACATGAACTGAGTTGTGCAGAAAAACGTTTACTTCTGTAGGGATTGTTGTCATCGTGTAACCCTTTTCTGGCACTAAGAATACTAACTGAGGTTACTTGCTATTATTCAACAGGATCCCAGGTTTTTAGCAGTCGATGGTGAATTGGTGAATTCCGCGATCACCAGTCGATGTTGTTTCAGGCATTAGTGTATCAAGACAATAATAATAGCGCGGTGCCTCCACTGAGAATCATTTAACTCAACTCTCTATGAGTCGAACAGGTAATTACTCAGAAACCATATGAAATATATGTACATCAAATGTTAGGAAACCTCAAAGAACAGAATATCCAGAATCACCAAAGAAACTGTAAAAAACACTGCATTTATTTTCTTTCAAAATCAAAATCTGGTCCCCAAAAATCAGTGTAAGAAACAGGGAGACGGGGAAAAAAATATTGGGATCTCACACTCTTCTTCAAAATAATACGAATCTCTTTTCTGAACCAGGGCAATAGAAAGTCAAAATACCCCATCTACTGTCAAGAACTCTGTAAAACTCACAATGAAACACACCCACACTGCAAAGACAAATCAATCAATTCACCATATCTCTCTTTTTTTTTTTAATGTCCGAGATTTTACCAAGCGCTTGGGTTTAATCGTTGGGGCCCTTTCAGTTGGTGCACATCAATCAAATCGCTCGCTCCGTTAATGAGCAACATGCAAGCAGTGTCTGAGAAAAAAAAACTTCTTTTACTCACGTATCTACCGGTTTGGAAGAGTATGAAAAAAAAAACCACAAGCGAGAAGAAGCAGCCTCAGATGGAGATGTCACAACAGCCTGCAGCTCCAGCGGTACAGCAAACTGCAGGTGAGATGAAGCTGGCAGTCTTCAAACTGATCATGCAGATCCTATGTCGAAGTCCGTCCTCCCAGGGGAATCAAATCCAAATTTTTCATCTCTCTCTGTCCCAACATCTGCGTCCCTCCAGCGTTTCTCTGACTTCCCGTTTTTTTTTTTTTTTCTGTCCTTTTTCCCTCCAACCAAAGAAGAACATCTCTGATTGGATGCAGCAACTTATTCAATCAAGCATTGGCCAGTCCAGCATCACAATGCATCATGGGACATGTAGTTTCCAAATACATACAGCCATATTCAATAACTAAAACACTTTAAATCATACCATTTTCTTAAAGTCCTTACAATCATCTCAGTACACAAAATATTTTTGTTTCAGGTCAGCCTGAGAGCAGCAGCACACCATGGCCAACGTTTCCAACTGTGAGCAGCTCAAGCATGACTCCACGCTCCACTGCATCCTTGCTAACATCACCTCCTCCTGAGACAGGAGTTGAAGGAGCAGCCCGTCTCTTTGGAGGAAACAACTGCTCTGGCACAGTGGAGATCTTCCACTCTGGACAGTGGGGGACGGTGTGTGATGATTCCTGGGACCTGCTCGATGCTGAGGTGGTGTGTAGACAGCTGGGCTGTGGCAGAGTCCTCTCAGCACCAACAGGGGCACGCTTTGGACAAGGCAGCGGACCCATCTGGTATGATGATGTCATGTGCACGGGCAGTGAAACAAAGCTGTCTGAATGCTGGCACCCAGGCATCGGATCTCACAACTGTGGCCACAGTGAGGATGCTGGTGTTATCTGTGAAGGTCAGTACAAATTTGTGCAGTACATTGACACCAAGGAGTGTGTTTTTGCACACCTACTCATCTGTCTTCCATTCTTTTCCTGTCAGCTGCTTCAACAGTGAGACTTGGCAACTCTGGAAACCGCTGCTCCGGCAGAGTGGAGATCTTCCATGCTGGACAGTGGGGGACAGTGTGTGATGATAGCTGGGACCTGGACAATGCCAATGTGGTGTGCAGACAGCTGGGCTGTGGAGCGGCTCAATCAGCTTTATCCAGTGCAGCCTTCGGAGCTGGCACAGGGCCCATCTGGTTGGATGATGTCTCTTGTTCTGGGCATGAGCTATCCATAGCAGACTGCCGACATTCAGGGTTCGGAGTCCACAACTGTGGTCACTATGAAGATGCCAGTGTTGTATGTGAAGGTAAGGGTATTTTCATGCTTCAAGATGTATTCACAAGATTTTTTCTTTTAATCTCTCGAAATCCCCACACAAGTTATTGTATCTCACCCTCATTTTTCCTTTCTATTTTCTTTTCCTTTAGCTTCAGATCCCCCACTGGATGCCTTTCATCTTTTTTGTCAAGAGAGCAAAATCCAAATGCAAGTGGATGCAAGTCACCTGGCAGCTTCTGGATTTGACCCATTCTCTGGACACCTGGCTGATCGCAACTGCGCCTGGGTCAGAGAGAACGTTGACTGGATTTGGTATGAAGTTGATACTCAACCAGAAGCCTGTGGAAATTTAATGGAGGTAATTTTTCTTTCTTTCACTTATTTACGTGTGTGTCCTGCTCCAGCTTCTCCTGATTCATTTGAAACCATATTGTGAGTAATGATGCCTGTTTATAAAGTATTTGCTCATCTCGAGAGAAGATAGTGTGAAAGGAATTTAGTTGAGACTCTCAATCCAATGTGAAGTTTTTTCTGATCTCTGCATCATCTGACAAAGAGAAAATCACCACTGCTGTTTTTGGATGTCTGGGCTCATAAGCAATCATCGTTTTAATATTTCCATATTGTTATAATCCAGTCTTTATTGTTAAACTGCAGATCGTCTCTTCAATTCAATATTTTTTGAACATATTTATCTGCATGGCAAGTTCAGTAAGGACTTCCACTTATACGACTGTTGCTGTCTTTCTCATCTAATGTAATCATTGACCTTATTGAGTCAATCATCTGTCTTTCAGACCAACCTCACCCATGTGACATACCTCAACAATATATTCATCTACTCAGCACAAAACCCATCCTTCAGCATTCCCATCTCCTGCTCATATCCTCTGGATATGGACAGCACCCTTGATGCGGCTGTCAGGCCAGTCCTGGAGTAAGAAACACTTCATTGAGCCTTCACTCACATAATTTACTATTCGTCAATAACATTTGTAAAAGATAATTTTTACTCCAGTGACAGTGGTTTTCAATTTCGTTTCATTATTTTTACAATTTTTTTCTTCTTCATCATCATCCTTGTTTTGCTGGGTACATATTTAGTCAACTAATCATCATTATTATAACCATTAGTGTTCATAGAATCTCAATTTTACTTTTAATTACATTTATGGCTTTAATAACACCTTTATACCTTGAAAAAAAAAAGATCTCAAACTTGGTGGCCTTCAGGATGTGATGACTTGGTTGTCAGAGTTCATTCTTTTTTCTTTTTTTGTCCCTTGTCCTGTTTGGCAGCTGGTGCGTCTGCGTCTTTTACTGTCCGAACAGATTTTAATGTTAGCAGCACGAAGAGACTGAATCTCCTCCTGCTGCTGCCTTTATTTGAAATTGACATCTGGCATGGCTGCCCGACAGGGCCGGGACGGAAACGTTCAGAGAGCAAGAGAGAGAGAGACAAAGAGAAAGATAAAGAGGGGTGGGGGGGGGGGGGGGGGGGGGGGGGGGGGGGGCAGCACAACATATATACAAATTCACAATGCAAAACAGTGTTGTCGTCAGAACTGATTCTGTCTTCTTTTGCTTTGGAATATTTATCCAACAGCAATAATGAATCACTTTAAATATATACATATATTTTTTAATTAGCGTTACATTTTTTAAAACTGTTTATTTCCTTTCACAGGGAGGAAGTTGGCATTTCTGGTTTGGGCAGCCAAGTGAGAGCCGCCATGTCTCTGTACTGTAGCCTTGGCTTCACTGACACTTTCCCACCAGGGTTGTTGACCCTCCCAGTGGGCTCCCCATTGTATGTGGGGGTCTCTGTGGAGGACAGGGGTCCAGACTTTGCTGTTGTTCTGGAGGACTGCTTCGCAAGTCACTCTCTGAGCCCTCAATCTTCTGTGAAATACCCTTTAATCCAGAACAGGTACGTGCACCTCCTCAGCCTCAGCAGAAACCTTGTGGGATCCAGCAACATGTAATGACCCTGATGATCTCCTCCATCTTTTCTGCAAGGTGTCCTGTGGACCATCGGCAGGTGCAGGTGATTGAGAACGGTAGATCAACTCGGGCTCGTTTCTCTGCTCTGTATTTCCTCCCAAATGGAAAACACGAAGACGTGTATCTTCACTGCAACCACACCCTGTGTGACATGAGGAAGTACAGCTGCTTCACTGTGAGTCACAAATTTCACTTCATCAGCATCAGAATCTGTCCATCCATCTGACCGACTGATCGCCAAATAGAGGAACTTCTTTTCTTGAAGTGGCCCTTATTCTCATCCATAATAATAATTCTCTCTCTCCTCCTCCCCTCACCCCTTCTACCTTGTAGTCTTGCAGAAGGAGAGCAAGTCGTTCTGTTTTCAACTCTGCTTCAGGGACTCCCATCTCCATTGGGCCAATCATTTGTAAGTCTAACAACCAATCACATCTTAAAGCTCGTGTCCGGAGTTTCCGTTCATTTCCAACGTATGTATCATTTTTCAACAGAGCTTAAATGTGTTAGTCTGGTTCGATACTTTACTATAATATTAGGATAAAGCAATATAAAAATGTATTTATGAGCTCCGCCTTCGTCTCATAGACCCCCATGTTATCCGAAAAAGCGCCGGTCAGCGTCAGCCAATAGATTTTGAGCTTCCGCCTTGTCGCGCTGTCAATTAACATGTGCACGCAGTCAGAGAGCATGCGCACTCGCCCAGGCAGAGGTGAGTTAGCTCTGCAGCAGCCGCCGCGCTTACCTCGGATATATCCATTGTCTGCTGAACATCCACCGTAAACAGCTAAACATGTAGGATGCTGTAGGACTCGGAGGCACTCTTTTACACCCGATGGATAATAGCGCGCACAATTAAAGGGGCATGGCTTGGTCGCTCATGAAAGCAGAGGGAGGGCGGTACCTGAGACGTTGGATTAAAAAAAAAAACCTCTCTCTTTCAATACTCCGGACACGAGCTTTAAGACTTTTGTGTCCCCACAGAGGCTTATGTTTGAATTAATAACACACTTTTTTTTCTTTTAATCTGCAGGGTCTGATTAAGTGGCATGACCTCCATGAAAAAAAAACCCAACTGTGGCCTTTGTGATATTGTTATTTATTCATAATCCCAAAATTAATGTTTTCACTGGGGAACCTGAAATCCTACTTGTTCTATTTCCTGTCATTTCCAAACATGTGTAATGGGAAAAACAACAACAACAACAACAACAACAACAAAAAACCCCTGAAGTTTTAATAAAATTGTCCATCTATTTTGTACTGCTTTGTCCTTTTCAGGGTCGCGGGTGGCTGGAGCCAATCGCAGCTGTGGGCGAGGGTGGGGTAGAATTGTACTCTTCATGTCTCCTTGTTTCTTTTCATGCAAGGGTGTAACCAGGCCAGCTGACAGTGGCCTTGGACAGGATAATGTTCGTTATGCCCAGTCCCAACCTTCGGACCAGGTTGGGGGTGCTGGCCTGCGGTGCCCGCATGCTGCGTCGGGAGCCGGGGGTTCGGGTGCTTGATGGGCACCCCCACCTTGAATTCTGCCCCCCCTCCCCCAACCCTGGGCCCAGGACAACAGACCCGTTTATCCACCCCTGTTGGCAGGCCTGGGTGTAATCACAATATATATTGTAGCGGCAGCCTGGGGTCAGTGGCCGAAAGGCATTGAATGAATGAATGAATGAATGAATGAATGAATGAATGAATGAATGAATGAATTTATTTTTCGAACTTGTAAAAACGTATGCAGCTAATTTGTACATACAAAAGAAAAAATGATTAAAAAAGTTAATACAAATCAAAGAAAACAAAAGAAAACATCAACATAGTTCGAAAAAAGGAGTAGGAGGAAGTAAAGACTTTTTTTTTTAAAGATTCCTACCCCTTTTTAAGTTTTAAAGTCATACTTCAAGGAACATCCTGTAATATAATGACATAATATGACCAAATATAATATGCATAAACCGTGCAGATATCCTTATAAATACACAAAATATGCCCCCACATACCACAGAGTCATCCCCATAAATATATACGATACAATAACATAACTACAGTATAACAACAATATATCACTTTACACCCACATGCATAACACTGAACACAATTCTCCCCCCCCCCCCCCCCCCCCCCCCCCCCCCCCCCCCCTCAATCATCCACAGTTACTGGCTTCCTCTTCCATATACTTATTATGAATTATTTCTTTGTACCTTTTTTTAAACAAATTTATGTTGCTACTTTGTTTTATTTCTGTCTCCAAATTGTTCCACAGAGCCACCCCACAGCTTGACATGCACATACTTTTCAGAGTAGTTCGAACCTTGGGTTTTTTATAGTTCAGGTCTCCTCTTAGATTATATCCACCCTCCCTTTCTCCAAACATACTCTGTATATTATTTGGCAGTAGATTGTTTCTTGCTTTATACATTACTTGTGCTGTTTTGAATTTCACCAAATCCATGAATTTCAACAAGTGTGATTTTATGAATAGTGGGTTAGTGTGGTCTGTGTATCCTGCATTGTTTATTATCCTTATTGCTCTTTTCTGTATCGTGCATATAGGCTGTAGAGTGGTTCTGTAGCTGTTTCCCCAGACCTCAACACAATAAGACAGATAAGGTAAAAAAAAGTGCGCAATATAAGGTGTGCAGTGACTTAATGTCCAGAATATGCTTAGTTTTCCACAGTATTGATGTGCATTTTGCCAGTTTTGCTCGTATGTAGCTCACATGAGCATTGTGGGACATGTTCTGTTATTTCTTGGTCCGAAAGCAATTGTATTATTGTTCTTCAGTTGTTGTTGTTTTGTGCTATGATCAGTTATGTTGTTCACCGCACCAGAACAACATATATTCACACAAAAAGAGAACAAAGAGAACAAAGCAATTTATACACAAAACAGAAATAATTGTGCGTCTGCATTTGTAAAACACCAGAGCCGGGCACGTGGATATGCTTTTAGGCGCTGCACAGGTTGGTGGCACTCAGTGAGGAGCCCGGACCATTCATCAGGAAACGGGAGCAACAGAGTGTGCTGAGGAGTCAGAGGCACAATGATTAAAGCGCAAAGCAAGCACAGAGAGGGAGCTAAAACAGCAGTGCAGGCCCAGAAGTGACCGCAGATGATGACTGCACACTGGCAGCAGGAGGAAGAGCACACACAGCCAAAACTCAGTGTAACCAATATGAAGAATTCAGTCAGAGTCCTGATAGCAGTTTACTATCACATCCAGATTTTTTCTTTTATTTACAATTTCTGGACTGGAATGCATGTCACCAATTCTTCATCAACAATGAAAATCAGAATATCAAAATGTAACCCAAAACTCGCAATAAACTGTGTTGAACACAAATGAAATGATGAACAGCACCTGGCAAGTTATTACTTGCTCTTTGATTTTGAGTCCTTTCTCAGTCCAAAAAAAAATAAATAAATAAAAAATCTCAGAAGTCCTCAGCAAAACAAAATAAACTGTAATTTTGTCATTTTCAATGTCTTTGAAGAAAGCAAAGAAAAATCTGCTGGCCAGCAAATAAAAAAATAAGGCACCTTTAAAGAGCTCTTAAAGTTATTTGCACGTGCAAAAGAACACAGCTGTGTCGGTGTGTGTGCCTGTGATTGCCTGGATTGAGCAACCAGAGATGGCAGGATGTAAGCTGGCAACTCCTCTCCACTCTGGCACATGAGCTAATGCTAACCCTTAGAGAAGCGAACTCATTTTGATAACATATATTTTTTTTGAGCACTGATTGGCTGAAGTGCGCTGTCAGTCAAAGGACCGGAGCCGTTCCGTTCCGGCTACGGAACGGCTCCGGTCCTGCTCCAGCCCAGTTCACCGCAGCACTGTGATTCACACCGCCTGCGGTGTCTCTGCAGTCAAGCCAGAGGAGGTTGCCAGATCTGTCGTTATCCCCCGTAGACAATTTGAAACCCGTTTTACTCAAGCAGCCCAAACCGCCATCTCGGATGAAAATGCACGTTAAAGCCGTATTTGTCTGATAAAAAACACGTCATAAACACATAATCATTTCATCAACCCGTCCAACGTGTTCAAAAAAGACGCTTGATTTGGAACAAACCTGCCCAATCTGGCAACACAGAGCTGCTCCGGTCACAGAGCTGTTTTGAGCGATTTTGGTGTCATTTGGCTTCTCAGCTGTGACGAAGAACAAAACTGTTCATTCTTCTAAAGCGTATAATGACTACATGACGTTGTTTGTTCTGTATTCTACCAGAAGAAGTAAAGAAATAGAATATTAAGGCAAAAACACAACACAGATTTCATTTTGAAGTGACTTATTTTGGAACTCGTGTCGCGTTTCCTTCCGGGCACCCGACTTGCTTCCGTCTGAATTGACGCGGTAGGGCTCCGGCATGCGGAAAAATAGGATCTTTGCGGAAAGAGACCGGAGCTCCGCAGAGGCTCCGGAGCCGGACCGCAGCCGGACCGCAGCCGGTGTGCATCACAGCATTGATTTTAATGACTACGGATTAGCTGCGGTGTCCAGACCGGAGTCGTTCCGCAGCCGGACCGCATCCAGTGTGCATCGGGGGTGAGCCCAAGTCCAAATCCAATGTGGATGAGGAGTGGGCAGGTCTGGTTCACAAGGCTATACAGCCAAGTCTCCCCCAAGCCAAGTCGGCACATAGTGAAGTCGGCACATAGCACAGGTCTGGAAGAGCTAGTCCACTGTAACGCATCAAAGCTGTGAGTTTTCTCAGGCCAATTCTTAATTTTTTACCATTTCAAAGAAACTCTTTGATTCCATTATATTGTTTGAGAAAGGTATTGCGTATTGTTATTGCTATCATTACTGATACATAATTAAATTTGGGAGCAACCAGCATTTCATCCTTACATTTTTTGTAGTATTCTGAGGGAAACCCTTCTCATCCAGGTGACTTTCCCACTTTCATCAGGGATATAACTTTCTGAACCTCCTCCACTGTAATGGGACTATTCAATCCCTATTGCAGGTGGGCTGTAAGTATTGGAAGTTTAAAACATTTTACAGAATTCATCACATTTCTGCTTGTCAAATACTACCTCTGACTCATGACGTCTCTTATTGAATGTTTAAAAGACTGTTTGTCACCAGGGCTAGTTTTAAGCACCCCTGTTTAATCTTTAAAGGGATACTTCAACCCGAATTTGGCGAATTGGCCCATTTAGTGCAATTCCTCAGTCATTTCGAACATATTTAGTAAGTAGTTCCGTCTTAGCAATCTTCTCATAAAAAAACTCAATTAATATTTCACAGCATATGTATATATATATATATATATATATATATATATATACATGTGTGTGTGTGTGTGTGTGTGTGTGTGTGTGTGTGTGTGTGTGTGTGTGTGTGTGTGTGTGCATATATATATATATATATATATATATATATATATCAGTGGTGGGCCGTCAGGGCCTGCAAAGCCTTCTCTGCTGGCCTAAAAATTATCTGAATTACAGACTGATGTAAATGATATTTTGTCCATAAATAATTAATAAATGATTCCAAATGGTATGTTCCAGTTCCTTTCATAGTTTTCCCATGGTTGCGCTGCTTCCAGACATGTTTTTTTCATATTAAATCATTTAACCAATCAGATTTCAGGCATCATCTGTTGCTAGGGTCAAAGAAATCTGCCCGAGGCCTTCGCTATCCCTTCCGATGGCGCAGTGAAATAAAGTGAAGCGTAAAACAGACAGCTGCTTCAACCAATCAGACAGTTGCTTCAACCAATCAGATTTCGAGTTGGCGACTCAGCGCCTTCTAGCTTCTGGCAACAGCGTATCCAGGCCCTCTGATTTACATTCACCAAGAGATACAGTAGGGGGCGGTATGCACCTAAGTTGTTGGTCGCCTACGAAATTATTCCAAAGAAGAAAAAGAAGAAGCCCTGGAGAGAATTAATACTTAGCCAGAATACCACAGGGCAAGCTGGACTTTCAGCCCTGGCTTTGTGGAACTGAAACGCACGGATAATCTTTATGACAGACCAGTTGAACTCTTTGTGAGGAAGGAAAGGAGGATGTATTTTGTTTTCAAATAATCGGGATTTTGGTGAGTAAAATGTTCCTCTTTTCCTAAATAATATTGCTGTTTTATTAAGTTGTTGATGCTCATTGTATGTGCACAGATGTAGTAGGAGAATTGTGCACTTTAGCAAAGGCATTTATTCTGGCTGCACAAGTATCTATCTGCTGTGCAACAACTCTTTATATGCATATCTGCATAATAAGATTTTTTTTGTAGACAAAATAGTTATTGAGAGGTGGATTGGTTCAGGTGGATCTGTTCTGAAGGCCTTAGTGTGAAATGCACGGTCCGCCACTGATATATATATATATATATATATATATATATATATATGTATATATATATATATATATATATATATATATATATATATATATATATATATATATATATATATATATACACACATATAAATTTAAAACTCATATTCTTATTTTTTGGATGAGATTATATAATGAGAATATATATATTATATATATTTGCATTATATAATCTCATTTAGTTTGATAAAATACAGTTAATACATCATATAAATAGATCCCATAAGTTTAAAGTTAAAGCAGAACTTTGCAACATTTTTACCTCAATAAATGTGTTTCAGAATCCCTGTGGGGGTAAACAAAGACTTGTCACGGTGATTCGCCTGTCCCTTCACTCCCCCCGGGGTCTGTGTCCTGAAAACAGCACTTGCAATTCCAGAGGAGCGGACCCGACAACTTCTCCCGAGAACAAACCTGCTTTACGGCACTCATACGGGATTACAAGTATAAAAGCTGTTGGAGTGCGACATCTGTCATTGTGTTGCAATAGACGATCTTTGCATGACGTGTTGATTGGTTCAATTACCGTTTGGTAACTGAAAAATAAAGAGGAGTGGCACCTCCTCTTGTAGAAGTGCGCGCGAGTGAGTTCGCTGCATTGAGCTGAAAGCATCTCCGAGTGTGTTTGTTTTCCAATAAGTTTGAGCGTGCGAGGCAGGCATGTCTGCGACAGAGGGAGCAACCGGAGGAGGCAGCGCGAGGAACTGCTGCTGCAGAACATTTAACAAAAGTGCGTAAAACAAACATGAAACCCTCGCTAGCGCTAGCAACGCCACCCATAGGTGCTCACGGATGGCAGAACCAAAAAGACAGAAAAAAACTTTGTCTAACAAGCGGAAAAAAAGGACACGGGAGTGGGACACTCTCTGCACGGGGGAGGGGGGGGGGGGGGGGTGATGCGGAGGACGTTTACGACAGTGAGCTTTCACAGGAGACCAGTAGGGGGAGTGCTAAAGCAAATCTTGCAAAGTGCTGCTTTAAGTTTACTATAAAGTTCACACAGCAATGAAAGGGTTACTGTCCACACACATGTCGGTTAGCTGGCTCATTTATTGGTCAGGACTTCACGAATCACGGGAAGACCAGGCTTTGTGTTTTGGGGTGGAGAGAGATGGAAGAAATTGACCAATCACTGTTAGTTTTTAAGTGGGCGAGAGAGGAAAAAAAGATCATAGTCCTTCGTGAAGTCCAACAGTGGGCAGAGATTCATTCACCAAGAGATACAGTAGGGGGCGGTATGCACCTAAGTTGTTGGTCCCCACCCGCAATTATTCCAAAGAAGAAGAAAACCAGAAGAGAATTAAAATTTATGCCAGGAATACCACAGGGCAAGCTCACTTTCAGCCCTGGCTTTGATGGCAATGGAGAAGGATCTGCTGATGGAACAAACGCACAGCTAATCTATATGACAGAGCCATTTAACTTTTTTGTGAGGAAGGAAAGGAGGATGGGTTTTGTTTACAAATAATCGGGATTTTGGTGAGTAAAATGTTCCTCTTTTCCTAAATAATATTGCTGTTTTATGAAGTTGTTCATGCTTATTGTATGCGCACAGATGTAGTAGGAGACTTGTGCACTTCAGCAAAGGCATTTTTTCTGGCTGCACAAGTATCTATCTGCTGTGCAACAACTCTTTATATGCATATCTGTATAATAAGATTTTTTTTATAGACATAAAATAGTTATTGAGAGGTGGATTGGTTCAGGCGGATCTGTTCTGAAGGCCTTAGTGTGAAATGCGCAGTCCGCCACTGATGGCAGGTATTGTACAGCTGGCCTCTTTGTTCTTTAGCTGTCTGGCCAACTTTCCCTGCTTTTTCTCCACTCTTGTAGAAATTGCCATTTAACCTAAATAGAGCATATTCCACTTTTTTCATTGTATATTTCCATTTATTTTCACTTTTCTGTTACAAGTCTGCTTCAGTGCTATCTCTGAGTAATGTGCTAATCTCCAGTTTCTTAAATTCAGTCTCTGAAATTAAAATATTTTTCGATTGTTCTTTTCTTTTTTTTTTTTTTTTTTTTTGCTTACTCAAGTAATTTAAGAAAATTAGGATTTTGGAGTACAGCCACAATTCGTCTCAAATGACCAATAAAATAACTGTAAGACCCAAAGACCCACAGTTTGAATAGTTCACTGGATCAGAGGATGTGATTTCAAAATAAAACACACTTCATTAAACTGTGAAAGTTAAAATTGACCAGATTAACTCAAGTATAAATGGGGTTTGAGGCCTGCCAAACAAAACTAAACTGGGATAGGGATGGGGCTTACCACGACTGCAGGAACGAAGGGGGGAAGGATCCCAAAACACACAGCACCTGTGACACAGCAAACACAAGTGAAAAACAGAACACCACCAGGAAACCGCTGCTGCTCCGGAACTGGGGTTGCCAACTCCCAGAGATTGAAATAAGGAACGTCTCTCGCGGGCAACTGAAAAAAACAAGGTTTTTGGGGGGTGAAAAACGCATATATAACAGCATTTTGCCACAGTTATACCTATTATAGACTATAAAAACACATTAGGCTACTTCATTACACCTACAGTAGCAAGACTGCAATAACTCATGATCAGCTTGATCTGTTTGTATTTGAGGCATACAGTGAGACAGTTATCATTCAAGTATCATCATCATCATGGACAGCAGCTCTGAGCCACTGCACCGGATGGTAGAGGAGCTCAGCAGCTCCTTCAGAGGCGACTGAGACCCTCAGAGCAGGAAGGAGCTACCACAGGTCTCTCATCCCCACCGCTGTCAGACTGTACAATTCTACTGTGCAGAATATAACCTAATCCTGGACATTATAATATCCTGCACCCGCCCTTTCAGAAATTCAGCGACACTTTATCATCCATTCACTCTGCTAAAACATATTGTACGTATTATATCATACTGCATCATATATTGCATATTGTATTGTATATATTGTATGTTTTATATATATATATATATATATATATATACATCCTGTTACATTTTTTAAGATTCAGGTAGTACATACAGTTAAATCTTCATTGTCTTTAGCTTCTATTGTCCATTCTAGCGCCATGCATTACTTTTGCACCCTGCTGTGTGTTCTATGAGCCTATACACCTGTAAATTTCTCCACTGTGAGATTAATAAAGTCTTCTATTCCTATTCTATTCTATACTTATTGCTAAATGTGCAAAATAACAAACAGCTGCTGTCTCTTCTGGATTTTAACATGTTCTTTTTTTTTTATTTTCAACTAAAAAAGTGCAAAATCAAAACTGAAAAACCTTCTGAACAAAAAAAACAACAAGGTTCTGTTTCTAAACTGAAAACACACCACAGTCTGCAGGAGCAGACACAAATCAATGAACTAAACATGATATATCCAATATGGAAACGGCACAAACTTACATGTCTCTGGAAGCCATGCTGCGCGCTGCTGTAATGTTTTGATTTACTTCTTCCCATGCCTCTGTGACCAAACTGACTACTGGCCAAAGAGCTGCCATAGCCTCCTCAGAACGGTCTTTTTTTGACCAATGAGATAAGAGTGATTCTGTGTTGTCAAGCCATCTCTGTCAGCTCATTGGTCACAGAACGTCTGAGAGCCGGTGAACAATTTACAGTAAGTTTTCAAAAAAAAGCGCATGTTCCATTGCTCATGTTTTGACTCTCACAAAAATACGGAACAAAGTGCTTTCCTTTTCAGCTCAATACGGAACGCACACTTTTACATCCAAATACGGAACGATTCCGTTTTTCAAGGAACGGTTGGCAACTCTATCCGGAGCCCCCAGCACCTGTCAAGACAGAGACAAAAAACAAATTAAATTAAATCATGCTACGTTGGCAGCCGTCATACCCAAAAAGAATCCCGTACCAGAACAACAAATATTCACAAAAAAAGAGAACATAGAGAACAAAGCAATTTATACAAAAAACAGAAATAATTGCAAAATACTCAGCAAAATAAAGAAAGCAAAAGGAATTGAAAGCAATGAGGCTAAAACAATTACTCACAAATTCAACAATTCAACAAAAGGGACAAAGGAAAAAGGAAATTAAAAGAAATTGTGCGTCTGCATTTGTAAAACACCAGGGGCCTCACTTATGAAACTCTGCGGGAAAATCTGACAATAATTGTGCGTGGGAACGCAACGCAAACTTCTGTCCGCAAAAAAAAATTCAGAGTCAAAAAAAATAAAGCCCGCCGCACAGCTGTTGGCAATTTCCAAGTCATGGTTTCAATTCCTGCAGAGAACGTGACGGTGGCCGATCCCACCCACAATCCCGCCCCAACTCCACCCCTTGGCACCATATATGGGTATGCAAATAAATTCATAAATGAAATTTGGGTATATTAGAGCGTGCAGCGCACACACTGAGCCTGCACCCATGCCACATTGTGTTTCTCACGCTGAAAAAACAAATAAAGGTAAATAACCGGGAGAAATCAAACATGTCTGCAAACGTCTTTCTTACTGGTCAATCAAAAAGGGAAAGCGGCAGGCTAAAATAGCGCAACAACCAATGACAAAAATCATTGTTATCACGTGAGTCTATTCGAGAGTGAGGCCCCAGGGAGCCAGCCACACCCACCCCAGAACACCCCAGCTACCCAGATATGAGCCGACACCCACCGATCCAGGCCCCCTCCCCGCCGCCACCAGACAGCCACAACTGGCGGCCACCCCACCCCCATCCAAACCAAACATGAAGACAGCCCCCATTGAAGCAACCCAGATCCTGACCCCAGGACAGCGCCAGCCACCCGCAGCCATCAAGCCCCCCCACCCCCCCACCCCCACCACCACCACCACCACCACCACCACCAACAACAACCTACCCCCAGAGTGGTGATTGTGTTGTTCTCTTCCGGGGGCCCGTCATGATGTGGACTGTTGGAGCTTAGGTCAGCCACAGTGGGTTGTTCCTCTCTCTTAGCATCTGGGCCGTTTGGGCTGCCAGGCGTTCATGGAAAGCAATTAGCTTCTTCAGCCAGTAGGTGTGAATCTTGTCTGGACCTGGAACTGTCCATTTCTCCTTTTTTGCCACTTTTCTCTGGATGTCTTCTGTTGCAATGACTACTGGTTGTTATAGTTGCAGTGCTCTGCTTGCAGGTCTGCTAGCCACTGTGAGTTAGTGTTGAGTGGCACCTCTTCCTTCCAGATACTTTTCCAGTGTTGCTCAGTCTCTGCCCTGGGTGAGTCTGCTGTGGCCTTACTACCTTGCCACTGAAAGTATACCTTTGCTGGGTTGTTGGAGAATCGTGTGTTTATCCTCCTGGCTTCTGCTTTTAGACGGGTAGATAGGGCTGTGAGTCTTTGCTTAGCAGTCTCCAGCGCCTCAGCTGTGGACAACTTGCTTTTCTTAGGCAGTTCCTTCTTAAGCTTCACTCCTCTGTTCAGTTCTGTCAGGAAGCTAACTTCTTTTCATGTTGACTTCATTTTTGCCTCTTGCCTTCTTTTCCATGGAGGCTCTGAATTCTGGCTACTCATGCTGTTCATCTCGTAACCAAGCATCTTTAAGATGACTGATGCCGTACTGTAGATCAGCTGGTTGGTCTCGGTGATATTCAGGGTAGGGATACTTAGCAGTTCTTTGTTTACATCATCCAGTAGAGATCTTTCTGGTATTTTGTTCTTTAGCCTTGGCAAGCAGGAGGTAGTTATGTTCCCCCAGGACTTCATGATCTCCTATTTCAGTTCAGCTGCTCTCCCCTTGAGCGGGTTTTCTATTGGAGCTTGGTACCCAAACTCACCTTTTAAGGGTGATGCTGTAATTACTACCACACTGACAGGGTGTCCGGACTAATCCGTGCGGTAGCATATTTGTACCGTGGATGAATCTCCAACTGCGACGGTTATTTCCTCCTCAGGTTTGATGTGGGGTTTCTGACCAACCAGTCATTCCACATTCTCTGCATATACCCCCTTTCGCTGGGTTTATATTTTATATTTTATATTTTATATTTTATATTTTATATTTGGTAGAACCATTTTCTGTGGGAGTCAGTGCTCTGCTCACAAAGGCTACAGATTGACCTTTCTGAGTCAGAGCAGACTTGTCTCTTAAGTGTCACATTGCAGTGTCAACTCCTCAGTCTGGTCATAGCATTTCAGCAGTGGTGGATCTCTTATTTTCTCTTTCAGCATCTTAAAGGCTGTCTCATGCACCTCAGTCCATTACCACCCATTGTCTTTGTACATAAGTTGTCTCAAAACTTCGCAGTCATCTGAAAGGTGAGCACAAAACTTTGACTTTTTAAGTTCAGTATCCCTACCAAAACTGAACTGAGGAATCTCGGGGTGATCTTTGACAGCTCCATGTCACTAGACCACCATTCGAGGCAGCTGGTGAGAAACGGTGTCAAAAAACAAGCTTGAAATGATCATACATGCATTCATATCCTCGCAACTGGACTACTGCAACAGCCTGTTCACTTGCCTCAACAAGAAAGAGCTGGCTTGTCTCCAGTATGTCCAAAACTCAGCTGTGAGGCTACTGAGCAGCACCAACAGGAGGTCTCATATCACCTCTGTTTTAAAATCAATCCACTGTCTCCCTGTTCTGTTCCGTGTCCACTTTAAAATCCTGGTGCTGACCCTCCGAGCCCTACATGGTCAGGCACCCATGTACATTAGATTAGATTAGAGATTAGAGACCTAATCAAGCTATCAGCTCAGCCCGAAGCCTGAGGTCCACTGAACAGAACTTGCAGAGAATCCCCTTGACTCACTTTAAAACTAGGGGTGACCGCTCGTTCATGTCCACTGCGCTTCGCCTCTGGAGCGAGCTCCCCCTAGACCGGTGCTCCCTGGACTCAGTGGATGCCTTCATACTACATACATACTACAGGATTTTTTTCAGTGTTTCTGATTCAGAGACCACACACTAGAAGACAACAGAAGACATATCGCATCAGATTTTCCTCTCCTGATCTTCTAGTGTGTTGTGTTTTAATGGCGCTCACTACACACCAAGAGATTCTTCATCAGAGAATCAGCTCCTCACACCTACAAATCTTGCATAGTCAAACATGACTTTGTGCGGTTTCCCTTCATTCCTATGTTTACATTCATCTCCACTATTAATTATGAGTGGAGAGCTCATTCCCTCAGGTCATTATTCATATCAGCATGGCTCCTTCAGCTCCCCCCCCCCCCCCCCCCCCCCCCCCCCAAACGCGCGTGTGCACAGAGCATGGACTGTGAGGACCTGATCAGAAAATTGAAATGTTACAGTACAGAAGAGGTAAACATAGTTTGAGATAATGTCCGTATAATTCACTCTCAGTATTTGATATTAATTGACCTTAATAATGTGGTTTATGTTTTTGTTTTTGTTTTTTTACTTTTAACTCCCGAGTGGAGCAGTAGAAGTAAGTTATTAGGAACAGTCTCTGACAAATACAAACTACTTTTTTAAAATCACCAAATATCTTAAATGATTCTTTTTGTCCCCAGATTGGATAGTTTAGACCAGAAATAAAAACACATTTAGCTCTGAATAGGAAAAGTTTCAATGTATGTCCGCTCTGCCTGCTCTGACGGCACGAAGTCCACGGAAACTTTTTTTTTTTTTCTTTCCCATTCTTCCGTGATGGTCAACAATGGAGATGAATTGAAACATTAGGATATCTGACAGCTATTGCAGGAGTGGCGGAGATGACAATGAATGAACAAGATCCATCTGAATGGAGGAAATACAGTTCATCGAGGAGCAATACAGTAATTGAGGATTAACCACTCACTTTCTGCACAACTGAATTCAGGAGCTCTGGCTATTCTGTTTCAATGTCATATAGTGAATATATTTCATAGACATTCATGTCTCCGGCACTGATGGCTGAGAGGGGATTTTTTTTTAAAGCAGCGGCATCAACGCCTTGATGAGGCGGAGCTGTTCAGCCAATCAGGGAGCTTTATACTGAGGGTGTGGTCAGGTTGGCTCTGAGCTGATCGACTCTCGGAGGGCACCACACACAACAGGATTTGCGATTGGAAATATCAAACATGTTTATTATCTATGATCTCCCGATCAGCTCCGACTGGAAGAAATCTCTCTGAACACACAACAAACCACAGGAAGATCAGACCTGAACTTATTTGCATAGTCTCGACAATCGGACCTTTGTCGGGAGGGGAAGATCCGGGCAAAATTTGGCACGATCATCCTGTAGTGTGTGCTGGCCTTTATACTTGTCCTCATTCAAGTGAATGTCTTTCTGTCTGCATCTCAGTAGGAAGTGCCTCAAGTTTTTGTTTTGACTTTGTGTGACTTTTCCTCTGTGTCCCCCTCACCTGTGATTAGCACACTATCTGCAATGACATGTACCCCTGGCGAGCCCTCCAGTGCTTGCATCAGCTTTCTTTGAAAGACGTTTGGACTTTTGGAGCTGGGACTATAGCATTCGGCATCATGAACCATCGGTATCACCCAAATGGGATTGAGAATGTGGTGAGATAGCTTGACTCCTGATGTGGAAATTCTTATGCTCTTGAAATAAAGAATTTCTGGAAAATAAGCAAGTGTCTAAAAATGGTTTATTCAAGATTCTCTCAAGAGAAAGTAAGAATAAAATAATGACTGGCAGGGCGATTCTCTAAGTCATCTTCCCCAGCCTGGGTTCAGACTATATTCAAGGAGCCCATAACAACAGTGCCACCTAGTCTGAGTAAGGCATAATAAGTGCTCCTGCAAGGATGGAGTAAGGAATGAGAGTGAGCTAAATCATAGAGAGAGAATAATGATAAAGCTGTAAATGAAATATTAGAATAAAATGCAATGTACTTTGGAAATTCACACTTTCCTTAACATACCCCCCCTTTGATTAGATAATATTCTCCTGACAATAGAAAGTGTGAGAGAGAGACCTCTAAGTCAGGGGTGTCCAAAGTCAGTCCTGGAGGGCCACAGCCCTGCATGTTTTCCATGTCTCTCCGCTTCAGCACAGCTGATTGCAATGAGGCTCGTTATCTGGCTTTCTGCAGGACTTGGGCTGTGTTCGAAACCGCATACTGTCTACTACATCCTTACATAGTCATACTATCCATCCTGCATCCTGCTTACTCAGTCCATCAAACAGTATGCGAAGCGTTTACACTACAGCATACTACATGATAACCCACAATGCATTGCACTTCTTCCATGAGCAGAAATCGATCTGCTAAAGCTGATTTCACTTCAGCTCTAAACTCGTCAAATGTATAACTTCATCGAGATTTTTTTTTTAAATCAGGCGACAAAGTGGTCGTTTAGAGCCCGACTGTGTCGTTTATTTGTCCGAATATCAGCCGTTTAGAATTTTGTTCGGACGAATTCGGCGAAATTCAAGCCAGCTGCAGTGAGCAACGCACTTCCGGTTATTTTCACCAAAATAAACCACCCCTTTCCCTTTCTCATGGAAAACAACCTCAGTGATAAATCTGTGCTTTTACTTTGAAAACAAGAAGGCAATCTTTCAGCAATATATCTCGCTTAATGTCGCCGTTTGGACCGGTGTCCCGTTAACGGACCAGTTATGATGCCAATCATGATGCTTTACCGACAGAGAGTTTTTTCGGCTCTTCAACAAAGATCGGCTCGCCGTCTTTGGTACATCATGGTCGCTTTCAGCATGGACTTGTTCTCAGATGTAAGTGTTTTTTTTTGGGTTTTTTTTTTACTATTTTTAATCATTGTCAATCCAATCAAAAATCTCGTAATATGACATACCTACGAGCACAAACAATGGAGGGAAGATTAAATCTAGAACCATGCTCAGCTTGCTAAATGTACATCATGAAGAAACAGTCATTGTGAACTGAATAAAGTTTATTCAAATGTCCCTCGCGTTGCATCTTGGGCAATTTCAGTATGAGTAGTGAACACACGATGTATACTCAACATTTCTGGCGAATGCAGTATGCATCCGGGAACTTCTCGCATACTCAAAATCGCATACTGCCAGTGTAAACACACTGCATACTCAATAAGTTAGTATGAGTAGTACGTAAGTATGCGGTTTCGAACACAGCCTAGGTCATGAATCTTCATGAGATTCAGGTGTGTTGCTCCTCTAAGTGTTTTGCATGACCATGAAACGAAAGCACAAGCAAACGAGACCTGGACATCATCATAGAGTTTCATTAAATGTGATAGTGCAGGTGTGACAACGCTCCCATACTCAGTGTAATCAGGGATGAAGGTACGGCTGGCTTACGTTCCCCTTTTTGTGTTCCTCTGCATGGTCCTGCACACCATTGTCCTCAGCCACACCTCTTAAAGTGAGCAATTATGGGCGCAGTTTCCAGTCTGTCCACTAGCGTCACCTTGCCACCCTCCATCCCCTTCAGTTGTTGGTTCTGTTTTCAGTTCCATCATTCTTTCAGGAGTTGGCGCCTTTAGGCATCAACATGTTAAGAGTGTCAGACAGACCACTCCTTGAGGAGGAAGAAGCTGAAACAGAGATGGAGTTTGACACGTCAGAGAGGGTGGGAGTAGTGTAGAGTAGTGTATATTTTCCTCAACACTCAACCAGTTTCAAATGCCAAAATTCATGTTTCACTTCAAAAACATTGAGAACTCAGGTAAGATGTCATCAATGCTGAGGAGTTTAAAATGACTCTTCTTCAGGGATTTGTTCTGTGGTTTGGGGTCAGTGCATATCCTTGGTTTTTCACGTGCTTTAGTCACTGACACTATACTGCTTATCGAGTTAGTATTGTGCTCAACTGGCACGATGATGATTTTCATCTCCAAGACCTTCAACTCTTCCACGAGTGGTGCCATCATAGCTGCTGGCACTCTGCACTGTGGTAGGTTCACTGGTGGGACACTTTAGTTCATTTCAGTGTACTCTCCTTTTTGACAGCCTATACCAGTGAAAACATCTTCAAACTCAGTCTTTATTTTGTCCATGTTCAGCAGTTCCTCTTCTTTGTAGTAATCTGCTCAGGACACTAGATAGTGACACTTTAGTCTCTATGTCGTCTATTGCCAGGGTGTTCTCGGACTGAACTTGAATCCGCTTCACTGAAACTCACTGGCCTGCCTCCTGTCATCCTTGACTACAACTTGCAACTCAAATCTATACAGTTTATCATTTCTTGGATTTCTGAGCTTGACTTTACACTTTCCAAGTGGTTTCAATCTAGTTTTGTTGTACATCACTAGTACTTTCTCTGACTTTTTCAGTTGTGTGTCTGGATATAGCAGGTGCGTTGGCGTCTCATTACAAATAGCACCACAGTCTATCTGTAAGTCAATCAATTTTTTATTCAACATCATACCTGCAAAGAGCTTGTGATGGTTTGGGTCCACATGCAAATGTTGATGAGGGTGAAGTCAAAAACTATACGTATCTGGGATTATCCACAGTGTGTCGTTTATTACATCTTACAAAACCAACTTTATGAAGCCTGATTGCAACCTAAACACACATGTATAGGATAGCAATCTAAGGTGCTGATTCATCATGAATAGTTGAAAAGTAAAGCATCAGACACCCATTCATTTACAAAAAGTACTGCGCAATCAACGAAAAAAAGTGTTCAACATGACGTCATTACAAGTTGTTGTTGTGGCTGTTGTTGTGCACCTCTGGTCGAGCCGATTGTCGAGACATATTCGCTCGTAACACACCACAGACCTCTTTTCAAGACAAGAGATGATGTTTATTGTCCTTGGACGGGTTGAGGCTTTAAGCAAAACACACGCACAGCCTTCTGGAAAGTGACCAAAAATATAAAGTGTAGAATGTGTGTGTTTTGCAAATACAAAAAAAAATGTTAAATGTTTGAGCAGTTCTTGATCCTGTTACATTTCATCTATTCATCATCCTGCTCAGCCTAGTCTATGTTGCAGATCCATTCAAGACACTATCAAAACTCTAGAAAGGTCTTTATTTTAATTTTCATAAGAAGAGTATTTTCATTTTAACTATGACCCGTGTTTGGGTTTCACATGAATTTGCCACTCAAAGCAACTCCAGCCATAAGATGCAAAAGTACACTGCAGAATTGCTTCCATAAAGGATGAAAACTGAAAACTTTTTTTTTTTTTTTTTTTCCAGCAAAGGCCGCTCATGGAAAAAGGTAAAATAGGTCAACAGTCTTCTTGGAATACAAGGAAGTTACTTTGAAAAAAAACAAATCTCCTGCTTGGTTTGAGGTTTGTCTTATCTGGACTTTGTGTTCCCAGTAAACTCTTTGTGGGATTGGACTGAGTTTAATCCTGTGTTTAACATGATGAAGAGGAGTGAAAATTTAACTAATGAGTGCAGAGCCAAACAGGAGACCCAGACAGATTGTGTCTCTGCTTTGGTCTTGAAGCAGAGGGATAATTTGGTCTTGGGGGTTTTCCAAAAGAACTGGGGAAAGTAAAGGGGGACAGATTTGTCTTTGTTCTCCACCTGGAAAAAAACAAAGAAAAAAAAAGATGATTACTGAATGGCATTCTTCACATGCAATATCAGAAAAACACCAAAAAAAGACATTATTAATGTTTCTACACTTTAGTTTAAAAGCTCAATGTTAAACTTAACTTTACTATTCATAATTCATATTTAGAAATTGTTATTGAGTTGTAAATGTATCGTGAGAAGGAAGCAAGCTTTATAAAATTACAGAATCAGACAATAAAAGACCGTTTCTTTGTAAGCGATAGGTTTCATTTCTTTTGTTTCTCCATGGTCAAGGACATGATCACTCAGAAGATAAAAACGTGTTTGTGCATCACGTTCCTGGTTACAAGTGACTGAAAGTTACCGGATGTTTTTCAGGACTTTAAACTTCCCCCAAAGAAACAAACCGACACTAAAGTGTTGTAAAAGTCTAAATTAGGACACTGTAGATGCAGTAGTAGATGATCAAAGCAGACAGTCACACATTTATCTTGGAAAAGATAAACAGATGAAAGGCAGTAGCAGGCAGTAAATGCACGCCTGCTTCCTTCTCATGTCCGACTAGCTGTTCCCCAGCTACTAACAACAGATATAATCCTCTCTTTGTGCTGCTCTCCATCAGGGCTCTAAACACCACGCAAAGGAGGAAATAACTGTGTGACACGTTTGACCATTTTACCTGGTTGTTTCTTGTATATTTATGTATATTTATTTACTTATTTATTGAGTGTACATTCTGATCAGCTTTGATTCCCCTGGTGTTGTGCTCTGTGTATTGTGCTCATTTTGCACTTGACCTAATTTGCTGCTCACACTTTGAGTTATTTGTGTTGTGTTTTTTTTTATGTGATCCTTTAATAAAGTCAAGTGAAGTTAAGTCTGCAGTAAATAATGACAACAATATATGAAGAATCAATTAATACTTAATACAATTTCATGACAAATACTAACAGGCCCATTGAATACATACTACAACATTCCTCCATTGAATGCATGGTTTGTTGTTTCCACCTTAGGGAAATAATCCCACTTATTTCATGCATAACACTTGAACCTAAATATGACTAAATGTACGGTTCTCATCTTGATGTGAAACATTGATCAAACAAAGTAAACACAGAACAAAGAGAAAATTCCAGTCAGAGCTCCATGACATCACGTTTTAAAGACAGCAATCAAACCCAGAGATGATTTATTGAAATGCCTTTTCTGAGTGCCAGGAAAATACACACAGCCACAAAGACTTTATGTTTTTGTGCTGTGGGACTGTGCACACGTGAGGCCTCTTGAAGTTTCAAAAGCGACCTTGGAAGAGTTGAAGTACCATGAATTATATTGCTGTAGTTTTGTTTGAGTGCCAGTTCTGTCTGAATGTCACCTGTTTCTTTCACTGTTTAATGAATAACTCATCTGAACTGATGGTGAAAATGGTTCATTTATTCGTTCCACTAATCATCAATTTTAATGGACCTGTGACACAGAAACAGGTCTATAAATTGTCACAGCCGAGCTCTGTGGGTACACTAGACCTGTTTCGTACCTGGGTACTGTGTTGCTGATGAATGATGGAGGCGTCTGAGGGGCTGTTTTTTCTGCTACTTCTGCATATTTTCACAGGCGGAACTTCAGGTAAACCATCTATTTTCTTTGTCAGCTAAAAAATAGATAAATACCCACTGAAGTTTGAGCTTTGAGACTTTTGCTCACTTTTTTCCTTTAATGGACTGGATTTATTATGAAACTCATTAAAGGTTCATTCTAGACACATAAAACACTCAGTTTAAAACAAACAAACAAAAGAAATCACTTAAATTTTCATGACACTTTTATTTCTCTTAAACCTAAATTTCTCTTAAACTTAAATAATTATGTAAGACTGAAATTTTACAACTGGTTAAAAACTTGAAAAGTGTGTATTTTTGGACAATATTCAGACATAAGGTAATTGATGGTGCTCTGTAAGGAAATGCAACAAATGCATGAAAACAAAGTGAGTAATAAAGGTGTCAAAATCAAAACAAAAAAGCTAAAAACTTTGTCAACAGTTAATAAAATCTGTAAAATTAAAGGCTGAATCGAAAACCTGAGCAAATAATGTTTTAAGGCCTGATTTAAAAGAAGTGATTGCACTCAGGAAGTTTGCTCCACAGGTGTAGCTCATAGGAAATAAAAGCTGCTTCACCTGGTTTCTTCTGACAATGAAACACTGAGTAAACCTCTTCCCGAAGACCTCAGAGCTCAGGATGTTTCACATTAGATGATTAAATCTGAGGTGTATCTGGGGCCGAGACCATTTAAAGCTTTGAAGACATAGAAATACAGCATCATGATTGCTGTTTTTAAATGAGTGCTAAATAGTAAAAGAGATGACACAAAATATATGGAACCAAATATATATGAGAATATCGTCTGAGCAATATGACTTTTTGCAGACTTATATGGATCAATTTTTTTAACTTTCTTAACTTGGACCAAAACACTCAATGCAGCATTGACCAACCTGTGGTACGTGGCATTCCACATGGCAGGTCGACTGTATACTCATGAAAAATGTACAGTTGGAATCGTGAGATATCAAATAACCATTACAAAATGTCTTTCAAAATGTGGCATGAACTCATTTAAGATATAATCTTTTTTCAGAAGTATGACCTGGCATACAAAAAAACAACACAACACAATACGCTGGTAATATTAGTTCAGTAAATTTAATGACAGTGAATGCATTCCTTTGCCTTTCCACAGGAACCCAGACCACAAGCTGTGATTCATGTCACGCTGAGGCCCTCTGCCTGGATCAAAGAGAACAAGGCGACACTTTCTCGGGCCGCGCCCATCCTTACATGTGTTTGTGTAAGGATGGCTTTGTAGGCGATGGTCTGACCTGCTATGATGCAAAGCGGTGCAGTGACTCCTCCTGCTGCAGATCAGGTTACCACTGGTCACCTGAAAGGGGGTGTGTGGACGTCGACGAGTGCTCCCTCCCAGACTCTCCCTGCAACTCCCATCAGTTTTGTAAAAACACACCAGGGTCCTTTGAATGCCTGGACTCTGTGTCAAAACTCTCGTCAGGGCCTTCCTTCAAGTCTTTCCAGGCTGTGTGTGGGGGAACAGTTTGTCCTATAGGCATGGACTGCATCCTTCATAATGGCACTTCCCGATGTGCTGACCCCTGTTATGACTACACTGTACTGAATGATGAATGGCGATCAACAAATTTAAGTGGAAATGGAGTCCGTTGTGATCGAGATATCCACTGGCAAGGCTGGTATCGCATGTTCCTTGGTCAAACCAGTGCTCGTATCCCAGAGAGGTGTATCGAACAACATAGGTGTGGGACACACGCTCCTCTATGGTTAGTTGAACCTCATCCCACACAGTCAGGCGTGATTGTCAATCGCACTGTGTGCAACTCCTGGAGAGGCGATTGCTGCAATTTCCAAAATCACCAAATCCACGTGAAACGCTGCTATGGAGGCTACTATGTCTATAAACTTGTAGCACCAAGCACATGTAATCTTGCATATTGTTCAGGTAATGCTCTTATTAAATCATCCTCACACAAGTTTGCAGAGGCTACATTGTTGCATTTTAATGTTTTCATTTTGTTTTCTTCTTTCTTTTTTTTAACCAACAGAGGTGGATTCAACAACACCACCAGGAGTTACCACAAACCCAGGAACAGAGTACACCTCACCAGCTCACATCACCCCCCCATTTGAGATAACCACACCACCTGGTAACAGCAAGAAAAAATAATTCTTGTGTAAATTTGAAATACATTGCAATTGTTGCTTCTCACATGTAAAATTAATTCAGTTGTTTCAGTTGTACACACAAATGTTTACTTCTGCACAAACTGTCATTGTCATGCTGTCAGTTCACAGAATATTCTCTTTCAGGTCAGCCTGACAGAAACAGCACAATATGGCCACCTTTTCCCCCTGTGAACAGCACAAACATTCCAACTGTCTCAACTACATCTTTGCCAACCCGTCGACCGCCTCTCAACATAACCGCACCACCTGGTAACGACACAGGAGTTGAGGGAGAAGTGCGCCTGGCCAATGGAGGAAACAGCTCCTGTTCTGGCAGAGTGGAGATCTTCCACTTTGGACAGTGGGGGACAGTGTGTGATGATCTCTGGGACCTGCTCGATGCTGAGGTGGTGTGTAGACAGCTGGGCTGTGGCAGAGCCCTCTCAGCACCAACACGGGCACGCTTTGGACAAGGCAGCGGACCCATCTGGTATGATAATGTCATGTGCACGGGCAGTGAAACAAAGCTGTCTGAATGTCGGCATCAAGGCATTGGATCTCACAACTGTGGCCACCATGAAGATGCTGGTGTCGTCTGTGAAGGTAAGTACAGATTTGTGTAGCTAGAGACACCATACTGTGTGTTTTTGAGTACCTCCTCATCTATTTTCCTTTCTCTTCCTGTCAGCTGCTTCGCCAGTGAGACTTGCCAACTCTGGAAACCGCTGCTCAGGCAGAGTGGAGATGTTCCATGCTGGACAGTGGGGGACAGTGTGTGATGATCACTGGGACCTGGACAATGCTAATGTGGTGTGCAGACAACTGGACTGTGGAAGGGCCCAATCAGCTTTATCTAATGCAGCCTTTGGACCTGGTAGAGGACCCATCTGGTTGGATGATGTCTTTTGTTCTGGAAATGAATCGTCTATATCAGACTGCAGACATTCAGGGTTTGGAGTCCACAACTGTGGTCACTATGAAGATGCCAGTGTTATTTGTGAAGGTAACCAATTCTGAATACATTTTGAATAGTTCCAATTGTTATTGCTCACATTTAAAGGGACTTAAGGCAACTTTTCAAAATTTACCTCAGTGCTGCCGCGATAGGTGCTGCGGGTAACTGCAGCCACCAGCCAAGGCGGCACGGGAGCGCGCACAAACATTTTACAGAATGTCCGTCTTCACAGCGCTGCACCAGGGATGCTCATGCTGTTTACTACGTCGCGGATTACTGCAGGACCACAGTGCATATTATGTGATTTTTGTAAGCATCCATTTTCATTCCCAAATGCAGCTGAAGTTCCCTCCATGAATCAAACGCATATCCAATATTTATTCGGGTGCCTGTCCGGCTTCGGTCATATTTTTATTTTTTTTAATTTATTTTTTTGACTCACGAGATAACGCTGATAATAGGGCTGCGTTAAACGATTACTTTTGTAATCGATTAATCTAGGAAATAGTTGTTCGATGCATTGATTAATCTAACGATTCATTTTTAAATCCGTCGCGGAGCTCCTCTCCGCCTCCGTGTTTATGCGGCCGGCACGGAGCGCGTCTTCGCCCGGGAGCAGAGATCCGGAGCTCTCCCGTCAGCCTCCGTGGGGCAGCTCCACTCGGCCCGTGGAAGCCGCGGCCTGCTTCACGCGCCTCCGTGGAGCAAGCCGCGGTGCGGCAGCTCCGGATCTCCGCTCCCGGGCGGAGACGCGCTCTGTGCCGGCCGCGGAGCGCGCGGGGACCCGCCGCATAACCACGGAGGCGCGTGAAGCAGGCCGCGGCTGCTGGAGCTCTCACGTCGCCGCCGTGGAGCAGCTCCAGGCCGTTTACCCAATCGGCCCCAACTCAGCAGGGAGCGCTGCTGAGACTGGCCGTCTGTGAGTGCTTTGGGACGGGGGAGAGGCTCACGCAGCACCCGCTGCTTGCTGAGAACAGCGAAGACGTCCTGTCACGTCTCCAGAGCACCAGGAAAAGCCGCTAAATTTGTCGCTAGTTACTTTTGACAAAAAAAAGTCGAAAAGAGGCTTTGGAAAGTCGCCAGATTTAACAAGAAAGTCACCAAGTTGGCAACACTGCCTGCCCCTGGTCCCAGCAGTGTTTGAGTCCGTGTCCACGGCGGCCATGTTCTTCCTGTTCGGCAACGCGCATACAGTGTCAATTTACGTCACATCCCCACGATTGCGCGGGAAATTCGGACCCCGAACAGCAACAAATTATTTGGCACACAGCCTGTATAAGGCAACAGACAGATACGCGGATTGGCCTATTATTTTAGGTTTTTAATGCTTCACGACCCATTAGCATTGAATAAAGTGGAAATGCATGTGTAGATTTTCACAAATCTTGCCTTAAGTCCATTTAAATGTAGGATGAACACAGTTGTACACAGAAATGCTGCACAGACTGTTCTTGTCATCTTCTCAGTTCACAGAACATTTTCTTTCAGGTCAGCCTGACAGCAACAGCACAGCATGGCCGCCATTTCCACCTGTGAACAGCACAAACATTGCAACCGTCTCAACTACATCTTTGCCAACCCGTCGACCGCCTTTCAACATAACCGCACCACCTGGTGACGACACAGGAGTTGAGGGAGAAGTGCGCCTGGCCAATGGAGGAAACAGCTCCTGCTCTGGCAGAGTGGAGATCTTCCACTTTGGACAGTGGGGGACAGTGTGTGATGATCTCTGGGACCTGCTCGATGCTGAGGTGGTGTGTAGACAGCTGGGCTGTGGCAGAGTCCTCTCAGCACCAACACAGGCACGCTTTGGACAGGGCAGCGGACCCATCTGGTATGATAACGTTGTGTGCACGGGCAGTGAAACAAAGCTGTCTGAATGCCGGCACCAAGGCATTGGATCTCACAACTGTGGCCACCAGGAAGATGCTGGTGTCGTCTGTGAAGGTAAGTACAGATTTGTGTAACTAGAGACACCATACTGTGTGTTTTTGAGTACCTCCTCATCTATCTTCCTTTCTTTTCCTGTCAGCTGCTTCGCCAGTGAGACTTGCCGACTCTGGAAACCGCTGCTCAGGCAGAGTGGAGATCTTCCATGCTGGACAGTGGGGGACAGTGTGCGATGATCACTGGGACCTGGACAATGCTAATGTGGTGTGCAGACAACTGGACTGTGGAAGGGCCCAATCAGCTTTGTCTAATGCAGCCTTTGGAGCTGGCAGAGGACCCATCTGGTTGGACGACGTTTATTGTTCTGGAAATGAGCCATCTATATCAGAATGCAGACATTTAGGATTTGGAGTCCACAACTGTGGTCACCATGAAGATGCCAGTGTTATATGTGAAGGTAAGGGTATTTTCATTCTTTAACATGTATAAGATTCATTATATGTTTTATTTCCAAAAATCTGCACATAAGTTAGCCTCTCAGCCTCTTCTCTGTCTTTCTTTTGTCTTTTCCTTTAGCTTCAGATCCACCTCTGGATGCTTTTCATCTTTATTGTCAAGAGAGCAAAATCCAAATACAAGTGCAGGCAAATCGCCTGGTAGCCTCTGGGTTTGACCCATTCTCTGGACACTTGGCTGATCGCAACTGCACCTGGGTCAGAGAGAACTATGGCTGGATTTGGTATGAAGTTGATACTCAACCAGAAGCCTGTGGAAATTTAATGAAGGTATTTGTTTTTTCTTTGACTAACCTATGTGTGTGCTCTGCTACAGCATCTTCTGATGAGTTTGAAAACAATATCATGAGTGATGATGCCAGTTTGCAAACTGTACATGCCAGTGGCATAGCTGGGATGTATTCGACATGAGTTTTCATATGTGTCAAAGGGGCCCGCATGTTTGGCATGTGGCATTGTACACAAGATTAGAGAACAAGGAGAAAATCACCAACTGTTATTTATGGATGTTTGGGCACATAATCAATAATCATTTTAATATTTCCATGTTGTTATAATCCAGTATGTATTGTTAGACTTAAGACTGTGGTCTCTTGAATTTAAAGTTTTTTTTTTTTTACATATTTATCTTCATGGGAGCATTAACTAAGGACTTCCACATATGCTACAGTTGCTGTATCTTTCACCTTACTGAGTAGTCTGTCGTATGTCTTTCAGACCAACCTCACACATGTGACATACGTCAACAATATATTCATCTACTCAGCACAAAACTCATCCTTCAGCGTTCCACATCGAGTTCCCATCTCCTGCACGTATCCTCTGGATACAGACAGCACCCTTGATGTGGCTGTCAGGCCAGTCCTGGAGTAAGAAAACCTTTATTGAGCCTTCACTGACATTATTTACTATTAACATTTGTCACTTGACAGATAATTCTGTTTCTGTGACTGTTGATTTTTATAATATGTTCTTTTCTTTTTCTTTTTCATCATCCTCATTTGGCTGGGTACATATTTGTTCAACTAATCATTATTAATATTACTGTTACTGTTCATGTTTACATTCCATTTATGGCTTTAATAGCAGCTTTAAACTTGGAAGAACAAAAAAAAGGTCCAAAACTTGGTGACTTTCAGGATATGATGACTTGGTCATCAGAATTCATTCTCTCTTCCTTTAAATTGGAATATTTATACAACAACAATAATAAATAACTTTAAATCTATTATTTTCGAGCTGCATTTGTTAATACAGCTTATTTCCTTTGACAGGGAGAATGGTGGCATTTCTGGTTTGGGCAGCCAAGCGAGAGCTGCCATGTCTCTGTACCGTAGCTCCGCCTTCAGTGACACTTACCCACCAGGGTCGGTGACCCTCCCAGTGGGCTCCCCATTGTATGTGGGGGTCTCTGTGGAGAACAGGGGTCCAGACTTTGCTGTTGTTCTGGAGGACTGCTTCGCAAGTCACTCTCGAAGCCCTCAATCTCCTGTGAAATACCCTTTAATCCAGAACAGGTACGTGCACCTCCTCAGCCTCAGCAGAAACCTTGTGGGATCCAGTAACATGTAATGACCCTGATGATCTCCTCCATCTTTTCTTCAAGGTGTCCCGTTGACCCTCGGCAGGTGGAGGTGATTGAGAACGGCAGATCAACTCGGGCTCGTTTCTCTGCTCTGTTTTTCCTCCCAAATGGAAAACACAGAGACGTGTATCTTCACTGCAACCTCACCCTCTGTGACATGAGGAAGTACAGCTGCTTCACTGTGAGTCACAAATTTCACTTCATCAGCATCAGAATCTGTCCATCCATCTGACCGACTGATCGACAAATTGAGGAACTTCTTTTTTCAAGCGGCTTTATTCTCATCCATAATAATCATTCTCTCTCTCCTCCTCCCCTAAAACCTCTGTACCTTGTAGTCTTGCAGAAGGAGAAGAGCAGGTCGGTCTGTTTTCAGCTCTGATTCAGTCACTCCCATCTCTGTTGGGCCAATCACTTGTAAGTTTTATTATCAATCTCACTTTGAGACTAATGTGTCCTCATAGAGACTGTTTGATTTTAATAACACACTTTTTTTTTTCTTTTTTATCTGCAGGGGTTGATTAAGCGGCATGAGTTCCATGAAAAACAATACCAAAGCCAGCTGTGGCCTTTGTGATATATATGTTTTTTAAATGATAACAAAATGAATGTATTCACTTTATATCCTGAAATGTCACTTGTTTTTTTATTTCCTTTTGTTTCTAAATATCTGCAATAACTCAAGAAAACACTCAAGTTTTAATAGAATAGTGTTCTTCCCATCTCCTTATTTCTTTGTAATCTGTAATCCCAATATATATTTTTTTTCACAATTTCTTGTTTCTTCTCTTAAAGGTGCATTAAGGAGTTTTACAACCTTAAAAATACTTATTTTCTACCATAAACATGTTACACATTTTTAATGATGTGTACAATGTGCCCTGACATATTCATTACAAGTACCTCTAACAAGTACCTCTAAATTGTCACTTGAAAGTTGTAGTGCCGGTCCTGCACCAGCATTTTTTGGGGGAGAATTTGAAAGGAATGTGCACTCCCACTGACCTGATTTCCTTAAGTTTCGCTTTGTCCGCCATTACTCCACCAGATGCTTAGTGAGCAACAACTGAGCAGGAGCTTCCAGAAATCAAGAAAAGACTGGCTTCTAGCACTGTCACAATTCCAGCACAGACTCCACCAGGTAAAAGAAACTTAAATTTTACTTGAGCGCCACTAAACAAGCGAGGAAGGAGTTCCCCTCGGGGCACGGGAGCCACAGGCACGAGTTTTTCACTAAGCTGCATTACGTCCAAGGCCTGCAGGGGGCGCTGTTTCGCATAAAACGTGCAAACTCCTCAATGCACCTTTAAAGTTAATGCTGTTCCTAATTTATTTACTGTGTAATTCTGTTTTCATGTCAGACAAAATACACAGAGCAAAACTGATGCATTAGTAATACAGCATTGAATAAACAACATTATTATCAAACGCATGTTGTGTGGGTGAATTTGTAAATATGTGCATCATGACGGCTGACAATATGCTCCAATTAAAAGAGTTTTTTTTTCATTATGGAATGATGTTCAAAGTTCTCAATTCTACCTTTTAATGTTGAATTGTTTAAATGTCAAAAAACTTTAATATCACATATTTTTTTTTCTGGATGTCCATCGTTTCTGTTGCTGTTATGTGTGTGTGTTTGTCCTTGTCTATGTGGTGAGCGGAGTGGACACGGGAGACGGTCGGTCTGAGGTGTACCCGTGATGGGCCATCCTCTTCAGCAGAAGCACTTCTTTTTTGTTTCCTTGTTTTTTTGTTGTTGTTTTTTTCTTTAATAAAACTGTCCTATCCAGCATCAAAACAGCAGAATGGAGATCTGGCTGCTGTAATGTGCCCGGCTGATTTGCTCTTCCAAGAGGAGCTTTAAAGTATAAAGCTCCTCTTAATAATATAGTTTCTTACTTTATTTATTTTGAGTACTGATACATGATGCTGCTGGACCTGACAGGGGGGACAGAAAGACAGGAAGACACAAACAAGTGAATAAGCAAGCAAACAAAAAAAAAGAGTGGACAGAAGGTAGAGACTGCAAGGATGAGACAATCCTTAAATTAGTATCAACACTAGAGACGACTGGCTGCTACACCTGCATAAAGATATGACAGAGGGCATCCTACTGACATCTGTTTGAGAACATACCTGGTATTGGTCTGGGACGTTCAAGCTGAGGATCCTGGTATGAAATTACACAAGAGCATCGAGTCCACATGCAGAATATGAAGAGTGATTCAGGTTCAGTGTGATCATGCAAATGTGACAGTGATCATGCATATATGACCTCTGACCTCTGAGGAGACCAGAAGCAGGCCAGAGAGGCCCTCAGGGCCCAGACAACCAGCAGCCATTCCAGAGCCCAGATCCCAGCCACACTCCCAGGCAGACGTCCACCCACCCGTCCAGAAGGGGGCAGAGGAAGTCCCCAGCCTGGACCCTAGGCTCTGACTCCAGTGGACCAAGACCAGCAGGCAGCGACTCCACCAGGTATCGGACACCCTGAGCGGACAGAGCAGAGGGCCCAGAGCCCCAAGAGCCCAAGAGCCAACCCCACCCACTCAAGCAGAGGGCCATGCCAATACCTAAGAGAACCGGCCCACATGGGTGGCTGCCTGCCCCAGTGTTCCAGCCTTATCAGCATACTTCAACAAAGGCTGCAGCTGAACTTCCACCGATCGCCAGGTTATCAGTTTACCCCCATGGTACATGTCCCTCAGGCTCCGACTTCAGAAAAGACTTTTCGTCTTTTATGCTTCGCTGTATTCATTCCTGTATTCTCCCTCTGCGCAGATTGTGAGAGTGCAGTGATCCTAGTGATCTTCCTGATGGCGGCAATCCAGTGGTGTGACAACATCTGTCCATGGCTCCCACACTCAGATTCAGCTCAAAGACCACTCAAACTCTCAATAAAACACTCACGTCTATACTCACGTTTCTCAGTCAGCTCTTGGGTCCAAATTCCACTCATTATCACAATTTCACTGAAACATAAGAAAACCTTTGAAATCTTTCAAATGTTTGCAGTCAATATTAAGGAGCACTTGATTTTTGTTTTTGTTTGATTAGTGTTATGCCCTGTGCCTCTACAGCCAGGTGAGGGCACTCGGGGCCTGTTTTGTCCATTGTGCATGCCCTGTCTCACCTGTTTGTCTGCTCCTCATGTTCTCCTGGCTGATCACATTCGTTATCTTCCTAATGTGCTGCACCTGTGTCTCCCCTATTGAGGTCCTGCTCCCCTTGCTTGTCTGGTCGGCTCCTTGTGGGTCTGTCGCGTCTTTCCATCCCTGGTACCATGCCTGCATCAAATCAGCTCCTCAGTGAGTTCCTCATGTTTGTGAAAATAAAGGAGTTTTGCTGAACCTGTGCTGTGCTTGGATCCTTCCAGCCCGCACCGTGACAAACAGATACAGCTACAAGGGAAAACAATTCAACAAGTAGACCAAACAATGCTAACAAGGGAAGTTGATCGCAAATGAACTAGAACAAAAATAACTACTCCAAAACAGCAAGCAGAAACAAAATGGATGCCAAATTTGAAGAATGCTTGTCCGTACGGAATGTAGTGAGACATTTTACAGAGCACACCTGCTGTAATTTTACCTGCACCATGGGATTTTATCATTGATGATTTCATCAATAGACCGAAGTCCACCCTGGGACTTAATACCTCCACCTTTAACCAAAACAATCAAAGGGCAACCTAAACCCCTGTGGAGAAAAAATTTGAAAATAGATCACTTCAAAAGAAACTGCAGTAGTGCCGGACGGAGGTGGAGGAAATCCAAGTTGACTGTGCATTATAACTTTTTTCATTTCTTTTTTTTTTACATACACACACACACAAGTGAGACAAACAGTCAGACAGCACCCCCCCCCCCCCCCCCCAACACTCGGTAAACTCAATAGAGAGCACAGTACACACAAAGGGTTGAGGAGTAATGGTGTTATGTAATTAGGATACAGAAAAAGTAACAAATCTGTTACAGTATATAAAAATATATGTAATCTCATTACATGTGTATCTGATAAAAACACAGATTACTGGGCGGGATTACTTTTTAAAACCAGACGGAATATACCAGAATTACAACAGACATACGCGCCGCATACAGACATTGTGACACTTTGGCACTTGACAGCATTTTATGGGACAAACCACAACACCACCATAGACCTATAAATAACAGACTCCATAGATGTATAAAGGACAGATGCCGCATTGACCGCTCTCTTGGAGCAGCCTCCCACTCTACTGTTATATATTTAACCGTGAATGAAACAACCCACGTTGCCATGAATTTTACCACCTGCTGCGAGAGTCATGGCTGCTCCCAGGGAGAGAAAGTCATTCTTTGACAGGAAACTTGAACATAATTTTATATTTAAGTCAGGATGAGGCCATAACTTCTCTGTACAATTTAAGTTCTGCCTCCCAGCTGTGAAAATGCTATAAATATCCAGTGACTCATCATCAAACCTGAAGGAACATCGACATTTATGATACACACCTGAACTCACAGTGAAGCTAAAGTGTCATTAGCCTGCTAACCTGTCAGTAACCTGCCTGTTGAGAACCACAGCCTCACCAGGCTGAACTCAGAAAAATCTGACGGAGGCAATAAAACCTTCAGCCTATATGGAGGATTTATTGGAGACTGAGTGTTACCTTCTGAATGAATGAACTCTGAACTCTTGAAAAAATATCGTGCATGGGCTACCTGAACACAAAGCACTGCTCCTCACTACAGCAGTACAGCTACACAGCAGATTGAGTTTGTAATATAAATGTCTATTAACACTGTCAGTACGGCTCCTGGTGCTGCTGCTGGACTGTAGAACTCCGAGAGGAACACAATCTGAACTGATGGAGCTGATGCTGAGTCAGAAAGACAGAACGATACTCAGTACGTTAGAGGATGTCATGTTGTCGGTATTAATCGGGGCTGAACACACAGAGTTCAGCAGAGTTCACAACACTAAGAGCATTTAGTGTTTGCTGTGTGTAGAGTCGTCAATACGCCATGAGGATGATGCATCGTGTTTGCCTGTCTTTATTGTTATGTTCATTGGTGAAGTAATCTAAAAGTAACTAAAAGTAATCTGGTATGTTACTTTTTAATTTAGGTAATTAGAGTAAGTTACTGATTACATTTTTTGTAGGGCTGTCAAATGATTAAAATTTTTAATCAGATTAATCACAGCGTACAAATTAATTAATCATGATTAATCACAAATAATCGCAATTTCCAACTATGTCTTGAAATACACCCTTTTCTCCTGTATTGCATTAACAATAAAACGACAGGACATGATTATATATATTTAACACGTGATGTGTTTTATATTTAAGGTTCCAAATAAAATAAATATTCAAAAAACTAAAACATGCACACCATAACATATTGTCTCTGTGTGTGTGCAGTGCTCCCTCTGCAGTCCCTCTAAAGTTGGCTTTTGGCAGGAGTTACATTTTTAGGTCTGTAACAAATGTAGTACCACAAGAAAAGTAAAACTAAGAGATACCACAATTTTTTCTTGCACAACTAAACAGGGCATTCTTAGCCAGTGTTCCTCTTTGTGTGGAAAACAGAAAACTGCTTCAACATTTTTTTAATCAAACAAGTAGAATCCATGAGGCCAGCCGGCTTATCTCCCTCCATATTGCTTTCTTCTTCTGTTTTGACAAATAAATTGACGACAGGCCTTCTCTGCCTCCTGTCTGCTGCCCGTCCATGCTTCACATGTCCGTGTGGGTGTGCGTTGCGCGTTGGTCCGCGTGACGTAAAAATTGTCATGAATTCCTGTCCGCTAGGGTCCGCGCGGACGTCCGCGCAGCAGCCAGATTGTAGTGTGGGAGAAAGCGCGTGAGCATCGGTGGTGCGCGGACACTCCAAAACAGACGCGGAAACGCGTACATGTGAAGCATGGACCAGCCGAGGCTGAGGTGAGGCTTCTTCTTCTTCGGTTGCTGGCAGCTTGCATACAGCTTGCATTCCATGCGGGTGCACTACCGCCACCCGCTGGTAGAGGTGAGGCTTGTCATGATGCACATGCGTTAAACTGCGTTTAAAATTTTAATCAGATTATTTACATAAATTAATTAACGCAATTAACGCGTTATTTTTGACAACCCTAATTTTTTGACAAGTTTCTTGTAATTGCACCGGATTACAATTTTAAAGTAATCTTTCCAACCCTGTACACATAGTCATACCAGAGACAAGGTAACTGAATTAAAAAAAGCCACATATTAAAGTTGGAATGGTTAGATTTTACACACAATTGAAAATCAAATTATATAAGGTATATAAACATGTGTGCACATGAAAAGGAAGAAAAAGAAAGAAAAAACAGCACAGAAAAGTGGAAGTGAATGGGATGGTTGAAAAGTTCAAATAGTGTCAGGTAAAGTGTTGAGTACAAGTACATTAAGAGGGCAGGACATGACCAGAACATATGGGTCAAGTTAGCAGTGGGACTGACGGCATCTGTCGCAGTTTGCATCTATGTTTGGGTAGATTCTAGCTAGCTTGCTGTAGAAAATTTTATATGATGTTGTCAGACGATTATTTGAATTACAGTTAAAATGCACACACATTGTTAGATTCAGTTGCAGCAGACTTTATGAATGTGACTCGTTGCTGAGGAGAGAGGGGATTGAATGTAATGACAAGGTTGTGCTTTTCTTTTGTCTTTTATTGAGAACTTGCTTTGATGTAACCATAAAGACAACCATATGGAGATGACCATCTGCAGGGCAAAAGAACCCAGAGGAGATCAAGATGAAAGGACTATAAAGATTTCGCATGAAGGCGGGGCCCTGGGAGACGCTAATCCTGGGACCGAAGAGGGCTGAGAGAGACTGGTGTGAGGATGACGAGAGACTGGTTTTGTCAATGGGCTAAAGGAGCACCCTCTCAGACTCACCGACTTGGCTGGAGACAGGAAGATGGAGGAGAGAGGTGACAGACTTAAGACTTTGGTGGAACCATTTCATCAGTTGTTGTAGTTTCATGTCTGAATAAATGTCATGTTGAATGTTGATCTGTTGCAGTCTATCTCTCCCAATATTAAGAATGATAGAAGGAAATTCAGGCCAAAGAAAAAGAAGTCTTACAACGGCAAAACGCAGACGCAGCACAGCACCACAATTTTGGAACGAGGAGGAAACAAACTGCTTTTTTAAACGGGTCTCGTGGATGTGTATGGCACAGCTCTGGCTCCAGTTTCAATTTCTTCTTCACGTTCTCTCCTTGTATGAACGAAGACCATGAGTGTGTGTTAAGTACTGCTGGTGGATCAGTACCACACCAAAGCAAAAAGGGGAATGTTATCAGCTCCAGTCTGCTGCTGCTGCTACGGCCTTCATTGTTGTTGTTGATTTTCATGACATTCCTGGTGCGTTGCAATTTAGATGGAGATATTCCAATTGATCACAATTACTATGTATTCAGGAGTAACTCTGTATGGTCATGCATGTATATGGGTTATTCCAAATGTTTCAGGAACTGGAATTTTCACCTTGTTGGGGTTTACGATTGGTAATTGGGAATAAATTACTAAAGTATTGATTACTGAGAGTAATGCATTACTTTAGGTAATTTAGTTACTTATTAATTTGAGTAAATTTTGATTTACCAATTAATAATCGCAGGTCATTCACAGTGGATCACTAATAACAATCAATTACGGCGTAATATACTGTTCAAAGTGAAGCACCAAGTAATTTAACCCAAAATCAATTATTATTAATCAGAATAAATGGTTATTTATTCGTTAATAATGTTAAATAATCAGCTATTTGGGAATGGATTTGACCACAGAGTGATTTAACCATTAACTTATTGATTAACAAGGTGTTATTAATTAATCAATAATGCCGCAAATTACCAATTACTGGAAATGGGTAAATTACAGAAAATGAGCTGAGGGAAGTTGTGAATTATGCATTAAATAAACCTGTGGGTTATTTAATTGATAATTCCGGGGCACCACCTCGTCAGAGGAACATTCATTACCAAATTTCAGTCTCAAAGATGGAAAGATAATTTAAGATGGATGTTAAGTCAAAGTCAAGTCAAAGTCAAGTCAAAGTCAGTTTATTTGTCAAATATGCCATACATAAACACATACAGCACAAATGAAATTACAGTCCTCTCGGACCCACGGTGCAACAAACAAATAAATAAAATAATTTACTAATAACACAGTAAAACACAGAAAAGTTCAGGCCTGAGGTCAGTGGCAGGGGGCAGAGACAGGGAGTGGGGGCAGAGCAGGGAGGGAGTTTAGCTTCCTGACTGCCTGGTGGAAAAAGCTGTCCTTGAGTCTGCTGGTTCTGGCCCGGAGGCTCCGCAGTCTCCTAGCCGACGGCAGCAGGCTGAAGAGGCTGTGGGCAGGGTGAGTGGGGTCACCTGCGATCCTGGTGGCTGTGCGGGTGAGGCGGGTGTTGTAAATAGAGGAGAGGGAGGGGAGAGAGACACCAATGATCTTCTCGGCTGCTCTCACAATGCGCTGCAGGGTCTTGCAGCAGGACACGGTGCAGGCGCCGTACCACACCGTGATGCAGCTGGTCAGGATGCTCTCTACAGTGCCTCTGTAAAAGGTGGTCATGATGGGGGTCGGGGCTCTCGCTCTTCTCAGTCTACGGAGGAAGTAGAGCCGCCGTTGAGCTGTTTTAGCCAGTGATGTGGTGTTGGTGTTCCAGGAAAGATCCTCAGAGATGTGCACACCCAGAAACTTGGTGCTGCTCACTCTCTCCACAGCAGCACCGTTGATGGTCAGTGGAGCATGCTGGGAATGCTCTCTCCTGAAGTCCACAACAATCTCCTTCGTCTTCTCCACGTTCAGGTGGAGATTGTTGTCCTGACACCATGTGGCCAGGCGGCTCACCTCACTCCGGTAGGTTGTCTCATCGTCATTGTTGATGAGACCCACCACGGTCGTGTCATCAGCAAACTTGATGAAGAGGTTTGAGCTGGATGAGGGTGTGCAGTCATGGGTCAGCAGAGTGAAGAGGAGGGGGCTCAGCACACATCCCTGGGGGGCCCCCGTGTTCAAAATGATGGTGCCGGAGGTGTTGCTGCCAACCCGAACTGCCTGTGGTCTCCCTGTCAGAAAGTCCAGCAGCCAGTTGCACAAGGTGGTGTTGAGTCCCAGCCGGTCCAGTTTGTAGATGAGCTGCTGGGGGATGATTGTGTTGAATGCTGAGCTGAAGTCGATGAACAGCATTCTGACGTATGAGTTCTTGGTCTCCAGGTGGGTCAGGGCTGAGTGGAGAGCAGTGGCGATGGCGTCATCGGTCGAGCGGTTGGACCGATAAGCAAACTGGTAGGGATCCAGGGTGGATGGGAGGGCAGACTTGATGTGCTGCATGACTAGCCGCTCAAAGCACTTCATAAGGATGGGGGTGAGTGCGACCGGGCGATAGTCATTGTAGTGGGATGGAGACGGCTTCTTAGGAACCGGGATGATGGTGGTGGCTTTGAGGCATGTGGGGACAACAGCCTGGCTCAACGAGATGTTAAAGATGTCAGTGAAAACATCAGTGAGCTCCTCAGCACAGTCTCTCAGGATACGACCAGGAATATTGTCAGGACCTGGGGCTTTCAGTACATTGGTCCCTTTGAGGAATCTCCTCACGCTGTCCGGGGACAGTTTCAGCACCTGGTCGTCAGGAGGAGGTGGGGCTTTCTGTGCTGGGGTGTTGTTGTCGGCCTCAAAGCGAGCAAAGAAGTCGTTCAGTTGATTCAGCAGAGAGGTGGAGTTGTCACAGGTCTGTGGAGCGGGCTTATAATCCGTGATGGTCTGGATCCCTCGCCACAGGTTCCTGGTGTCTCTGCTGTCAGTGAAACGATCTGCGATCCTCCTGGAGTACTGTCTCTTGGCCACTCTGATACCTCGTGACAGGTTAGCCCTGGCTGTCCTTAGGCCTGCTTCATCCCCAGCTCTGAAGGCAGCATTCCGAGCCCTCAGAAGTCTGTGGACTTCCCCTGTCAGCCATGGTTTCTGGTTGGCGTGAGTGGAGATGGTTCTGGAGACCGTGACGTCGTCCATGCATTTCCTCATGTAGGCAGTGACGGTCTCTGTGTACTCCTGGAGGTCTATGGTGTCGTTGAAGGTGGCCGCCTGTCTGAACACACTCCAGTCAGTGGTGGAGAAGCAGTCCTGGAGTGCCGCTGACGACCCCTCTGGCCACACACGGATTGTCTTCTTCGCTGGTCTGTTGATTTTAACCAGCGGCCTGTATGCTGGCAGGAGCATAACAGTAGTGTGGTCTGAAGCCCCGAGGTGGGGGAGGGGGGTGGCTTTGTAGGCACCACTGTGTGTAGTGAAAACATTGTCCAGGATATTAGCACCTCTTGTGGGAAAGTTAATATGTCCATGGAGTTGTGGAAACACGCTCTTTGGGTTAGCGTGGTTGAAATCTCCAGCCAGGATGAGGAAGGCGTCAGGATGGGCTGTCTGCTGCTCACTGATGTGCTGATAGAGTTCATTCAGTGCCCCACTCCTGTTGTTGGTGGAGCCAGGGGGGATGTATATTGCTGCCAGTAAAACAGCTGTAATTTCTCTTGGCAGGAAGAATGGGCGGCACTTGATGATCATAAACTCCACCAGTGGTGAGCAGTGTTTACAGACGACAACGGCGTCACGGCACCAGGCGTCACTGATGTAAACACAGAGTCCCCCGCCGCGAGTCTTCCCCCCCTCGACGAGCGCTCTGTCAGCCCGGTAGCATGTTAGCCGCTCTAGCTGGATAGCACAGTCCGGGACGCTGTCATTGAGCCATGTTTCCACGAAGACAAGGACACAGCACTCACTCACAGTCTTTACAGATGTCCGAAGAAGGCGGATGTAATCCAGTTTGTTATCCAGCGAGCGCACGTTAGCCAGGATGATGGTGGGGATAGCCGGACGATGAGGGCTAGCAGCTAGCCTAGCTCGGATACCTCCGCGCTTACCCCTCTTCTGCTTCCTCCTGTTCCGCCTGTGGCGCCTCCACTGTGGGCTCACCGCAGGGGCGAGGGTCGGGGGTTGAGCGGGACTCCGGAGCAGACCGTAGGAGCGGAGCTTTTCCACGTCCGCTGAAATCTCTGACGTGAATGTATTTCTGAATATGATTCTGCGGATGTCGAGCAGAAGCTTGCGGGAGTAAGTTCTCCTTGGGATGCACAAAAAACACGGAAACACCGTTTGGTCGGGACAGAGAGGAGCCGCTGCGTGTGCACGCGCCGCCATAGAGCTTAACTGTTCAATCTTTGGATAAACAACCGTTAAATTATCAGAGAAGGTGTGAGATCGAGCATAGACTGTCCAACCATGGGCATTTGTCACAAGACATCCAAAAAGAAGCATGAATCGTTCAGTTCAGTTAATGAGCGTTTATTAACAATGTCTATTACTAATTAACACATGATCAACAAAACAAAACATTCAAACTTGCAAGTCGTGTGTGTGTGTGTGTGTGTGTGTGTGTGTGTGTGTGTGTGTGTGTGTGTGTGTGTGTGTGTGTGTGTGAGCGTCCGGAGACGCACAGGAAGGGGCGTTAACCCGTTCGGAGCGTGGCCCGATGGGGTCGGCTGTGTGGTCCTTCTTCCTGGAGGAAGAGGAGGTGTGTGTGATTGTGGGCGTGAGCGTGGGTGTGTGTGTGTGGCGGAGCGGCCACCCGAAGCGACAGGAGTCGATCCTGAGTCACTCACGAAGTAGGCGTGACTCGGGTCACGCTGGGGTGTTCGTGAATGTCCGGATCGCTGAGGAGTCTGCACGTGGGTGTCCGCATGCGCGGTAGAGAGAGAGAGAGAGAGAGAGAGGATGAGGGAACGCCCGACGGGCGGCGCATCTGTGGACCCCGCGATCCACGCTTGCGTAGATGAGAGAGAGAGGGAGAGAGGGGGAGAGAGCGGGGGAGTCTCTCTGGGTCCCGGGTCTGGGCTCCGCGAACTGAGTGAGAGCGGAGCGACGGTCCCTGCCCGGCTACCACGGGAGGGGTAGCGGGGAGGGGCAGAGTGAGAGAGAGAGCGAGCAGCGCGCGTGCGTGCTCTCGACTCGAGGTCTACCGCGCTGTTCAATTCCCTACTCTCGGGTTAGTAAAGAGGAAAGGCGGAGGAAGATGAGCCTGTCTTCCTACCTCACACGCACAGATGCAGGGCTAGCCGGCATCTTGCGGGTTGTGGGGAGGAAGCGCGTGCTCGTGAACGTGCGCACGGGGGCGCACGAGGAGAGAGAGAGAGACGGAGCAAGATGAAGAAAGGAAACAAAGGAAACAACAATGCATATATCATGAACGGCTTCAGTCCTGGTTCACAATAAAAACACACAAGCATTGAATCATCACCACTATCTAAGCTGCCTAAAGCCTGCCCAGGTCTCAAACCTTGTGTGGTGGGGCTTTAACGAGCGGCTCTCCGCCGCTGTGGGTCCGGTGGCTGATGAGGTGTTCGGTGGGGAGATCAAAGCCGTCGCTCTGATCTCGATCGGGTTCTGTTGCGTCCAACAGAACCTCAGGCTCTTGGAGAGGTCCACGTGGAGGAAGAGGTCCCGGTTCCTCTGTCCGGGTCCTCAGTTGGGTTTTGGTCGGCTGCAGGAGGAGGAGAACGGAGGAGAGCTGAGCTCTAGCGGTGCGGTCAGGCTGGTGTCCTCGGTCCGCTCCAGGGGAGTCCCTGCCATTCTGCTCCGCTAGGAAAAGTGGATTCACCGGTGAAGAAAAACTGGTCCCAAAAGTCCCGGCCAGCGGGTCCGTTCGGTACCGGGTATAATCCGTTGGAGGGACGGCTGTGCGTCCTTCCTGGATAAAATTCTTTTAGAACTCTGAAGATGGAGGGCAGGATCTCCACTTTTGAGTGGCGGTCGCTCAGCCAATCAGAAGGCGATCTGAGTCCTCCCTCAGCTGCTCTGGGGAGGAGCCTCACGAGCGCCCTCGTGAGGTTGGCAGTGGTATTGCACCCTTATCTGGCTTCTTTGTTCTGTGAGAACAGATAAGCGGCCATTACATGAGGTTTCTTTGTTTCTGAGCACATGGTGGAGGACATGGGCAGCCATCTCAGGTTCTGGGGAACAAGATGGCTGTGGCCTCCTGCTGAGAGGAAGAAGTTTCTCTCTTTGTTCTAGAGAGCTTCAAAGTCTGCTGCGTCTCCACCACAGCGGGGGTCATGTCTCCTTCATGACGGGGGGACAGTATTCGCAGACAACATGACTCCGGGTCATGCCTTAGCTGGGTCTGTCCATCAGTGCGTCCCCAACAACCTTAACCCAAATATTGATTGCATGTAAATGTAGCTATTGTTTGTGATGTTCCTAAAGGCCCCTACATACTCCACAAGAACAAGAACAAAGTTCGGCAGGATGACGTCATCAAGCTGCCGAAGAAAGTTCGGCTGCCTGGTGACATTTCATACTCCAGCCGAAGCAAGAACTCAAAGGCCACGCCCCTCTGAGGCCACGCCCCCCTCAGGGCTGGCTCTGCTTCTCCAGCAACTTTTTCCAGCAACTCTCCATGGCTGATAGTGTAACAATGGCGTTTTTATGGAAGAATTGGTGAAGGATTACTTATTGAAGCTTGCCTTCCATGAGTAGATGAAGAAAAGAGGACTCCAGTCTCCTGGTTCAACAGAATTCACCACTTCACCGTCCTCATTCAGGTATTGTTGATCAATTACTCTCTTGTCTGTACATAAAATAAATAGAAATAAGCCCATTTTGTTCTGCAAAAGCTGTAAAAGTTTATTTATTTATTTTTGGCTGCAGGCAAGGCAGGTTGTTGGATGGTCAACAGATCAGAGAGCTGCAGATTAAACTCTGCTGTTCTTTCATCATTAAATATTTCAATTTTTATCTATTTAGCCAGTAATACCCCCCCCCAAAAAAAAAAAAAAAAAAAAACTTAGTAGAAGTAATAAGTGTCTAAATTATTTTTCAGAGTCTGTTGAGGAGCCACACTTGTTACAATAGCGGACACATAGGCGCTGCTCCACCAATATTAATTTTTGCATCATTTTATTTATACATCATCATAATCAGCAATATTAAAATAATAAAAGGCTTGAAATATTTCAGTTGATTTGTAATGAATCCAGAATGTATGACATTTTTGTTTTTTTAATTGCATTTCAGAAAATAAAGAACTTTATCACAATATTCTAATTTTCTGAGACAGTCCTGTATATATATATATATATATATATATATATATATATATATATATATATATATATATATATATATATATATATTCTTTTTTTTTACATCATGTCATTTATACATCATTATAAAAATAATTCTGACTATATTTCAATTTCTACAAGATTTTTTGCTCCTGCTTTGACCATCAAATCATCAGGTATTAAGACAACTTGTGTTTTATTGATCCTCTAGATCCAGTGGCACGCTGAAGAAAAGGCTCTTTAACAGACAAGGCATTGAAAATGATTTTTATCATGATCTGTACAGATGCAGCTGATGCACCACCCATGAGATACATCCACCAACTCTGCTGCTCCTGTGGCAGTGTACAAGGTGTAGGAATCAGTGGGTGGAGGAACCAGCAACCTCCTGGACCAGAGAGAAACCGTCGGGGCTCTGATCATCTCAAGAAATGACTTTCTGGAGTTTTCCAGACTCCTCCAGGACTGGAGCCTGCAGGAGGGAATTATAGGGTCTGTTATTAATTCATTTTAAAATCAAGAATCCAACAAAAATATTTAAATAAATGTAACAAGTGTAAAATCAGGTGAAAAAGATGATGGTGTTTGTAAATATTGGGAAAATATGATATGATGAAAGAAGAGGCAGACATTACAAATGTTTCTTCTTTCTGCTCCTTTTTCATTCATTCTTGTATTGTATTATTTTCTTTAATGTATATTTTTGTGTTATCTATTGAATGACAATAAACACAAAAAAAAATACAGCAATCGATGTGAATAATTTCTGACATCTTTTAAAAATGTTTCATTCAGAAATATATGGTTTTTTAAATTCTGGTTCAACTTTTTTTTGGGAGAGATGTGAGGACTATGCAAGTTGTATTTATTTTTTTCCCGGAGAAATGTGTTTGTGGTTCTTAATTGGCAATATATAATAAAGCCATTATGGTTGAAGATTATCAGAGTCGTGAAATCCATCTTTTGGAAATGTGTTCACTTCAGTCATTAAATAAAATCAGTTTAAACATGATCTGAGTCCAGAATAATTTTAATGTAGTTCTCCGTTGAACAGTGGTAACATTTTGTTAAACAGAAAGAGGTACAAGTAATGTAATCATATACCTGGACAGTTAAATCATTCTGAAGACGAATTCAGCTGACTTTATGAGGGAACTTGGAGCTTTCTGCTCCGTTCAATACCGTCTCTTCATTCAGCTCCGCTGTGACAAGAAGTGGGAGTGTCGAGGTGAAGCAGGAAAATCTGACCAATCAGAGAAGACTTCTCGATCACCCAGCCGAACAAAGGCTGTGTTCGAAACCGCAGACTTACGTACTACTCATACTAACTTATTGAGTATGCAGTGTGTTTACACTGGCAGTATGCGATTTTGAGTATGCGAGAAGTTCCCGGATGCATACTGCATTCGCCAGAAATGTTGAGTATACATCGTGTGTTCACTACTCATACTGAAATTGCCCAAGATGCAACGCGACGGACATTTGAATAAACTTTATTCAGTTCACAATGACTGTTTCTTCATGATGTACATTTAGCAAGCTGAGTATGGTTCTAGATTTAATCTTCCCTCCATTGTTTGTGCTCGTAGGTATGTTATGTTACGAGATTTTTGATTGGATTGACAATGATTAAAAATAGTAAAAACAAAAAACAAAAAAACAAAAAAAAAACCCTTACATCTGAGAACAAGTCCATGCTGAAAGCGACCATGATGGACCGAAGACGGCGAGTCGATCTTTGTTGAAGAGCCGAAAATACTCTCCGTCGGTAAAGCATCATAATTGGCATAATAAGTGGTCCGTTAACGGGACACCGGTCCAAACGGCGATGTCAAGCGAGATTTATTGCTGAAAGATTGCCTTCTTGTTTTCAAAGTAAAAGCACAGATTTATCACTGAGGTTGTTTTGCATGAGAAAGGGAAAGGGGTGGTTTATTTTGGTGAAAATAACCGGAAGTGCGTTGCTCACTGCGGCTGGCTTGAATTTCGCCGAATTCGTCCGAACAAAATCATAAACGGCTGATATTCGGACAAATAAACGACACACTCGGGCTCTAAACGACCACTTTGTCGCCTGATTTAAAAAAAAAATCTCGATGAAGTTATACATTTGACGAGTTTAGAGCTGAAGTGAAATCAGCTTTAGCAGATCGATTTCTGCTCATGGAAGAAGTGCAATGCATTGTGGGTTATTATGTAGTATGCTGTAGTGTAAACGCTTCGCATACTGTTTGATGGACTGAGTAAGCAGGATGCAGGATGGATAGTATGAGTATGTAAGGATGTAGTAGACAGTATGCGGTTTCGAACACAGCCAAAGTTCTTACACGAGGAGGGCGCGAGGCTGCCGAAATTTGTTCGGCAAGGAGGCGGTGCGAGAACAAAATGACGTCATTTTGTTCTTGCACCGCCTCCCTTGCCGAACTTTGTTCTTGTTCTTGTGGAGTATGAATAGGCCTTAACTGGGCCTCTTGTTTCAGCCTCGACTGCTCCCTCTCCTCATGTCTGATTGCTGTTTCCTCCCCTGAGGTCGTTCACCTGTGCCTGATTGAGTCATTGCAGTCACCTGGATTTATGCCATGTCGGCAGACTTCTCCCTGTGTTTCTGTGGATGTTTTGGATCTTCAGTTTTTGGACTTTTTCTTTTGGACAGAAAATATGACTTTTACACACACCCCAGGAAGTGCCTGGCTCATTAGGTGCTCCTCGCTGCGCCGTCCTCCTTCAATTGTGACATTGTTTCCTTCAAACTCCCACTGATTTAATGTATCCAAAAAAAGATCAGCAAGCCATGTTGAACATTTGAGGTGGGAGTATTGTGGAAGTAAAACCGTACATAAAAAATTCTTCTAGAAAGCCAAGTTATCTTTTTTTCTTTTTTGAAGCTCCTGAGGATCAAGTTTCCGAGAGCGTGGTGAAAGTCTGTGGAAACAGTCTGTGAAAGTACACACTGTCCAAAATGTGGGCGAGACATTAATTCACATGAGTGATAAAAGGTTCTTGACAAACATCTTCTGAGTGACAGATAAGAGAATGTGCTCCAAGTAACATTCAAATAATAAACATGTGCTTCTGTTCACAGGGTTGCAATAAAGACAGTAGTAACCTGGGTCATAAGTTCAAGCAGTGAACAGCTCATGGAAAACAGACAGTAAGGTGGTGTATGTTGTATTTTCTGTTGCAGCTTTTGGAGTTATGACATTTTGGAGGATTTCAAATTGGTAACAATTCTACAGTTTATTGAAATGTCTTTAACCCTTTGTAGAGCACTTATTTAAATAACTGGAAATTTTATATCTGTAAACAAACCTGAATATGAAGATAAACAATAGAACATTTTTTATTCATATTATAACAGTCCCCACTTCAAAACACAAACACAAAGAATAAAACAAACAAAGTGAAATGACAAAAACAAATCAAAGCAAAAAAAAAAAAAAAAAAAAACTGAATTTTTCCAAGAAATTCATGAAGGGGTCCCAAACTCTATAAAGTTTTTTGTCTGGTCCTTAGGAGGTGAAATGCTTTCTCTCTAGATTCAAACAGTAAAATTTGTCTCTGATCCAGTGTGAGAAAGAAGGAGGAGGAGAATCTTTCCATTTCAGTAAAATGACTCGAAGATCCAGTAACTAAATAAATTCTAAAACTTCAAGTTTTATTATTAGTAAATTTTCACCTGGAGATATGTCAAAGACAGCACTGGAAGGACCTGGCTGAAAGTGATGGTTGAGAACTTGTGAGATGGTTCGAAAATAGGATTTCCAAATTTTGTAAAAGCTGGTCAGAACCAGTACATGAGTAAAAGAAAACCATGTGCAATTTTGTATTTACCACAAGTGGCATCAACATCAGGGTAATACCCCTTTCCCATTGCAACTAGAGGGTCGACCCGTGTTTTCAACCCGCAAGCAATCAGCTTTTGAAATGCTGATTAAACCCTTTCACACTGCCATGAGGAGCCGATTATTAACGGGTTTAAACTGGTTTTTTTGGCCAGTGTGAAAGGGGATTAAGTCTGAGCTAGCTAAGTTTTAGAGACATGAATTCTATGAAACACTTTTAATTGTAGGAGCGCAGGTCTGGCACATATAGAAGAACGTATGCATTTAAGGACTGTCTTGTGTGATCTACAAACATGGCATGAAGATCCTGCTCTGACAGCTGCCAAAGAGTCACAATGTTTCTCAGAGATGACTTCATAGAGATTAGACACAATACCTTTGGATACTGGGTTGATAGAAAGCAGAACATTGGTTGGGTTGGCTGGAGGTTTGTCAGGAAAGTTTGATAATTAACTCTGCACGTAGTGCCAAACCTGTAGGAACCTAAAAAAGTGTGTCGGGCAAACTGAATGTTTGGGTCAGTATGCGAAAGGGAAGCAAAGTTATAAAAAAAAAAAAAAAAGAAGCTCATTGAAAACATTTAACATTTTTATCGTGCCAAATCTTGAATGCACCGTCAACTTTGGAAGGGACAAAAAGATCATTGTCGACCATGTGACCACACGAGGCTTTCTTGAAGTGACCTTTTGTTGGAGTGTCAGTTCTGTTTCAATGTTCCCAGTTTCTTTCACTGTTTAAAGAGTAACCCATCTGAATTGATACTGAAAATGGCTCCTTTTTTCGTTTCACCGATCATATGTTTTCATTCTCCTTTGACACAGAAACAGGCCTATAAATTGTCACAGCCGTGCTCTGTGGTGACACTACACCTGTTTCGTACCTGGGTACAGTGTTGCTGCTGAACGATGGAGGTGTCTGGAGGGCTGTTTTTTCTGGTTCTTCTGCATATTTTTACCGGCGTCACTTCAGGTAAACCATCTACTTTCTTTGTCATCTAGATAAATAGCCACTGCAGTTTGATCTTTGAGATTTTCGCTAATTTTTTTACTCTAATAGATCGGATTTAACCCTCTGTGGCTTTTTAAACTGCAGAGGGTTAAATTCAGAAAATCGCCACTGCTGTTTATGGAGGCGACGCTTTCCCATAGCGTTCCCAATTATTAAAGCAGTGGTCAAGATTTTTTTTCTGAAGTGTTTTTAGTCTTTTCAGGACATGAAAAGACAGGTTTAACTTTTCTTCCCAAAGAATAATTTTTCCTAAAGTTACATAAAGATCGACTCCAGTGTACTGAATGCAACTGAGCACTCAGTATAAAACATTGTAAATTTACCAAAAAAATTAATGAACCTGTGGTACGTGGCACGCCACAAACATCGTGGCAGGTCGACTGTATGCTCATAAAAAAATGTACAGTTCAAATTGTGGGATATCAAATAACCATTAAACAATGCCTCTCAAAATGTGGTACGAACTTCATTAAATCTGAATATTTTTATCGGAAGTATGATCTAGCAAAAACACAAATACACAACATAATATGTGCTGATAATATGTAGTTCAATGAAATTTAATTACAGCGAATGCATCCATGAGATCGTCCCCTTGCCAACGGGACAATGTATGGTCCCTTGTAGAATCTACAGGAACCCAGACCACAAGCTGTGATTCATGTCATGCTGAGGCCTTCTGCCTGCATCAAAAAGAACGAGGCAACGCTTTTTTGGGCCACGCACATCCTTACACTTGTCTGTGTAAGGATGGCTTTGTAGGCGATGGTCTGACCTGCTATGATGCAAAGCTGTGCAGTGACTCCTCCTGCTGCAGCCCAGGTTACCACTGGTCACCTGAGAGGGGGTGTGTGGACGTCGATGAGTGCTCCCTCCCAGACTCTCCCTGCAACTCACGTCAGAAATGTACCAGAGAGGTGTACAGAACGATATAGTTGTGGGACACACGCCCCTCTGTGGTTAGTTGAACCGCATTCCACATCCCTCACCCCATGAGGCGTGCTTATAAATCGCACTATGTGCAGCTCATGGACAGGCAGTTGCTGCTATTTCCCAAATCATCAAATCCACATTAAATGCTGATGTGGAGGCTACTATGTCTATGAACTTGTAGCACCACGCACATGTTATCTTATATATTGTTCAGGTAATGCTCTTATCAAATCAATATCACACGAGTGTGCACAGGTTAAATTGTTGCAGTCTAATGTTTTCACTTGTTTTGGGTGTTTTTTTAAACAACAGATGTGGATGAAACACCATCAGTGACCACCACAACCTCAAGGCCAATCTACAATTCATCAGTTCACACAAGCACACCACCTGGTAACGGCACAGGGGTTGAGGGAGAAGTCCGCCTGGTCAATGGAGGAAATAACTGCTTGGGCAGAGTGGAGATCTTCCATGATGGACAGTGGGGGACAATGTGTGATGATCTCTTGAGCCTGGACATTGCCAATGTAGTGTGCAGACAGCTGGACTGTGGAAGGGGACGAATGATTTTATCTCGTGCAGCCTTTGGAGCTGGCGAAGGACCCATCTGGTATGATGACTTGTTTTGTATTGGAAATGAATCATCTATATCAGACTGCAGACATTCAGGACTTGGAGTCCACAACTGTAATCACAATGAAGATATCAGTGTTGTATGTGAAGGTAAGGGCATTTTCATGCTTTCAGATGTATTAACAATTATATTTTATAATTTCCAAAAATACCAACATAAATTATGTGATTTCAGCCTCTCTCTTTCTTTCTCGTTTCTTTTCCGATCGATTTTTTTCCTACCTCAGGATTCTTTTTATGTTATTTGTCGAGTGAGCAAAATCTGAATAAGGGTGATGGCAAGTTGCTCCAGAGCCACTACATATTTAATTTCCAAAAGTGCCCACCTAAATTATTTGATCATAATCTCTTTTCATTTTTTTTTTTTTTTTTAATCTTTTCCTTTAGCTTCTCCCCCACCTCTGGATACCTTTCATCTTTATTGTCAAGAGAGCAAAATCCAAATACAAGTGGAGGCAAGTCGCCTGGTAGCCTCTGGATTTGATCCATTCTCTGGACACTTGGCTGATCGCAACTGCACCTGGGTCAGAGAGAACGATGGGTGGATTTGGTATGAAGTTGATACTCAACCAGAAGCCTGCGGAAATTTAATGAAGGTATTTGTTCTTTCTTTGACTAACCTACATGTGTGTCCTTCTCCAGCATCTCCTGACGAGTTTGAAACCATATTATGAGCGATGATGCCTTTTTGAATTGGATATGCTGTTAAAGGAATTTAGCTGAGACTCTCTGTCCAAAGAGAAGTTTTATCGGATCTCTAAATCATTTGACAAGGAGAAAATCACCACTGCTGTTTATGGACGTCTGGGCACAAAATCAATCATCATTTTAATATTTCCGCATTGTTATAATCCAGTATGTATTGTTAGACTTTAGACTGTAATCTCTTCAATTTGAAAAATGTTTAACCTATTTATCTTCATGGGGGAATTGACGAAGGACTTGCTGTGTCTTTCTCATCTGATGTAACCATTTATCTTATTGACCACTTGATCATCTATCTTTCAGACCAACCTCACACATGTGACATACCTCAACAATATATTCATCTACTCAGTACAAAGCTCATTCTTCATCGTTCCACATCGAGTTCCCATCTCCTGCACGTATCCTCTGGATACAAACAGCACCCTTGATGTGGCTGTCAGGCCAGTCCTGGAGTAAGAAAACCTTTATTGAGCCTTCACTGATGTAATTTACTATTCGTCAGTAACATTTGGAATAGTTAAGATATTTTTGCTCCTGTGACAGTGGTGTTGGTTTTTCTATTTTGTTTGTTTTGTTTTTTTGACAGCATGCTGTTTTCTTCTTCATTATCATCCGTACTTGCTGGATACATATTTCTTCAACTATTCACCATTATTATAACTGTCACTGTTAAGTAGATTTTCAAGTTTACATCATCTTTATGATTTTAATAACAGCAACTTTAAACTTGGAAAAGAGAAGATCCTGAACTTGGTGACCTTCCGGATATGATGACTTGGTTGTCAGAATTCATTCTGTCTTCTTTTAAATCGGAATATTAGCACATTAACAATAACAAATAACTTTAAATAAATTATTTTCCAGTTACATGTGTTAAAACATCTTATTTCCTTTGACAGGGAGAATGGTGGCATTTCTGGTTTGGGCAGCCAACCGAAAGCCGTGATGTCTCTGTACCGTAGCTCCGCCTTCAGTGACACTTACCCACCAGGTTCGGTGACTCTCCCAGTGGGCTCCCCATTGTATGTGGGGGTCTCTGTGGAGAACAGGGGCCCAAACTTTGCTGTTATTCTGGAGGACTGCTTCGCAAGTCACTCTCTAAGCCCTCAATCTTCTGTGAAATACCCTTTAATCCAGAGCAGGTACGTGCACCTCCTCAGCCTCAGCAGAAACCTTGTGGGGTTCAGTAACATGTAATGACCCTGATGATCTCCTCCATCTTTTCTTCAAGGTGTCCCGTTGACCCTCGGCAGGTGGAGGTGATTGAGAACGGCAGATCAACTCAGGCTCGTTTCTCTGCTCTGTTTTTCCTCCCAAATGGAAAACATGAAGACGTGTATCTTCACTGCAACCTCACCCTCTGTGACAGGAGGAAGTACAGCTGCTTTACTGTGAGTCTCAAATTTCACTTCTTCAGCATCAGAATCTGTTCATCTGACCAACAAATACATGAACTTCTTTTTTTCAAGTGGCCCTTATTCTCATCCATAACGATCATTCTCTCTCTCCTCCTCCCCTCACCCCTCTGTACCTTGTAGTCTTGCAGAAGGAGAACAAGTCGTTCCGTTTTCAACTCTGCTTCTGTGACTTTCGTTTCTTTTGGGCCAATCACTTGTAAGTCTGACTATCAATCCCACTTAGAGACTAATGTGTCCTCACAGAGAGTAATGTTTGAATTAATAACACATTTTTTTGGTTTTTTTTTTACTTTTTTTTATCTACAGGGGCTGATTAAGTGGCGTGAGCTCAATTAAAAACAATATCAAACCCAACTGTGGCCTTTGTGATATTGTTTTTCACATGATAACAAAATGAATGTTTTCACTTTGTATCCTGAAATCTCACTAGTCTTTATATTTCCTGTTGTTTCCAAATGTCTGCAAAGATTGAAAATACCCTCAAGTTTTAAAGCTATAGTGCGTAACTTCGGTCACCCTCTAGCGGAATTCTGCGTTCTTGCAACAATAAAGCCGGCGCTTCCACATGACTTATGCCCAGTGTCCCTGGTGTCCCCCCCTCCCCCTCTCCCCCCAACCGCTGCCACGGTGATTCGCACTTCCACAGCGCGAATCACCATTGGAAACGGTTTTTATTCTGTGTGAATAAGGACAGCTGGTGAAAAAAAAGATGGACTCTTCCGAAGAGGTGATTATTGTTTTCTTGTTTTTTTGTGGGGGGAGCGTGTGGGGTCGCTGCTAACGTGGCTAACGCTGCTAACGCTGCCGGTGTTCGACCGTCAGAGAATTTTTTTTTTTTTTCTCCTCTCCGTTGTCCGGGCGCTGCACAATTTAGCGTGGGCGGCGCCCGGACTGAAAAAGTCTGGCGGAAACCCTGAAGTAGCATGTCGCTTCCTCGGTCTGCCTGAGACTGTGAGCTGAGCCTGTTGCTATAAGACCCTCCTCGCATCCTCCCCCTCCCTTCTTGTTGTGACGTAAAATGTGTAATTTCCTGCGTGCCAGCACGGGAATGTCGCCGGTCGACACGCAAAGCAATACTTATATATATTGAAAAATCCTGCTACATGTTAGAGGAGCTGATTGGCTTAATCTGCATTTTCTCATCTCCACTAGTAGTGGCTTGGCTAAGACGGACATTCATCGACATTTAAAAGTTACACACTATAGTTTTAATAAAGTAGTATTCTTCCCATCTCCTTGTTTTTTTCATGTGAGACTGTCATCCCAATATGCATTTTTTATATACGTTTCTTCTCTCGAAGTCAATGCTGTTTCTAATTTTTTGACTATGTAATTCAGTGGTCATGTCAGATATCTCAAAAAGGGACCGCCAAACTGATAAATCAGTGATGCAGCATTGAATAAACAGCATTATTATCAAAAGCATGTTGTGAGTATATGCATCATGTAGGCTGCAATATGTTGCAAATGGAAGACTTGTTTTTAAATATAATTGTACAATTATGCTAAAATTTCTCAATTTTTACTTTTAATAGTCAACTCGTTTATGTAAGACATGCAAACCAGGAGCTGACGAGGAGGGACGGGTGCTGCACTGAGGTGGTTGCAGAGATGATGAGGCTGGAGTTGAGGACAGGTGCTGTCACGCACTGTGGGAAAGCAGCTTGCAGGTAATTCCACAGAGCGCACAGAATCTGAGCACAGAGGAATGAACCGAATAAGAAGCATGACCTCCAAGCACACGGAGTCAGGAACCTGGAGCTGGGCTGATCTAAATACAACGTAGGGAATGCACAAGTCTCTCCACATTTAAAAACCAGTTAAAAATATGGCTCAAAGAGACACAAAGCTGTGAGCATGGGTGATCCAAGAGGATGTGCAATACAAACCTTGTATAAAATTGTTTTAACTGTCTGTATATTTGTGTTTGTCTACTATCTTTTGTATATAGCCTTTGTATATATTTTCTTTGTTTATGTTTTATTTTGGTTATTCTTTCTTTATGTATAACATCAACCTGCCAAGAGGTCTGCAGATGGAAATTAGCCTAAGGCTATAATCTGGCATATTTACATTTATTTAAATGTTCATGAATATGCATTGTTCCCCGTTTTCTCTTAAACAAAATAAATAAATAAATAAATAAATAAATAAATAAATAAATAAATGGATGATCCAGCAAGGAATGGTGATCTTGCGACTTTGTGGAGGAGGTGATGAAGATGATTTCCAAGTGTGAAGCTTCGCCTGAGAGCCAGACACGCCGACTCCGCTCACACAACCACCCCAGTGATTGCCTCCTGGTGCTCTGCCACGCTTATCCAGGTGTTCTCGATAAAAGTCAGACAACAAAGTCTGTCCAAAATGAATCTCCTGGGGACACAGGAACACTCCTCAGGGCCATAACCATCCCAGTCCACAAGAAACTGATACTCCCAGCCCTGACGATCGACATCCAGAACCTTTTAGATCATATAAGTGGTCAATTACCCAGGGGGGTGGGGGGTAGGGGGGCAACAAGGGGTCTCAAGGGGCTACTAGAAACAGGCTTGAGCAAAGAAACAAAACAAACATTTAACGATCAAGACTACTTAAGCTTGACTACAAAGGGATTAATAAAGGTGCTTTTCCACTAGTCCCCGCTTAGCCCTACTCCGCTTGGTTCCCTTTGGCCGGACTTAAGGCCTCAGTATACTTCCCCGTCGCCGCTACGTCGTTCCTACGACGTAGACGTCGTAGCCCTACGACGGGCTACGTCGGGCTACGTCGGGGCTTGACGTGCGCCTCCCGAAAATTCTGACTTCGCGTCGTTTCGACGCGTGATGACGTGAACGTCGAGGGCTGTGATTGGTCCGCTTTCGCGTTGTTTATAGAATAAAGTAGAACTCACCCGAAATGCTTTTCTGATCCGAACAGTGCTTCGGGAGAAATTGAGATCCAAAATTGAGCGGCGCACATCCCTATACTGTTAGCAGTGTTAGCACTGTTAGCAGACGGGGCTACGTGTATAGCCGCTCCTCAAACGGCTTTAATCGTCCAAAAGCTCATTAGTTTCACCAATATTTCATCACGGTCTGCTCAGCCTCTCCTCCACCACAGCCCGGTGTCACCAGATATGTCATATATGCAGATATATGTTCGGTAAATGCACGCGTGTCTAGATACGTACGTCTAGAAATCTATGTCTATAGATCTATGTCTAGGCAAAGCCGGAGCTACGGAAGCCGCATTGTTGTTGTGACTGCTAGCGGCTTGGCAGAAGAGGGCGTTCCCTTGACGCAGGAGCAAGATATGTTCAGTAGCGGCGTAGGGTTGCCGGCGTAGGAACGCCGTGGCGGCGACGGGGGAGTATACTGAGGCCTTTAACCAGCCTTGGCTCCAGTCATTAGAAAGAGTACCGGCTTAGCATGTGTGGAGTCATCATAGCAACATGACCTGAAACTCGATTTACAGCTCCGAATGACATGGAAGCCATTGTGTACCCAGAGCTCGGTCTGTAGCTTTTTGCTAGAGACAGAGAGCCACAGAAGGCTCTGATCGGCAAGATAAAGCACTGTGTTAAAGCCCAGGCAATTTTGGGTTACTGTACAGCAGCTTCAAGCTGAAGATAAGACAAAGAAGACGAACAGGAATTATGGTAAGCTAATGTTAGCTAATGCTAGTTTGCCACAGTCACTGTGTTACAAGTCCCAGTTATCATATTGTAATGTTTCAAGTCGTGACTGTGTGTGTGTGTGTGTGTGTGTGTGTGTGTGTGTGTGTGCGTGTGTGTGTGTGTGTGAGAGAGAGAGAGAGAGAGAGAGAGAGAGAGAGAGAGAGAGAGAGAGAGAGAGAGAGAGAGTTTGTCTCTCTTTGTATGTCCTGTGATGGGCTAACAGTCTGTTCACTTTGTCCCACTGTGAATACCTTGTTTGCCAAACATAAAGCATCAGATCTGTTTCCTGTTTCCACAAACCCCAGCATAAGTAGCTGCTCAACCAGAAACGATGGTGCCAAATTTCAGATCACTCTCTATTTGAAAATCGCTGCTGCCATCGGTCTGGATGTTCAGACAGCATTAGATTAATTATCAATTCATTTTCTATGCCTCATTAGAGGACAGGTATGTCAGAGGTATTGTGACACTGAGACTTGATCTTGAGTTGGGTAGCAGGGGTACTAAGGTATGAGGTACTAAAATGTAATGTGAACGCAAAAGGACCAGAGCTGAAACAGGTAAAGTGGGGCTAAAGCAAGGTTTACACTTGCACGATTCTGTGGCACGAATTGCCACAAATCGAGTCGCAAACGGTTGCAAACCACTCGTAAAGTGGCGTGAAGTGTGCGTAAACCCGTCGGGACTGCGTGCCATGTCGGGAGGAAAATTTTGAAATGTTCAAAATTTTGGTCACGACAAAATATCGCGAACCGGCCGTGAACTATGCGCCACAACTGTCTGTGAACTCCTTGTGAACGCGTTGGGACAATGCGGGAGAATGCGTGCCAGTCGTGGCCACCGGCGAGTACCCGGAAAAGGGCCCCATGTGGGGGATTTTCGACCCACTGTCGCTGCAGCATCAAGTGTAGCGTCTTTAATTTGTCATTGAAATTGACTGATGTCAGCCGTCCGTCAGGGCCCCCTTCAGCTCGGGGCCCTCGGCAGCGCCTTTTCTGCTGCTCTTCAACACAGAGCAGCTGCAGGTACAGGATCTTCTCTTCTCCGCAGTGACGGCGTCTCTGGCAGTCAGCATGTTTTCTGTTTCACAGCAAATCCAAAAATGACCCGGGGTTGGGGAAGCCCCCTTTTTACTTGTATATGACGTGCGTAACTGCGCGCGCAACCACGTCGTGCCAGTGCGGGAAGCTCGTAAACTATGCGCAAACTATGCGTGAATGCGTCGTGAATGCGTCGTGCCAGTTCGCGACACTGACGGGCGCATTCGTGAACTGTCCGTGAACTGTGCGCCAACTGTCCATGAACTGGTCATGAACTGTGCGTGAGCTAGTCGTGAACAGTGCGGGAACCTGCCGGTTCGTGACTCCAGATTGGCACACCTTGCCACGACAACATCGTGGCTAAAAGTCGTGCAAGTGTAAACCTAGCTTTAGTAGGGACTAGTGAAAAAATGCCATAAGTCTCTGCAGGAGCTTCAATACAATTTGGGTTTATTTGACGTGGAAATTGTGATTTCATGTTTGAATGTTTATTTGTGTTTGTGATGATAGGGTACTATTTACATGGTTAAAATATTTACATGTGATTATTTACAGTTCATGGTGCAGTGTTTGAAAATATGTTTATAAATAAGTTGGGGTTAAAATGCCATTTGGATAAAGTTAGTTAGATACTGTGGAGTAAACTGAAGTTTTCTTATAATTTGCATATTTAATTGCTTGTGAAAAAACTTAAGTTTCGTTTCGAGTGTGACTGTTCTGCATCTGACAGGCAGACAGGCGAGTGGAGTGGAGCCACATAGTTTTTCAACCTCTCTCTCTCTCTTTCTCTTATTTTCTCTTTTTTGATTTTTATTTGTATTTTTGGATATTACCTTTTTTTATTTGTTTATGTTTGTGGACATTATATTTTTGTAACGTGACTTTAAAGTTGAACTAAACGTTTTTAAACGAAACGAGGATGCTGTGGAGTTTTTTCGGTTTTCATGTGTGGACTTCGGGAGGGAATAGGAGCATCGGACTTAGGCTTCATAATTCAGGAAACTACAGTCTCTCTATCTCATAAGGTTCAAGTGGAATCAGCTTACAAGTTTCCACCTGAAGAGGCAGGTCCCGGGAAGAGAGGCACACCCTCTGACCGGGTTGGCATGTGAAGGCAGGGGTCCTGTGATAGTCCACCAAGCAATTGTTACAAGGACAGGCTGGAAGAGGCCCCCAGAGCTTAAAAAAAACACTTTTAGTGTTTTGTCTCCACCAGTTTATGTCTCCATACCTGGGACATAAACTGAGGTCCACGGTCAGACACAATGTCCCGAAGAATGCCATGGAGCAATAGAGTACACATGCTGGACCATAAGATCAGTGGTCTCTGAAGCAGAAAGCAGCTTGGGAAGAGGGACAAAAAGCCCAGCCTTAGAAAAACAGTCAACAACAGTGAGTACAACTGTGCTACTTTCAGAGGGGGGGCCTCTGAGACAAAGTCCACAGCAATGTGAGACCACAGCCGGCTGGAGATGGGGAGAGGTCAAAGAAGTCCTGCAGGAGGCTGATGCGACACCGTACTCCGGGCGCAGATGGAGCAGCATGGAGGGCCACCAGAAGTGTTGTTGGAGGAAAACAAAGGTGTACATACAAGGTGGCAGGTCAGTCTGGTCAAGTGTCTCCACTGAAGCACCTGCAACCTGGCTGACTCAGGAGCAAAAAGTCTATTACCACTATCCGGGTGAGTACGCTGAGCCTCGTGGACCTGGGTCTCAATATCCCAGGTTGTGGCAGCCACCACACAGGATGAGGGAAGGATGCTCTCAGGCTCAGAGTCAACTCTTTCTTGGGTGGTTTGACAAGACAGGACATCAGGCTTGGTGTTGCGGGATCCAGGTCGGTTCGTCAAAGTGAAGTTGAACCTTCCCAGTGAGCCTGATGGGCATTGAGGCATTTGGCCACATGGAGGTAGGAGAGATTCTTGAGGTTAGTCCAGACCAAAAAGGGCTTAGAGAGGTTCCCTCCATCCAGTGTCTCCACTCCCCCTGGGCCAGCACAACAGCCAGCAACTCCCAGTTCCCAACATCATTATTGTTTTCAACCAAGAGAGTCATCTGGAGAAAAAAGCACAGGGGTGTGATTTGGTGTCCTCAGCTCACTGGGGCAGCATCGCACCTACCCACGAGTCTGAGGCATCCACTTCTACTATGAATTGACACGTGGGATGAGGATGACTTAGCACAGGAGCCAAGGTGAATAATTGCTTAAGAGTTTTGAAAGCCTTGTCTGCGACTGGAGTCAACTGGAAAGGAGTGGAGTAGAGGCGAGCCAAGAGAGTGGTGTGGCTACCTTCCCACACAGATGAAGCATCTGTAGAAGTTAGCCAATCCAAGGAAATGCTGCAGCTGTTTCCAAATAGTGGGTTTGGGCCATTCCACCACAGCTTTAACCTTTGCAGGATCCACCTTCACCTATCCCCATTCAATGATAAAGCCAAGAAAGCTCACAGACCAGCATGAAAAACACATTTCTCAGTCTTAACAAATGGCTTGTTCACCAGTGAATGTTGCAGAACCAACCGGACATTGGTGGAAGTGTTCCTGTAGACTCCTGGAAAAAATCAAGATGTCAGTTAAATACATCACAAGAAACAATTAAGCATGTCCGTCAAGACACCACTGATTAAAGCTTGAAACATGGCTGGGGCATTGCTTAATGCAAAAGGCATACAGTAACAAAATATTCAAAATATTCAAAATGTCCAATGGGGGTTTGGAAAGCAGTTTTTTACTCATCACTCTCTCTGATGCAGATGAGATGATAAGCATGACAAATATCAAGCTTGATGAATTCAGTGGCATTGTGAAGAGTTTGGAATGCTCAGTATAAAGGGAGGAGACGGTACTTGTTCTTAACAGTTGCGTATATTGTCCCACAAAAATCAATGCGGTGGCACAGAGTGTTATCCTTTTCATTAAAAAAAAAAAAAAAAAAAAACAGCACCTAGAGAAGAGGAGGACGGGGGAACAGACCAGCAGTGAGGGACTCCAGGTTGTAAGTCTCCATTGCCTCTCTCTCCAGATGGGAGAGATTATACAGGTGACTAGAGGGCAGGGGAGCACCAGGAAGCAGTTCTATGGTCATAAGGTCTGTTTAGGGGTAGAGAGGGAACTCGTCGTTTGCTGAATGCCTCCTTCAAATCATGATACTCAGGCAGGACAGAGAGGTCGGCAGCTTCAGGAGAGGGAGTGTGGATAGCAAGTGGGTGAACTAAAGCCGACTGCAGACAGTGAGAGTGACAGAAAATGTTCAAAGACTAGTCAATTTGGGGGTTGTGAAGTTTAAGCCAGGTGAGGCCCAGCACTATGGGGTGTGAAAAGACGGCAGGACAAGAAATGTGATAATTTCACTGTGATTACCTGATTCAAGAGGGCGCAGAACAACTGCGTGGTGAGTGATGCGTGACAAGACCCTGCCATCCAGTGCATTAGTGGTTAAAGTCTAGTGCACAATGCAGGATTTATCAAACCTTCCCCAATTCAGAGACCACACACTCGAAGACAACAAAAGACAGATCGCACCAGATTTTCCTCTTCTGATCTTCTCGTGTGTGGGGCCACTAAGGAGGAGACCACACACTAGTAAACAGGGAGTGGACAGGTTGGCATTGAGCCAGATCAGCTCCTCTCGGAGATCACCACACACAACAGAATTTCTGATCACAAATATTAAACATGTTCATTATCTGAGATCTCTACTTCTGATGGGAAAAAAAATCACTCTGGACACATCACACACCACAGGAACATCGGGCACGATCTTGTTTCATACACCCGACAGTCAAACCATTGCTGGCTTTGATCAGGCAGAAAAGATGAGGAAAAAATTCGGCCGGATTTTCCTGTGGTGTGTACCAGCATTAAGGGGTCCAGGAGCACCTCCAGTGTGATTCCTGCTTTGGTGGCAAAAGATGTGACAGGGCGGAAAGCCCAAATACACCGGTCATGGTCTCAGGGGAGTACTCTATAAATAAAAAATACAACACAAACTTAAAAGGCATTAAACATTTTATATCCAAAATATAAAAAGGAAGAGAACTGTTCCCAAATCAGGTCTTTAGCTACAGGGAGGCATGATCTGCTTCCACTGCTCCTCCAGAGGCACGCTCCTCTCTCTTCAGTGCCTGATGCCCCACTGAACACCTGTTTAGAGGACAGGCCATGACTTAAAGGTGTAATACAGGATTTTCTCGAAAAGACGAAGCCAAACGTCTGTTACTCACTTTTTGAAAAACGCGCATTCGCGTTCACGTGAATCTATTAATAAAAAACTCGATTTACTGTTTGTGCTCCATCAGGGGTTCCGGGATCTGAAGGATTCGCTGGAATTCACCCAGCAACAGCTCCTAGTCCTCCAGCAGGACAACACCGAGCTCCGCTCAAGCCTCTCCTCTGTCTCCGTGGAGGTAGAGCAGCTGAAGAAAAGCAACCGGGAGCTCAATGAGACCATCCTGGATGTCCAGGCCAGGTCCATGCGGGACAATCTCATCTTCTCGGGGATCCCCGAGAACGCGCAGGACGACCCAGAGGTTCAGGTGAGATCCTTCCTAGTGGACGCTCTAAAGATGTCGCCGGAGACCGTGAAAAACATTGGCTTTCACAGAGTCCACAGACTAGGACAGAGGAGAGGAACCAGAGCCCGACCCATCATCGTTAAATTCGAGAAATACAAGGAAAAAGTTGTGGTGAAGGGAAGAGGACGGGAGTTGAAAGGAACCAACTACGGGATGAATGACCAGTTCCCCCGTGAGATTAATGAGCGGAGAAAAGTCCTCTACCCAATCCTGAAGAGAAGCCGGGAGAGGAAAGAGAACGTCCCTGGTAGTAGATAAACTCTACATCGACGGCCAGCTTTACCGGGACACTTCCACGACACCCTGGCTCTTCTAAGGAAGCTAAGTACTGACAAAACACACATACAACTCACCATTAAACACCCTTACCAGTATAAATATACCTGCTTATATATACAAGCTTACTTATTTGTAAGCTTATTTTTACAAATCTGGCAATTATTAAAAATAGTAATAATAATAATAAAATCTATAAATCGCACTTACAAAAAAAATGATCAAGAGATTAGAGATTATATTAATAGAATACTATAACTTGGTTTCCTTGGATATATTTTTCAATCTCCATTATATTTTCTTCTTTCCCTGTTACAATTATATCAATATTTAAAGATATTTACACGGATAAAACAAGATATGAAATAATAAAGCTGAATATTAAAAAAAAAAAAAAAAAAATCTCACATGGTATACACCTTGGTACACTGTTATCCCCACAGCAGGAATGCTGCTCCCTGCACATCTCAATCTCCTCCCTCTTCTCCTACTTTCCACCTCTATGTCCCTCATCCACTCACTCCCTCCCCTCACACTCACCCCTCTGTTGGAGCTGACTCCACACTCATTCATCGCCTACGAGCTACGGGAGGGTGCTAGCGGCTAGCGCGACGCTTCTTTGGACGGTCCGAAGGAGAGAGAGAGCACACACGCTTGGAGAGCTTTTTTTTTAAGCGTGGTGGGGGTGGGGGGGCTAAAGTGGAAGAGCAGCAGTAATAATTTCGGTCAATGATCAATAACAACGCCCTTTATAACTGTAAGTAATGCGCCCTGCATTAGAAATGTTTAACATTTTGCATGTGTGACCTTGTTAATAAATGCATTCAAATGAATTTTCTTGATTTCTTTCTAATAGCCTTTGTAAATATTATCTGTGATAGAAAGTTAATACAATTACTCCCAAACTAATATACAAAATTTTTCATTAATAAAATAACAGCAAAACGAACTATTTAACAAGCATTCTGGGTTATCCTTAACTCCAAGGTAGGTCTCGTAGAATCTCAAAATTAAGGGAGATAACGTCCCTTAGTCTCGCTCCTTTCCTCAACTTGTTTAGGAATGGGACAGCACTTAACTTCACGGGAGCGTGCATTTTGAGGAATGAGGAGTAAGATTGAGGATTAAGCAGAGAATTGGGATTCGCCCTTAATCTATCGTTACTAAAAGACCCTGAATTCGACAGAATGATAAGGAGGGAGTGGGCAGACTTCTTGACAATAAATGACGTCCCAGATATATCTCCAGCTTTACTCTGGGAAACAGGTAAAGCTGTGATGAGAGACAAAATAATATCATACTCCTCATATCAGAAAAAAAAGAGCAGCAAAATATAACAGACTTGGAGAATAATATTAAAATGCTGACAGACAAATATGCAAATGATCCACAAAATGACTTATGGATAAAATTACAGAAGTTAAAAATAGAACTAGATGAAATTTTATCAAAAAAAAACTGAATTCATTTCACAACAGCTTAGATATAAAAACTTTGAATTTAATAACAAATCAGGAAAGTTTTTAGCAAGTCAATTACAACGAAACAGAGAGAAATCCTTAACAACGGCAATTCAAGACCAGACAGGAACATACACACAATCACCTCAGGAAATAAATCAGATCTTCTGCAATTTTTATAAAGAATTGTACTCTAAAACAGGAAATCCAACTTTAGAAGATATTCAAACCTTCCTGAGTGATTTGAATTTACCACAATTAACCACAGAATGCAGAAACATTCTGGAGGCTCCACTGACTGTTGACGAGCTCCAGAAAGCAGCAGATAGCATATCAGCTGGTAAAGCCCCAGGTCCTGATGGCTTCCCTATTGAGTATATACAGCACTTCTGGTCAATCTTATCACCTCTGTTCTTCAGAATGGTGACAGAGATTAAAACTAGTGGGAATATAAGACCTGACATGAACACCGCTGCAATTAAACTATTATTGAAACCAGATAAAGATCCATCTCTTCCTGCCAGCTATCGACCATTATCTCTAATAAACACTGATATTAAAATAATAGCTAAGGCGCTAGCATCTCGACTGGAAGCAGTAATACCATCTATCATTCATTACGATCAGATGGGATTTATAAAGGGACGACACTCTAATAACAATGTTAGGAGACTTATTAATCTAATCAGTTTAACACAACGCAATAGTAAAAAAGCAGTAGTTTTATCATTGGATGCAGAAAAGGCCTTCGATAAAGTTAATTGGTCGTTTCTTTTTTCCGCACTTCACAACTTTGGGTTTGGACAGTCATTTATCCAGTGGATCTCAGCTCTATATAACTCACCCAGGGCCACAGTTACGACAAATGGAATACAATCACAAAGTTTTACTCTTCAGCGAGGCACTAGACAAGGCTGCCCACTCTCACCTTTATTATTTGCTATCTTCATTGAACCATTAGCAATAGCTATCCGTCAAAACACCAAAATCAAAGGCATTACATCAACTTTATCAGAACACAAAATTAATTTATAAGCGGATGACATCTTGCTGTATCTGGAAGAGCCTAACACATCAGTTCAGGAAATATTTAAACTCCTACAAACTTTTCTAGTCTTTCTGACTATTCAATTAACTGGTCTAAGTCTGTATTACTACCAATAACAGAGAATGCATGGAATCCCGCATGCATGGAATAATAATTCTTTCGCCATAGGTAACAGTTAAACTTCACTCCACTCCTGGACAAAATCTGCAATGACTTAGATAGGTGGAACGACCTTCCTATCACTCTGTTAGGACGTATAGCCACAGTCAAAATGAAAATTTTACCACAAATAAATTATTTTTTTTCAATGATCCCATTCAAACCTACTGCAAAATGGTTCCAATCATTAGACTCGGCTATTATAAAGTTTTATGCTAAAAATAAGAAACCAAGAATAAGTCTTGCTACCCTCCAGAAATCCAAACTAGAAGGAGGCCTAGACGCTCCCAACTTCATGCAGTATTACTTGGCTAATCAGCTACAGTTTGTCAGTAAGTGGATGAACCCTACTGAGGAGTCTACTTCCTGGTTAGAACTGGAACAGACTGACTGTAATAAAATCCAACTTGCCCCTCTACATTGTCTGCATGGTGGAAAGGTCTGGAAACAACAGGCTCCAGCCTGGAACTCTGCGCTCTCTCTCCGATCTGGCATAACCCTGACTTTGTAAATAACAAAACAACACTATACTTCAAAACATGGGAAGAGAAGGGAATCACACATCTCCATCACATCTTTGACAACAATGCACTTATGACAGACACCAAGTTATTTCAAACTTCTCAAATAGCAAAAAATAACTTTTTACAGTATCTACAATTAAAAAATTCAATCAAAAAAATAATATCAATACAGCAGAACACATTAAAACCACCGGATTTGATCACTCACCTTAACAAAAAGGTAAAAAAAAATCTCTCTAAACTATACAGGCCCCTAATAAACACAAATTTAGTACACCTGCCAATCTCAAAATGGGAAGAAGACCTGCGATTTTCTTCTAGTATGGATTTCTGGACTAAGATATGTGAAAATATATTCAATATGACCAGAAATACAAACCTTCAACTGATCCAATATAAAGTTCTTCACAGAACACATATAACTCAGCAAAAAATGAAAAAAATGGGCTTCTCTCAAACGGACATTTGTATTCAATGTAACCAAAACACAACGGATACTTACCTCCATGCCCTCTGGCTGTGTTCACCAGTCTACAGCTTCTGGTCAATTGTTATTCTGCAACTTTCCTCCATTTTGAACTGCAGGATCTCTTTTTCACCCAATTTGTGTCTAATTGGTGATTTAAGCAAAATCAACCTTGGACTGAATCTATCACAACCATTGCTCGTTGCTTTAGCCATCACTAAAAAAACAATTTTGCTAAACTGGAAAAATAAACAATCCCTCAATATTAACCAATTTTTTTGCTTTGTTTTTTTTTTTTTTTTTTTTTGTTGCTTTTTCATCAATCATGTTTATGCTGTGCGTAAATTCTGTCTGTACATAATGGCATCATGCATATCTACGTCTCAGAGGTGTCATGATTGGCAGAAAGAAAGATAATACCGCAAATACAATTATTAATTTAACTTCTTGGAACGTCAGAGGTTTAAATAATCCATTAAAAAGGGCAAAGATATTTTCTCACCTACATGATTTGCACGCTGATATTTTGTTTTTGCAAGAGACGCATATTAAACACACGGAGGCCCTGAAACTCAGGCATAGCTGGGTAGGACAGTTCTTCCAGTCAACTTTTTCAGCCAAAGCACGTGGTGTTGCAATTTTAATTATAATAATTTGTATGGACCAAATTTTGACAACCCAAGTTTTTTTCGAGGGGTTTTCCAGCTAATACCTGATCTGGCAACAACCAACTTGATTATAGGTGGTGATTTCAATTGCGTTCTGGATCCCTTTTTGGACAGGTCCTCACCTCGCCCAGTGAGTCCCTCAGATTCTACAAAGGTGTTAAACAATTTAATAAAAACTTTAAACCTGGTAGATATCTGGAGGATCCACAATCCCACTGAGAAGGAATACTCTTTTTTTTCACAAGTCCACAACACATACACAAGGATTGATTATTTTCTAATTGACGCTAAGTTAATAGCAAATACGAAGTCGTCTAAATATAATAATATTATAATTTCAGACCACAGCCCAGTCTCTATAGGTATGGACTTTGGGTGGAAAAAAACTCCCTATAACTGGCGATTTAATCCAAATCTTCTCAACGATAAAATATTTCGAGAAAAATGCTCACTCTCAATAAAGGACTACCTAGCTTTCAATGACACAGGCGAGGTTTCCGATTCAACTTTATGGGAGGCCTTTAAGGTAGTGATAAGAGGCTTTGTTATATCATATGAGGCTGCGGGGAAAAAACAGAGAAGACAAAAATTATCTGCTATAGATCTACAGCTTCCCCTTCTTGAAAGACAGTACAGAGGGGCCCCATCTCCTTCTTTATTAAAGGAAATACTTAAGTTAAAGCATGAATATAATAATATTCTTTCCCAGCAAATCAACACTATGTTGTTGAAAGTAAGGTATAAACAATTTGAGCTGGGTGACAAACCTGGCTCTCTTCTCTCAAGGCAGCTGAGAGGGGCACAGGCTAGCAGGGCCATTCATGAAATTAAAAGTCAGGCGGGTTCTATTGTAACGGACCCAGTCGAAATAAATAAGTGTTTCAGAGATTATTATGAAAATTTATATAAATCCCAAAGTCCCACTGCTGAAGAGGATATTCTACAATTCCTGCAATCCCTCCCACTTCCGAAGATAGATGGTGATGCGCAAAACAAACTTAATGCTGAAATTACACTACAGGAGGTTGTCACGGCCATAAAGGAATCCCCAAGTGGAAAGTCTCCTGGCCCTGATGGCCTCAGCATCGAATTCTATAAAGCGTTTATTGATGATGTGGCCCCCCTACTACTAAGAATGATTCGAGAAGCAGCTCGATGCAAAACATTACCCGACTCATTATACACAGCAAATATATCTTTAATATTGAAGAAAGATAAAGATCGGACCGATCTGTCATCTTATCGACCTATTGCTCTTCTGTGTAGTGATTACAAAGTATTCGCCAAAATCTTAGCAAATAGATTAAACAAACATGTTGCAACAATTGTGCACCCAGACCAGGTTGGGTTTATCCCCAGAAGATTTTCTTTTTTTAATGTCCGTAGATTGTTAAATATTGTATACAGTAAACAAAGTAAGTCAAAGTCTGCAGTACTTACTCTCGATGCACACAAGGCCTTTGATCAGGTGGACTGGAAATACATGTTGTTGACAATCAGAGAACTTGGCCTGGGTGAAAGCTTTAGTTCATGGGTCGAAACGCTTTATGCACACCCAACTGCATCTATTCTCACTAACTCAGACAGATCTTACCCTCTCAGTCTGTATCGTGGTGTTAGGCAGGGTTGCCCGTTGAGCCCCCTGCTGTTTGCTTTGTGTATTGAACCTTTGGCAGTAAGTATTAGATGTAATCCTGAAATTGTTCCGATACACCTGGGCAAAATAGATCATTATATAGCTTTATATGCAGACGACGTAATTTTATTTTTATCCCAACCTGAAAAATCTATTCCACCGTTATTAGATCAAATTAGAAATTTTGGGAAATTATCTGGTTATACTATAAACAGGCAAAAATGTGAATTCATGCCTCTATGTGAAGATTTAGACCCTGATTTTCTTAGGAATTTACCAGTAAAAGTGACTTCTAAAATTCATTATCTTGGCATTACAGTCTCTAAGCAATTTGATCAGCTCTACATACTCAACTATAAAGTTTTGACTGACAAACTTAAAAACGATATTGAGCTCTGGTGCACATTTCCCATGTCAATGATCGGCAGAGTCAATTCTATAAAAATGGTGATCTTACCCAGATTTTTGTATCTATTCCAGTGCCCATTTTCCTTTCTAAATCTTTTTTTAAAACACTGGATTCAGTCATCACGCCTTTCATTTGGGGGTATAAACCACACCAAATAAGCAAAAAGCACCTTTGTAAGCCAAAAGAACTGGGTGGACTAGCGCTCCCTTTATTTCAACATTATTATTGGGCATCTAATGCACGAGTGCTTGTGTATTGGCAACAGGCATATTCTTCAGGCCCCAACGAGACTACCACCTCATGGCTGGCTATAGAGCAGGACATCACTGGCACCTCTCTCCCAGCACTACTCAATACAACTAAGAGAAGCCCTGCACCATTTAAAGGGACTGGACCTATAGTTAAGCATTCATTAAAGGTGTGGTATCAAATCAAGAAAACATTTAATTTAACAAACACCTCTATTTTTGCTCCCATCTGTCAAAATCATGCATTTCATCCTCCTCATTCAGATTTTGTTTTCAGTACCTGGAAAGAGAAGGGCCTGGTTACAGTGAAGGATTTGTATATTGATAATGTTTTTGCTTCATTCAACCAACTTAATGCCAAATTTGACCTACATCCATCTCATCTTTTCAGGTATCTGCAAGTTAGGAACTATGTTAGAGCTAACATTTCATCGTTTGAAACTTACAACCCGCCAGACAAAATCTACTCTCTTTTAGTAAAGGCACCTGAGACCACAAAGCTGATATCATTGTTTGTAAATGCCTTTGCAGCTCAAACCGCTCCAAGTTCACAACACCTGAGAGTGCGTTGGGAGAGGGAAATAGGTACCACAATCTCTGAAGATGCGTGGTGTAAAGCCCTTCACAGTATACACACATGTTCAATTAACGCAAGACACCAGCTAATTCAATACAAGGTCATACATAGACTACATTATTCTCAAGTTAAACTGCATTTATTCTCTCCATCTACTTCCCCATTATGTGTGAAATGTAAACACTCTGACGGTACACTGGCACACATGTTTTGGTTTTGCATTAAACTTAGACGATTTTGGAGTGAAGTTTTTCATTTTTATTCTGAGGTTTATGGAGACGATCTCACCCCAGACCCAGAGACAGCCATTCTTGGCTGGTCTCACCAACTCGAGGCTCTGAGCCACTGGAAGGTTATGTCAATACAGCATGGGATGGTAACGGCTAAGAAAATTATTTTACAAAACTGGAAGAAAGACACATCCCCAAGTTTTGATGTCTGGCTAGTAGAGCATTCAAATACTTTACACATGGAGAGAATTAGATTTGAGCTATCAGGGAAATCAGACAGATTCTATCAGATATGGCAACCATTTCTTGATCATATCACAGATCGACAGACTTCCTCATGACGCCTCAGTGTTTTGAATATGTTTATATATTCACTTGTTTATCCTTTTTTATTACAATCTGATCATATTCGGATGACCGCAGAAATTGTTTGTACAGCTTTTTATTATTATTTTATTTTATTTTATTACCTTTTTTTTTTTTTTTTTTTTTTACTGTTATTATTATCATTTGTTTTCTTTTGTTAACCTGCTTTGGGGGAGGGGGTGGGTTGGAGGGGGTAATTCAAGGGATTATTTCTTATGTGTTGTGATGTTATAAAAATGAATAAATAGAGTATTTGAAGTGTAAAAAAAAAAAAAAAAAAAAATATTAACCAATGGCGAAATCTTCTCATAGAATATATTTTATTGGAGAAAATAGCTTCCACCAAAAAACAACAACTGACAAACTTTACAGAAAAATGGTCACCATTTTTAGATTCATTAAATATAAATAATAGGTAAATATAAATATGATTAAAAACATAATCTGTGAGTGAATGCCGTTAGTGCATATCATTAATAAATAGCTGAGGTTATTTGTGTATATTCATTTACATATCACCCAACTCAATGTAAGGATTCTTCTTAATGGTATCTTCCATTTTTCTCTTCTTTCTCTTAGAGGAATGACTCTCAGAGTCCGGACGATGGTTTGGTTGGGGCTGCCTGATCTGTTGCCCTGCTATGTGGCGGGCCTCTCGGATGTCTCGTCTTGTGCCTGCGGGGCTGCCGGGTCTTGTTGCCTCCCTGGGGTCTCGGGGGTGGTGGGGGGCCAGGGCGTGCCGCCCGTGCCTCTCTCTCCTCTCTTCGTCCTCTCCTGCTCCCTCCGTCCTCTGCTGCCTGCTCTCTTGCCTCCGTCTTTCTGTCCTCCGGGGGGCCGGGGGCCTTCCTCTGCTTGCGGGGGCGGCTGGGGGTCTGGCTCTCTCTTTGGGTTGGCGCCGGCATCAGCCTGGGGCGAGTTAAGAGGGAGGGGAGGTTTTTTTTGTTTTTTTTGTTTGTTTTTTGTTTGTTTTGACAGGGTGCGCCCCTGGTGTGGTTGGGGTCCGGTGTCGCAGGGGGTCGGTCGCTGGGGCATCCAGTGCGTTTCCCTGGTCCCTCACCTTGGCGGCTCCTCCGTGGGCCGGACGGCCTGTGACGTCACCTGGGCGGCTCTGGGTTCGGTGGACTGGACTCGGCATCTTGGTCCGTTTCGGGAGTGGGGGTCCTGCCGGGGGTTGTTCTGTCTCCCTGGGTTCTCTCCTGGACCTCTTGCTCTCTGTGCTTGGGCTCACGCCTTGTTGGGGGACAGTTGCCGCGTCCCACCCTCCGGTGGTCCTGGTCAGGCGGGCTGGAACCGCACGGGCCTCACCTCATACATCACAGCGCGGCGGGCTCGCCCTGTCTCCTTGCCTCCCTCGGGAGTGGCCCTGGGGGGTTGGGGGCAGGTGCCCGCATGCCTCCGGGTCTCCGGGGTAGCGGCCTTTCTCGATTTCCCCCCTGGGTCGCGGGGCGTTTCATTTCGGGGGCTCCTGTGGCGTGGATTGGTGTCGGCTGGTGCCATCCCGCTATTCCTGGTGCAGGACTCTGGACTGTTTGGGTAACATCACATGCACGTCTATATGATCACTCCAGCCTCTGCTCAGACTCACTGTGCAGTATAGAACTTACCAGAACACGCTGGTTGTTCCCCTTCACCGCCCAGACACTGGTTGGTGTCCTCTATCATCGGTACCTTCAGCTCTATCATCTCCATCTAGTCAGTCCCCCCTCACCCTACTCCCCCACCCTCACAACTTTTCACAACCCCCACGTGGTGTTACACTACAAAGAAAGAAGAAAAGATAGAGAGAAAAAAAAAGGAAAAAAAAGAAGAAAAATGTGCATTCGCCAGACCATCCGCCCAGCTCTCTGCTTCTCCCAGGAAACGCCTATCAATGGCGGAAGCGTGCAAGCACGACGTCATCTTCCCAGGGCGTGCACGGCTCTGTTTACAGTTTCTGCGATCGGCCTCCCTCATAAAGCTTATTTTCAGAGACAGTTACAGTTTCATTTTGTCAGACTTGCCATCGGTAAGTAGCTACTAGCTGAAACGGAAGCTTACCGGCCACATAAACACTCTGAATGCGCATGCGCAATACGTAGAACGTGATTGGCAGCAAGCACACAACGGCTTGACGAAAGCAGCTCGTCAGAATGATTGACAAACAGACCCACCAGTTATTTTGATGATCCACCCAGAACTCAAAGCAAATAGAAAATCCTGTATTACACCTTTAAGCCAGTGACAGGTGGGAAACTGAAGAAAACTCTGGCTGGTCGGGGCAGGGCTATTGCAAGCTTAAAAATCACAATACACAGCAAACACACTAAAAGCATATAAAATAGAGTCCTCCCGTAAACACAGCACCTCCAGCACAGAAAGAAGCACTTAGCTGCAAGGAGTGAGATTGGCGAGAGCTCCCACAACGCTTGCTGCTGCTGGCTACCTCCCTGCTGTTGACACGCCCTATCCAGCTGGATGCCCCCCGGCCCTACTTCGAATCTGGTCCATGATCATCATGTTGTCCAGGTTCTTCCTCCTCATCTCCCCAGCTGCCTCGGGTATGGAGAGCGGTCACACGTCTGCAGTCCTGTCGTGCTCCCCGCACTGTCGACTCAGCTGGATGCTTCCTACTCCACTTTCAGCCCACACACCGCTACTCAGAGATTTCCTCAGCTGGCCGACAATCATGCATTCTCCCGCATTCGGAGTCCTGCAGCAGTCCCTGCTCCTGCAGTCTGCCACACCACTCACGCCTTCAGACCTGCGACGCACACTTTCAGTCGCACACAGCTGTGTCTACTTATCCTCAAAGTTGGGGGTGGGTTGCAGTCATACAGACGTGCTGTGTTGCTCACACACACCACATGGAAATACATCCCGTGGCAAAGACAAATCCACAAAGTTGTCATCCACTTCTGAGGCCACCAAGGCAGGCAAAGAAAAAGAACCAGAGTCCCAAAAAAGAGAAGCAGGGCTCTAAAGGAAAGAGGAGGTGATGTAGTGACGGGTGTATGGCTTATGAGTTTCCCCTCCCTCTCTGATGCACTGCATCTGATGCACTTCATTCAGCAATCCATGCAGATCATATGGCATATTTATTGCTGCAAGGGCCTCTCTGTGAGTACTGCAGTGTACCCAGCTGATGGATGGAGAAACTCTCCTGATATGAGCTATAAGCCCTGTGTGCTTCCTCATCATTGATTTTGCCCCGTCTGTGCAAATTCCAACATAGAGCTCCCAGTCGATCCCACTAGTCCTCATAAAAACATCAGTTATGTTGAAGATTTCCTCTCCTGTTGTTCGGGTAGCAAGGGGCAGACAGAACAAAAATTCTTTGGGCACCGTTCTTTCAAAAATGTAGTGGATATATAGAGATTTTGTAGACCCAATGCTTGAAAGAAACTGCATTTGTTTTTGCCTTTTCTGCAGCTCTTCCAACTTTGTTTAAAAAAAATGTAAGGGGCTTTTGACTTCTATTGCCATGTTTGGTGTGCAGATGACGACATAGATAAGACGGCTTAAAACAGCTGTTTGCCACAACTTCACTGCACACCACGCACTGAGGCTTTGGGTAATCTGTATCACCGATCAAAGCCCAGACCCAGTTTGAACTTCATATCCTGGACAGCAGTGAACTCTGAGACTGGTGCTTGCAGTCAGGCTGGAGGGATCATCATCAGTGTGTTGCCCCACTTAGGGCCCGGTCACACCGCCTGAACTTTGCCGGAGCGTCCCTGGAGCGGTGAAAAAAATCCATCACCGCTCGTAACCGTTAACCACTGTTCACCACCGTTTAACAGAAGTTGGCCTCCGTTAAAGCAACGCCGTAAACGCTCGGCCACCGCTGATGTTACACCCCCTCCAAAGGCTGCAACGATCAGCCAGACCATCATACATTTTTTCGTGTTTTTGCGCAGGAGCACAGCAGCAGGTTGTTTTTCTGTAATCTAATGTATTAGAAATTAACATAAATAAACAAAATATTAAGTCAAGAGGATCAGCAAACCTTTTAATGCCTCATGTCTGCTGTATTAATGCCTCAAATCAGGTTTTAAAATTTATTTGACTTTTTACAGCGCATTTGCGCAGTGTCACCTCTCACACTCCGCACACTCGTTTCCTTGATAAACACGCACACACACACCAACACACACAAAACAGTTGTGTTATTAACCGTCAATAATAATCAAGAACATATTAAAATGTGTAAAATAAGTCTCCCCGGCTGCGCACCAGGACGGACACCCCCCCACACACGGTCCGTCCTCACCCTGCTCATTTTATTTTGGGACTGCAGGCTCGACAGGACAAAGGTATTTATTCAGAAAATATGTTCGTTCTCAAATTAATTTTTGGAAACGAAAAACACTTGGTTTGCTGTACTTTGATGGAGGATATAATATTTTACCCGAATCTGTAACTGGCACATCTGGAGACGCTGCAGTGCTCCAACTACCGTGTTCACTGTTGTGTAGAGATTTATTACATTAGTTTATTTTTTTCACACCATTTTATGTTATTATTATGTAGTTGTAAACTGACAGTAGCCTACAGTAATTCTCTATACCTGGAGGTGACGCGTGAGCGCTTCATGCGCCACTGCAGGTTCTGCTGGACTGTCCGACACGTCTCCGCCATCCGATTCCCCCTCACTGACCTCCTGTATCATTGCTAAAGCTTCTGTTATGCCTCTTTTTATTGTCTTTTTTTTCTTTTTTTTTTTTTGGCCGATTGTCTGCTGTCAGAGCTAGCTCCAGATGCGCGCATATGAACCAAAACAAATCAATCGCAGAAAAAAAGCAACACAAAGTGCGTCTTCTTTATTTTTTGGAGGTATAAATGCTTTGTAATATTATGTGTGTCATTGTTAGGACCTTATTTGCTTCAGAAACCTTATTTGCTTCAGAAAAACATACAAGACACATATTTAGGAAAAGTCAAAGAATTAGAGGACAGGGGAATTATTTTAACAGATTTATTTGAATTATAAAAACCCAAACGGTCTGTCAGAACGTCTTGGCTGTTCTGGTGTTAACAACTGTGAAAAAAATACTGTTTTATATATATTACTTCAACCTTTTTCATTTACTATTCCATTCCACTATTCCACCAACCACGTGTCCGCTCGTAGAACGCTTCCCACCACTCCACCGACGTTTGAGAAACGTTTAATCGCCGCCCGGGCAATGCAGCGAAGCAGCGGTGGTCCAGCGTCCTAGATTGCGTTGGCCTGGCGGACCCGAGCGTCCATGAACTTGCGTCTAGCGGTGCCAAACTTGGACTGGGCGTTGGTGGAGCGGGGGTGAACGTTGCCGGGGCGGAAAATTCAACGCTCCTCACCGCTCAGAATATTTTGTGCAGCTCAAAACTTTCGGAGCGGTGGGAGCGCCCCTCCGGTAACATCAGCGGTGGCCGAACGTACACAGCGTTGCTTTAACGGAGGCCAACTTCTGTTTAACGGTGGTGAACGGTGGTGAACGGTTACGAGCGGTGATTAATTTTTTTCACCGCTCCAGGAACGCTCCAGCCAAGTTCGGGCGGTGTGACCGGCCTTAACATCAGCAGTGGCCGAGCGTACACGGCGTTGCTTTAACGGAGGCCAACTTCTGTTAAACGGTAGTGAACGGTGGTGAACGGTTACGAGCGGTGATGGATTTTTTTCACCGCTCAAAGGACGCTCCAGCAAAGTTCAGGCGGTGTGACCGGGCCCTTATCTGGTTTCTCCTGCCCTCTTGTGGTAATCTGTGTCATTGCATAATGTAGAGTTGTGCAATGCCCCCCCCCACACACACACACACACACACACACGCACACACACACACAACACATTTTTCATGAATTGGAGTCAAACATCTGACACTATGTACACAAAAAGCCTATTTCCACCAACTTCAGCCTGCTGCTCCACCCTCGTCTGCTCCTCCCGTCTCTCCCCTGTCACACACACTGGCCAGGTGCAGTCATCAGAGCTTCAATCTGGCCTGAACCTATGAACCTGGACCTGCACTCAGCACCTCACACATCTCTGCAGAAAAATAACTCAGACGTAACATTCCTTTAATAAAATGAATGGAAAGATTTTAACTGTTCTCATGCACATTGTAAAGAATCTGAAAATACATATTCAAATAATTGTTTTTAATGCTTTTTTAACCTTATATTCGTTTACATATTTAAATATTCATTTATATTTCTCACTGGGCTATACTTATTTCACTGTTTTCTTCAATCAATACATCCTTGATTCCTAAGGACAGCTGTTCTACAATGTCTCCCAGTTTTCCTTGGGGAGGATGAAAGTCGTATTTTTTAAGTGTGTGCTGTAAGTAATCCCTATTTGCCTATACTTTCTTTCCTGGTTCATCAGTGCCCGGTCATTGTTAGGATTGTTTAAACATGTGCTGATGGATAATTTGATTTGATTTGATTGGTATGTTAAAGGTCTACTACTTTAAAACCAAGTTTTCAAATCAGTTTCTACTGAACATCCAAATGTTTGTATCTAATTGATTTTATTTGTTGGGGAATAAAGAAGAAGGAAGATGTGCCATTTCATTATCACATTTTCACAGTGAACTGAAATAGACATTTCCTGGGTGAACTGATTATTATCAGTGTTATGGTTATGGGTTGTTTGAAGTTATCCGTTTGTGTTTGAAACAAAATCTGATTGTGCGATTGATTGTTTGCTACCAGCAGACAACAGATACGTTTTGTTTCAATGGAGTTTATTACAGCATCATGTATGATTTAGTTTGAAAGTTGGCACATTGATTATTCACTTGAATATTGTTTTTGGGAGCTCAATAAAGCCTTGTTGATGACTTGAAGTTAGAGAGAATATACCTTTTAAAGATTACTGAAGCCTTAAAGTAAAGTTCTGTATTTTTCTATTGTATACTTGTGATTTGTTTGGGATTCTGGAAAACTGTTGGCAAAATTGTGAATGTCTTTTTGTTCAAATGAAAGTATTTCTGTTTTCTGTTTTTTACTTTATATGCAGCAATTGATTTACTTAATCCTACCAAGTACAACTGTTGACTAGGTTTGTATAAGTAAGCTAAACTCATTACATTTTACAGTGTGTGAACAGTCTGTGAAAGTACACACAAACCACAATGCAGGCGAGATGTTAATTCACAGGAGTGATTAAAGTTTATTGACAAACATCTATTGACTGACAGATAAGGGAATGTGGCCCAAGTAACATTCAAATAAGAGACATGTGCTTCTGTTCTCAGGGTTGCAATACAGACAGTACTAACCTGGGTCATAAGTTCAAGCAGTGAACAACTTATGCAAAACACAGACTATAAGATTATGTATGTTGTATTTTCTGACAGGAACTTTGAAATTGTGACATTTTGGAGGATTTCAAATGAGCAACAATTTTTCAGTGTATTATAATGCATTTAGCCCTTTGTAGAGCAGTCATTTAAATAACAGGAGATTTAATATCTGTGAACAAACTGGAAAAAAAAACAGCAACTCTAAAAAATTTATTTTCTAATCTTCGTGAGGTGAAATTGATTTCCTCCAGATTTAAATAGTACATTGTGTCTCTGATCCAGTGTGAGAAAGGAGGGGTGGGATCTCTCCATTTCAGTAAAAAAGACCTGAATCTATCAACAAGTAAAGGCTAAAACTTAAAGGTTTTTTTTGTTGTTGTTGTATTTTTTTTTAATAATTCTTCACCTGAAGATGTCTCAAAGACAGCAGTGAAAGGATCTGGATGAAAGTGATGGTTGAGGACTTGTAAGATGGTTCGAAAATACGATGTCTGGCACACCTGGAGCACACCTGAAAGAGCTTCGGGCAACCTACCCACAGATTACAGTCCAACATGTATTCAGTGATGGACCTGTTACACAGTACAGGAACAAAGCTCACTTTGTTCCTCAGTACTGTGCCTTTCGTTTCTGGGTTCAACCACATTACATCGAACTATTCAGAAAAGTTCCATAGAAAGAGTGCAGCAAATGGTATTGGTGGTGCCGTGAAGAGGGACACAGATCTCCATGTCCGTCAGGGAGGGGCGCTACAGACTCCACTGGATTTGTATGAGATGCTGACCAAAAAGCCAGGGTCAGCTATTACTCATTACTGGATAAACAAAAAAGACCTGTCTATGTTATCAACCAGTGAAAGCAGATTTGCGTTATGCCACAAATGATCCCTTAAAGACCCACTCTAATAAAAATCATGTTTTTCATGATGTTCACATGTTCATGGGACATTTTTCTGATTCGAGAGGACATTTCTGAGTATTTCTACATTCAAATTGCTATGAACAATAATTCGACCAGAAAATGCAGAATCAGGCAGAGTGGATTTCAGATGTCACAAACCCACTGGGTGGGCCACAAACTGACACCCTGCCTGCTCTGCCCCGCCCACTCCGACAGAGGCTCGAGGCTTCCTGGACATGCCCCAGAGGTGAACCGTATTTGCTCTGCGCTGCGTATGTGCCTGGTCTATGAAAATAGAGCCCATAGAGTTCAAACATGAGATCATTATTTACAAAAACTCAAATGAAATGCAAACAATTTGTTTCTATCCACTTGATACTACTGACAGTTTATAAAGAACTATTAAGAGAAAGTATTAATTTTGAGATAAATGATGGTCACACCACAGGCCACAGGCAATTCATCAAAATTGAAAAAAAAAACACTAAAATTGCTTAATTTAAAAATACAACACAACAGTCCTTAATGTTGAACAGTTGGAAAAGATCATCTTAATTTGGGTATTTTAAAATTGGCATGTTGAAAAATCCTTATACATCACTGATCCTTGTGCGAACACAGTTATCTTTCATTTCTTTTGTTTTTTTTTTTAGGCTCAGGAACATGGTCATTCAGAAGATAAAGACATGCATGTCATGTTCCTGCTTATAGATGCTTGAAAATTGCCCTCCCCAAAGACACATACCAACATGAAAGCATTGTAAAAAACCTTAATTTGAACACTGTAGATGTAGCAGTGGATGATCACAGACAGCACTGAGTTAGAAAGTTATTTTGGCAAAGATAAGTGAAATAGGCAATAAATGCATGTCTCCTATGAATAATGAAGACATGAATTATGATGTGAACAATCATGTATTAGATAATATATTTTCTTGGTAAAAACATTAACATCCATGAAAAAATTGCTTGACCTACACAGTCGATATTATTTGCCTTTATTAGCTCACTGCCGTTAGACAGGATTTGTTAAATCCAGGCTTGCTTCTGATAACATGAGGCAATTTTTGTGGGCCGTTCTAAACTATTTTCTTTGTTAAAAACTCCAGGTCCTACATACAAAGCTATGCAAAGCCCCCTGCTCAAGTAGTCACAGATCAGTGATTTTCCTCCCTATTCTGTCACCAGGTCATCATACCTCCCCGAGAGCCCCTCTCCATTTGCACTTTCCCTTGAGCTGCTGGACAGTCTGCATCCATCCAACCTATCACCATATATAATATTGAAGTACTTGCTGAAGATATGTTGCTCTTTTTAGGAACCCAACCCAGCCAGTATCTAATCAATTGTCAGTTTGTAAGGAATCTGGTTCACGATCTGGATTTAAGATTAACTGGTCTAAATCTGCCCTTCTTGCCCTAAATGATGCAGCAAGAGGACTGCTTTTCCTGGCTGGTATCTCATTTGTTCAGCACTTTCAATACCATTCAATTTATATTTTCCCTTCTTTGAACAACATAACATTATACAACTTCTCAGAGATGAAGAACAATACAGTATTAAAGTTGATTAATGGACTTCCTTACCATCGACTCTTTTGCTTTGGTTAAAATGAATTAATTCTATATGTGCAATGGTTCCTTTATGCCAGGGGTGTCAAACATATGGCCCGCGGCCCGGAACCGGCCCCCAAGAAGATTTGATCAGGCCTGCAGGATAATTTGAAAGTGAAAAAAATGCATAAAAGACATGGATTTAATTTTTTTAATTAGCTGCAATTCATGGACTATCCGCTAGGGGGCGCATTGTTTTGATCAGACCAAACACAACATTGAAGTGGGGAAGAGATGGAGGATATTTGAGTACCGTATTCTCGCCACTATAAGGCGCACATAAAAGCCTGTAATTTTCTCAAAACCCAACAGAGCACCTTATGATTTGACGCGCCTTTTTTGTGGGTATTACGGTAATCACCCTGATCACATGAGCAAACAACCCCTGCTTGCTAAGCTGCTAAGCTAGCTAGTTCATGCAGAACGCCAAACAAGAAGCTTCAGGCACATTCTCCACCTCCAGCCTGTCAGTCACCATAATCACACAATTGTCCTCCACTCTCCCAACCGCGGAGCACGATGTGGGAAGCGGCTGGACGCCGGGCGGCAGCCTGCACGCTGCGACTCCGAGAACGGCCGGCCCCCGCCCGGCAGCCCACTCGCCGGGACGCCGGGAGCGACTGGCCGGCTGCGGCTGAGCTGTCGGTGGAGCGCTTCACTCAGGAGACCGCAGCTGGCTGAAGCCCGGTGAGCAAGCGAGTAAGACCAGTCGCGGCCGCTCTGAGCTGCATATCCGTGAAGTGGAGCGATCCTCAGTCAAACTCGCTCTGATATGTCGCTTTATTCACACATTTCAACCGAGAATGTAACCACCCAGACTGCCAATATGTATTTCGCTCATACTATTCTATACATCCTATGCGCCTTAAAATGTGGTGCGCCCCATGTATGAATTTTTTTTTTTAAAGCTAGGGTAGACGATGTTGTCCAAAAGCACCTTTTGTCATACTGAGTGAAATGCTCCTTGCCCCCTGGGAGAAGTCAATACATTATGTGGATGGAAAAAGATGCGGAAAAATCTGACCACTGCAGCAGCCACAGGAGTGTAAAAACTCCGACCAATCGAAAGGCGCAGACCGCTCTTAAGGAACCAATCAAATCCCTTCACCGTTCTACCAGCCCCCTGCGCGTACATTTCAATGGCGTGCACTGGCCCTGGTTCAGTGCGCGCACGCGTTGCCAAGGCGCTCTCGGCGCTCGCGGCTCACGTGAAAAATAGAATGAAGCGGAGCGGGCGCGCTGCACTCCTGTGCGTGTTGTGTGTGGGCAGTCAGAAAGGTTAATAACATTGGAGGCGATCACAAACTCCGTGCGCGTGGCGCTTCCGCGCACATCCGCGAGGCACTTCCGCGTCCAGTGCGTTCGCTCCCGACGGGAGCTCCTCCAATGGGGTGGGAGCTGGGCGGATCCTTGGGGAGATGCTACATTCGTGCTACATGCTAGTTTTCCAAGATCGTCGACCCTCGCTTTAATAAAAGCCATTCATTGACTGTGCGCGTATTAATCCAGTGAGCCTTATAGTGCCGAAAATACGGTACATTCCTAAGGGAGGTAACGATCAGCAGATGGCGGTAGTGCAACCGCAGGGGATGCAAGCTGCCATAAAACAGCAAAGAAGAAGAAGACCGAACACAGCAGACGGTCCCTGCTCATTTCCCCCTTCTGAGAGATGTGTGTGTGACCAGACCTGATGCGGACGTGAAATGGTGCAGAGACAAGATTGCAGGACTGTGGGAGTTTAAGAAACGTTTTCAGGTATTTGGTGAACTTGAGGCAGAATTTTCAGTTTTTCGCTCACCTTTCACAGTTAAAGCTTCTGATCTGCCGGTTGACATCCAGCTAGAAATAATTGATTTGCAATGTGATGCTGATTTGAAAGACAAATTTGGCTCTGTAGGTCTGGACAAATTTTATCATTATCTACTGCCAGGGTAGGGGAGAGTGGGGTAAGTAGTGCCAATTTTTACTTAAAGTGCCTTTTACACAAGGGGATAACAGGAATGCCTGCAACTAAAATATGTTCATACAGTTTAGGATGTTGTGCATCCCTGGGAGCAATCACTTTGGATCTTAGATAAACTGTGTGAGAAATATAGCTTTGGAAAAAAAAGTGGTTTTGTGGCACAACTTACCCCAAGTGCGGGGTAAATTGTGCCATTAGTCAGAATACACTGGGGTAAATTGTGCCACTGATAACTGAAGTAAAAAAGATAATTTTAATATAAAAAATGTAGTGTTTTGTAATGTTTTTTGTATTTTTCATATGGACCAACTGTCTGAAATAAAGTTTATATAAAAATGACAATGCTAGATAAAAACAAGACAAAATAAATACAAAAGTACTTGTTTAACGCTTATTTAAAGTTTTAACATAATCAAAGGCCAATTTGCTTCAACAAGGCCCAGTGCCACATGAACACATGCTAAGAACAAAATCAAAAATGAGCACCTAACTGCATCTGCATCTGAATATCTTCACAGATTCAACTTTCTACTGGACATTCCACTTGTCAGTGCTGCAGTGGAATATGAACTTGCTCTATCACCACGCTTTTATGGTGTGGCAAAATTTTTAAGCACATTGCATCAAGGGATGACTCCTTCATCATTCTCTCTAAATGTGAAGATGGACTTTCCATCAACAGGCCTCATAACTTTGCTTCAGAAACTTTGAAAAGTTGGAACCCTGTCTGTCTTCCTTTTGTATCTGTGACATGATGGATTTTGATCTGAAATTAAGAATGACTCATAGTTTTAGTGATCAAAAAACCTAAACCATGGAAATTCTACTTTGGAGGTCAAAAAAATGTTTTTTGAACTTAAATGTGCTCACCTCTCAAGCCATGTGTCTCCCTTTTTTGCAAGATGAGCGGAATGGACGCCTCTTCAAAAATATGTGGTCACATGACCAAAAACTACTATGGTTTTCTAAATATTAGGGGTGGTACTACTTGCCCCTTGGCACAAATTACCCCGCTCTCCCCTACCCCAAATAAACAGAATACTTTCTTCTTTACACATTTCATAGCACTCTCCTTAGTCTTTTAAGGTGTAGGCAGGGATTCAATTTTATATGTTTAAATAGGTTTAAGTATTCCTTTCTTTATAAGTGTCATTTAATCTTAAAGTGCATTACTATATTTTTCAAGACCAGTTACTTGTTAAAGTTTTGTGCCCTTGTACAATCAGTGGGATCAGTTGCAATGCATATATGTGAATGATAAAAGTAAATTGCACATTTGTCTGAGGAAATATGAGGTGTTTCGTGAAATGTTTTGTAAAAGGATTGTTCATTAAATTTCAAGATTTTCCAAATGTTCTTGTCCTTCTTTACACCAAAACAAAGGAAAGACATGATATTTTGGTTATTTGTAGCAGAGTATGGTATAATTTTAATGGTCCGGCCCACTTGACATCTACCTAGGCCATATGTGGCCCACGATGTGAAATGAGTTTGACACCCCTGCTTTATGCCCTCCTGTTAATTGTTGAAAAAAAATTACTTGTTTGTTATAACAAGAAGTGATGCAGAGAGGAAGAGACTCGTAGTGGATCCCTCACTCCTGCAATCACAGATGGCGGCACCCTGTAAACCGCGGCAGCTCTGAGCGATTCAAACCTTAGTTTTGTTTAAAATCTAAGGAAGAAAATCAAAAGAAGCACGGGAAAAATTGGCGATGCCCCCGAAGAAAGCAACGACCGATGGCAAGATGGAGAACGACTTGGAGGAAATCCGTAAGTCGCTCAGCCATATGTCTGGGGAGCTGGCCCAAGTAACTCAACAGCTGACTAAACTAACGAAACTTGTAGAAGAAGTAAGACAACTAAAAGACACTATCAGAGAAAAGACAACATCATCAATGAACTGGAGAACAGAATTGACAACTTGGAACAATACACACGAATGGATGACGTAATTATTTCTGGCCTGACCATTAAGCCCCACACCTATGCTAAAGCTGTTGCGGCTGGAGGAAATGTGAGTAAGGACGCAGAGGCCGAAGACTTGCAAACGCTGGAGGGACAAGTGCTGCATTTTTTTGGCAGAGAAGGACATACATCTGGACCCGACTACCATCTCGGCGTGCCACACTCTTCCGCGAAAGGATAAGTCTAAGCCTGCAATTATCATACGCTTTGTGAATTGAAAAAATAAAAGAACTATTGCGACAAGGAAAGAAGTTGCGAGGAATAGCAGTGTATTTGAATGAGCATCTCACTAAGAAAACGGCTGAGATTGCAAGAGAAGCCCGCTTCTTGAAGAAAAATGGACGGATTAAAGCTACCTGGACCAGGAAATGTAAGGTATTTATTTAGCGCAATGGGTCAGCACCAGAACAAGCCAAAGTCATATTGGTAAGAGAACGATAATGTTGCTCATTCCACTGGGTATTCTTGATACAACTCAATTTTTGTTACATACTATGGGAGTGACTATGGGTCTGCGCATATGGGACAGACGGGAGGCGTTTTGGAGGATTAAGTTAAAGCGAACAATTGGATGGATTAATGTTTGGGTTTTCTGGTTGGACTGTGGACAGACTGTGGAGTCTGGGGACATCTTTTAACCTTTTGAGGAGTCAAATGCCCGTTTTATTTTGCTGATGGAGTTTGGGGACATTTTTTTGTTCAACTTTTTGACCGAGATTTTCTTTGGTTGTGTTAAAGATAATCAGTGGATGAGTCATCAAGTGGATATGGACAAGGAGGACATATGGTGGACTTTGGACTGGAGACTTAGGGCAACTCTTGACAAGGGGACCTATATGACTTGGGACTGTGTGGGACATGACATGGCCTGTAGTGTTGTGTGTTTTTGGCTGTGTGCTTGGAAAGTGTGTGTACAACGTGTGTGTGCTTGATGTTTGTGTGTGCTGTGATGGTGTGTTCTGTGAGTGTGAGTGGACAGTGTCTTATGTTCTGTTGTATGTATTGCACTGTGTTAGCTGCGTGTGTGTATATGAACTATAGCATTGAACTATAGTGTTGTTCTCAGCCTATTGGCTGGGGGCGCTATAAAAACCCCTTGTACGTCTGTCGCCTCTGGTTCTTGCACTTCCGGGTTGGTGCTGGCTGGTAGCGGTGGTTCGTGAGAGCAGTGTCGCGATGGCTCCGGGGGGAGCGCGTCAAGCGCATGCCGCAGCAGCTGTAGATCGGGTGCGTGGGTCCTGATGGTCCGGTGCTGGTCTGAGCATTTGCCCTGCTAACAGAATGTGGCGCGGCGAGGAATAATACTAGTTCAGTTAGGATGGGAGGAGAAGTATCAATGGTTACGACCCGACAACGCCACCCTGGGACTTTCACCCAGGGAATTGAATACTGAAGGTACACAGGTTCGTTGACCACTGACAACAGAGACGTGGTTCCAACTCAAAAAAAAATACGATTTTTATTCAAACATGAATGTTAAAAGTACATCGCACAAGACTTTAAAACACCGAACCCAGGGAAGGGGGGGGGGGGGGGGGGGGGGGGGGGATTTACTCTCGGCTGAGGCCTAGTGGATGGGCATAAGCTAATGAATGCGGAGAGGAGCGATCCATTAAACAAAAATAAAGCAAATCAAACCACACCCAGTGAAGCAAACCACCATCGCACACGGCAAACGACAAAGGATGCCACCTTCCAGGCACCAGCTCGCCACCACCGACCTCCAGCCACTGAAGGGGGAAGGAAAATAAAACACTTACGGGCTGACAAGTGAAACAAACCCAATTAACAAAAAAAATAGAAATAAACACATTGCAACCCGCACCTTTACGCGCGCACACACACACACACACATTCACTCATTCGTTCATGCTGGGAGGGGGGGGGGACAACCCCCAAATGAAGAGCGTGCCCAGCCAGCTGTCCCAGCCAACGCTCCAAACTGGAGGTTCGTTCCACCCAGTAAATAAAGGAGCCGCTGGCCCACAGTAGCCTCACGGCTGCTGCCGTGATAGAGGAGCTTGGGATGAATGGCTCCCGACCAGCAGGCTCGGACACGAGGCACACTGGAGACAAGGCACACTGGAGACAAGGCAGGAATGGCCTCAGAACAGATCACCGGAGCACCTAGATCGAAGGAAAGGCGATTATTGCTCTAATCACTAATGAGGTAGCTAGCGAACATGGTGCTGCATATGAGGGAAAAACACCTTTCACAGCAGGGAGAACACAAACACTAAGGGAGGGCGTGAGGACTCCAGCCAGCAGCACCTCACCTGCGACCACACTAGCATTAGCCCAGGACAGCATGGACTACACTGCAGAGAGAGAGAGACACCTACCACGGCCAAACAATGGAGCAGTACCCAAAGCCACACCTGCAGCAGCACACAAGCAGCACCCTGTCAGTCAGCGACCTCTGACCCAGAAATGACACGTCAGCCGCAGGGGCGCAAAGGAAGATTGGAGGGAGGAGCTCGGCTTTATACTGGGCCAGCTCATCAGCAGCCAATCAGCACTAGGCCTGCATGCAGCACATAGAGCAGACACCTCTATGCTGCTACAGGAAGTAGGAAGCGGTTCTGCCCTGTTCGAGCCCCGTTTCCAGCGCAGGCACACCACAGCTGTCTTTGTCTTGGTCTTTGTTCTTTGTCTTTGTCCGTCCTGGAGCTGCTGTCATACGAAACGTTGATCCTGTGTCATGTCCTCGGTACAGTGGCGTGTTGGCGTGGGCCAGCCCAACCACGCACAGGACTTTGAACTGGAATGAAGCGCTCATCTGTAAATTAAGTTTTTTTTTGTGTAAAGATAATTTAACCGAATTTAACAGAAAGAGAATAAATTATTTTCAACTTGGAACCTCTGACCTCCTTTTGTTAACCGCTGAACCTGTGTCCTCCTGTGTGACTGGGAAAGCTGAGGAGATTACTACCATCCAAATTGACCAGTCGCACCACTCTGTTACAATTTGAATGACGTGAACTCAGACAGGACAAATATAACTTCTGGTGTCCCACAGGAATCTGTCTTGGGACCCAAATTGTTTATTATGCACATAAACAATTTATGCAAAGTTTTGAAAAAAATGCACTGTATCCTGTTTGCTGATGATACCAGTCTGTATTGTTCCGGACAAGATCTTGAGCAGCTTTTGGATACAGTGGGAACTGAAGTCAAAACACTAAAAAAGTGGTTTGATGCAAATAAACTCTCAATAAATTTGAATAAGACTAAATATATTATCTTTGGAAATAGGAAAGTTAATACACAAAGCCAAATAAAAATCAGTGAAGTAGTAATTGAAAGGGTTTTTGCCATAAAGTTTCTGGGAGTCACTATTGATGAAAAACTTAATTGGAAACTGCATATAAAAACTAAAATATCAAAAAATTATTGCCGTATTATATAAAATTAAATCCTCTGTAAATCAAAATGCACTCCATATCTTGTATAATTCGCACATACTTCCATCCCTTAATTACTGTGTGGAAATATGGGGGAATAATTATAAATCAAACATTCAACCGATTTTCCTGTTACAAAAGAAAGCTATCAGAGTTGTTAATTATGCTAATTATTATGCCCCTACAAATCCACTGTTCATCAAACAGAATATTTTAAAATTTCATGATCTTGTTGATTCAAACACAGCAGTTGTGATGTATAAAGCTCACAACTTAAAGCTTCCATACTGTATCCAAGAACTGTTCAAACCGAAAGAATACAGATATAGTCTTAGAGGACCTGGTAACTTCTATAAAGCCAAAGGTAGGACAAATTTGAAAAGTAGATGCATCTCTGTGCGTGGGGTTGACCTATGGAACAACTTAGATGAACAATTTAAAGGCTCCAAAACTATTAATGCATTTAAAAAAGCTTTAAATTAAGAATTATTGAAAATTATAAAGTACTCGAGTAGAGTGGATTAGCTTTCTAATGGAGACGAAGTAAATCAAGTTCAAGTTCAAGTCAGTTTATTTGTCAAATATGCCATACATAAACACATACAGCACAAATGAAATTACAGTCCTCTCGGACCCACGGTGCAACAAACAAATAAATAAAATAATTTACTAATAACACAGTAAAACACAAAAGTTCAGGCCTGAGGTCAGTGGCGGGGGGCAGAGACAGGGAGTGGGGGCAGAGCAGGGAGGGAGTTTAGCTTCCTGACTGCCTGGTGGAAAAAGCTGTCCTTTAGTCTGCTAGTTCTGGCCCGGAGGCTCCGCAGTCTCCTAGCCGACGGCAGCAGGCTGAAGAGGCTGTGGGCAGGGTGAGTGGGGTCACCTGCGATCCTGGTGGCTGTGCGGGTGAGGCGGGTGTTGTAAATAGAGGAGAGGGAGGGGAGAGAGACACCAATGATCTTCTCGGCTGCTCTCACAATGCGCTGCAGGGTCTTGCAGCAGGACACGGTGCAGGCGCCGTACCACACCGTGATGCAGCTGGTCAGGATGCTCTCTACAGTGCCTCTGTAAAAGGTGGTCATCATGGGGGTCGGGGCTCTCGCTCTTCTCAGTCTACGGAGGAAGTAGAGCCGCCGTTGAGCTGTTTTAGCCAGTGATGTGGTGTTGGTGTTCCAGGAAAGATCCTCAGAGATGTGCACACCCAGAAACTTGGTGCTGCTCACTCTCTCCACAGCAGCACCGTTGATGGTCAGTGGAGCATGCTGGGAATGCTCTCTCCTGAAGTCCACAACAATCTCCTTCGTCTTCTCCACGTTCAGGTGGAGATTGTTGTCCTGACACCACGTGGCCAGGCGGCTCACCTCACTCCGGTAGGTTGTCTCATCGTCATTGTTGATGAGACCCACCACGGTCGTGTCATCAGCAAACTTGATGAAGAGGTTTGAGCTGGATGAGGGTGTGCAGTCATGGGTCAGCAGAGTGAAGAGGAGGGGGCTCAGCACACATCCCTGGGGGGCCCCCGTGTTCAAAATGATGGTGCCGGAGGTGTTGCTGCCAACCCGAACTGCCTGTGGTCTCCCTGTCAGAAAGTCCAGCAGCCAGTTGCACAAGGTGGTGTTGAGTCCCAGCCGGTCCAGTTTGTAGATGAGCTGCTGGGGGATGATTGTGTTGAATGCTGAGCTGAAGTCGATGAACAGCATTCTGACGTATGAGTTCTTGGTCTCCAGGTGGGTCAGGGCTGAGTGGAGAGCAGTGGCGATGGCGTCATCGGTCGAGCGGTTGGACCGATAAGCAAACTGGTAGGGATCCAGGGTGGATGGGAGGGCAGACTTGATGTGCTGCATGACTAGCGCTCAAAGCACTTCATAAGGATGGGGGTGAGTGCGACCGGGCGATAGTCATTGTAGTGGGATGGAGACGGCTTCTTAGGAACCGGGATGATGGTGGTGGCTTTGAGGCATGTGGGGACAACAGCCTGGCTCAACGAGATGTTAAAGATGTCAGTGAAAACATCAGTGAGCTCCTCAGCACAGTCTCTCAGGATACGACCAGGAATATTGTCAGGACCTGGGGCTTTCAGTACATTGGTCCCTTTGAGGGATCTCCTCACGCTGTCCGGGGACAGTTTCAGCACCTGGTCGTCAGGAGGAGGTGGGGCTTTCTGTGCTGGGGTGTTGTTGTCGGCCTCAAAGCGAGCAAAGAAGTCGTTCAGTTGATTCAGCAGAGAGGTGGAGTTGTCACAGGTCTGTGGAGCGGGCTTATAATCCGTGATGGTCTGGATCCCTCGCCACAGGTTCCTGGTGTCTCTGCTGTCAGTGAAACGATCTGCGATCCTCCTGGAGTACTGTCTCTTGGCCACTCTGATACCTCGTGACAGGTTAGCCCTGGCTGTCCTTAGGCCTGCTTCATCCCCAGCTCTGAAGGCAGCATTCCGAGCCCTCAGAAGTCTGTGGACTTCCCCTGTCAGCCATGGTTTCTGGTTGGCGTGAGTGGAGATGGTTCTGGAGACCGTGACGTCGTCCATGCATTTCCTCATGTAAGCAGTGACGGTCTCTGTGTACTCCTGGAGGTCTATGGTGTCGTTGAAGGTGGCCGCCTCTCTGAACACACTCCAGTCAGTGGTGGAGAAGCAGTCCTGGAGTGCCGCTGACGACCCCTCTGGCCACACACGGATTGTCTTCTTCGCTGGTCTGTTGATTTTAACCAGCGGCCTGTATGCTGGCAGGAGCATAACAGTAGTGTGGTCTGAAGCCCCGAGGTGGGGGAGGGGGGTGGCTTTGTAGGCACCACTGTGTGTAGTGAAAACATTGTCCAGGATATTAGCACCTCTTGTGGGAAAGTTAATATGTCCATGGAGTTGTGGAAACACGCTCTTTGGGTTAGCGTGGTTGAAATCTCCAGCCAGGATGAGGAAGGCGTCAGGATGGGCTGTCTGCTGCTCACTGATGTGCTGATAGAGTTCATTCAGTGCCCCACTCCTGTTGTTGGTGGAGCCAGGGGGGATGTATATTGCTGCCAGTAAAACAGCTGTAATTTCTCTTGGCAGGAAGAATGGGCGGCACTTGATGATCATAAACTCCACCAGTGGTGAGCAGTGTTTACAGACGACAACGGCGTCACGGCACCAGGCGTCACTGATGTAAACACAGAGCCCCCCGCCGCGAGTCTTCCCCCCCTCGACGAGCGCTCTGTCAGCCCGGTAGCATGTTAGCCGCTCTAGCTGGATAGCACAGTCCGGGACGCTGTCATTGAGCCATGTTTCCACGAAGACAAGGACACAGCACTCACTCACAGTCTTTACAGATGTCCGAAGAAGGCGGATGTAATCCAGTTTGTTATCCAGCGAGCGCACGTTAGCCAGGATGATGGTGGGGATAGCCGGACGATGAGGGCTAGCAGCTAGCCTAGCTCGGATACCTCCGCGCTTACCCCTCTTCTGCTTCCTCCTGTTCCGCCTGTGGCGCCTCCACTGTGGGCTCACCGCAGGGGCGAGGGTCGGGGGTTGAGCGGGACTCCGGAGCAGACCGTAGGACCGGAGCTTTTCCACGTCCGCTGAAATCTCTGACGTGAATGTATTTCTGAATATGATTCTGCGGATGTCGAGCAGAAGCTTGCGGGAGTAAGTTCTCCTTGGGACGCACAAAAAACACGGAAACACCGTTTGGTCGGGACAGAGAGGAGCCGCTGCGTGTGCACGCCATTATATTGCGTGGATTTGTACATATTGCGTCATGTTGTTACTTCATTATTACTGTATCAGTCACTTTATCATTGCTGTTATAATTTGTTTTATAATGTTGTGTTTCGGCAGTGTATAAAACTGGTGATTGAATGACAGTTTATTGTATGTGCCATCTTCAATTCTGTTAGAATTTAATGGGGGATAGGCGATTTTAAGTTTAAACTTCAGCCTAATCCCTTTTGGTCAGTATATATGTATGTGTATGTAGTTATGTACATATGTGCATGTGTGTGGATGTACGTGTATATGTATATATGTATATATTACATTTGAATGTACAGTGACCGGAAAAATAAAAACTAACTAACTAACTAACATTCAAATGTTTACCCTTTACAGAGAAGTGTAGTGGACTGCAGGATAGCAGTGCTCAACTTCAAACATCACTTGATATTGGACTGTCTTCCAGTTGCACAGTTCTGGACTGACAGGCCGTCTAAATTATCTGCTTTGGTATCAGTGTCAGTCCTTGTTCCAATTCACTCTGTGATACTGAATGATTTCTCCAAATTGAACATCACCAGTCTAAATAAGGACATTCTCTGAAATCCTGCCAGATGCTCAATATCAAACAATGATGTTCACTTTTTAGATATGGTATATCTGGAATTGTCCAATGCTCGTGTTCACAGGGCCACAGGAAAAGAAAAAAAAAACATGACTGAAAATGGCTGAATGACTGAAAGATTAATTTAATTAGGGCCTCAGCTGTCACCAGGTGTGACTTCTTCTCCTCTTGGCTAATTATTTTCCAGCCTGTCCGTCTGTCTGTCAGTCTGTGGTGTATCATTCTCTCTTTTTTTGCAAGTGTTATGCCTTCTCCGTGCTGCGCAAAACTTCATCGTATACGTTTAAGAATTAGTTGGGAGCACTTAACCATTTTAGTTTATTTGTTTATTTTTTTTTGCGTTGAGTAGTCATATTGGAAATACAGTCTGTGAACAAGTGCCTGTTATCTTTTTTGGTTGTGTCCATTTTTATTTTCTCTATTTGTTCACACAAACTGCTCAATAATTATTTGGTCAAAAACAATAACTGATATAGTGTATGATAAAAACTAAAGGTCCAATTGAAAACATTCTACATCATTCCTCCATCCATTGCATGAATTACTGTACCAAACATAGGGAAATAATACCAGTTATATCATGCATGACACTTAAAACATCTGTCAAACAAAGCAAACACAGTCATTTCCAATCATGGGTTCATGACCTGCAGTTGTAAAGGCAGCAAACAAACCAAAGATGCTTTATTGAAATACCTTTTGTTATTCCCAGGAAAATGTTCACAGCCACAAAGGTTTTATGTTGTTTTACTGTGGGACTGTGCGCAGATGTGAGGCTTCCTTGAGGTATCAATAGTGACCATAGATTAATTGAAGTTTCATAAAATGGATTGCCTTGCACTTTTTTGAGTGGCAGTTCTGTTTGTTTCACTGTTTAACAGGTGACTCAAATGATATCATCTGAATTGATGCTGAAATTACCTCATTTATGTATTTCACCAGTCATCAATTTTTATTGTCTTTTGACACAGAGGCAGGTCTATAAATTGTCACGGCTGTGCTCCGTGGTGACACTGCACCTGTCTCATACCTGGGTACAGTGTTGCTGTTGAGCGATGGAGGTGTCTGGAGGGCTGTTTTTGCTGGTTCTTCTCTATATTTTCACAGGAGGCTCTTCAGGTAAACCATCCGGTTTAGTTTTGTTTTTTGTAATCATCTAAGACGAGATAAATAGCCATTGAAATTTGATCATTTTTTACTCTAATGGACTGGTTTTTATTATGAGACTAATTAAAGCGACACTTGAAAACTTTTCAACCTTAATAAAACATTTTAATATCTTTTGTGATGATACATCCACTTACAACTAGTTGAATGACCCCTCTGTCACGGCCTGAGGGCATCAGTATTGCTTTCACTTCCGCACTAAGCAACTGTGAGGAGGGTGGTAGCAACCCTGCACACTAAAAAACTCCAAATGAGCGGACTGCTTTATGGCATGGTCTCCGAGGGGGGGAAAGCGGTACAAAAACAAAGTTACATTTACCAAAGTCAAACATTTATTTTCAGCATCATGATATAACATTGTTTAGCCACCATTAGATTCATTACCTCGTCGCTATCCGTCCCTCACACAGCCACTGGAAACAAATGTAGGCGAGTTCAGTCTGACAGCATGCCACTCAGAGCAGCATTTTATGACGCCACGCGCTAGTCCTCATGGGAACTGCATTTGTTCAGGCAAAACACTACTGCTTTTGTGCACTGGCGCCGCCAAAATCAACGAAAACTGAAAGTTCCTTAGTGTTGCTTTAAAATGTTGAAAATTTTTCACGTAGCATCTGTTTTCACTGTTGAGGCGGTTTTGCATTTTGTGGATGGTCCTTGCGCAAAGCGTTCTGCTGTATTATGCCTGCATGACAAGATCTGCATGCATGCCATTTTGCTTGAATAAACCAGGGGATGCAAATCTTGGCAGCTCCAAAATATGCTCTGCGAAATAATGCATCGACTTCCTGGCAGTAAATGAATGACCTTCAGGCATATTTTTCAACATTTTGGCGTTCCATTGTCAATTTCTAACCCGCTCACCTCTCTTTATTTCTGGATATGCTTGAATCAAATGCTTCAACATATCTGACAGAATAAAATTTGATTTACAATGCACACTACAGCTTTTTCCAATAGTAGCGTGTGTAAACACACACTGATTGACAACAGCAAAAGGTCTGCTTCAGATGAAGCTCCATCAAAACGCAAATTCTAACGCTAAGAAATCCAAGCTTTTACGCTGCAATTTGGGTGTTTAGGAGTTACTGATAAGCTAGACAATAAGTATCGTCCTACTAACTTGTTATAACGAGATAAAATATTTCTTCAGTGTGGCAGTTCTACACTTCTGTCAGATATGACACATAGCTTATCGTACAAACTGTGTGTGCTAACGATACAAAATACAGTCAGAACAATATGATTCAATCATCTTCTGAGCAGCTTATCCTGTTCAGGGTTGTGGGGTGCTGGAACCACAATATGATTGTATGCAGCTTAATATTAATCAATCTAAGAATTTCCTTATTTTGGACCTTGCAGCATTGACCAACATGGTATGCCACAGACATGACAGATCAATATGCTCATACAAAAAGTACAGTTAGAATAGTGAGATCTCAAATAACCATTAAAAAATGCTTAAATATGTGGTATGAACTCAATTAATTCTCAATCTTTTTTTCAGAAGTATGATCTGGCATGCGCACAAATACACAACACAATATGTGCTGAGAAGATTTAGTTCAGTAAATTTAATTACAGTGACTGTATTCATGAGACCGCTCCTTTGTCTTTCCACAGGAACCCAGACCACAAGCTGTGATTCATGTCACGCTGAGGCCTTCTGCCTGGATCAAAAAGAACGAGGCGACACTTTCTTGGGCCACGCCCATTCTTACACTTGTTTGTGTAAGGATGGCTTTGTAGGCGATGGTCTGACCTGCTATGATGCAAAGCTGTGCAGTGACTCCTCCTGCTGCAGCCCAGGTTACCACTGGTCACCTGAAAGGGGGTGTGTGGACGTCGACGAGTGCTCCCTCCCAGACTCTCCCTGCAACTCCCGTCAGATTTGTAAAAACACACCAGGCTCCTTTGAATGTCTGGAGTCTGTATCAGAACTTTCATCAGGGCCTTCCTCCAAGTCTTTCCAGGCTGTGTGTGGGGAAACAGTTTGTCCTACAGGCATGGACTGCATCCTTCATAATGGCACTTCCCGATGTGCTGACCCCTGTGATGACTACACTGTACTGAATGATGAATGGCGATCAACAGATTTCACTGGGGGCGAAATCCATTGTGATCGAGATATCAACTGGCAAGGCTGGTATCGCATGTTCCTGGGGCAAACCAGTGCTCGTATCCCAGAGAGGTGTATAGGCCCAAACAGGTGTGGGACACTTGCTGCTCTGTATTTAGCTGAACCTCATCCCACACAGTCAGGTGTGATTGTCAGTCGCACTGTGTGCCCCTCCTGGCATGATGATTGCTGCTTCTTTTCAACTCTACAAATCCATGTTAAACACTGCTCTGGAGGCTACTATGTCTATAAACTTGTAAAACCATTCGCATGTTCTTATGCATATTGTTCAGGTAATGCTCCTATGAAATCATCCTCACTCAAATTCGCACAGGTAAAATTTCAAAATTGAATGTTTTCACTTTGTTTTGGGTATTTTTCTTCACCAACAGAGGTGGATGAAACTGAATATTTAACAGAACCTCCAGTTGTCACCACAAACTCAGGACCACAGTACACCTCACCAGTTCACATCACCTCACCACTGAGCACACTGCCTGCTGATGACACAGGAGTTGAGGGAGAAGTGCGCCTAATTGGAGGAAGCAGCTTCTGCTCTGGCAGAGTGGAGATCTTCCACTTTGGACAGTGGGGGACAGTGTGTGATGATTCCTGGGACCTGCTCGATGCTGAGGTGGTGTGTCGACAGCTGGGCTGTGGCAGAGTCCTCTCAGCACCAACATGGGCACACTTTGGACAAGGCAGTGGACCCATCTGGTATGATAATGTCATGTGCACGGGCAGTGAAACAAAGCTGTCCGAATGTCGGCACCAAGGGATTGGATCTCACAACTGTGGCCACGTTGAAGATGCTGGTGTCGTCTGTGAAGGTAAGTACAGATTTGTGCAGTACACTGATACCACAGAGTGTGTTTTTGAGCACCTACTCATCTGTCTTCCTTTCTCTTCCTGTCAGCTGCTTCGCCTGTGAGACTTGCCAATTCTAGAGACCGCTGCTCAGGCCGAGTGGAGATCTTCCACGCTGGACAGTGGGGGACAGTGTGTGATGATCACTGGGACCTGGACAATGCCAATGTGGTGTGCAGACAGCTGGACTGTGGAAGGGCCCAATCAGCTTTATCTAATGCAGCCTTTGGAGGTGGCGCAGGACCCATCTGGTTGGACGACGTCTCTTGTTCTGGAAGTGAATCGTCTATATCCGACTGCAGGCATTCAGGGTTTGGAGTCCACAACTGTGGTCACTATGAAGATGCCAGTGTTATATGTGAACGTAAGCGCATTTTCATTTTAAGAAGTCTTTGTAATAATTACATCTTTAATTTCCAAAATGTCACATAAATTATTTGATCGCACTCTTTTCTTTCTATTTTCTTTTCCTTTAGCTTCGCCCCCACCATTGGATGCTTTTCATCTTTATTGTCAAGAGAGCAAAATCCAAATACAAGTGCAGGCAAGTCGCCTGGCAGCCTCTTATTTCGACCCATTCTCTGGACACTTGGCAGATCGTAACTGCACCTGGGTCAGAGAGAACAATGGCTGGATTTGGTATGAAGTTGATACTCAACCAGAAGCCTGCGGAAATTTAATGAAGGTATTCTTTTTTTCTTCTCAATTATTATTTATTTGATAAACTTACATGTTTGCCTTGCTTCAGTGCCTCCTAACTGGTTTGAAACCATATCATGAGTGATGATGCCTTTTTGAATTGAAGATGCTGTCAAAGGAATTCAGTTGAGACTCTCAATTCAGTGAGAAGGTTTATATAATCTCTGCATCATCTGACAGGGAGAACATCATAACTGTTGTTTATGGATGTCTGGGCACAAAATTATCAAAAATTATCATTTTAATATTTCTATGTTGTTATAATCCAGTATGTATTGTCAGACTTAAGACTGTAGTTTCTTGAATTAAAAGTTTTTTCAAACGTATTTATCTTCATGGGGGCATTAACTAAGGACTTCCACATATGCTACAGCTGCTGTGTCTTTCTCATCTGATACAACCATTCCCCTAATTGATCACTTGATCATCTGTCTTTCAGACCAACCTCACACATGTGACATACATCAACAATATATTCATCTACTCAGCACAAAACTCATCCTTCAGCGTTCCACATCGAGTCCCTATCTCCTGCACGTATCCTCTGGATACAAACAGCACCCTTGATGTGGCTGTCAGGCCAGTCCTGGAGTAAGAAAACCTTTATTGAGTCTTCACTAACATTATTTATTATTATCCAGTAACATTTGAAACTGTAAAGATAATTTTACTCCTATGACAGTGGTTTTTATTTATTACTGTTTTCTTCTTCATCATCCTTATTTGGTTAGGTACATATTTATTCAACTAATCATCATTATAATGACTGTTACTGTTAATAGAATCTCAATTTTAATTTACATTACATTTGTGGCTTTAATAACAGCTTTAAACTTGGAAAAGAAAAAAACTTGGTGGCCTTCAGAATGTGATGATTTAGTCCTCAGAATTCATTCTGTCTTCTTTTACTTTGGAATATTTATTTAGCAACAATAACAAATCACTTTAATTTTTTTCAAGCTACATTTGTTAAAACATCTTATTTCCTTTGACAGGGAGAATGGTGGCATTTCTGGTTTGGGCAGCCAAGCGAGTGTCGCCATGTCTCTGTACCGTAGCTCCGCCTTCAGTGACACTTACCCACCAGGGTCGGTGACCCTCCCAGTGGGCTCCCCATTGTATGTAGGGGTCTCTGTGGAGAACAGGGGTCCAGACTTTGCTGTTGTTCTGGAGGACTGCTTCGCAAGTCACTCTCTAAGCCCTCAATCTCCTGTGAAATACCCTTTAATCCAGAACAGGTACGTGCACCTCCTCAGCCTCAGCAGAAACCTTGTGGGATCCAGTAACATGTAATGACCCTGATGATCTCCTCCATCTTTTCTGCAAGGTGTCCCGTTGACCCTTGGCAGGTGGAGGTGATTGAGAATGGCAGATCAACTCGGGCTCGTTTCTCTGCTCTGTTTTTCCTCCCAAATGGAAAACACGAAGACATGTATCTTCACTGCAACCTCACCCTCTGTGACAGGAGGAAGTACAGCTGCTTCACTGTGAGTCACAAATTTCACTTCATCAGCATCAGAATCTGTCCATCTGACCGACTGACCGACAAATACATGAGCTTCTTTTTTTTTCAAGTGGCCCTTATTCTCATCCATAATAATCATTCTCTCTCTCCTCCCCTCACCCTTCTCTACCTTGTAGTCTTGCAGTAGGAGAGCAAGTCGTTCAGTTTTCAGCTCTGCCTCAGAGACTCCCATCTCTGTTGGGCCAATCACTTGTAAGTCTGACTATCAGCCTCACTTCAAGATCAATGTTTGAATTAATAACACTTTTTTTTTTCTTTTTTATCTGCAGGGGCTGATTAAGTGGCGTGAGCTCAATGAAAAACAACAGCAAACCCAACTGTGGCCTTTGTGATATTGTTTTGTTACACATGATAACAAAATGAATGTTTCACTGTGTATACTGAAATCTTTCGAGTCTTTACATTTCCTTTTATTTCCAAATCTGTGCAATGATTAAAAAAGCAAGTTTTAAAATCAATAAAATAAAATTGTTTTCTTTCTATCTCTTTGTTTCCTTCATGTGAGACAGAACTCCCAAAATGTATTTTTCAACAATTTACTGGATTTTTTTCCTCTTAAAGTTAATGCTGTTCCTAATTTAATCACTTCTTCTTTGCTGGCTCTCGGAGGAGGAGGACACTTTTTCTATCGCTCCCTACTTGCTTCTCCCTCCCTTTTGTCTCTGCTTGCTGCACTCTTGTCTTATCTGTTTTAACTGGAGGAATCACTTGACTTGGTTTTTCGAACAAACCAAAATATCTACCATGGAATTGATCAGCTGGTTTCTCAACACAATTGATATGATTTTTTCAACAAAGAGCACAGTAGAGGGGGAACCTGCCTGTCCAGATGGGACTCGGCATGCTGGGTATGTAATGGACGCCCAGGGCAAGTGGAGGGGGGGTCACATGCCTGGCACCCCTGTCCGTCGAGGACAATGAGGATGTGTACTTTTTCGGATTTATGATGATCGGTCTGTGGCTGATTGGCTTGTGCTGCGGTCTGATCTTCTGGAGGAATAAGAAGACCGCCACCACAAAAGACGTCCAAGGGATGATGGTCTTTCAAAACCAACGGGCAAATGCTGACGCAGACTGTTTTATGTGAACTCTTTTGAAAGTTGGACAATTTGCTGGGTTTGTGGACGATTTGAGGTGCAAGATTAATTTCATCTCGAGAGGTTTTAACTCAGCTGCTGTTTGAAACAGTTGAGAACCAAGCAAAGGAAGGTCAAAACGGCTCCTTCCACACCAAAACAAAATACCTTCTGATTGCATCTGGCGCCCCTGTAAGTCAAAACATCCCCCTGAAGATTCAAGGCCAGAAGATTGCTTGTTTATCTATTCCCTCTTTCTCACTCCCAACGCAACCCAATCACCTCTGGACTGCTTCGTTCAGGGCCGTTTCCCGGCAACTTCCATCTGAACTGGAGCGCAAAGTGGAGATGGGCCAAACCACACACACCTACATGTACTGATGAACTGAAATGCCACACACTTGCCACAAACATTCCCTCCCCCTCTCTCACTGTCTCCGCCACACTTTTCTGCTGATGACCAGTGGTGATGACGCATTGCATTGATGATGTAGCTGCGACCGCTGATCTGCTGAACTGAAGCAATTGTCCTATATCATGCCATGTATGTGCACGGGTTTGGCTTTTTTTTGGTCTTTCACTTCTAATCATGACTCCCTTTGGAACCGTGATCTGAAATGATGTACCGTTTTTTTTTACCAACCCCCCAACCCCCCCCCCCCCCCCCCCCCCCCCCATCTGCTTGAGTTCCTTTAAATCTGTTCTTTCAAGACGGAGCGCCATAATTGGCTGCCTGGCTGTCTGTAAACCCCAGTAATTTCATTATAACTTGTAACTTCTTGTAACTTGTTGCAATGTCAATAAACAGCAATCCATTCCATTCCAATTTATTTACTGTGTAATTCAGTGTTCATGTGAAACATCACAAAATGCACAGTGTGGGAGCTATTTATCATTTCTTTGATTTGACCACTAGGGGAAGCATGATGGAGCACACAGGTGATGAGCTGCAGGTGTATGAGAGGATCAGCAAATAGTCTTTTGACAGTGTTTGTTCGGTATGTGTTAGCTCTTTGGCTCCTCCAGCTGCACATCTGTAAACTGTGTATATGTGCAGCCGGGTCAACAAATGACTGGACACAGTATAAATTTTAAGTGGGACTTTATTCCTCGACTGATCAATCAAATTATAGACTCAGCATTAATGTTTTAGGAAAGAGGTTTGTAGTTTACAGAAATAACAAAAATGTTGTTCAACCTAGCCAATACATACTACAGTACTAGCTCTCTACTAAACAGAGACAACACAGATACAATAAAATGAGTTTCTTCAAACAAAATGAGCCATCCATTTCAGGAAATGCATGACAAGTAACTTCATAAACAACACATAAACTTTACAGTGCGACCATACTGACATGCCTTCAAAAATAGTGAACACAAAAATATTATAAATTTACTTCCACTGTGGTTGACCTGTGCATGAACACACACACCTGGATGTCAACACAGCAAATCTCCCCTCTGAATTCACAGGACACAATACACAACCGTTTCAATCACACAGTATACAGAACAAATTATCTCAACTTCACACACTAATAAACATCACTCACGCTGTTCTGTTGATCAGTCTCCCTCAGTGTGGTGGTGAAATAGCTCAACCAACACACCTCAATCACCTCTTTTCCAGACACTTGAGCATATTTTTTGTGAATTTAAAATCTCGCTTGAAGTCTGAGCTCTCGTGAGTCTAGCCCTGCGGCCCACAAAGTGACAGTGTCACCCCTAAAACAGTGCTCGTTTTGCAGTGTATAATGGACCCAAACCCCTCATTATAGTTTCATTTTCCCTTGGTTACATATGCGCACCGGAAAATAAATGGGTGGCCGCACCCAAATAGTGAAACTGAGTGGATTAATTTATTAACTCGCCACTTCACTACATCCCCTAGTTATACTCCGAAAACAAGCAGTAAGAGTGATACATTGTGCAGGTTATTACTATCACACTAATTCTTTCTTCCTAAAGTCAAAGCTTTTAAAACTGAATGAATTCATTGACTTCTGCACTATTCTACTTGTATATAAAGCAAGCACAAATGCACTTCCTCTGAATCTTCAAAAACTCTTTACATAGAGGGAAGGTGGATATATTCTAAGGGGGTCTGAGAACTTTAAGGTCCAACCAGTGAGAATGACGAGGAAGTGTTTTTGTGTTTCTGTCGGAGGTGTCAAGATCTGGAACTGATTGAGTCTAGAGGTCAAGTGTAATTAAAAATGGAACAAAAAATAATCAATGTCCTCAGTATTTCATAGACAAAGGTAGCAGTGTTAAAGAAATGAAGGAGGTAGCCAATGGATTCAATTCATTTTTTGTAAATATAGGACCAAAACTGGCCGAGGAAATAAAAGTGGATGGGACAGAAATAGATCCAATTAATTATGTAGAAGGAAATAGAAGTTCAATGTTTTTAACGGCTGTGGATGAAAAAGAAATTTATGAAATAGTCAAAGGATTTAAGAACAAAACCAGTACAGACTGGGATGATATTGACATGGTAACTGTGAAGAAAGTCATTGATGGTATTGCAAAACCACTAACGTATGTTTTCAACCTGTCTTTCCAAAATGGAATATTTCCACATAGGATGAAAATTGCAAAAGTTATTCCGATGTTCAAAGAAGGCGACAAACATAACTTCAGTAATTACAGACCAATTTCAATACTCTCCCAGTTCTCCAAAATACTAGAAAAATTATTCATAAAACGATTTGATGGTTTTGTTGAGAAACACAAGTTGCTAACTGATAGCCAGTATGGGTTCAGAAACAATAGATCAACAACAATGGCCCTCATAGAACTGGTAGAAGAAATAACAGACTCTACTGACACAAAGAGGTACGCACTGGGAGTGTTTTTAGATCTCAAGAAAGCATTTGACACAGTTAATCATGATATACTAATAAGAAAATTAGAGAAATATGGTACCCGTGGTCATGTTTTGCTTTGGTTGAAGAGCTATGTACAAAACCGTCAACAGTTTGTACAGGTAGGCTGTGGTTCAGTGGGGAGAGCAGTCGTCCCATAATTAGGAGGTTGTGAGTACGATTCCTGGCTCCCCCTGTCTGCATGTCGAAGTGTCCTTGGGGAAGACACTGAACCTTGATATACCCCCAGTGTTGTACGTTGCTTTGGACGAAAGCGTCTGCTAAGTGAAATTGTAATATTAATCAGATTACATCTAATCTTATGGACATTACTTGTGGGGTTCCTCAAGGATCAGTCTTAGGGCCAAAACTATTTATAATGTACATAAATGACATTTGCCATGTGTCCAATGTATTAAAATTTGTGTTATTTGCAGATGACACAAATATCTTTTACTGTGGTGTGGAATTACAGCAGCTTTCGGATGTAATTACAAAGGAAATGAATAATGTTAATAGATGGTTTAAAGCAAATGAGCTGTCTTTAAATCGGAATAAAACAAATTTTATGTTATTTGGACACCGAAGCAAAAGTATAAATATAAAATTAAATATTGACAATGTTAACATAGAAAGAGTTAATGAAATCAAATTCCTTGGTGTAATTCTAGACCACAAAATCTGCTGGAAGCCACATATCATATACGTTCAGGGGAAGTTGGCACGGAGCATTGCCGTCCTGGGAAAAACAAGGCAAATTTTCAGCCAGAGAGCACTTTATATTTTATATTGTGCATTAATTTTGCCATATCTGTCATACTGCCTAGAGGTATGGGGAAACACATACAAAAGCAATCTCCAAACACTGATTAGAGTGCAGAAAAGAGCCATCAGATTCATCCATAAAGCAGGATTCAGAGACCACAAAAACAGATTGTTTCTAGAATTACAAACTCTAAAACTTCATGATATGATCCAGTTTAAAACAGCACAAATAATATTCAAAGCAAGAAATAATTTACTTCCAGACAACATAAGAAAACTGTTTACAGAAAGAGAAGGTGGTTATAGTTTAAGAGGGGAGCTGAACTTTAAAATACACCAAGCTAGAACTACATTAAAAAGTATGTGTTTGTCAATATCAGGGGTTAAATTATGGAACAGTTTAACAGATGAATTAAAGAAAAGTAAAACCATAGACATATTTAAAAGAATATTAAAAACGCAACTTCTAAATAAATATAGGGATGAAGAACAGCAGTTTGACCCAGGGCGGTAATGACGGAGTCAATTAAAAATAAACAAACAAGCAAACAAACAGAAAATAAAATGAATATGTGTATGTATGTGTATACACGTATGTGTGTGTGTGTGTATATATGTATATATATGTATGGGTGAGTGTGTATGTGTGTATATGTATTTATGTATGTGTGTATGTATATATGTATATATGTTTATGTGTGTATGTATATGTATGTATGTATGTATGTATGTATGTATGTATGTATGTATGTATGTGTGTATGTGTATGTGTAAGTGTATGTGTATGTATATATGTGTAAATATATATATATGTATATGCATAAGTATAATTCCTGATGTATGTTTGTATGTTAAAATATGCGCGAAAAAACACTTCAAAATGATTACGTAGAGGCAGATTATATACAGAAATTAAGTATTGTATAGGGGAAATGTTATGCTGGGACTGTGTATGTAAAGTATAAATATGTAAATATAATCACAGTAGGGGGTGTGGATAAAAGGGGTAGGATTTAATAAGTTTAACTTCTTCCTACTCCTTTTCGAACATGTAGATCGGTAACACATGTTGCTGAAGTCTTCGTTTTCTTTTAATTTTACTATGCATGTGTTTGTTTCTGGTGACGACCTATTTTTCGTTTTCTTTTGCATGTTCGAAATAAATAAATTCATTCATTCATTCATTCATTCATTCATTCAAGCAATCTCCGAATATTCAACTGTTCAAAACAAGGTACAAAAAAATGATATTCACTCGGTACACATGTGAAAACGGTATATAACTCAAGTATCTATGACTGTGGACAACTCTTTTTTTTTATTTTAAGGTTAAGTACATAATGACATTCAATTTTGTTTAATGATTTCTTTTTTGAATTGCCACTGTTTAGGGTGACAACCAGGGATCAATACGGTATTACTGTCTTAGAATGCACCATATAGGACTATGTACATGTAGGAAAAGAAAGCAGCTGATTACGGTACACTGGGTGTCTGGTTGTGTGAATGCTAAGGTGGGTTCAGGATGGGCAGGAATCGTGGTGTGATTGCGGGTGGAGGACTGATGGAGCTGCAGGGCTGGTGGTATGGCGGCTGTTTCCTGGAGGTGCAGAGGCTGGCACACCTATGTGTTTAAAAAAAAAATGGCAAAAATAAGGAAAAACATTTGACAAAAGAGACAAGTGACTATTAACCAGCAGGGGGGAGCCATGACACGCAAAGTTGTGATGATCCATCTGCAAAGGTTAGATAGGAGCAACTGGTTTTGCATGAAACGATCCGTCCAGCAGGGGGAGCCATGACACGAGCAGTGGTCTTCAAATCTTTGAAAACTTGAAAAAAAAGACACAGAATGATCACAGACAATGACTGACCCACAATAAGGAATCATTAAGAACTCTGGGTGTACATGAGCATACAAACCACTTTGGATCAACACATACAACTACAACGAAAAAAGAAAATACTCATAGACAAAACAATACTGGAAAAGGAAACTGATGCCAAAAACTGAGACGCAAAACTACTTCATAGAGAGAACACAACAGTGAACTGTTGCAAGGAAAAATGTGGATGTGAATGAATGAACTGAGGGAAAGAGTCTCCTTGCTAATTGTTAACAGTGGAGATAAATGAAAACATCGGAATAACTGAGAGTTGAATGAAGTAAAACCTTTCAACAAGCATAGTCACATTTCACTACACGAGATTTGGATTTTGAATAGCAGGTTCTCCTGTGCTGCTTTTTGAAGCACTACTCATACACTTTTCAAACTGGCTGCTGGGGAAAAAGTTTCTTTATAATCAATTCCCATTTTCTGGTTGTATCCCTTTGCTAAAAACCATTGGCTTTGTCTTTCCCTTTAATGTCAGTTTTCACAGAATAAACCCAGTGACCCACCACTGTTTTCTAGCCCTTTGGCAACGTAGTCAGAGTAAATCTGCTGCTGAATTTCTTCATCCAATGCTTTAACCCATTGTTTTGAATTAGCCGACTCCATGGCGTCCTTAAATGTATTTGGCACATCACACACTGCTCTGTAACAGTAATCAATAGTAGTATGAATCTCATCACTATCGTTGTTAGTCACAAAATCCTTTAAGTAACTTGGCTTCCTTCTCTCTCTTGTAGGATACCTCCTACTGGTAGATTCATCATTTCTCCTTTTTTGGTTACACTCATCAGATGTATCAATTTGCACATTTTTGTCTCTCACCCTTGATCCTTGAGAGTTTTCACTGCTCCCATCTGTCAGCTCTGGGCTGTCTCTCCCTGTTATCATCATTTGGTTCAGTCACAACTGTCTGTGTTTGCTTTTCCACGTTTAAGTTGTTCACAAATGTAAAGGTGCCATAAGAAATTTATGATTTTAATAATCGAAAACAATCTCATTTGTCACCTGTGATTGAGGAAGAATTCCCTTTAAACAATCTGTCTTTTCCATCAACAAGCATCTTAGTCAAGTTTTTTCCTTTCAAACTGAGAGGTATGGGCCAGGACAACTTTGGTAACACAGCATTCTGTATTTTATGTGTGCGCCACCAGCTGTGCAATCGGATCTGAAATACAATCCACCCCGAGTGAAGCGGATCCGCTCAGGTGTTTACATGACACATTTACACTCCGCTTCACCTCACAGTCCGATTATACGGGGCTCATGTAAACGAGGCCACTGTTAGTTTTTTGACAATTACAGAATTAAGTCAAACAAAGATGGTTCACATATTGGCAATTTGTTGCTCTTACGCTTCTGTACTGTGAGTTTGAGGTAAATTTTCCCTTGACAGAAAACTGGCTTGTGATTTTAAGTACAGAATAACTCATTTCGGAGCATTCAGCACGTAGGACGTGTCTCCCGCTTGCTCCAAGAGTTTATGATAAATGTAACTTTTTTGACACAGTTTTTTCATTTATTTTGACCCAGATGCAATAATATTGTGCACGTGAACCTATCTGGCACACTTTTTGGCACGCTTCTGGACCAAGGATGGCGACTTCACGGACAAAAGCGGATTCATTACGAGCAGGCCGCACAAAAGCCCCACAGTCAGGTGAGGCTGTTAAGCCACCGAGAGACGCTGCTGGCTCTCCGAGCATTGTAAACATGGAACACTTCCAAGCTATGCTTGACTCACTAAAAGGGGACATTTGCAGTGAACAAGTCTCTTGTTGTCCTTTGTTTTGTGGACTGAGATATCTTCAGCATGTGAGGAACTGAAGCAGTCGACTGAACCTATCAATCAAGACCTCAGCTGTCACGGCCAAGCTATCGGCGACTTGGAGCGCGCATGCACGGACCACGGTGATCTGTTAACCACGCTGGATTCTGCGGTAGCCATGCTTAAAGCTCAAGTAAAGCAGCTGACGTATAAATGTGAAGATTTGAGAGGGCAAGCGAGGAGGAACAACATAAGGCTGGTTGGAGTACCAGAGGGGGTTGAGGGTACACGCGCCACCGAATTTGTCGTCCAGCTGCTGAAGGATTCCCTCCACCTGGATGAGGCGCCCCTGCTCGACCGTGCTCACCGTGTTCTTCAGCCCAAACCCAAGAAGGGTGATCAAACCCAGCCCTTTGTCATCAGAGAGCACTTTTTTCATGTGCGGAATGACATTCTACGTCGAGCTGGGGAAGCTTCCCGGATGTCGCCTCTCCTGTACAGAGGTAAAAAGCTCTTTCCCGACTACACCTCAGCTGTTGCCAAGAAACACACTGCGTTCTCAGATGTCAAGCGCCATCTGCACTCATGTCCAGGGGTGAAGATCGGGTGAAGACCCAGTCGCTGCAATGGACTTTGTAAAAGTAAACATTAAGAAGGGAGTCTCATCTGGAGCTAGGTGTTAAAGACATTTAAATAGTTGTACATGTGAACAATTAGTTTATACATATATATATATATATATATATATATATATATATATATATATATATATATATATATATATATATATATATATATATGTATTAGGGCTGGGCGATATGGCAAAAAAAATGATCACGATTTTTTTTTTCATATCATTCAATCTCGATTAAAATCACGATATGCTATATTGTTTTTAAACCAGTTTTAAAGCATCTGCACTGAAAACTAGAACTATAGAATAGTTTAACATTTTATTAACAAACCAAGCAAATAGCAATGCAAATTAAATAATATAAACATGGAAAAATATAAGAACAATCTCACTTAACAGTGCAGTAAATGGGAAAAAAAATCTAGCACCAAGACAATAAAATCCTGCAATGCACCGTTTTTTCAGTAAAAAAGAAGAACTGAACGATCGTTAGTTAAAGTGTGACAGTTTACAGCCCTGAGGATTTTTGTTGCTATAAAAGATTAAAAAACTAAAGACACCGCCTGGGGATAATGAAGGTGCTTTAGAATGTAAACATTATTTTCAAGTTATGATGCTAAATATGCTGCTGCCATCATTAATGCTTGCATCAAATGTACAAAATTTAAATAATCTAGATTGGACAGATTAGATTTAAAATGTAACGGTGCAAAACTACAATAATATAAAAAAATAGACAAAATTAATCATTTTTCTCCTCTTACAATGTTGCTCGTATGGTGCAGTGGCCTGAAAAGACAGCACTGGCTACGTTTACGTGCAGTCAATATTCGTGTTAAGATAAATATTCTGGTTTCTGAAACATTTGGAATAACCCCAGGGAGATCCTCATTCAGACCACAGCCACAGGCGACGCCATGACTGCAATTGCACTTCATGCCACTAGGTGTGCTGTTTGCATGTTCAACCTTATTTTACACAGACACCACAGAAGAAGACTGGCGCTGCAGCCGCTGCAGGCTCTCTCTGCATGTTGTTAGAAACAGAGCGTTAGCGGCAAGACGTGGTGATATGTTCAATGATGCGATGCACCGTTTTTTTCAGTAAAAGAGAAGAACTGAACGATCGTTAGTTAAACTGTATCACAAGTAGTTCCTGGACTCAAAAGACCAGATTCTTTGCGGATCGGTGTGCTGACAGCGGTGAGCTAGCAGCGGTGCGGGTGGAGCAGCCTGTCCTGTCAGCAGCAGCCTCATCTTCAGAGGATAACGCCGAGGCATGGCTGACTTCATCTGCTTCGCTGCTCCACGTTCAGCTCCATCTCTGTTTACTTATCAGACAACTTGCAGGCGGAAGTTGAGCAGGAAAAAGTCGACTGTGTCACGCACATTTCTGGCATGTCTGATCGAGTAAGGGCCAATCCCAATTCTACCCCTTACCCCTACCCCTTACCCCTACCCCTATGATATGCGCGTTCACGAGGCTTAAGGGCTATCCCAATTCTCCTTTTTGAATAGGGGTAGGGGAAAGGGGAAGGGCTATTTCACCCCTTTCAGCGAAGTCTGCATCGATGCTCCCTATTCTCAATAGGGGTAGGCGGAGTTTCACATTGGCCAGAAAAAAACAACATGGCGCCCACCACGGAGTCGCACAAATGTAAGATTGCTTTCTGTATACTATTTAAAAAGCTATAAAAAGTGTATTTGCTTCACTGAATTTATAGATAAACTAGCGTGACAGTGTCCCAGTCATGGATTAACGTTTTAGCGCTGCGCAGCACCGTTTCCAATCGTGAATTTGTAACTTCTTTAGAGCACTAATCACTGAATTAACGTCATCCTTTATCATGTTTTTAACGTAATATGTTAGACACAGGGACCCCCGATGAAACCCGACTGCTGATTCAGTTTAGAGCCGGGTTCCTCAATTAGCGGACCGCGGTCCACGACCGGACCGCGGCACACCTCGCTGCTGCCCCAGGGCAAATGTATGGAAAAAAAAAAAAAAGAAAAAAATCTTTCTTTAAACGCTCCATGTTCCGTGTGAGCACCGTTCTGCACCGCGCCGCTCTGCGCGTGTCCAGCGCACTCCGTCGCACCGCACTGCTCGGCAGTCCTCAGTATGCCCCCCCCCCCCCCCCCCCCCTCCCCTCACAGGGCGCTGAAGTCCGGACCCATGCTTGTATACAAAAAGCAAATGTGGACCTTCAAGATTTGTATTTGAGGACCCCTGGTTTAGAGGTTAAAAAGGAAGAAAAGTTTTTGAAATCAAAATACAGCGCCAAAACACATTGGGAGTAAATTATATTATTCGTCTAAGCTATAATATGTCAGTAATAAAACGTGTTTATATAAATATATCTGTATTACTTTAGGAAATTCATAAAAGAAAATGGCTTGGAAGGGGAAGTTACAGCCCAGCAAGCTTCAAAAAAGTGGGAGAACCTCTAAAAGAAATATAAGGTAAATAATAATACCATTTAAAAAAAAATAAAAGTAATTTCTAATGTAATTTCTATCATTTCTAATATCCATAATTTTTTGTTGTTATAGGAGTGCGGCGGGGCTTAAAGGGCCAAGGGGTATCCCAATTCATAGTGCTGCAAAGATAGCCCTAGCCCTCAGCCCTATTCTAAAAGGGGTAGGAGAGTGATAGGGGTAGGGCTAAGGGCTAAGGGGTAGGGGTAAGGGGTAGAATTGGGATTGGCCCTAAATGTGCTCACAGCTGATCACCGTGATTGACTGGAAATTAATCACGATCACCAATCACGATCATATAATCGCCCAGGCCTAATATATATATATATATATAGCACCAGTGGCGCAGGTTAGCATCAAATGCGGCATATACCAAGGAGATGGACCTGTCCCCCCTGCTGTTCTGCATAGGCCTGAACCCCCTCAGCCAGATCATTACCAAGAGCGGCTTTGGATACCAGTTCAAGAGCGGAACGACTGTCAGCCACCTCCTCTACATGGACGACATCAAACTGTATGCCAAGAATGAGCATGACATGGACTCCCTGATTCACCTCACCAGGATATACAGCAGTGACATCGGGATGTCGTTCGGACTAGATAAGTGTGGACAAATGGTATCTAGAAGAGGGAAGGTGATCACAACTGAAGGAGTTGAATTGCCTGAAGGGAACATAGCAGATGTGCAGGACAGCTACAAGTACCTGGGGATCCCACAGATAAATGGTAACCATGAGGAGGCAGCTCGAAAGTCAGCCACAGCCAAATACCTACAGAGAGTAAGACAAGTCCTGAAGAGTCAGCTGAATGGCAAAAATAAGATCCAGGCCATAAACACCTATGCCCTACCAGTAATCAGATACCCTGCTGGCATAATATCCTGGCCACTGGAAGAAATGCAAGCATCTGATATCAAGACAAGAGAGCTCCTTATAATGCACGGAGGGTTCCACCCTAAGTCCAGCATACTGAGGCTATACACCAAGAGAAAGGAGGGAGGCCGAGGACTAGTGAGTGTCAGAGCCACTATCCAGGAGGAAATCAAGAGCCTCCATGAGTATACCAAGAATTTGGCTCCCAGTGATGATCTGCTAAGTGAATGCCTGAGACATCAAAAGCCCAGTAAGGAGGAACCAGAGGAGCTATCATGGACAGATAAAGCCCTGCATGGCATGTACCACCGACAAATTGAAGAAGTGGCTGACATTGGAAAAACATACCAGTGGCTGGAAAAGGCTGGACTGAAGGACAGCACAGAGGCACTAATCATGGCTTCACAAGAACAGGCCCTTAACATAAGATCAATAGAGGCCGGGATCTACCACAAAACACAAGACCCCAGGTGCAGACTGTGCAAAGAAGCCCCAGAGACAGTACAGCACATCACAGCAGGGTGTAAGATGCTGGCAGGCAAGGCATACATGGAACGGCACAACCAGGTAGCGGGCATCGTGTACAGGAACATATGTCCCGAGTATGGACTGGAGGTCCCAGGGTCAAGATGGGAGACACCTCCAAAGGTGGTCGAGAACAATCGAGCCAAGATCCTGTGGGACTTCCAGATCCAGACTGACAAGCAGGTGATGGCCAATCAACCTGACATAGTGGTGGTGGATAAACAGCAAAAGACAGCTGTGGTGATAGATGTAGCAATCCCAAGTGATGGCAACATCAGGAAAAAGGTGCACGAGAAGCTGGAGAAGTACCAAGGGTTGAGGGAAGAGATACAAAGAGTGTGAGGCGTGAAGACAACAGTGATCCCAGTCGTGATCGGGACACTGGGAGCAGTAACCCTCAAGCTGGGAGGATGGCTCCAGCAGATACCAGGAACAACATCTGAAATCTCTGTTCAAAAGAGCGCAATCCTAGGAACAGCTAAGATCCTGCGCAGAACCCTCAAGCTCCCAGGCCTCTGGTAGAGGACCCGAGCTTGAAGGAGACAGACACAATACCAGGGGGGGCAGCGCAGTACTCACATACAGCGTCGGAGCACGGAGTGTCGGGCGCGCGTGTGTTTTTTTTTTTTTTTTTTTTTTTTTTGACGCTCAGCTGGAGCGCGGTGTGACTCTCGGGCTCTGGGGGCACAGGACAGGTTAGATTAACGGCGACATTTTTTTTCTCGCGCGATAAGACTCTCGCGATAACGCAGCACATTATCGCCTTTAACGGCCCAGCTATTTCATATATATTAGGGCTGTCAAATGATTAAAAATTTTAATCAGATTAATCACATCTTACAAATTAATTAATCATGATTAATCACAAATAATCGCAATTTCCAACTATGTCTGAAATATACCCTTTTTTTCCTGTATTGCATTAACAAAAAACGACAGGATGTGAGGTTGAGGTCCTCCAACCAACTTCTTCTGGACATCCCATGGTCTAATCTAAGAACTAGAGGGGGCCGGGCATTTGCTGTTGCAGGCCCTGAACTTTGGAATACTCTTCCTATTAATATCAGACATGCTTCCTCTGTTGAGTCTTTTAAATCATTGCTGAAAACCCACTTCTTTTCACTGGCTTTCAATTCAAGTTGATTTTAAGGCTTTTGGTATTGTAATTTTATTGTATAACCAGGTTTTGATTTTAGTCTTGTGTTTAATGTTTATTATAGTTGACCTTTTATTATATAATGGCGGTTTAACACTCATGGAAAGCACTTTGGGGCAGTATGTTTCTGTTTTTAAATGTGCTATATAAATAACTTGTACTTGTAATGAATATGTCAGGGCATATTGTACATATCATTAAAAATGTGTAACATATTTATGGTGGAAAATAAGTATTTTTAAGGTTGTAAAACTCCTTAATGCACCTTTAAACTGTGTTAAAAAAATTTATTTGATTAATTACATAAATTAATTAAGGCAATTAACGTGTTATTTTTGACAGCCCTAATATATATATGTATATATGTATATATATATATATATATATATATATATATATTAGGGCTGTCGCGGTAAACCGGTATTGACGATAATCGTGATATTAAAAAATGAAATTTCAATATTGTGTTCAAAATGCGCACATGATAATATCGCATAGAGAATGTAGTGCCACTTGAAACGTGTTGAAGTGTATTTTCAAAATCCGCTCCTGTTCTTCCGCCCTGCTTCTCTCCCTCCTGCAGCACTCCAGCGTCTCCCCCTCCCCTCTCATATAAACACAGCAGGAGCAGCGGTCGCCGCACGGCTGCTAGCTAGCGCGGCTCCCAGTTAGCGAGCGTCACGAGTGAACTAAACACGTCGGCGGTGGCCGACAACGACAGCGGGACGCTCTATCCTCACCCGAAAAAAGTGAAGTCGGTGGTGTCGGAGTTTTTTGGGTTCCTAAAAGTGGAAGCGGACAAGTTTGACGACACGCCAATTTGCAAGAAATGCCGAGCTTCATAAAAATCTGCCATAAGCAGAGAATGGAAACAGAAAAAGAAAAATATCCCCGTGATTGTTCAGTAGACATATGACTTGTCATTCTTCAGTTACATACAAATGCTTTGTCTCTGCTATCCACAAATGATTTTGTTAATCTTGTAATTATAAGCAGATTTTGCACCCATCCGGGTAGTAGTGGGGCCCCATTAGGTAGGTTCCAGACGTGTCATTGTAATGTATGCGGGGGGTTTCAAGTTGTGTCGCTGATATCCGCCGTCTGTCGGGGCCCCCTTCAGCTCGGGGCCCGAGCCAGTAGCGGCGCCTCTGACTGGAGAGAAGCAGCTGCTGCTCATTCCGCCTCGGATTTAAACAAACAAACAAACAAAAATTCTCGGCAGTGTGGTGGTGGTACAGGATTTCAACCCAAGAGGGTCCGCGTGGGTTTTCATAACCCACCAGCCCTACGTAAATTAAGCCTCTGCGTGTGGATCCTCTGTTAATCAGTTTATCAGATTTTAATTAGTTGAGTGTAACTACACTTTTTGTATGCAGTTGTACAGTTACTGTTCTCATATTGTTTCAACACCTTATTTGGCAGGTATTCTGAATGTACGGTAATTCATCTGGGAAAACAGAGAAAACAAACAAAAATAAAATTAAAGGTGAATCTAAATGTACCATTATTAGTTAATTTTTTGCTGATATCGTGATAATATCGTTATCGTGATATTTTTTGGTCATGATTATCGTGAAGAGAAAATTTGATATCGTGACAGCCCTAATATATATATATATATATATATATATATATATATATATATATATATATATATATATATATATATATACCAGTGGCGGACCGTGCATTTCACACTAAGGCCTTCAGAACAGATCCACCTGAACCAATCCACCTCTCAATAACTATTTTGTCTACAAAAAAAATCTTATTATGCAGATATGCACATAAAGAGTTGTTGCACAGCAGATAGGTACTTGTGCAGCCAGAATAAATGCCTTTGCTGAAGTGCACAATTCTCCTACTACATCTGTGCACATACAATAAGCATCAACAACTTAATAAAACAGCAATATTACTTAGGAAAAGAGGAACATTTTACTCACCAAAATCCCAATTATTTGAAAACAAAATACATCCTCCTTTCCTTCCTCAAAAAGAGTTCAACTGCTCTATCATATAGATTATCCGTGCGTTTCAGCTCCATAAAGCCAGGGCTAAAAGTCCAGCTGCCCTGTGGTATTTCTGGCGTAAATTTTATTTCTCTTCAGGGCTTCTTCTTCTTCTTCTTCTTTGGAATAATTGAGGTAGGCGACCAACAACTTAGGTGCATACCGCCCCCTACTGTATCTCTTGGTGAATGTAAATCAGAGGGCCTGGATATGCTGTTGTTAGAAGCTAGAAGGCGCTGAGTCGCCAACTCGAAATCTGATTGGTTGAAGCAACTGTTGATTGGTTGAAGCAACTGTCTGATTGGTTGAAGCAACTGTCTGATTGGTTGAAGCAGCTGTCTGTTTGACGCTTCACTTTACTTCACTGCGTCATCGGGAACGGATAGCGAAGGCCTCGGGCAGATTTCTTTGACCCTAGCAACAGATGATGCCTGAAATCTGATTGGTTAAATTATTTAATATGAAAAAAACATGTCTGGAAGCAGCGCAACCACAGGAAAACTATGAAAGGAACTGGAACATACCGTTTGGAATCATTTATTAATTATTTATGGACAACATATAATTTACATCAGTCTGTAATTCAGATAATTTTTAGGCCAGCAGAGAAGGCTTTGCAGGCCCTGACGGCCCACCACTGATATATACGTATATATATATATATATATATATATATATATATATATATATATATATATATATATATATATATGTATGTGGCTGGATAACAGATGTTTGCAGTTCAGAGATGTGCTTCTTCTTCTTTGGAGTGGGTGGCGACCAACAACTTTGGTGCACAGCGCCACCTACTGTCTCTTGGTGAATGTACTTCAGTTTACTTCCAGATCACTGTGCTGACTTCAGAGATCTGTAAAACCGCAACAGCATGTATTTTGCGACACCAGGCTGTGGTGGAGGAGTGGCGTGAGCGGACCATGAGGATATATTGGTGAAACTAATGAGTTTTTGGACGATTAAAGTCATTTTGGGAGCCGGCGCCATGGATGCCCCATTAGCTAACAGTATATGGAGGTCTGCAGCTCGACTATGGATCTAACTTTCTCCCGGACCACTTTTCGGATCACAAAACCCTTCTGAGTGAGTATATTGTTATACATCTTTCTATAAACAACGTGAAAACTGTTTAAACTGAACTTATCCTTTAAAGTTCTATTACTGGGCAACCAACCTCAAAGTGGTTCAGTTATGGATCCTTCTTCAAGGGACACTTGTTCCCCCTTCCTGGTTAAATATGGAGGCATCTTCTACTAAACCTGCTTTATTGACAGCACTTGTTCACACCCTACTTAATTTTGTGGTCTCTCTCGACTGTAAAAACATTTTAGTTAAAACTACTCTGAGAATTTGGAAACAATTTCGACGTCATTTCGGTCTACAGACGCTTTCCTATTTATCACCAATTTCAGATAATCCTGTTTTTCATACCTCACTTCTTGACAGAACATTTTCTTTGTGGAACATGTATGGTATTAGAATATTTAGTGATTTATATATTGATAGCATGTTTGCTTCATTTCAGGAACTCTCAGAGAAGATCGCTTAAAAGCAGCATTTTTTTAGGTACTTGCAGATCCGTACTTTTGTCCGCAATTTGAATTCTCATTTCCCTGCTCTGCCAGAGGCTATTGACTCTTTCTCAACTCCATTTCCCATCATAAAAGGTGTGATTTCTTGTCTGTATGACCTTATTAATTCGTTGTGACCAACTTCTCTACAAAAAATCCAGAATCAGTGGGAGGAAGAGTTGGGGGACAGGATTCCACAGGAGCTTGAATTGGGATTCTGCTTTACATCGACTTCACACTTCATCTATTTGTGCTAGACATGGTTTGACTCAGTGCAAAGTCTTGCATCGTGCACATTTCACTCGAGTCAAGCTTTCAAAAATTTACAATAATGTTGAGTCCAGATGTAATAGATTTCACCAGGCTCCAGCTACCAATGTTCATATGTTTTGGTCATGCCCGTTGTTATCTTCTTATTGGTCACAAATATTTGATTCCATTTCAATCTGTACCAGGACACGGCTTCAACCAACAGCCCTTACAGCACTATTTGGGGTCCTACCTACAACTGTATTTCCGAAACATAAGGCAGACTTTGTCGCTTTTGTTACTTTGTTAGCCAGGCGTCTAATTTAATTGAAATGGAAGTCTCCTGTCCCTCCCTCTCATTCCTTATGGATCAAAGATATTCTCTACTTCGTTAAGATGGAGAAGATCAGGTACACATTAAACAGATCTCTTGCCAAATTTAACAAGACCTGGAGGCCTTTTTTCAGACACGTTGAGGAAGTTAAGTTTTCTGCAGTTCCAGAATGATGACTTTCATTAAGTCTCTGTGACTGTTTCTATGGCGCTTATCTGCATACATGTAGTAGCGCGTGGGAGTGTTTTTTTTCTTTTGTCTTTTTGTTAACTATGTGTATTTTATTTGTTAATTCAATCAGACTGTGATGACCGGGAGGGGAGGGAGTGGGTTTGTTTTTGTTTTGTTTTGTTTTTTCTTCTTCTTTCTTTTTGTAAGTTTCTTTACATTATAGCACCATGTATGATTTAGTTTGAAAGTTGGCTCTTGTTCAATTGAATATTGTTTTGGGAAATAAATGAAGCCTTGTTGATGACTTGAAGTCAGAGAGAATGTACTTTTAAAAGATTACTGAATCCTTAAAGTAACGTTCTGTATTTTTCTGTTGTATAATTTGTGACTTTTTTGGATTCTGGAAAACTGTTGGCAAAATTGTCAATGTCTTTTTGTTCAAATGAAAGAATTTCTGTTTTATGCTTACTTTATATGCAGCAATTGATTTACTTAATCCTACCAAGTACAACTGTTAACTAGATTTGTTTAAGTAAGCTAAACGTATTACATTTTACAGTGTGGCAACAGACTGAAAGCACGCACAAACCACAATGCAGGCGAGATGTTTCTCAGGAGTGATAAAAGGTTATCGACAAACATCTATTGACTGAGAGATAAGGGAATGTGGTCCAAGTAACATTCAAATAAGAGACATGTGCTGCTGTTCTCAGGGTTGCAATAAAGACAGTAGTAACCTGGGTCATAAGTTCAAGCAGTGAACAACCTATGCAAGACACAGACAATAAGATGGTGTATGTTGTATTTTCTGTGACAGGAGCTTTGAAATTGTGACATTTTGGAGGATATCAAATGAGCAGCAATTCTTCAGTGTATTAAAATGTCTCTAATCCTTTGTAGAACACTCATTTAAATAACTAGAAATTTAATATCTGTGAACAAACTTGAATATGAAGCTGAACAATAGAACATTTTTTTAAATTATATAACAGTCCCCACTCCTAAGCACAAACACAACCTGTGGACAATAAGAAAAAAAAAACAGCGAAAAGGAAAGGACAAAATAGAAAAGAAAAACAACAAACAGAATCTGTCAATCTGTCCAAGAAATTCATGAAGGGGTGCCAAACTCTATGAAATTTAATTTCTGATCCTCGCAAGATGAAATGGATTTTTTCCAGATTTCAACAGTACATTGTGTCTCTAATCCCATGTGAGAAAGAAGGAGGGGTGGGATCCGAAAGCCAGCAACGAAGTAAAGGCTAAAACCTCAAGTTTTTTTTTTTTTTTTTTTTTTTTTTTTTTAGTAATTCTTCATCTGTAGATGTCTCAAAGTCAGCAGTGAAAGGATCTCGATGAAAGTAATAGTTGAGGACTTGTAAGATGGTTCGAAAATACGATGTCCGTCACACCTGGAGCCCATACTGAAAGAGCTTTGGGCAACCTACCCACAGATTACAGCCCAACATATATTCAGTGATGGACCAGTACAGGAAAAAGCTCACTTTGTTCCTCAGTACTGCGCCTTTCCTTTGTGGGTTCAATCACACTACATTGAACTATTCAGAAAAGAAGAGGGACACAGATCTCTATGTCCATCAGGGAGGGGCGCTACAGACTCCACTGGATTTGTATGAGATGCTGACCAAAAAGCCAGGGTCAGCTATTGCTCGTTACTGGGTAAAAAAAGACATGTCTATGTTATCAGCCAGTGAAAGTAGATTTGAGGAACACCACAAACGATCCCTTAAAGACCCACTCCATTGAAAATCATGTTTTTCATGTTGTTCACATGTTCATGGGACATATTTCTGATTCGAGAGGACATTTCTGAGTGTTTCTACATTCAAATTGCTACCAGAAAATGCCGAATCGGGCAGAGTGGATTTCAGATGTCACAAACCCACTGGCACCCTGCCTGCTCTGCCCCGCCCACTCCGCCGGAGGCTCGAGGCTTCCTGGACAAGCCCTGGAGGTGAAGCACATTTGCTCTGCGCTGCGTCTGCGCTTTCCCTGCTAGTGGTCTATGAAAATAGTCTGGCAATTCATCAAAATAAAAAAAAAATAAAAAAAAAAACACTAACATTGCTTAATTTAAAAATACAACATAAATGCCCTTCTTCCCCTAGCAGTGAGAGGACTGCTTTTCCTGGCTGGTATCCCATTTGTTTAGCACTTTCAACACCACAGAATTTATATTTTCCCTTCTTTGAACTACATAACATCATACAACTTCTCAGAGATGAACAGGGGAGGAGCAGGTGTCCCAGCCCGGGGGGTGGGCAAAGCAATTCTCCATGGGCCCTTGTGCCCCAAACATCCCCATTAAAAAGTAATCGCTTAAAAAAATGCTGCAGATAATGTAATGTGCAACGTACAATGTACATAATGTGTTACACTGTCTGGTTCATACACACCTCTTTGTTTTAGCTTTTGATATTTAAAAAAACAAAATGTATTAATATTTTATTAAAAAAATATACTTTTTTTTCTCAATAACTCCAAGGTTATTTGACCTATTGACTGAAAAGCAGCAAGCTTTCCTTAATTTACTTTGTTGTTCAGTTTAGTTTTTTTGTCAACATTATTCATGCATCTTCTATTAATTATGAATAAGGTTTTGATCATTTGTTTTACAATCCTCTCGGTTTCGCTTTTACCGGAATGCGTAGAATATGTGCGCACCGCTAAATAACGTGTCGGCTCACTCGACTGTGTTCGTCAGAGCTTGACCGCAGTCTTCAAAGTCAGGCGAAAATGGCTTTTATTTACACCAACAGGGAACTTTGGCAATGAATTACAGGAAAAGTACACAGTTAAAGTACTTTATAGTCATTGCACAAGTAATATGTAATGTATAAAGTCCAACAGTACTTAATTTGTGGTCTACTTATAGAAAAAATGGATTTTATTGCACTTCAAAGTCATGCGACAATAGCTTTTATTCACATCAAATGGGGACTTCGGCTATGAATTACAGGAAAAGTACACAGTAAAAGTACTTCATAGTCCTTGCACAAGTAATATGTAATGTATAAAGTCCAACAGTACTAATTTTGTGGACTACTTATTGAAAAAAGGATTTTATTGCACTTCAAAGTCAGGCGAAATTGGCTTTTATTTACAACAACAGGGAACTTCGGCTATGAATTACAGGAACAGTACACATTAAAAGTACTTAATAGTCCTTACACAAGTAATATGTAATGTATTAAGTCCAGCCGTACCAATATTGTGGACTACTTTTGAAAAAAAGTATTTTACTCGACTTCAAAGTCAGATAACAATGGCTTGTCAATCAATCAATTTATTTTTGTATAGCCCAGTATCACAACAACAGTTGCCTCAGAGGGCTTCAAGATGTTACATTGGTCGGTAAAAGTAAAAACAGTGAATAAGCATAATGGTAATATGTCAATATTTACAGTAACGAGACAGAACGAAGCAACCACCGCCTTCGACCCTCACATCCGGCAAGAAAAATCTCCAAAAACCCAGTGGGAAAAGAAGAAATCTTGGGGAGAACCACAGTATGGAGGGATCCCTCTCCCAGGGACGGACAGCTTTGGCAACAGCTAGCATGAGACAATAAGAAGTAAAGCCTAGGTCAATGTTGAGTACAGTCCGTTGGACAGTCCAGCACAAGAACCACAGATCCCAGCAGTAGAACTGAAGCCAGTCCACGGGCAGGACTGACAGGAGTGTCCTCCCGGTCCGGCCAGAGCTTGTTCGTAGGTCCTCGTGATAGTGGAGTCAGCAACTGAAACTGGAGAAGACTCCCCCTCGAAGGTGGGGACAACAGGTGAAAAGCAATGAACTGACTCAGGGGAATAACATTCAGACATTAGAGGATAGGACTCAGTGCACCGTACTTCCCACAGCATTCTAGCTCCTGGGGCAGCTTTGTGGATACTTAACTGTTTAAACTAGTATTTAGTTAGTATAGTTTAGTTTAGTTTAATTTAGTTTGGTTTAGTTTAATTTTGTTTAGTTTAGTTTAGTTTAGTTTAGTTTAGTTTAGTTAGGCTTACTATAATTTAGTTTGGTTTACTGTAGTTTGGTTTGGTTTACTTTAGTTTGGTTTGGTTTGGTTTAGTTTAGTTTAGTTTAGAATCCCTAGCTGACCTGATCATAGGCTGCATCGAAGAGAAACGTCTTGAGCCTAACCTTAAATGTGGAGACTGTGTCTGCCTCTTTGACACCACTTGGAAGCTGGTTCCATAAAAATGGTGCCTGATAGCTAAAGGCTCTTCCACCTAGTGTCCATTTAGAGACTCTAGGAGTCACCAGTAACCCTGCATTTTGAGAGCGAAGTGCTCTGATTGGTTGATAAGGCGTTAAAGCATCTTGGAGATAGGTTGGAGCCATCCCATTTAGGATTTTGTAAGTGAGGAGAAGGATTTTAAATCTAACTCTAAACTCGACTGGAAGCCAGTGAAGAGATTTTAGAACGGGAGTAATGTGTTCACGTCTTCTAGTTCCAGTTAATAATCTGGCGGCCACATTTTGAACCAACTGAAAGTTTTTTCATACACTTTTTGGGCAGGCTGCGAGAAGGGAGTTGCAGTAGTCCAATCTAGTAGAAACAAATGCATGGATGAGTTTTTCTGCATCGCTTCTAAGTAGAATGTTTCTCATTTTAGCTATGTTGCGCAAGTGGAAATATGCTGTTTTACAAGCCAGGTTGATGTGTGCTTTAAATGAGATATCCTGATCAAATAAGACCCCGAGGTTCCTCACAGTAGAGGAGGAGGATACACTGACGTTATCTAAGGTGATAATCTGTTTGGATAGACACTCTCTCAGTTTATGGGGGCCTAGTATAATGACCTCTGTTTTGCCAGGATTAAGACGGAGATAGTTCGTAGTCATCCAGGTTTTAATTTCTCTGATACAGTCACTGAGTCTGTCTATTTGATTAGTTTGATCAGGTTTCATAGATAAATACAGTTGTGTGTCATCTGCATAGCAATGAAAATTGATATCGTGACTTCTAATTATGTTCCCTAAAGGAAGCATATATAACAGAAATAAAATTGGCCCGAGCACGGACCCTTGAGGAAACCCATAACTGACCTGGGAGCACGGTGAGGACTGTTGGTTAACGTGAACAAATTGGTACCTATTAGATAAATAGGATTTGAACCAGCAGAGGGCTTTTCCTCTGATGCCGACCTCACATTCTGGGGGAATATTGTGGTCGATTGTATCAAAAGCTGCACTGAGGTCTAGGAGAACCAGGATTGAGACTAGACCTGCGTCAGCCGCCAATAGCAAGTCATTAGTGACTTTAACTAACGCAGTCTCAGTGCTGTGATAAGCTCTATATCCTGACTGAAATTTCTCAAATAAACTATTGTCCTGTAGGTGGCGGTAAAGCTGTTTAACCACGACTTTTTCCAGGACTTTTGAAATAAAAGGCAGATTTGATATCGGTCTGTAGTTGGCTGAATATCAGGATCGAGATTAGGTTTTTTCAGCAGTGGTTTGATTACTGCGAATTTAAATGACTGTGGCACATAGCCATTTTCTAGAGAGGCATTTATTATAGTTATGATCGTATTTAAGATAACTGGAAGAATATCTTTGAAAAGCTTAGTTGGAATTGGATCTAGGAGACAGGTCGAGGTTTTAGAAGACATTACAATCGAAGTAATCTCAGCCCCATTTACTGATGAGAAACTATCTAGTACTTCAGGTATTTCAGGTGGAGGCAGTGGCTGGATTCCCTGAGCTTGATCTGAGGAAAGCGCTTCACTGATTTTACCTCTAATGGTTATGATTTTATCATTAAAGAATTTAAGAAAGTCATGGCAGTTTAAAGATTCTGGGATTACTGGTTCCACTACAGTATGACTGTTTGTCAGTCTGGCTACAGTGTTGAATAGAAACCGAGGGTTATTTTTGTTTATTTCTATTAAACAAGAGTAATATAATGTCTTGGCTTTAAAAAGAATTTGTTTATAGCTTAGCAAGCTACATTTCCAGGCCTTCAGAGATTGTTCTAATTTAGATTTACGCCACAGTCTTTCTAATTGCCGAGTTTTTTGTTTGAGAACACGGGTTTCAGAATTAAACCATGGAGCAACGCGCCTGGGTCGATTGGTTTTCAGCTGCAACGGGGCCACTACGTCAAGGGCAGATTTTAGTGAGTGCATAGCACTGTCAACAAACTGATCACTATTATCACCACTGGTCAATAAGCTCATTTCTGTGAGTTCACAAGATAATGCAGCAAATGCAGGCTAGATCAATTCTTTGTACCGAGCCACAGATTTTTCAGATAATGTCCGTATCAGCTGAATTTTATCTTTTTGAGCAGAGTAGTCTTCAATCAAAACCTGAAAAGTAATTAAAAAATGGTCTGAGAGTATAGGGCTCTGAGGGAGAACATTTAGGTCACTGACTTTTATCCCATATGTTAAGACCAGATCCAGGGTGTGCTTGTGACTATGAGTGGATTCATCAACATTTTGAGTGAAACCGATACTATCTAATACTGCAATAAACGCATTATTCAAACTGTCACCAGAATCATCCACATGGATGTTAAAGTCACCTATTATAAGGATCTTGTTATGAGTCAATACTATATTGCTTAAAAACTCTGAGAACTCAGTTAAAAAGTCAGAATAAGGACCAGGAGGTCGATACACAATAATTAATAGCACAGCTTTTTGATTCTTCCAATTTGGACAAGTAAGTGTTAGTATTAAGCTTTCAAAAGAGTTGAATTTAACATTAGTTTTGGGTTTAAGAAGAAGACTGGAGTGGGAAATCACTGCCACACCTCCACCTCGACCTGTTGATCTGGCTGTTTGGAAATTAACATAGGTTGGAGGGGTACATTCATTGAGCCTCACATAGTCATCTTGCTGGAGCCAAGTTTCTGTTAGAGCAAGGAGATCAATGTTATTGTCACCGATAAGGTCATTAACTAACAGAGATTTAGTGGAGATTGCTCTAATGTTTAGTAGACCACATTTTATGTATTTCCTACTGGAAAAGTTATTCTGTCTTGTACAGGTGTTAAGCTTTTTACCCATTGACTTTTTTTTAATGCTTTGAGCACTTTGGACAGACTCAGTCTCTGTTAGCCTAGGTAAACCTCCATGCTTGACTTGTAAAAATCCGGGAGCAGGATTAGTGACGGGATCAACAAGATCAACAGAGGAGTGTTCTACACGACTGCTCTGCGCCCGGGGCTCATGGCTGGATTGTCAATTTAGCGTACTGAGCCGATCAGCCATATTGTGAGCTAAAAGGGCTGCACCATCCAAAGTTGGGTGGATGCCGTCCCTGCGGTTGAGCCCAGGCTTTCCCCAGAAGGTGCACCAGTTGTTTAGAAAAATAACTCCGTATTCCTCACTCCATCTAGACAACCAGCGATTGAATGATGAAAGTCAGCTATACATTTCATCATTGACCAAATTGGGCAGGGGACCAGAGAATATTACGGCATCAGACATCGACTTAGCCAATTCACACACCGAGGCTACTTGTAATTTGAGCACCTCTGATTGTCTCCGCCGGGCATCATTACCGCCTGCGTGAATCACGACTCGACGGAATCTCCTACCTTCCTGTTTTAAAAGCCTAAGGTTCCCCTCGATGTCCCCCACTCTGCCCCCCGGGTAACACCTAACCTTCACCGCTGGCAGCTTCACGTCTCTAACTATAGAGCTGCCAATCACCAGCGTGTCCAGTTCAGCCGGCGTGTCGTCGCTGAGGGGAGAGAACCTATTGCAGACGTGAAGCGGTTCTTGGAGTGCTACGTGGCGGTGCTTGGCACTAGCCTTCCTCCGGACTGTCACAAACCGGTCCTGGTCTTGTCCCGGCTGCTCGGGACACGCTGCGGGGCTAGGCTTGCTAACACTCCTCTCACTGCGGGAGCGGGCTGCAAGCCCTGCCACTACCGCGCTGTAGCTAGCGCTGCCCTGCCCCTCACATCTGCGCAGCCGCTCCTCTAACTCGGTTACCCTGGCCTCCAACGCTGTCAATACACTGCACTTTACGCAAATACCCCTATCGTCAAGGGAGGCAGGGTTCTGACTCAACATACGGCACACTGAGCAGGAAAGAAAAGAAGACAGAGGGGAGGACGCCATAGCGGTCCCGGCGGACCAAGCTAGTTAGCACGCTAAGCTAGTTAGCACGCCGGTGGCGCTAACGGCGGAGAAGAAATGTAATTCACGAGAGATCGCTGGTCAATCGGGGGCGAAAGTAACCCTGGGGGCATAAATAACCCCGATTTTTGATTGCTTCGTGAATTAACAGTAATAGCAAGAGAGAGACAGCAAGCACTTCAGTCGCTCGTAGGCTTCAGCAAGCTTCACCAACACGGAAAACACTCACCGGAGTGACGTCAGACGCTCAGGCTGCGCAGAATGTGTGTCATTCTGCTTGTGTTACTATGTCTAATGAAGTTTGGCAACAAAGTAGAGGAAACGTACACAGTAATCATACTTCATGGTATTTATGAAAGTAATATATAATTTATGAAGTGCAGTAATATATAACGTATTACATGGAGTGAGCTGTGTTCCATACTGCTCCACTTTTATTTTGAAATGGGTTTCGGAACGGTGTCACTATAATGCTCGGTGTATTTGCGCACAGCTAGTGAACGTGCGGTTCTTTTGACTGCGGGCTATAGGCTCACTTGACTGCAGTCTCCGACTGCTTGTTGGATAACACTAGACCGCTCCAAAGTGATACAGCAGAGTGATGCAGCAGTGTCCTCCCAGGCAGAGACTCAGCCACAACTTTCACTAACACAACGGTGACTATGACATGATCTATTTCAATAATAAATAAATAAATAATAATAATAATAATAGTAAATGTCAAATGAATTCGTATTTCCTTATTTCTTTCAAATTAAATAAAGTGGACTTCTGTTGGCTTTTAGTGAAAGATATCTTACTAAAGTAAAAAGATAGAACTGAAGTGCATTTTTTTTTGTGACATAAAATTTCATTATTGTCTATCCCAAGAGTAACTGGGTTACAGACATGCTGTTTTGTGCAAGCAGCCACACATCACTTGAGAAAATACACTTAACCTTTTTACACACCTTTTACATCTATATATTGTTTCCATCACACCAAGTAGGAAACACATATGATCATTGACAGAACATTTACAAAATATTTAGGTGGGAATAAAATAAATGTCATGTTATTTGGGGACTTGTCTAATACGGTGTTTTTGTAACAACATATCTGAAATATACCCATCATTTTATTTCCTCCTAAGATGCATCAACCAGTGCTAGGAATTAAAGTACTGTGCAGCCATATGACGAGCTCCAGACTGAACCTTCTGCCTCCTGCCTTCCTTTGTCAGGCCATAACTGTCCTGGAAGTCCTATTCTATACCAGCCATTTCAGTGTCATCCAGCAACACAGTGTTCAGCACCATCCCAGCTGCATCCAACACTCTGACGCTCTGACCATCTCTCCCTCGTCTATGGTGGTCTCCCTGTGGACACTTTTAACTTTTTGGCAGATCAACTCACAAAAGACCTTCCAGCTTGATAATAAACCTATACTTTAATCTGATATGCAAAGGTGGGACAACTCAGTTACATGTTTCAGGCAGTAGTATGGAATACAAATTAATTAAATTGTTATGGAGTACCTAGGAAAAATATGACACATTACAATTTTGAAGTAACTCGGCCAACACTGCAGCATAATAATTTGGCACACCAGATTTAGATTGTGGATTGTGTTCAGCCACACTTTCTTTATTTAGTAGTTTATTCAGTAGCTCATCAACTCACACACATTATAAGACATTCAATTTTACACTGTTTGGACTGTAAAAGAAGGAAAATTGATTTTATTTGTCATATAGATCTTTTGTTAAACAAAATGTTTGTCATGCTGTATATGACCTTTGATATTTAAACTGCACCAGCTAATGGACTGTTCAAGAATTGTCAATTCAGTAAAATATCACTGCTTTCTGACTGACTGTTTTGTGATCTTTCTATAACTGATTAATACACTACTAAATTATGACAGGAAACAATTGACAACAAGGAATAGAGGACATTTAAATAAATAGCTTAGCTGTAAATTTCAGAAAAATAAGTAGACTCATGAAAAGGCCTTTATTTGAAGTACTATTTTTTCACATTTCATTCAACTATAAACAATTTCAAGCCCAAGTACCTTCCATTTGTAAAAGGGGCTGGAACAACTGATTAAATTAATCCAATTAGTATTTATTGTTAACTGTGGAGAATATACTCACTCCGAATCATACCATCAGCTGAAACGGCTTATATCCAAAACTTTGGGAGGAGGAGCCACAAAATCATCTCTACCTGACAAAACAAAATGTATGTATATTCCCGTTCTTGATGTGACAAAACAACGCCGACTTTACCACTGTGCAAGTATTGATAGGCTTCAGTGCTCTTATAGCCTCATAGCCGAGGCAGCCGTGCCAAGAGACAACACAAAATAGTTGAAAATATCACCATATACATGACCTGTGGCCATTTTTTCATGTCATCCTCCAACTCTATAATAAGTCGCGGATGAGACTCGAACCATTTGTGTTTTTTAAAGAGGTTTTCGTTTATTCCCGCATAATTTTCTCAGTTGTAAACACCGCCAGTACCGTGTTACCGGAAGTGCTCCTCAAAACAGGAAGTCCCGTCTCTTGGAAAATGGGCGGGGCTTCATAAGGTGAATATGGCTGTGTTCGAAACCGCCTACTGCCTCCTACATCCTTCCATACTCATACTATCCATCCTGCATCCTGCTTACTCAGTCCATCAGACAGTATGCAAAGCGTTTACACTACAGCATACTACATAATAACCCACAATGCATTGCACTCCTCCCCGGCCTGAAATAGACCTGCTAGCTGATTTCACTTTAGCTCTAAACTCTTCAAATGTAGAACTTCATCGAGATTTTTTTTTTTAATTAAGTGGTCGTTTAGAGGCCGACTGTGTCGTTTATTTGTCCAAATGCCAGCCGTTTATGATTTTTTTCGGACGAATTCGGTGAAATGTAAGCCAGCCGCAGTGAGCGGCTCCAGCACAGAGGTGTCAGAGAAGCAGAGAAGCAGTGAGAGAAGCAGAGCACACACAAACCCCAGACCCGCCACGGGGGCCCCCAGCCCGCCACGGCGCCCAGCGCCGTGGACGTGGCAGTCGGGTCCCCCAACCCGGCGGCCCAGCCTCCAGGCCCGGTCGGGCTTTGGCGACGGGCGACCGCGGATCACACCGCCGGCCGCCCCCGCCACTCTGACCGGCTCCCCGCCGACCCGCTCGGCAGCGGGACTGAGACGCGCGGTCTCACCCAGCGGTCCTACGGAGCGGGCCCGCCCTGGGCGTCACACTGAGTCGGTTCCGGAGGTCTGGCAGCGGCCCCCCGGGCCCCCCGGTGCGGTGCGCCACCCCAGCGGCGGGCCCGCCGGCAAGCACAGAGTTTCTCACACTCTCCGGGGCCGGACCCAGAGCGCGGGGCTAGCCCCACCCCCCCGACTGTGCCTGCCGCTGCTAGGCCTTATGGGTAACGGGACTTTTGGGGCCGTTTCGGGCCGTTTCTGTGTTTTATGTGTTCATTTGTGTTTCATTTCATTGTGCATGTACTCTAAAAAGTAACTCAGAGATGCTTCTAGCACCACTTGATTTAATACATGGATCCAAGTAAAAAATTGTAATTAGTTGATTTTGATAAACTTTCTAAGTTTCAAACTTTTTTTTAAGTTATGAATAAATAAAAATGTTCCTAATTACATCAACTTAATTTTGCTTGCAATTTGAACTCAAAATTCATTGTTGATGGGTTTAAAGCAAAATTCAAGTTGCTATAACTTAACAAACGGCTGGATAATTTAATTTTGTCAACGATGACTTCACAATTTTAAGTTCCCTCTCGCCACACAACATGTCTGGACAAGTTCGACAGTGGGTTAGCAGGATGAAAAACCTTGATACAAGCAACATTTCATGGTGAGTAAAATTTATTTCTAATAGTTCTAGTGTGGTAAGGACACCACATCGGCATGGTTAGTGTTGGTCACAGCATAAGGAAACGGGCTCTTTGAAGAATTTAACAATGATGATGGTAGTGTTGCAATGAATCATGGAAGTTTGGGATGAGATATTCAAGATTTAAACACTGATTTCATGATTTATTTCATTGTTCTGATGTTAATAGTGTTATTGGTAGTTGTGACTGGTTGTGTTCTTGTTGTTCAGTTAATCTAAAGTTTAGTTACTTTTCGTGTCAAACTTGGAATGAGAAGACCTGAGCATTTAATCTGCCCCTGCTACTACTCTAAAACTTATAGAGTTCAACAGAACAGTTCCCATATACCTCTGGGGTTATTAAAGGCCTGTGTCTACCTGTACAGAATCAGTCCACACTGGCTATGACAGCATTGTATTCCCAAATAATCACAATATTAAGGTTAATCAAAATCTGGCCATTTTAACTACTTAAAAGTGGGCAGCCAATTTATTTGAGCAATCAACATAAGATTCTTTCATTTATTAAGTAAGCAGTACTTAAAATCATCTTTGACTGATGACAAAAAATGAATTCACCCAAAGCAATATAGTTTTTTGGTTCAATGTAATTTGTAATGAGGTTGCCATAACTTAAAAAGACTAATGCAAACTGTTGCGTTGATTTTCTTTGTTGAGTCTAGACATTTCTTTTTAGAGTGTGTGTTCTGTTTATTGTTACTGTGCCATTGGCATGTTTTTCCCTTTATTTTTATGTTCTGTTGTGTGCACTGTGGCTCAGAGGGGTCGTCTGGGGAGGGACCTGGCCTACGCGCCACCACGGAGGGTGCTAGTGTGTGCACTGGGCTTAGTTGTTGTCACAATAAAGCTAATGTGTTTGTGAAAACTGAAGAGCAGACCAATCCTTCCTCGCTGTCTCCACTGCTCGTCGCAAAATACGCGACAGTATTTATGAGCTTGTCTGACTTTGTCAATGATAGGGACAGGGCATGGGTCAAAAATCTTTGAAGTATTCCTTTAACCATTTTGGTTTCTTTGTTTATTTTAGTTTGTGTTGAGTAGTCATATTGGAAATACAGTCTGTGAACAAGTACCTGTTATCTTTTTTGGTTGTTTCCATCTTCATATTCTCTATTTGTTCACACAAACTGCTCAAAAATTATTTGGTCAAAAAAAATAACCAATATATTTGTGTGATAAAGAGGTCCAATTGAACACATTCTACAGCATTCCTCCATCCATTGCATGCATTACTGTACCAAACGTAGGGAAATAATACCAGTTGTTACATGCATGACACTGAGAACACGTGTCAAACAAAGCAAACACAGTCATTTCCAATCCGAGGTTCATGACCTGAAGTTGTAAAGGCAGCAAAAAAACCAGAGATGCTTTATTGAAATTCCTTTTCTCATTCCCAGGAAAATGTTCACAGCCACAAAGGTTTTATGCTGTTTTACTGTGGGACTGTGCGCATATGTGAGGCTTCCTTGAAGTATCAACAGTGACCATAGATTAATTGAAGTATCATAAAATATAATGCCTCGCACTTCTTTGAGTTGCAGTTTTGTTTGTTTAACTGTTTAATAAGAGACTCAACTGACATCATCTGAATTGATGCTGAAATGGCCTCATTTATGTATTTCACCAGACATAATTTTTTATTGTCTTTTTACACAGGGGCAGGTCTATAAATTGTCACAGCTGTGCTCCGTGGTGACACTGCACCTGTTTCACACCTGGGTACAGTGTTGTTGTTGAGCGATGGAGGTGCCTGGAGGGCTGCTTTTGCTGATATTTCTCCATGTTTTCACAGGAGGCACTTCAGGTAAACATCTAGTTTTGTTTTGTTTTGTTTTGTTTTGTTATTTTTTTTTAATCATCTAAGACAAGATAAATAGCCATTGAAATTTGATCTTAGAGACGTTCACTCCTTTTTTACTGTAATGGACTGGTTTTTATTATGAGACTGATTAAAATGTTTCAACCTTTTCATGTAGCATCTGTTTTTGCCGTTGAGGTGGTTTTGCAATTTGTGGATGGTCCTTGCGCAATGCGTTCTGCTGTATTATGCCTTCATGAAAAGTTCTGCATGCATGCCATTTTGCTTGAATAAACCAGGGGATGCAAATCTTGGCAGCTCTAAAATATGCTTGCTGAATAATGCATCGACTTCCTGACTGTAAATGAATGACCTTCAGGCATATTTTTCAACATTTTGGCATTGCATTGCCAATTTCTAAGCCGCTCATCTCTAATTATTTCTGCATATGCTTGAATGAAATGCTTCAACATATATTGTCTTGACAGAATAAAATGAGATTTACAATGCACACTACAGCTGTTTCCAGTGGTAGCCTGTGTAAACACACACTGATTGACAGCAGCAAAAGGTCTGTTTCAGATGAAGCTCCATCAAAACGCAAATTCTAATGCTAAGAAATCCAAGCTTTTACGATGCAATTTGGATGCTTTTTAGTTACTGATAAACTAGACCATAAGTATCAACCTACTAACTTGTCATAACGAGATAAAATATTTCTTCAGTGTGGTAGTTCTACGCTTCTGTCAGATATGACACATAACATATTGTACAAACTGTGTGCAAACAATACAGAATACAGTCAGAAAAATATGATTCATTCATCTCCTGGACCGTTTATCCTGTTCAGGGATGCAGGGTGCTGGAGCATGCAGCTTAATATTAATCAATCTGAACATTGCCTTATTTTGGACTTTGCAGCATTGACCAACATGGTATGCCACAGACATGACAGATCAATTGTGTGCTCATACAAAAAGTACAGTTGGAATAGTGAGATATCAAAATACCATTAAAAAATGCCTTTAAATATGTGGCATGAACTCAATTAATTCTCAATCTTCTTTCAGAAGTATGATCTGGAGTGCACACAAAAACACAACTCAATATGTGCTGAGAAGATTTAGTTCAGTAAATTTAATTACACTGAATGTATTCATGAGACCGTTCCTTTGCCTTTCTACAGGAACCCAGACCACAAGCTGTGATTCATGTCACGCTGAGGCCTTCTGCCTGGATCAAAAAGAACGAGGAGACACTTTCTCGGGCCACGCCCATCCTTACACTTGTTTGTGTAAGGATGGCTTTGTCGGCGATGGTCTGACCTGCTATGATGCAAAGCTGTGCAGTGACTCCTCCTGCTGCAGCCCAGGTTACCACTGGTCACCTGAAAGGGGGTGTGTGGACGTCGACGAGTGCTCCCTCCCAGACTCTCCCTGCAACTCCCGTCAGATTTGTAAAAACACACCAGGTTCCGTTGAATGTCTGGAGTCTGTGCCAAAACTCTCGTCAGGACCTTCCTCTAAGTCTTTCCGGATTGTGTGTGGGGGAAAAGTTTGTCCTACAGGCATGGACTGCATCCTTCATAATGGCACTTCCCGATGTGCTGACCCCTGTTATGACTACACTGTACTGAATGATGAATGGCGTTCAACAAATTTCACTGGGGACGAAATCCATTGTGATCGAGATATCAACTGGCAAGGCTGGTATCGCATGTTACAGGGCCAAACCAGTGCTCGTATCCCAGAGAGCTGCCCAGAACCATTTAGGTGTGGGACACACGCTCCTCTGTATTTAGTTGAACCTCATCCCACACAGTCAGGTGTGATTGTAGATCGCACTGTGTGCAAATCCTGGCAGGGTTGCTGCTCCTTATCAACTTACCAAATCCATGTTAAACGCTGCTATGGAGGCTACTATGTCTATAAACTTATAAAACCAAATGGATGTTCTTTTGTATATTGTTCAGGTAATGCTCCTATGAAATCATCCTCACTCAAATTCGCACAGGTAAAATTTTGAAACTTAATATTTTCACTCTGTTTTGGGTATTTTTCTTAACCAACAGAGGTGGATGAAACTGAGTATTTAACAACACCACCAGTGGCCACCACAAACTCAGGACCACAGTACACCTCACCAGCTCACATCATCACACCACCTGATAACGACACAGGAGTTGAGGGAGAAGTGCGCCTGGCCAATGGAGGAAACAGCTCCTGCTCAGGCAGAGTGGAGATCTTCCATGCTGGACAGTGGGGGACAGTGTGTGATGATCACTGGGACCTGGACAATGCCAATGTGGTGTGCAGACAGCTGGACTGTGGAACGGCCCAATCAGCTTTATCTAATGCAGCTTTTGGAGCTGGCAGTGGACCCATCTGGTTGGACGACGTCTATTGTTCTGGAAATGAGCCATCTATATCAGACTGCAGACATTCAGGGTTTGGAGTCCACAACTGTGCTCACTTTGAAGATGCCAGTGTTATATGTGAAGGTAATCGTTCATGAGTACATTTCAATTGTTGTTTCTCACATTTAATTGTATCCACACAAATGTTTACCTCTGCGCAGACTGTTGTTGTCATTTTGTCAGTTCACAGAATATTTTCTTTCAGATGGGCCAGACAGTAACAGCACACCATGGCCAACTTTTTCAACTATGAGCACCACAAACATTCCCACAGTCTCCACTACATTTTTACCATCATCACCTCCTAATGACAAAGGAGTGGAGGGAGAAATCCGCCTCATTGGAGGAGACAGCTTCTGCTCAGGCAGAGTGGAGATCTTCCATGCTGGACAGTGGGGGACAGTGTGTGATGATCACTGGGACCTGGACAATGCCAATGTGGTGTGCAGACAGCTGGACTGTGGACCGGCCCAATCAGCTTTATCCAGTGCAGCTTTTGGAGCTGGCGGAGGACCCATCTGGTTGGACGACGTCTCTTGTTCTGGAAATGAGCCATCCATATCGGACTGCAGAAATTCAGGGTTTGGAGTACACAATTGTGGTCACCATGAAGATGCCAGTGTTATATGCGAACGTAAGCGCATTTTCATGCTTTAAGAAGTATTCGTAATAATTAAATTTTTTATTTCCAAAAATCCCCACATAAATTATTTGATCGCACTCTTTTCTTTCTTTCTATTTTCTTTTCCTTTAGCTTCGCCTCCACCTCTGGATGCTTTTCATCTTTATTGTCAAGAGAGCAAAATCCAAATACAAGTGCAGGCAAGTCGCCTGGTAGCCTCTGGGTTTGATCCATTCTCTGGACACCTGGCTGATCGCAACTGCACCTGGGTCAGAGAGAGCTATGGATGGATTTGGTATGAAGTTGATACTCAACCAGAAGCCTGCGGAAATCTAATGAAGGTATTCTTTTTTCTCTCAATTATTTTTTTGTGAAGCTTACATGTTTACCTTGCTACAGTGCCTCCTAACTGGTTTGAAACCATATCGTGAGTGATGATGCCTTTTTGCAGTGGAGATACTATTAAAGGAATTTAGGTGGGACTCTCAATACAATGAGAAGTCTTGTCTGATCTCTACATCATCTCACAAAGAGAAAATCACCCCTGCTGTTTGGGCACAAAATCAATATCATTTTCATATTTCCAAGTTGTTATAGTCCAGTATGTATTTTCAGACTTAAGACTGTAATCTCTTGAATTTGATATTTTTCTGAACATATTTATCTTAATGGGGCCATTGACAAAGGATGTCCACATATGCTCTGCTTACTGTATCTTTCTTATGTGATGTAACCATTCACCTTATTGATCACTTGATCATCTGTCTTTTAGACCAACCTCACACATGTGACATACCTCAACAATATATTCTTCTACTCAGCACAAAACCCATCTTTCAGCGTTCCACATCGAGTTCCCATCTCCTGCACGTATCCTCTGGATACAGACAGCACCCTTGATGTGGCTGTCAGGCCAGTCCTGGAGTAAGAAACCCTTTATTGAGCCTTCACTGACATTATTTACGATTCGTCAGTAACATCTGAAACTGTTAAGATATTTTTGCTCCTGTGACAGTGGGTTTTATTCTATTTTTTTTTTTCTTACAATATGCTGTTTTCTTCTTCATCGTCATCTTTATTTGGTTGGGTACATATTTATTCAGCAAATCATCATTATTATTATTGTTACTGTTCAGTAGAATCTCAAGTTTACATGAGATTTATGGTTTAAATAAGAGCTTTAAACCTGGAAAACAAAAGAGACAAACTTTGGTGACCTTCAGGATGTGATGACTTGGTTGTCTGAATTCATTCTGTCTTCTTTTCCTTTGGAATATTGATATAACAATAATGAATCACTTTAACTGCATTATTTTCCTTTTACGTTTGTTAAAACATCTTATTTCCTTTGACAGGGAGGAGGGTGGCATTTCTGGTTTGGGCAGCCGAGCGAGTGTCGCCATGTCTCTGTACCGTAGCTCCGCCTTCAATGACACTTTCCCACCAGGGTCGGTGACCCTCCCAGTGGGCTCCCCATTGTATGTGGGGGTCTCTGTGGAGAACAGGGGTCCAGACTTTGCTGTTGTTCTGGAGGACTGCTTCGCAAGTCACTCTCGAAGCCCTCAATCTCCTGTGAAATACCCTTTAATCCAGAACAGGTATGTGCACCTCTTCAACCTCAGCAGAAACCTTGTGGGATCCAGCAACATGTAATGACCCTGATGATCTCCTCCATCTTTTCTGCAAGGTGTCCCGTTGACCCTCGGCAGGTGGAGGTGATTGAGAACGGCAGATCAACTCGGGCTCGTTTCTCTGCTCTGTTTTTCCTCCCAAATGGAAAACACGAAGACGTGTATCTTCACTGCAACCTCACCCTCTGTGACAGGAGGAAGTACAGCTGCTTCACTGTGAGTCACAAATTTCACTTAATCAGCATCAGAATCTGTCCATCCGTCTGATCGACTGATCGACAAATACATGAGCTTCTTTTTTTTTTCAAGTGGCCCTTATTCTCATCCATAATAATCATTCTCTCTCTCCTCCTCCCCTCACCCCTCTGTACCTTGTAGTCTTGCAGAAGGAGAACAAGTCGTTCTGTTTTCAGCTCTGCTTCAGTGACTCCCATCTCTGTTGGGCCAATCACTTGTAAGTCTGACAATCAACCTCACTTCGAGATTAATGTTTGAATTAATAACACTTTGTTTTTTTCTTTATTTTTTATCTGCAGGGGCTGATTAAGTGGCATGGTCTCAATGAAAAACAATAGCAAACCCCACTGTGGCCTTTGTGATATTGTTTTTTTACACATGATAACAAAATTAATGTTTTCACTGTGTATACTGAAATCTTTCCAGTCTTTACATTTCCTTTCATTTCCAAATCTGTGCAGTGATTAAATAAGCAAGTTTTAAAATCAATAAAATAAAATTGTTTTCTTTCTATCTCCTTGTTTTCTTCATGCGAGACTGTATTCCCAATCTGTATTTTTCAACAATTTACTGGGTTTTTTTTTCTCTTAAAGTTAATGCTGTTCCTAATTTAGTCACTTCTTCTTTGCTGGCTCTTTGAGCAGCCGGATGCTTTTACTATCATTCCCTACTTGCTTCTCCCTCCCTTTTGTCTCTGCTTGCTGCTTTCTTGTCTCGTCTGTTTTAACTGGAGTAATCACTTGACTTGGTTTTTCGAACAAACCAAAATATCAACCATGGAATTGATCAGCTGGTCTCTCAACGCAATCGAAATGATTTTATCAACAAAGAGCACAGGAGAGGGGAAACCCACCTGTCCGGACAGGACTCGGCATGCTGGGTATGTAATGGACACCCAGGGCAAGTGGAGGGGGGGTCACATACTTGGCACCCCTGTCCTTCGAGGACAATGAGGATGTGTACTTTTTCGGATTTATGATGATCAGCCTGCTGCTGATTGGCTTGTGCTGCGGCCTGATCTTCTGGAGGAATAAGAAGACCGCCACCACAAAAGACGTCCAAGGGATGATGGTCTTTCAAAACCAACGAGCAAAGGCTGATGCAGACTATTTGTGTGAACTCTTTTGAAAGTTGGACAATTTGCTGGGTCTGTGGACGATTTGAGAAACTCAGCTGCTGTCTGAAAAAGTTGAGAACCAAGCAAAGGAAGGTCAAAACGGCTCCTTCCACACCAAAACTGATTGCATCTGGAGCCCCTGGAAGTCAAAACATCCCCCTGAAGATTCAAGGCCAGAAGATTGCTTGTTTATCTATCCCCTCTTTCTCACTCCCAACGCAACCCAGTCACCTCTGGACTGCTTCATTCAAGGCCATTTCCCGGCAACTACCATCTGAGCTGGAGCGCAAAGGGGAGACGGGCCAAACACACACACGTACATGTACTGATGAACTGAAATGCCACACACTCGCCCCACACATTCCCTCCCCCTCTCTCACTGTCTCCGCCACACTTTTCTGCTGACGACCAGTAGTGATGACGTGCTGCGCTGATGATGTAGCTGCGACCGCTGATCTGCTGAACTGAAGCAATTGTCTTATGTCATGCTATTTATGTGCACGGGTTTGGCTTTTTGTTTTTGGTATTTCACTTCTTATCATGACTCCTTTTGGAACCGTGATCTGAAATGATGTAACTTTTTTTTTTTACCAATCCCCCCCCCCCCCCACCCCCCCCCCCCCCCACCCCCCAAAAAAAAAAATCAGTTTGAGTTCTTTTAACTCTTTTCTTTCAAGACGGAGCGCGTTGGCTTCCTGGCCGTCTTTAAACCCCAGTAATTTCGTTGTAACTTGTAACTTGTTGTAACTTGTTGCAATTACAATAAACAGCGTTCCATTCCATTCCAATTTATTTATTGTGTAATTCAGTGTTCATGTGAAACATCACAAAATGCACAGTGTGGGAGCTATTTATCATTTCTTGGATGAGGTTTGTAGTTTACAGAAATAACAAAAATGTTGTTCAACCTAGCATATACATACAACAGTACTAGCTCTCTACTAAACAGAGACAACACAGATACAATAAAATGAGTTTCTTCAAACAAAATGATCCATCTATTTCAATAAATGCATGAAATGTAACTTCATAACACATAAACTTTACAGTGCAACCATATTAACATGCCTTCAAATATAGTGAATACAAAAATATTTTAAACTTACTTCCACCCTGTAATATCCCGTAGGACTTTTATTTTGAAAGACCGGAAGTGCCGGCACTTACAGCAAACCTAGCTTGATGTTAGAAAACAAGCACCGTGTTTTTTCGTGATGGCTGGAAATAAAAAGGAGCAAAAGACACATGGTGTGATTTTTTTTAAAATAGTTAGCCAGGCACAGCATGGTCTCAGAGTGACCTACATGCCACGGACCTATTTTTTTTTTCTGAAGAAGAAAGAAAGAGGAGAGGAAAAAGGAGGCTTATGGCGTACCTGCTCCAAGAATGGACTGGGACTCCAGCAACTTACCTGATGCGTGGTGCCGTTTCAAACAACATGTGGAACTCATATTCACAGGACCACTCAAAGAGTGGAACAAAAATACAGTTTCTTGTTGTTGTGGATTAGGGACAAAGGAAGAGACATCAGCAATAACTGGAATCTCACAGGAGACCAAGCTAAAAAGCTGGAAACGTATTACAACGGCTTCTCAACATATCTCACCCCAAAGGCTAACCCTATTTTAGTTAGCCAGGCACAACACACCCCTTGTGGTTGACTTGTGCATGAACACACACATCTGGATGTCAACACAGCAAATCTCCCCTCTGAATTCACAGAACACAATACACAACCATTTCAATCAGAGAGTATACAGAACAGATTATCTCAACCTCACATACTAATAAACATCACTCAAGCTGTTCTGTTGATCAATCTCCCTCAGTGTGGTGGTGAAATAGCACAACCAACACACCTCAATCACCTCCTTCTCCAGACACTTGAGCATATATTTTCCCTCCTGTTCTCCATGAGTTTAAAGTCTCACTTGAAGTCTGAGCTCTCGTGAGTCTAGCCCTGCGGCCCACAAAGTGACAGTGTCACCCCAAAAATAGTGCTCGTTTTGCAGTGTATAATGGACCCAAACCCCTCATTATAGTTTCATTTTCCCTTGGTTACATATGCGCACCGGAAAATAAATGGGTGGCCGCGCCCAAATACTGAAACTGAGTGGATTAATTTATTAACTCGCCACTTCACTACATCCCCTAGTTATACTCCAAAAACGAGCAGTAAGAGTGATACATTGTGCAGGTTATTACTATCACACTAATTCTTTATTCCTAAAGTCAAAGCTTTTAAAACTTGAAAATGATTTGATTGACTTCTGCACTATTCTACTTGTATATAAAGCAAGCACAATGCACTTCCTCTGAATCTTCAAAAACTCTTTACACAGAGGGAAGGTGGATATATTCTAAGGGGGTCTGAGAACTTTAAGGTCCAACCAGTGAGAACTACGAGGAAGTGTTTTTGTGTTTCTGTCGGAGGTGTCAAGATCTGGAACTGATTGAGTCTAGAGGTCAAGCAATCTCCTAATATTCAACTGTTCAAAAGAAGGTACAAAAAATGATATTCACTCGGTACACATGTGAAAATGGTATATAACTCAAGTATGTATGACTGTGGACAACTCTTGTTTTATTTTAATGCTAAGTATATAATGACATTCAATTTTGTTTAATGATTTCTTTTTTGAATTGCCACTGTTTTGGGTGACAACCAGGGATCAATACGATATTACTGTATTAGAATGCACCATATAGGACTATGTACATGTTGGAAAAGAAAGCAGCTGATTACGGTACACTGGGTGTCTGGTGGTGTGAATGCTAAGGTTGGTTCAGGATGGGCAGGAACCGTGATGTGATTGCAGATGGAGGACTGATGGAGCTGCAGGACTGGTGGTATGGCGGCTGTTCACTGGAGGTGCAGAGGCTGGCACACCAATGTGTTAAAAAAAAAAAAAAAAAATGGCAAAAATAAGGAAAAAGATTTGACAAGTGAAACAAGTGACTATCAACCAGCAGGGGGAGTCATGACACGCAAAGTTGTGATGATTCAGATAGGAGCAACAAGATAGGAGCAACTGGTTTCGCATGAAACGATCCGTCCAGCAGGGGGAGCCATGACACGAGCAGTGGTGATGGGCCCATCTGCATAGGATGGGATCCGAAAAAGAGAAAAACAAATAATATCTGAAAATGCATGAGGGTGTGGCAGCTTTTGCATGGCTGGCGGGGGTTGTTGTGTGGTCTGCTGGGTCGCTCTGTGTTTCACTCACTTGCAGTTGCATGCGGCCCTGCGGCATCAGGTATCAGCTGAGGCTGAGCACTGCCATTCACTGGCAGCCGCTGAAAAACAATGCTATATCAGTAACTCGAAGGCTAACGTACTATATGTGATATTGTTTAAGGTACTTGATTCAAGGGTGACTGTATATAAACATGTCCGCACGTTTACTTGAATCAATAGCAATTGTACATATGTAAATAGAAACTTTTTCACTGTTTAAATGTCATAGGAATTGTATTATTAAGGCAGCACTGGAAGTAACAGCATGAAAGCACTTGCTGTACTAGGGGTGGGATAAAATAAGTTTTTCTTCTTCCCACTCCTTTTCGATCGTTAGATATCTCATGTCTACTCCTGTAAACTGACTATTGTCAAAAAAACATTGTTACCTTGCAATAGCTCGAAATAAATTCATTCATTCATTCATGGAAACGTGTCCGAAAAAGTTCTCCGTCTCCACCCTCAGAAGGAACCCAAAGTGTGTCAGCCCAGATTGGAAATGGGCTGTACACACAGCCAAACTGATATGTCTGTGATGCAGCATTGAATAAACAGCATCATTATCAAAGCATGTTGTGAAGGTGAATTTATAAATATATGCATTATGAAAGTAGCTATATGCTGCAAATTCAGGACTTTTTTCACAAAATTCTGTCATGATGTTGAAATTTCCCAGTTTTTACATTTAATGTTCAACTAGTTTCGATGTTGATAAAATGTTATTACATGCATTTTTTGTCCCTGTTTTCACTGAAATAGTTAAATAGACAAAAATCTTTGAAAACTTGAAAAAAAAGACACAGAATGATCACAGACAATGACTGACCCACAATAAGGAATCATTAAGAACTCTGGGTGTACATGAGCATACAAACCACTTTGGATCAACACATACAACTACAACGAAAAAAGAAAATACTCATATACAAAACAATACTGGAAAGGGAAACTGATGCCAAAAACTGAGACGCAAAACTACTTCATAGAGAGAACACAACAGTGAACTGTTGCAAGGAAAAATGTGGATGTGAATGAATGAACTGAGGGAAAGAGTCTCCTTGCTAATTGTTAACAGTGGAGATAAATGAAAACATCGGAATAACTGAGAGTTGAATGAAGTAAAATCTTTCAACAAGCATAGTCACATTTCACTACACGAGATTTGGATTTTGAATAGCAGGTTCTCCTGTGCTGCTTTTTGAAGCACTACTCTTACACTTTTCAAACTGGCTGCTGGGGAAAACGTTTCTTTATAATCAATTCCCATTTTCTGACTGTATCCCTTTGCTAAAAACCATTGGCTTTGTCTTTCCCTTTAATGTCAGTTTTCAAAGAATAAACCCTCTTACCCACCACTGTTTTCTAGCCCTTTGGCAACGTAGTCAGAGTAAATCTGCTGCTGAATTTCTTCATCCAATGCTTTAACCCATTGTTTTGAATTAGCCGACTCCATGGCGTCCTTAAATGTATTTGGCACATCACACACTGCTCTGTAACAGTAATCAATAGTAGTATGAATCTCATCACTATCGTTGTTAGTCACAAAATCCTTTAAGTAACTTGACTTCCTTCTCTCTCTTGTAGGATACCTCCTACTGGTAGATTCATCATTTCTCCTCTTTTGGTTACACTCATCAGATGTATCACTTGGCACATTTTTGTCTCTCACCCTTGATCCTTGAGAGTTTTCACTGCTCCCATCTGTCAGCTCTGGGCTGTCTCTCCCTGTTATCATCATTTGGTTCAGTCACAACTGTCTGTGTTTGCTTTTCCACGTTTAAGTTGTTCACAAATGTAAAGGTGCCATAAGAAATTTATGATTTTAATAATCGAAAACAATCTCATTTGTCACCTGTGATTGAGGAAGAATTCCCTTTAAACTATCTGTCTTTTCCATCAACAAGCATCTTAGTCAAGTTTTTTTCCTTTCAAACTGAGAGGTATGGGCCAGGACAACTTTGGTAACACATTCCGTATTTTATGCGTGCGCCACCAGCTGTGCATCGCTGGTGTGACACTGGCATTGCACCATGCTGCACAGATCCCACGTCACACAAAGGGAGCACATGTGCGGACCGAATAATCCTCTGTTTAATCCGCTGTCATATATGAGACACGGAGCAGATTATCGATCGGCGTAGACCACCTTGTACAATCGGATCCGAAATACAATCCACCCCGAGTGAAGCGGATCCGCTCAGGTGTTTACATGACACATTTACACTCCGCTTCACCTCACAGTCCGATTATACGGGGCTCATGTAAACGAGGCCACTGTTAATTTTTTTGACAATTACAGAATTAAGTCAAACAAAGATGGTTCACATATTGGCAATTTGTTGCTCTTACACTTCTGTACTGTGAGTTTGAGGTAAATTTTCCCTTGACAGAAAACTAGCTTGTGATTTTAAGTACAGAATAACTCATTTCGGAGCATTCAGAATGTAGGACGTGTCTCCCGCTTGCTCCGAGAGTTTATGATAAATGTAACTTTTTTGACACAGTTTTTTCATTTATTTTGACCCAGATGCAATAATATTGCGCACGTGAACCTATCTGGCACACTTTTTGGCACGCTTCTGGACCAAGGATGGCGACTTCACGGACGAAAGCGGATTCATTACGAGCAGGCCGCACAAAAGCCCCACAGTCAGGTGAGGCTGTTAAGCCACCGAGAGACGCTGCTGGCTCTCCGAGCATTGTAAACATGGAACACTTCCAAGCTATGCTTGACTCACTAAAAGGGGACATTTGCAGTGAACAAGTCTATTGTTGTCCTTTGTTTTGTGGACTGAGATATCTTCAGCATGTGAGGAACTGAAGCAGTCGACTGAACCTATTAATCAAGACCTCAGCTGTCATGGCCAAGCTATCGGCGACTTGGAGCGCGCATGCACGGACCACGGTGATCTGTTAACCACGCTGGATTCTGCGGTAGCCATGCTTAAAGCTCAAGTAAAGCAGCTGACGTATAAATGTGAAGATTTGAGAGGGCAAGCGAGGAGGAACAACATAAGGCTGGTTGGAGTACCAGAGGGGGTTGAGGGTACACGCGCCACCGAATTTGTCGTCCAGCTGCTGAAGGATTCCCTCCACCTGGATGAGGCGCCCCTGCTTGACCGCGCTCACCGTGTTCTTCAGCCCAAACCCAAGAAGGGTGATCAAACCCAGCCCTTTGTCATCAGAGAGCACTTTTTTCATGTGCGGAATGACATTCTACGTTGGGCTGGGGAAGCTTCCCGGATGTCGCCTCTCCTGTACAGAGGTAAAAAGCTCTTTCTCGACTACACCTCAGCTGTTGCCAAGAAACACACTGCGTTCTCAGATGTCAAGCGCCATCTGCACTCATGTCCAGGGGTGAAGATCGGCCTGAGGTTCCCTGTCATCCTCAGGATTACTCTTCTGGGTCGAGCCACACACTCATTTGAAGACCCGGTCGCTGCAATGGACTTTGTAAAAGTAAACATTAAGAAGGGAGTCTCATCTGGAGCTAGGTGTTAAAGACATTTAAATAGTTGTACATGTGTACATGTGAACAATTAGTTTATATATATATATATATATATATATATATATATATATATATATATATATATATATATATATATATATATATATATATATGGCACCAGTGGCACAGGTTAGCATCAAATGCGGCATATACCAAGGAGATGGACCTGTCCCCCCTGCTGTTCTGCATAGGCCTGAACCCCCTCAGCCAGATCATTACCAAGAGCGGCTTTGGATACCAGTTCAAGAGCGGAACGACTGTCAGCCACCTCCTCTACATGGACGACATCAAACTGTATGCCAAGAATGAGCGTGACATGGACTCCCTGATTCACCTCACCAGGATATACAGCAGTGACATCGGGATGTCGTTCGGACTAGATAAGTGTGGACAAATGGTATCTAGAAGAGGGAAGGTGATCACAACTGAAGGAGTTGAATTGCCTGAAGGGAACATAACAGATGTGCAGGACAGCTACAAGTACCTGGGGATCCCACAGGTAAATGGTAACCATGAGGAGGCAGCTCGAAAGTCAGCCACAGCCAAATACCTACAGAGAGTAAGACAAGCCCTGAAGAGTCAGCTGAATGGCAAAAATAAGATCCAGGCCATAAACACCTATGCCCTACCAGTAATCAGATACCCTGCTGGCATAATATCCTGGCCACTGGAAGAAATGCAAGCCTCTGATATCAAGACAAGAGAGCTCCTTACAATGCACGGAGGGTTCCACCCTAAGTCCAGCATACTGAGGCTATACACCAAGAGAAAGGAGGGAGGCCGAGGACTAGTGAGTGTCAGAGCCACTATCCAGGAGGAAATCAAGAGCCTCCATGAGTATACCAAGAAGATGGCTCCCAGTGATGATCTGCTAAGTGAATGCCTGAGACATCAAAAGCCCAGTAAGGAGGAACCAGAGGAGCTATCATGGACAGATAAAGCCCTGCATGGCATGTACCACCGACAAATTGAAGAAGTGGCTGACATTGGAAAAACATACCAGTGGCTGGAAAAGGCTGGACTGAAGGACAGCACAGAGGCACTAATCATGGCTTCACAAGAACAGGCCCTTAACATAAGATCAATAGAGGCCGGGATCTACCACACCACACAAGACCCCAGGTGCAGACTGTGCAAAGAAGCCCCAGAGACAGTACAGCACATCACAGCAGGGTGTAAGATGCTGGCAGGCAAGGCATACATGGAACGGCACAACCAGGTAGCGGGCATCGTGTACAGGAACATATGTACCAAGTATGGACTGGAGGTCCCAGGGTCAAGATGGGAGACACCTCCAAAGGTGGTCGAGAACAATCGAGCCAAGATCCTGTGGGACTTCCAGATCCAGACTGACAAGCAGGTGATGGCCAATCAACCTGACATAGTGGTGGTGGATAAACAGCAGAAGACAGCTGTGGTGATAGATGTAGCAATCCCAAGTGATGGCAACATCAGGAAAAAGGAGCACGAGAAGCTGGAGAAGTACCAAGGGTTGAGGGAAGAGATACAAAGAGTGTGAGGTGTGAAGACAACAGTGATCCCAGTCGTGATCGGGACACTGGGAGCAGTAACCCCCAAGCTGGGAGGATGGCTCCAGCAGATACCAGGAACAACATCTTAAATCTCTGTTCAAAAGAGCGCAATCCTAGGAACAGCTAAGATCCTGCGCAGAACCCTCAAGCTCCCAGGCCTCTGGTAGAGGACCCGAGCGCAGTACTCACATACAGCGTCGCCCCTCCCCCCCCCCGTACACTTCGCCCTAGGCGGCCGCCTAGTTCCCCTATTCCCATTCAAACCGCGGCGCACAGACGACGCCATGACTGCATTTGCACTTCATGCCACTAGGTGCGCTGTTTGCATGTTCAACCTTATTTTACACAGACACCACAGAGGAAGAAGGGCGCCGCAGCCGCTGCAGGCTCTCTCTGCATATTGTGAGAAAAGGAGTGTGAGCCGGCAAGACGTGGTGAAATGTGCATTGATGCGATGCACCGTTTTTTCAATAAAAGAGAAGAACTTAACGATCGTTTCCGCACATTTTCTTTACGTCGTATCAATTAAACTGTGTCACAAGTAGTTTGTGTACTACAAAGACCAAGATTCCTTGCAGATAGAACATGCGCAGAACAGTATTTCATGTCCTTTTCGACCGGGTTTTTAAATATGAATATGAGCATATTCAGGGTTTTGAACGTGTTTATATGGCTGTGCACCATGTAATGTATTATTCTGTCAATATTCCAGTTAATAAAATAGTTTTTGCCTTTATATAAACGTACTTAATCTCGCGGCATTCGATCTCGCGAGATCTCCCATCCCTAATATATATACAGTATATATATGCATATACACACACACACACACACACACACACACACACACACACACATATATATATATATATATATATATATATATTTTAGAGCTGGGCAACGATTACATTTTTTAATCGCGATTAATCGCACCCCAATCGTGGAGTTTTTTTTTTTTTTTCCCCTTGTCCTGTTCGGCAGCTGGGGCATGCAATATTGTATGATTGTAGCCTTTTACCATCCGAACAGATTTTAATGTTAGCAGCAGGACGAGACTGAGTCTCCTCCTGCTGCTGCCTTTATTTAAAGCTGGCATTCGGCATGGCTGCCGGACAGGACCGGGACGGAAATGCTCAGAGAGCAGGGACAGAAAGAGAGAAAGATAAAGAGAGGGAGAACGGAAGGGGGGGGGCGCACAACCTATGTACAAAGTCACAATACAAAACAGTGTTGTCGATGCACCACACGCAACCTAGAACAATCCCAAACCCCCAATCTAGACAACACCAAAACAGAGCCGACAACCAACACAGAAAATTACAGAACCATACATACATTTTTTTTTCTTTTTTTCCGAACCATATTAGTGAACAGACCAGGCCACAAAAATAAAAGGAGGTGTAGGGGAGGAAGGAAATGCAAGGACACCACAAACCGTATTTTTTTTTTTTTTTTTTTTTGAATATAGCTAGTCGTAACTAGTAGTAAACTCGGGGCGTGCATCAATCCCCCAATCGTGGAGTTAATCGCGATTAATCACAACTAAAATGGCTCATTTGAAGTCTGCCAAGGTCATTCAAAATGTGTGTGTGTGTTAGATAAATAATTTTACAATTCATCAAATATGATTTATAATAGCTTAAAATACCAAGTCTTTACCAAGATTGCCCCAACACACACACACACACACACACACACACACGCGCGCGCGCGCGCAAACCACCACTAATAACAGAGCAGATGAAAAATAGAAGTTTCTTATGAGCACTCACTTCCTCAAACTTCATCCTATCTCCAAGACAGCCTAAATTCAGTCACGCCGAATTTTGCCTCATACGTACCTTTATTAAACCAGATCGTGTGTTGAAGGGAAATGTACTTTATTTTGCGTGTTTTCAGCGCCTGAAAAACGTCCAGCTGGCCGAAACGCTGCACCGACAAAACACGCGATTTAAGTTTCATTTTCATTTTCTTCATATTTGCGCTCCTTATTTCAATTTGCGCCTTATACCAACGTTTTCCTTGTGATTTTTCTGATAATTCGGCCGAGTTCAATATGGCAGATAATGAGGAATGGACTGTGTTTCACCGCTAAAAGCGTGCGTGTGTTTTTTTTGGGTTTTTTTTTTTTTTTTGACGCTCAGCTGGAGCTCGGTGTGACTCTCGGGCTCTGGGGGCACAGGACAGGTTAGATTAACGGCGACATTTTTTTTCTCGCGCGATAAGACTCTCGCGATAAGGCAGCACATTATCGCTGTTAACGGCCCAGCTATTTCATATATATTAGGGCTGTCAAATGATTAAAAATTTTAATCAGATTAATCACAGCTTACAAATTAATTAATCATGATTAATCACAAATAATCGCAATTTCCAACTATGTCTGAAATATACCCTTTTTTTCCTTTATTGCATTAACAAAAAACGACAGGATGTGAGGTTGAGGTCCTCCAACCAACTTCTTCTGGACATCCCATGGTCTAATCTAAGAACTAGAGGGGACCGGGCATTTGCTGTTGCAGGCCCTGAACTTTGGAATACTCTTCCTATTAATATCAGACATGCTTCCTCTGTTGAGTCTTTTAAATCATTGCTGAAAACCCACTTCTTTTCACTGGCTTTCAATTCAAGTTGATTTTAAGGCTTTTGGTATTGTAATTTTATTGTATAACCAGGTTTTGTTTTAGTCTTGTGTTTAATGTTTATTATAGTTGACCTTTTATTATATAATGGCGGTTTAACAATCATGGAAAGCACTTTGGGGCAGTATGTTTCTGTTTTTAAATGTGCTATATAAATAAACTTGAACTTGAACTTGAACTTGAACATGTGATTATATATATTTAACACGCGATGTGTTTATATTTAAGGCTCCAAATAAAATAAATATTCAAAAAACTAAAACATGCACACCATAACATAATGTCTGTGTGTGTGCAGTGCTCCCTCTGCAGTCCCTCTAAAGTTGGTTTTTAGCAGGAGTTACATTTTCAGGTCTGTAACAAATGTTGTTGCTGACTAAGCATCTGGCGGAGTAATGGCGGACAAAGCGAAAGTAAACAAGCCGGAGAGCGCATTACGTCATTCCTTTCAAATTCTCCCCCAGAAAAATGCTGGTGCCGGACTGGCACTGTGACTTTTAAGTGACAATTTAGCGCTGTTAGCGGTACTTGTAATGAATATGTCAGGGCACATTGTACATATCATTAAAAATGTGTAACATATTTATGGTGGAAAATAAGTATTTTTAAGGTTGTAAAACTCCTTAATGCACCCTTAAACTGTGTTAAAAAAAAATTTATTTGATTAATTACATAAATTAATTAACGCAATTAACGTGTTATTTTTGACAGCCCTATATATATATATATATATATATATATATATATATATATAAATATAAATATATATATATATATATATATATATATATATATATATATATATATATAAATATATATATATATATATATATATATATATATATAAATATATATATATATATATATGTATGTATGTATGTATGAGGTTGGATAGCAGATGTTTGCAGTTCAGAGATGTGCTTCTTCTTCTTTGGAGTGGGTGGCGACCAACAACTTTGGTGCACAGCGCCACCTACTGTCTCTTGGTGAATGTACTTCAGTTTACTTCCAGATCACTGTGCTGACTTCAGAGATCTGTAAACCCGCAACAGCATGTATTTTGCGACACCAGGCTGTGGTGGAGGAGTGGCGTGAGCGGACCATGAGGATATATTGGTGAAACTAATGAGTTTTTGGACGATTAAAGTCATTTTGGGAGCCGGCGCCATGGATGCCCCATTAGCTAACAGTATATGGAGGTCTGCAGCTCGACTATGGATCTAACTTTCTCCCGGACCACTTTTCGGATCACAAAACCCTTCTGAGTGAGTATATTGTTATACATCTTTCTATAAACAAAGTGAAAACTGTTTAAACTGAACTTATCCTTTAAAGTTCTATTACTGGGCAACCAACCTCAAAGTGGTTCAGTTATGGATCCTTCTTCAAGGGACACTTGTTCCCCCTTCCTGGTTAAATATGGAGGTATCTTCTACTAAACCTGCTTTATTGGCAGCACTTGTTCACACCCTACTTAATTTTGTGGTCTCTCTCTACTGTAAAAACATTTTAGTTAAAACTACTCTGAGAATTTGGAAACAATTTCGACGTCATTTCGGTCTACAGACGCTTTCCTGTTTATCACCAATTTCAGATAATCCTGTTTTTCATACCTCACTTCTTGACAGAACATTTTCTTTGTGGAACATGTATGGTATTAGAATATTTTGTGATTTATATATTGATAGCATGTTTGCTTCATTTCAGGAACTCTCAGAGAAGATCACTTACAAAGCAGCATTTTTTTAGGTACTTGCAGATCCGTACTTTTGTCCGCAATTTGAATTCTCATTTCCCTGCTCTGCCAGAGGCTATTGACTCTTTCTCAACTCCATTTCCCATCATAAAAGGTGTGATTTCTTGTCTGTATGACCTTATTAATTCGTTGTGACCAACTTCTCTACAAAAAATCCAGAATCAGTGGGAGGAAGAGTTGGGGGACAGCCAGGATTCCACAGGAGCTTGAATTGGGATTCTGCTTTACATCGACTTCACACTTCATCTATTTGTGCTAGACATGGTTTGACTCAGTGCAAAGTCTTGCATCGTGCACATTTCACTCGAGTCAAGCTTTCAAAAATTTACAATAATGTTGAGTCCAGATGTAATAGATTTCACCAGGCTGCAGCTACCCATGTTCATATGTTTTGGTCATGCCCGTTGTTATCTTCTTATTGGTCACAAATATTTGATTCCATTTCAATCTGTACCAGGACACAGCTTCAACCAACAGCCCTTACAGCACTATTTGGGGTCCTACCTACAACTGTATTTCCGAAACATAAGGCAGACTTTGTCGCTTTTGTTACTTTGTTAGCCAGCCGTCTAATTTAATTGAAATGGAAGTCTCCTGTCCCTCCCTCTCATTCCTTATGGATCAAAGATATTCTCTACTTCGTTAAGATGGAGAAGATCAGGTACACATTAAACAGATCTCTTGCCAAATTTAACAAGACCTGGAGGCCTTTTTTCAGACACGTTGAGGAAGTTAAGTTTTCTGCAGTTACAGAATGATGACTTTCATTAAGTCTCTGTGACTGTTTCTATGGCGCTTATCTGCATACATGCAGTAGCGCGTGGGAGTGTTTTTTTTCTTTTCTCTTTTTGTTAACTATGTGTATTTTATTTGTTAATTCAATCAGATTGTGGTGACCGGGAGGGGAGGGAGTGGGTTTGTTTTTGTTTTGTTTTGTTTTTTCTTCTTCTTTCTTTTTGTTAGTTTCTTGACATTACAGCACCATGTATGATTTAGTTTGAAAGTTGGCTCTTGTTCAATTGAATATTGTTTTTGGGAAATAAATGAAGCTTTGTTGATGACTTGAAGTCAAAGAGAATGTACTTTTAAAAGATTATTGAAGCCTTAAAGTAACATTCTGTATTTTTCTGTTGTATAATTTGTGATTTTTTTTGGATTCTGGAAAACTGTTGGCAAAATTGTCAATGTCTTTTTGTTCAAATGAAAGAATTTCTGTTTTATGCTTACTTTATATGTAGCAATTGATTTACTTAATCCTACCAAGTACAACTGTTAACTAGATTTGTTTAAGTAAGCTAAACGTATTACATTTTACAGTGTGGCAACAGACTGAAAGCACACACAAACCACAATGCAGGCGAGATGTTTCTCAGGAGTGATAAAAGGTTATCGACAAACATCTATTGACTGAGAGATAAGGGAATGTGGTCCAAGTAACATTTAAATAAGAGACATGTGCTGCTGTTCTCAGGGTTGCAATAAAGACCTGGGTCATAAGTTCAAGCAGTGAACACAGACAATAAGATGGTGTATGTTGTATTTTCTGACAGGAGCTTTGAAATTGTGACATTTTGGAGGATATCAAATGAGCAACAATTCTTCAGTGTATTAAAATGTCTCTAATCCTTTGTAGAACACTCATTCAAATAACTGGAAATTTAATATCTGTGAACAAACTTGAATATGAAGCTGAACAATAGAACATTTTTTTCAATTATATAACAGTCCCCATTTCAAAGCACAAACACAACCTGTGGACAATAAGAAAAGAAAAAAACAGCGAAAGGGAAAGGACAAAATAGAAAAACAAAACAAAATAGAATCTGTCAATCTGTCCAAGAAATTCATGAAGGGGTGCCAAACTCTATGAAATTTAATTTCTGATCCTTGCGAGATGAAATGGATTTTTTCCAGATTTCAGCAGTACATTGTGTCTCTAATCCAATTGTGAGAAAGAAGGAGGGGTGGGATCAGGAAAAAGCTCACTTTGTTCCTCAGTACTGTGCCTTTCCTTTCTGGGTTCAACCACATTACATGGAACTATTCAGAAAAGTCCCATAGAAAGGGTGCAGTGAATGGTATTGGTGGTGCCGTGAAGAGGGACGCAGATCTCTTTGTCCATCAGGGAGGGGCGCTACAGACTCCACTGGATTTGCATGAGATGCTGACCAAAAAGCCAGGGCCAGCTATTACTCATTACTGGGTAAACAAAGACATGTCTATGTTATCAGCCAGTGAAAGTAGATTTGAGGAACACCACAAATGATCCCTAAAGACCCACTCCGATGAAAATCATGTTTTTCATGTTGTTCACATGTTCATGGGACATATTTCTGATTCGAGAGGACATTTCTGAGTGTTTCTACATTCAATTGCTACCAGAAAATGCAGAATTGGGCAGAGTGGATTTCAGATGTCACAAACCCACTGGGTGGGCCACAAACTGGCACCCTGCCTGCTCTGCCCCACCCACTCCGCCGGAGGCTCGAGGCTTCCTGGACAAGCCCTGGAGGTGAAGCACATTTGCTCTGCGCTGCGTCTGCGCTTTCCCTGCTAGTGGTCTATGAAAATAGAGTCCATAGAGTTAAAGTTAAAACATAAGATCATTGTTTACAAAAACCAAGATGAAATGCAAACAATTTGTTTTTATGCACTTGATACTACTGATAGTTTATAGGGAAAAAAAAAAAAAAACTATTAAGAGAAAGTATAAATTTTGAGATCAATGATGGTCACACCACAGGCCACAGACAATTCATCAAAATAAAAAATACACTAACATTGCTTAATTTAAAAATACAACATAAATGCCCTTCTTCCCCCAGCAGTGAGAGGACTGTTTTTCCTGGCTGGTATCCCTATTGTTTAGCACTTTCAACACCATAGAATTTATATTTTCCCTTCTTTCAACTACATAACATCATACAACTTCTCAGAGATGAAGAAGTATTTAAAGGTGCATTGAGGAGTTTGCACGTTTTATGTGAAACAGCGCCCCCTGCAGGCCTTGCGTGTAATGCAGCTTAGTGAAAAACTCGTGCCTGTGGCTTGCGTGCATGGAAGAGGGGAACTCCTTCCTTGCTCTTTTAGTAGCGCTTGAGTAAAATTTAAGTTGGTGGAGTCTGTGCTGGAGCTGTGGCAGTGCTAGAAGCCAGTCTTTTCTTACTTTCTGGAAGATCCTGCTCAGTTGTTGCTCACTAAGCATCTGGCGGACTAATGGCGGACAAAACATAACCTAACGAAATCAGGACAGCCGGAGCGCGCATTACATTATTCCTTTCAAATTCTCCCCAAAAAAATTCTGGTGCCGGACCGGCACTGCAACTTTCAAGTGACAATTTAGCACTGTTAGAGGTACTTGTAATGAATATGTCAGGGCACATTGTACACATCATTAAAAATGTGTAACATATTCATGGTGGAAAATAAGTATTTTTAAAGTTGAAAAACTCCTTAATGCATCTTTAAGTGGATTAATGGACTTTCTCGCCATCTTTTCTTCAGGTCCAGGTTGCTTTGGTTAAAATGAATTAATTCTATTTGCACAATAGTTCCTTTATGAACTCCTGTTAATTGTTAAAAATAATAATAATAACAAATTGCATTCAGATGTTTACCGGTTTGTCTGGAACAACAAACAACCCTGTTTAATAGTTTCCACTTTACAGAGAAGTGTAGTGGACTGCAGGATAGCAGTGCCCAACTTCAAACATCACTTGTTATCGGACTGTCCTCCAGTTGCACAGTTCTGGACTGAAGTGCCGTCTAAATTATCTGCTTTGGTATCGGTGCCAGTCCCTGTTTCAATTCACTGTGTGATACTGAATGATTTCTCCAAACTGAAAATCACCAGACTAAATAAGCCCATTCTCTGAAATCCTCGCAGATGCTCAATATCAAACAATGGATTTTCACTCATTAGATGTGGTATTTCTGGAATTGTCCAATGCTCATGTCCACAGGGCACAGGGAAAAAAAAACATGACTGGACATAGCTAAATGACTGTAAGATTTATGAAAGTAGGGCCTCGGCTGTCACCAGGTGTGACTTCTACTCCTCTTGGCTAATTATTTCCCAGCCTGTCTGTCTGTCTGTCTGTCTGTGATGTATCGTTATCTCTTTTTTTTTTTTTTTTTTGCAAGTGTTATGCCTTCTCCATGCTATGCAAAACTTCATCGCATATGTTTAGCAGTTAACCATTTTGGTTTATTTTGTTGAGTAGTCATATTGGAAATACAGTCTGTGAACAAGTGCCTGTTATCTTTTTTTGTTTGTTTGTCTCTTTCAATTTTTTATAATCTGTTTTTGTTCACACAAACTGCTTAATAATTATTCGGTCAAAAAAATATAACTGATATATTTGCGTGATACAGACTAAAGGTCCAGTTGATAACGCTCTCCAAAATTCCTCCATCACTCCTGTATCAACTTATAGAAATAATACCAATTAAAGCCGCGAGCGGCCTCAAAAGGCCCTCGCCCGGTGCTTAACTGACCCGCCCCGTTTTATTCTTTCATTAGATGTTTGTCAAATTTGGCACATTTCCATGGCAACAAGTAAATTTGATTTGATGGGAGATTTTTCACTTGGGCCCATTAGAATAACATGGGGAACTTCAGCCATCGCCACGGCAACACTGTTGATAATACAATATGGTTACTATTTGCTTTTTTGATCGGGACGACATGACGGAATTATCACCCAAATTTCATTAATTTCTGATAAACTAATAATTTTACTCCCCATACAGATATTACTTTGATTCTGTAGGGGGCGCTGTAATGCCGATTTTCAAAATTTCACTGTCAATGTGTCCAGGAAGGAAGGATTAATCAGTGTTTAAAATTTGGTTTGGATTGGAGTCATTATGTAGAAATGGCAGCCATTTATCACACTGAAAAAATGGCAAAAGTTGACATCAAATTTGCGGCGTTTCCACGCGGAAACCGTGATCTGAAGATTTGTGAATTGGACAACTTTTAATTGTCTACTCGTGTAGATGGTGTCCACCAAATTTCAGCCCATTTGGAGAAGCGCGCGATCAAAACGAACATTTTGTACGACGCCCTGGAAAACGCTGACTCGGCATTTTTGAAAATTCAATCCCAGATAGCTGCTTTCCTGCTTTTCTGAGGGTGGGGTCATAATAATTTTGTTTTGTTTATCCTGACAGGGCGCATGTGTATACCGAATTTTGTGGCTGTACAACAAAGTTTATTGCGGAGCCCCTCCCATTGACGCAATGCATTTTGGGTTTTGCAGGTGGCGCTATAGAGCCAATTTTTAAATCCCAATATTGAAATTCATATTAAAAAAATTTTTTCGCCGGAACTGAATTTTGTGCAAAGTTTGGTGAGTTTTCGAGCATGTTTAGGGGGTCAAATTCCAGTTTAAAGAGCAGAAGAAGAAGAAGAAGAAGAAGAAGAAGAAGAAGAAGAAGAAGACGAAGAAGAAGAAGAAAGAAAGAAAGAAAGAATAATATTTTTTGCAGAAACAATATGCGATTTTTTTTTCCGCCGTTATTTCGCCCACATGTTATATATTTTCGGAAAGGTCTCAACAAGCCCGACACGTCTGTGAGGTGTTTGAGAGTGTGAATGCCTGTGGTCAAGTCATGTTTGTGTGTGAGAGTGTGTGTGCGTTTTTTGTATTTGTACACGTGTGTATGAGTGCATGTCGGGGTGTGTGTGTCTGGACAAGTTGGCCTATGTCTGAGGTCGAGCGCTGTGCGCTCGACTTGTCATTTTTGTACGTTTGAGTGTGTGAAAGGCCTGTGGTCGAGCGCTGCGCGCTCGAAAAGTCGTGTGTGTGTGTGTGTGTGTGCAATTTTGTGTTTGTACACGTGTATGTGTGAGTGCATGTCGGTGTGTGTGTGTCAGGACATGTTGTATGATGTCTGTGGTCGAGCGCTGCGCGCTCGACTTGTCATCGTTGTGTGTTTTGAGATTGTGAAAGGCCTGAGGTCGAGCGCGCTCGACTAGTCGTTGTCTGTGTTACAGAAACAATAGGCCCTTCGCCCTTGGCAGGCCAGGGGCTCGGGCCTAATTATTTCATGCATAACAATAAGAACTTAAAAAAGGCTAAATGTACAGTTCTCATCTTTATTCAAAACAAACAAAGCAAGCACAGTCATTTCATGACATGAAGTTGTAAAGGCAGCAAACAAACCAGAAATGCTTTATTGAAATACCTTTTCTTATTCCCAGGAAAATGTTCACAGCCACAAAGGTTTCATGCTATTTTACTGTGGGACTGTGCGCATATGTGAGGCTTCCTTGAGGTATCAATAGTGACCATACATTAATTGAAGTATCATAAAATATATTGCCTCGCATTTTGTGAGTGGCAGTTCTGTTTGTTACTTGACATCATCTGAATTGATACTGAAATGGCCTCATATATGCATTTCACCAGACATAATTTTTTATTGTCTTTTGACACAGGGGCAGGTCTATAAATTGTCACTGCTGTGCTCCGTGGTGACACTGCACCTGTTTCACACCTGGGTACAGTGTTGCTGTTGAACGATGGAGGTGTCTGGAGGGCTGTTTTTGCTGGTACTTCTCCATATTTTCACTGGAGGCACTTCAGGTAAACTATCTGGTTTGGTTTTGTTTTGTTTTGTTTTGTTTTGTTTTGTTTTAATCATCTAAGACAAGATAAATAGCCATTGAAATTTGATCTTAGAAGCGTTCACTCTTTTTTTACTGTAATGGACTGGTTTTTATTATGAGACTCATGAAAATGTTGAAACTTTTTCACATAGCATCTGTTTTTGCTGTTGAGGCTGTTTTGCAATTTGCGGATGGTCCTTGCGCCATGGCTGCACAGCCAGTGTTTTGCTGGATTATGCCTGCATGCCGACATCTGCAAATCTTGGTAGCTCCAAGAATTGCTTTGCTAAATAATGAATTTGATGAATATAAATGAATGACCTTCAGGCATATTTTTCAACATTTTGGCATGACATTGTCAATTTCGAACCTGCTCATCTCTCCTTATTTCTGGATATGCTTGAATGATATGCTTCAACATGCAGTATATTGTTCTGACAGAATAAAATGAGATTTACAGTGTAGTTCTACAGCTGTTTCCAATGGTAGCCTGTGTAAACACACACTGATTGACAGCAACAAAAGTTCAGTTTCAGATGATGCTCCATCAAAAGGCAAATTCTTATACTAAGAAATCCAAGCCTTTCAATATGTAATTTGGGTGATTTGAAGTTACTGATGAGCTAGACAATAAGTATCGCCCTCCTAACTTGTTATAACAAGATAAAATATTTCTTCAGTGTGGCAGTTCTACGCTTCTGTCAGATACGACACATAACATATCATACAAACTGTATGCAAACTGCACAGAATACAGTCAGAGCAATATGATTCATTCATCTTCTGGACCACTTATCATGTTCACGGTTGCAGGGTTCGGGAGCCACAATATGATTGTATGCAGCTTAATATTAATCAGTCTAAACATTTTCTTATTTTGGACCTTGCAGCATTGACCAACATGGTATGCCACAGACATGGCAGATCAATTGTATGCTCATACAAACAGTACAGTTGGAATAGTGAGATATCCAATAACCATTAAAATGCCTTTAAATATGTGGCATGAACTCAATTAATTCTCAATCTTTTTTTCAGAAGTATGATCTGGCATACATACAAATATACAACACAATATGTGCTGATAATATTTAGTTCAGTTAATGTAATTACAGTGAATGTATTCATGAGGAACCCAGACCACAAGCTGTGATTCATGTCACACTGAGGCCTTCTGCCTGGATCAAAAACAACTAGGAGACACTTTCTTGGGCCACGCCCATCCTCACACTTGCTTGTGTAAGGATGGCTTTGTGGGCGATGGTCTGACCTGCTATGATGCAAAGCTGTGCAGTGACTCCTCCTGCTGCAGCCCAGGTTACCACTGGTCACCTGAAAGGGGGTGTGTGGACGTTGACGAGTGCTCCCTTCCAGACTCTCCCTGCAACTCCCATCAGATTTGTAAAAACACACCAGGGTCCTTTGAATGCCTGGAGTCTGTGTCAGAACCCGCATCAGGACCTTCCTCCAAGTCTTTCCAGGCTGTGTGTGGGGGAACAGTTTGTCCTACAGGCATGGACTGCATCCTTCATAATGGCACTTCCCGATGTGCTGACCCCTGTTATGACTACACTGTACTGAATGATGAATGGCGTTCAACAAGTTTAAGTGGGAATGGAGCCCATTGTGATGTTTTTGTCAACTGGCAAGGCTGGTATCGCATGTTCCTTGGGCAAACCAGTGCTCGTATCCCAGAAAGGTGTATAGAAACAAACAGGTGTGGGACACACGCTCCTATGTGGTTCGTTGAACCTCATCCCACACAGTCAGATGAGATTTTTGATCGGACTGTGTGCAATTCCTGGGCTGACGATTGCTGCTATTTCGATAATCACCAAATCCAAGTAAAACGCTGCTATGGAGGCTACTATGTCTATAAACTTGTAGCACCAAGCACATGTTCTCTTGCATATTGTTCAGGTAATGCTCCAATTAACTCATCCTCACTCAAGTTCATACAGGTAAATTTTTTAAATTCAATGTTTTCACTTTGTTATGGATTTTTTTTTTTTTTTTACCAACAGAGGCGGATGACCCGGAGTATTTAACAACACCACCAGTTGTCACCACAAACTCAGGACCACTCGACACTTCACCAGGACCTCAGACCTCACCACCTGGTGATGACACAGGAGTTGAGGGAGAAGTGCGTCTGGCCAATGGAGGAAGCAGCTCCTGCTCTGGCAGAGTGGAGATCTTCCACTTTGGACAGTGGGGGACAGTGTGTGATGATCTCTGGGACCTGCTCGATGCTGAGGTGGTGTGTAGACAGCTGGGCTGTGGCAGAGTCCTCTCAGCACCAACACAGGCACGCTTTGGACAAGGCAGCGGACCCATCTGGTATGATAATGTCATGTGCACAGGCAGTGAAACAATGCTGTCCAAATGTCGGCACCAGGGAATTGGGACTCACAACTGTGGCCACTATGAAGATGCTGGTGTTGTCTGTGAAGGTAAGTACAAATTTGTGCAGTTTGTGACACCACAGAGTGTTTTTTAGCACCTACTCATCTGTCTTCCTTTCTTTTCCTGTCAGCTGCTTCACCAGTGAGACTTGCCGACTCTGAGAACCGCTGCTCAGGCAGAGTGGAGATCTTCCATGCTGGACAGTGGGGCACAGTGTGTGATGATCACTGGGACCTGGACAACGCCAATGTGGTGTGCAGACAGCTGGACTGTGGAACAGCCCAATCAGCTTTATCTAATGCAGCCTTTGGAGCTGGCAGAGGACCCATCTGGTTAGACAACGTCTATTGTTATGGAAATGAGCCATCTATATCAGACTGCAGACATTCAGGGTTTGGAGTCCACAACTGTGTTCACCATGAAGATGCCAGTGTTGTATGTGAAGGTAATTGTTCATGAATAGATTTCAAATAAATTTCATTTATCTTTGCTCACCTTTAATTGCAAGATGAACTCAGCTGCACAAAGAAATGCTGCACAGACTGTTGACATCATCCTCGAAGCTCACATAATACTTTTTTTTAGGTCAGCCAGAGAGCACCAGCACGCCATGGCCAACTTTTCCAATGGAGAGCAGCACAAACATTCCAGCCACCTCACTTACTTCTTCAGGAACAGCACTGCCACCATTTGACATCACCACACCACCAGTGGCCACCACAAACTGGGGACCACAGACCTCACCAATTCCCATAACCACACCACCTGGTAAGAACACAGGATTTGAGGGAGAAGTGGGCCTTGCCAATGGAGGAAACACCTTCTGCTCTGGCAGAGTGGAGATCTTCCACTTTGGACAGTGAGGGACAGTGTGTGATGATTCCTGGGACCTTCTTGATGCTGAGGTGGTGTGTCGACAGCTGGGCTGTGGCAGAGTCCTCTCAGCACCAACACAGGCACGCTTTGGACAGGGCAGCGGACCCATCTGGTATGATAATGTCGCATGCACAGCAGGGTTATTATAGTTAACTAAAACTAACGAAAAAACGGAAACTAAAATTGAAAAAACATTTTCGTTAACGAAAACTAAATAAAAACTAAAAAGCAAACAAAAAACGATAACTAACTAAAACTGTATTGTGAGCACAACTGTGGTCAACATGAAGATGCCGGTGTTATATGTGAAGGTAATCGTTCATGAATAAATTTCAAAAAATATAATTTATCATTGCTCACATTTAATTGCAAGATGAACTCAGCTGCAAGCAGAAATAATGCACAGACTGTTGCTGTCATCCTCTAAGTTCACATAATATTTTCTTTCAGGTCAGCCAGACATCAAAAGCACGCCATGGCCAACTTTTCCAATGGAGAGCAGCACAAACATTCCAACCACCTCACTTACTACTTTACAAACAACACTACCACCATTTGACATCACCACACCACCAGTGGCTACCACAAACTGGGGGCCACACGACACCTCACCAGTTCATATCGCCACACCACCAGTGGCCACCACAAACTCGGGACCACCCGACACTTCACCAGTTCACATCACCACACCACCAGTGGCCACCACAAACTCGGGACCACCCGACACTTCACCAGTTCACATCACCACACCACCAGTGGCCACCACAAACTCGGGGCCACACGACACTTCACCAGTTCACATCACCACATCACCAGTGGCCACCACAAACTCGGGGCCACACGACACTTCACCAGTTCACATCACCACACCACCAGTGGCCACCACAAACTCGGGACCACACGACACTTCACCAGTTCACATCACCACACCACCAGTGGCCACCACAAACTTGGGACCACACGACACTTTACCAGCTCATATCACCACACCACCAGTGGCCACCACAAACTCGGGACCACACGACACTTCACCAGTTCACATCAACACACCACCAGTGGCCACCACAAACTCGGGACCACACGACACTTCACCAGTTCACATCACCACACCACCAGTGGCCACCACAAACTCGAGACCACACGACACTTCACCAGTTCACATCACCACACCACCAGTGGCCACCACAAACTCGGGACCACACGACACTTCACCAGTTCATATCACCACACCACCAGTGGCCACCACAAACTCGGGACCACACGACACCTCACCAGTTCATATCACCACACCACCAGTGGCCACCACAAACTCGGGACCACCCGACACTTCACCAGTTCACATCACCACACCACCAGTGGCCACCACAAACTCGGGACCACACCACACTTCACCAGTTCATATCACCACACCACCAGTGGCCACCACAAACTTGGGACCACACGACACTTCACCAGCTCATATCACCACACCACCAGTGGCCACCACAAACTCGGGAGCACACGACACTTCACCAGTTCACATCAACACACCACCAGTGGCCACCACAAACTCGGGACCACACGACACTTCACCAGTTCACATCACCACACCACCAGTGGCCACCACAAACTCGGGACCTCACGACACTTCACCAGTTCACATCACCACACCACCAGTGGCTACCACAAACTGGGGGCCACACGACACCTCACCAGTTCATATCACCACACCACCAGTGGCCACCACAAACTCGGGACCACACGACACCTCACCAGTTCATATCACCACACCACCAGTGGCCACCACAAACTCGGGACCACACCACACTTCACCAGTTCACATCACCACACCACCAGTGGCCACCACAAACTCGGGACCACACGCCACTTCACCAGTTCACATCACCACACCACCAGTGGCCACCACAAACTCGGGACCACCCGACACTTCACCAGTTCACATCACCACACCACCAGTGGCCACCACAAACTCGGGACCACACGACACCTCACCAGTTCACATCACCACACCACCAGTGGCCACCACAAACTCGGGGCCACACGAAACTTCACCAGTTCACATCACCACACCACCAGTGGCCACCACAAACTCGGGGCCACACGACACTTCACCAGTTCACATCACCACACCACCAGTGGCCACCACAAACTCAGGACCACACGACACTTCACCAGTTCACATCACCACACCACCAGGGGCCACCACAAACTCGGGACCACACGACACTTTACCAGTTCACATCACCACACCACCAGTGGCCACCACAAACTCGGGACCACACGCCACTTCACCAGTTCACATCACCACACCACCAGTGGCCACCACAAACTGGGGACCACACGACACTTCACCAGTTCGTATCACCACACCACCAGTGGCCACCACAAACTCGGGACCACACCACACTTCACCAGTTCGTATCACCACACCAGCAGTGACCACCACAAACTCGGGACCACACCACACTTCACCAGTTCGTATCACCACACCACCAGTGGCCACCACAAACTCGGGACCACACCACACTTCACCAGTTCGTATCACCACACCACCAGTGGCCACCACAAACTCGGGACCACACCACACTTCACCAGTTCGTATCACCACACCACCAGTGGCCACCACAAACTCGGGACCACACCACACTTCACCAGTTCGTATCACCACACCACCAGTGGCCACCACAAACTCGGGACCACACCACACTTCACCAGTTCGTATCACCACACCACCAGTGGCCACCACAAACTCGGGACCACACCACACCACAAACCCGGGACCACACCACACTTCACCAGTTCATATCACCACACCACCTGGTCACGACACAGGAGCTGAGGGAGAAGTGCGCCTGGCCAATGGAGGAAATAGTTCCTGCTCTGGCAGAGTGGAGATCTTCCACTTTGGACAGTGGGGGACGGTGTGTGATGATTTCTGGGACCTGCTGGATGCTGAGGTGGTGTGTCGGCAGCTGGGCTGTGGAACAGCCCGATCAGCTTTATCTAATGCAGCCTTTGGAGCTGGCAGAGGACCCATCTGGTTGGACAACGTCCATTGTTATGGAAATGAATCATCTATATCAGACTGCAGACATTCAGGGTTTGGAGTCCACAACTGTGGTCACCATGAAGATGCCAGTGTTACATGTGAAGGTAATCATTCATGAATAGATTTCAAATCAACATCGGATGTTGTTGCTCACATTTTATCGGAAGGTGAACTCAACTGTGGACAGCAAATGCTGCATTGTCCATTGCTGTCATTTTCTAAGTTCACATATTATTTTCTTTCAGGTGTGCTAGGTAGCCACAGCACAGCAAATCCGACATTTTCACCTGTGAACAGCACAAACATTCCGACAGTTTCCACATCTTCGCCAACCCAACGACCAGCTCTCAATATAACCACACCACCTGGTAATGACATAGGAGTTGAGGGAGAAGTGCGCCTGGCCAATGGAGGAAAGAGCTCATGCTCTGGCAGAGTGGAGATTTTCCACTTTGGGCAATGGGGGACGGTGTGTGATGATCTCTGGGACCTGCTCGATGCTGAGGTGGTGTGTCGACAGCTGGGCTGTGGCAGAGTCCTCTCAGCACCAACACAGGCACACTTTGGACAAGGCAGCGGACCCATCTGGCATGATGATGTTACATGCACAGGCAGAGAAACAAAGCTGTCTGAATGTCGGCACCAAGGAATTGGGGTTCATAACTGTGGCCACCAGGAAGATGCTGGTGTTGTCTGTGAAGGTAAGTACAGATTTCTGCAATTAGTGACATCACAGAGTGTGTTTTTGGGCACCTGCACATCTGGCTTCCTGACTTTTCCTGTCAGCTGCTTCCCCAGTCAGACTTGCCAACTCCGAGAACCGCTGCTCTGGCAGAATGGAGATCTTCCATGCTGGACAGTGGGGCACAGTGTGTGATGATCACTGGGACCTGGACAATGCCAATGTGGTGTGCAGACAGCTGGACTGTGGAGCGGCCCAATCAGCTTTATCTAATGCAGCCTTTGGAGCTGGCAAAGAGCCCATCTGGTTGGACGACGTCCTTTGTTATGGAAATGAGTCATCTATATCCGACTGCAGGCATTCAGGGTTTGGAGTCCACAACTGTGGTCACTATGAAGATGCCAGTGTTATATGTGAAGGTAATCATTCATGAATAGATTTCAAAAAAATTTCACTCGTTGTTGCTCACATCTAATAGCACGATGAACTCAGCTGCGCACAGAAATGCGGCAAAAACTGTTGCTGTCATCCTCTAAGTTCACATCATATTTTCTTTCAGGTCAGCCAGACAGCAGCAGCAAACCATTGCCAACTTGTCCAGCGGAGAGCGGCACAGAAATTCCAACCATCTCACTTTTTTTTTCTCCAATATCTTTCTTGATTTTTCACATTGTCACAAATGACTGTTGAACAAAGTCAGTTCACACAATGCCACACTTTCATGCACGCGTGCGCGCACACACACACACACACACACACACACACACACACACACACACACACACACACAGGGCCTCCAACACCATTCATATTACACAACGATGAAGATCAGACAAAGTAAGATAAACAGAAATCAAATAGTAACTAAATATAATCATGATTAACAATGATAGTAATAATAATAAGAATAATGATTGGACATACTTATACGTTTTTATATATACTGTAGCGACCGCGGGGGTCGCTAGGGGCGCTAGAGAGCCACTTCCCCAGAACTGCTGTTCTGGGGAGGCCCCGGGGCATGATGGGAGCTCCCCGTTCGGGACTTTTGGGTCCATATGTGGGGGTTCTGTGTTCATTTGCATTTCCTTTCATTATGGTTGTGTTTTGCATTGTTGTGTGCTGTTTGTGTCCTTTTATTTTACACATGTGTCGGACCGTGGGTCTAGGGGGTTACTTGGGGGGTGACCTGGGGCCTACGGGCCGCCATGTTTTTGTTTTGGTGTTGGTGTGTCATGTTCCCTTGCTTGGTTGTTTTCACAATAAAGCTTTGGTTGAGCAATAGAGCAGACCTCGTCTCGTCTTCTTGCCCGCAAGTCGCCGCTCGAACGCCACAATACGTACATCCCCATATAGACATATACTGTATTTTTGCTTCCAAATTGTAAATAGGAGCGCAGATAAGAACAGTTAAAAAGAAAAAGAAAGTATAATTAAAAAGTACTATATTACCCTATTATATGGCTCCCACAGTTGTGTAAATTCCTTAATTTTACCTTTGGCAATGTATGTTCGTCTTTCCAGTCCAAGGCACTATGACAGTTCCTTTTTCCATATCTTTGTAGAAGGTGCGTCCCTACTCCTACAGTTCAGAGCAATAGCTCTCCTGGTGAGTAACGGTCCAAAGTTCAATATTTTTGTGCGATTCTTGTTTTGTGAGAAACCAGCAGGATATATTCCCAGAATACAGAGTTTGGCAGATAAAGGTACTTTAAAGCGACACTAAGGAACTTTTCAGCCTTCATAAAACATTTTAATATCTTTTGTGATGATACATTGACTTACAACTAGTTGAATGACTCCTCTGTCACAGGCTGAGGGCGTCAGTATTGTTTTCACTTGGACTAAGCAACTGTGAGGAGGGTGGTAGGAACCCTGCACACTAAAAAACTCCAAATTTGTGGACTGCTTTACGGCATGCATCACATCATGATATAACATTGTTTAGCCACCATTAGATTCATTACCTCGTTACTATCCGTCCCTCACACAGCCACTGGAAACAAATGAAGGCAAGTTCAGTCCGACAGCATGCCACCGGGAGCAGCATTTTACGAGGCCACGCGCTCGTCCTCATGGGAACTGTAGTATTCCTTCAGGCAAAACACTACCGCTTTTGTTCACTGGCGCCGCCAAAATCAACGAAAACTGAAAGTTCCTTAGTGTTGCTTTAACTTTCAACATTTCTGACAACCAGTTTTTAATATCATTCCAAAACTTCTGTATTTTAGGGCATTCCCATCAAAAGTGAATATAAGTTTTTTTATCATCTCAACATTTGGTGCAAACATCTGGAATATTGTTTGACATATGATTTAGTTTTTCAGGGGTCATATAGACCTTTGTGAACAATTTATATTGGAGAAATTTGAGTCGCGTGTTTATCGTTTGTTCCTGGGATTTTAAACATTTCTCATTCCATTCAGTTTTGTCTATATCTTCATTTATGTTCTTCCTCCATGCATTTAGTCTGTCTATCGCAGTCTTTTGAATGGAACTTTATTAAATTATTGTATTTAGACAACATACCTTTCTCTGTATTTGAAAAAGATCTCTCCAATTGCTGATAATTTAGGAATACGTATCATATCACTTGTCTGACAACATCAAATTCTTTAGTTGTAAATATTTAAAGAAATATTTTGAGGGGAGTTGATATTTGTTACACAGATCTTGAAAAGTAAGAAACACTCCCTCTTCATATATAGATCTTTAATCATATCAATGCCTTTCAGTTTCCATATTTTAAATCGTCCATCATTTTTGCCAGAAGCAAATTGATTTTTATTCCACAGAGGTGTCATTTGGGAAAGAGTCAAGGATTCCTCTATATGTTTGTGTACTGTGTGCCAGATGTTAATACTTTTTCTCAAAAAAAGGTTTCTTGTTTGTTTCTTTAGTGTTTTTATATCTGCAGAATATATATAACTATATATTGGTAGTTCTTGAAAAGATAGTTGTTCGATATTGACCCAGGCTGGGGGAGAGTTTTTACAAAAGTAATGGGAACATGATGGTGCTTAAAGCACTGGAATGTTCCCTTCGCGAATGTTGTATACCAACAAACGTCACTCGTGACTCCCCGGGTAACCCAGGAACCGTATAAATACCGGTTACCTGACCCGGTATCGGCTCCTATTTTCTTCTCGCGTTCAGTTTGTGTACACCTGATGGGACGAGCCTGTACGGCGTCGTGATGCACCGTCGCTGGGAACCTTGTGACCTTCGAGGTCGGAGCTGCTTTATGTCCTCCAAAGGCTGTGACGTGTTGCGGTCCCGTTCACCTGATTCTGCAGCGCTGCACATCGCCTGTGGTGAGAGATTCATTCATACCTCCGGCACACAGTAAGGTCTGAATCTACTGTTCCTCATGGTGAGTGATGGGGGGAGCGGCCGCTCCCCCCGGGCTTGTTTACATGACGACCGCGGCCGTGCCGCGTGGTCAGTGGTAACTTGGGGCGCAGGGATGCTGCTCGCGTTCCCCGCCTGGCTTCAGGAAGCGATTTGGCTGTTGTGATGCTGTGCTTCTGACTGTTGTGGAGCCGCATTGAGCCCCCCCACTGTGCGGGGCTCGCCGAGGCCGCTGGCTCGGCTTCTGAGTGCGCCGATGAGCGCGGCGCTGCAGCGTGCGGGGTGCCCCCGCCGCCGCGGAGCACGGCGCTTGCTCGGCTAGGCAGCTAGTCAGTGAGGTGTGTTGTGTGTCGGCGGATCAGCCTCCTCTTCCACCGGCCGCTGCATTCTTTCTGATTGTTGCATATCAGCTGCTGAGGCAGGTGACGCTGCTGCTAGCAGGCAGGCGGGGCCCGCCGTTCCCGCTGCCACTGCAGTGGCCTCGGTGATAGCATGCGGCCGCTAGCGTGTGTCTCGGCTGAGCGGCCAGTCAGTGATGTGTGTTGATGTGTGTTGCGGGCAGAAGGCACGGCCAACACATACCCCAGCTACTACATGCTCTGGGTATCACATGCACCCCCCGTTCCGACGGGGGACGCCTCCGTTAGCAGGCAGAAGGAGCCGCCGCGCTCCTTCTCCGTTTGTAGCATTCTCTGGCATCTTCACTGTAGTGTGCAGGCCAGGGCACGGCGCTGCCTCATGCAGGGTGCCCCCTTACTGTTATTTGAGGCCCGCGTGCCCCCCCCCCCCGGACCGTGGGCATACATGCTACTGGGGTGGGGCAGTGCAAACGCCCCCCCCACCCCCCACCCCGCCCCCCCACCCCCACTAGCCTGCTGTGATTCTACACTAGCCTGCCGTGTTTCTACACACATACACGTCTTGGTGTATGGTGGTGTCGCCATTTCTGCGGAACTAGTGCGAGGACGCTGGTTGCGGTGTTTCTGCTGTAACGGCGATTACGCTGGTTGCGATGTTTCTGCTGTGGCGGTGTTATGCTGGTTGCGGTGTTCTGCTGTTGCGGCGCTTACGCTTGTTGCAGTGGCTCCACTGTTGCGGCGCTTACACTGATTGCGGTGGCTCGGCTGTTGCGGCGCTTACGCTTGTTGCGGTGGCTCCGCTGTTGCAGCACTTACGCAACGCCAGGTTACAGTGTTTCCACCAGGTTGCGGTGTTTCCGCAATGTCAGGTTAAGGTGTTCCACCAGGTTGCGGTGTTCCGCAATGCAAGGTTATGGTGTTTCCACCAGGTTGCGGTGTTCCACAACGCCGGGTTACGGTGTTTCCGCAGCACCAGGTTTCTGCAACGCCAGGTTGCGGTGTTCCGCAATGCCAGGTTGAGGTGTTTCCACCGAATTGCAGTTTCTCCGCCAGTTGCAGCATCTCCGCTGGTGCGGTGTTACGCTATTGCACTGTCTGCACTCTTTGTGCAGTGGACCGCTCCGTGTTCTGCGTGAGCGGCGGCATGGCCTTCTTTTCTTAGTGCTGAGTAGCAGACGTTGCTGTGCGGCCGACGTTCCGGCCTGCCACCCTGTCCTTTTCCCCACACCTTTTGCTCGGTGTGTGGAGCCGCGGGGCTATCATTTCCCCCCCACACCCACTTGGTTTGCCGTGCAGGCTGCGTATACGCCCCTTCCCTCGGCTTACCGCACCACCGTCCTTGGCACCTGATACTCTAACTGATGGCACCACTGCAGAGCAGTGAGGAGCAGGTGTCCCTGGTCGACTGTTTTTCTCCATTGTGGTGCTGCCCGGCTGCTAGCTTAACACTCTGCATTTGCCATGCAGGCGGCATATGCCCCCTTCCCTCGTCTTACTGCGCTAGCATCTCCTACTTCGGGCGCCCGGTCCTCCGACAGGCTCAGCTGCAGTTGCTGTGCAGGCGGTGTACGGCCCCTTCCCTCAGCTTCTGCGCTGCCATTATTCTGACCGGTTGTGTGCGCGCGGCAGTGCGGTCAGGCAGGAGGAGAGAGAGCAGTCGCCTGGTGGCCGCTCTCTCTGCTGGTTGTGGATGGTGTCTGGTTTGGTTGTGCAAGCGGCGTGCGCCCCCTTCCCTCAACCTCCATGGATAGGATGTGATATGAGGTGGGAGAGCCGCATGTTTGGCGATGGACGGCTCTCACCGCGGTGTTGCCTGGTGGCGACTTGTTGCGTGCACCCACCGTTCCCGGCGGGTGGCACTGTGGGGCAGGCGGATGGTGCAGGCGGCTGCTAGGCACTCCACCTGGATTGGCTCTCTGAGCTGCTAGCCCGGTGATTTGCACTGCGCCCCCACTCTGGTGGGTGGCGCTACTGTGGGGGCTGATGGAGGAGGGGGCTGCTAAGCGGCTGGTCCCCCTCCTGGACGGAGCTCTGTTCGTGCGCGCCTCGCTTGGCTTGTCGGCATGATCTTTGCTGATTGCGGTAGGGCTAGCATTGGCTAGCTCTCAGTTATGGGCCCCATGTGCTGCTTCCCCTGCTGTAGGACCCCGCGGTGACAGTTGCCACGCGAGGAGTGTTGGTTGGACGCGGCCAGTGGAAGCACTGTTGTGTTCTTCCAGCTTATTGGTGCCTGCTTTGGAGCAGGGCACCTCTGGCGAGGGGGCAGGAGGGAGAGGGCACTGCCGTGCCACCGTTCCCTCCCCTGAGCGTAGTGCAGCTACCCCTTGTTGGCCTTGCCGTCGTGCGCTGGCTGTGTAGGCAGCATATGCCCCCTTCTTCAGCGTATTGCACTAACCTTGTCTCCTGACCCTCTGACCGACACTGTGGGGGTCGGTTCGGCTGTATCCGCCCCTGCCTCATTCCCAGCAGGTGCCGTCTTGTGAGACAGAGGGGAGTGGGGGCCGCCAGGTGGCCGCTCCCTTTCCCAGATGTGACTCCGCTGCTTTGCTGACGCGGTGATGTTGCATCGGCTGTGTGGGTGGCGTGCGCTCCCTTCCGCAGCTTATCGCCCTGGCCCCGTCTTGTTCTACCGAGCCGTACTCCTGGTGTCAGCCTGGAGCCTCTAGCAGTTGATGGCCGTGCGTCGTCTTTTCCTAGGTTTGTACAGACCCTGCTTGTGGTGTTACGTGGCCAGCTTAGGGTGGTGGGGGGGGGGGTCCATTCCCCTACTGGGCGTAGCATCAGCCAGGCTTCGTGGGCAGGCCCGTCTGGTGATGGCAGGCCTCCCAGTGGCGTTGTGGCCGGTTGGCGTCCTGTCTGGCCGGCCTGCAGGTCATGTGCCTGCAAGGGCCTCAACGCGCTGACGGACTCCCTCTCCTGTAGGAATCGTCCACCAGGGGGGTGGTGCCTCCATGGGGGATATGTGCACTGGGGGGTGCTTAGGAGGTGGCCACTTTCCTCCTAACCCCCCGAGAGCCGCTGGCCTCTGGGCCACGAGGCGCTCGTGCACTCTTGGCTGCAAGTCCTTCGGTGGATGTTCCCGCCAACCCCTCTCCTTGGTCGACGCCCATCAGGGTGCTTCAGAGGGGCACACACTCACACAGTGCTGCTGGTGGCCCCCTACTGGCCGGCACAGGCTTGGTTTCCTCTGCTCCGCCAGTTGTTCTGCGGCAGCCCATGGCGCCTTCTCAGCAGGAGGGTTCTGCTGTCTCGGCGCGGTGGCCGGGTGGGACACCCCCGTCCTCACCGTCTCTGTCTTGCGCCTGGCAATTGAGGGACCCGACTCGCTGCTGAGCAGCTGTTCGGAGCCTGTTGGGCAAGCCGCCTCGGATGCTCGGGTGCCCTCTACTGGTGGCTGTATGATAGTGGTGGAGGTTGGTTGCACGGTGGTGCTACAGCCATGGGTAGCACCCGGTGCCCTGCCCAGTCCCCGTGGTCCTGGACTTTAGCAGTGTTTGGACGTAGCCCAGTCCCCGTTCACCCTGGGGGTGTATGTGGCAGTGGGCCAGCCCGCCACGCATGGTTGCAGGCGGCGCGATTGGGGACCACACTCTAGTGTGGGCTTTCCTCAGGGGGGCTCTGAGGCCTACCCCCCCGGAGGCCGCGGGCACCCACCTCGGATCTACATCTGGTGCTGGAGGGCTTGTCAGCCTCCTTTTGCACCTCTGGCAGCAGCAGAGCTGCAGTATGTGTTGAGCGTAAGACAGCGTTTCGGCTGGCCGTTACCACGGCGTAGCGTGTGGCTGCGCGCTCCGTCTATCCGCCTGGCATGCCTCCGGTGGTGCCTGGATGGGGCGGGCGGCGCACCGGCCAGGGCTCTTGTGTCCAGTCAGAGCTCTGAGAGGCCACATGGATGCTGCGGCAGAGGTGCGGACATCTGACCAGCTTGTTGTCCACTACGGAGGCCCTAGTCGGGGCTCTGCTCTTTCCAGGCAGTGCCTGTCCCACTGGGTTGTGGACGCCGTTTGCCATTCCTATCAGGCCGCAGGGCGGCCTCTGTCCGAGGGTGTGCATTGCCGCTCCACCAGGGCGGTGTCCACGTCTTGGGTCGCCCTGAAGGGGGTTCCCCTGGACGAGCTATGTGCTGTCGCCATCTGGACAACGCCTGGCACCTTTTCCAGGTTCTCCAGGCTGGCCGTTGTGCCTCCGCATGCACTGCAGGTGGTACTGGGCTCTGCAGAGGCTTCTCAGTGAGGTTGGTCTCTATGATTCCTCGTGACTGAGTTGGCATTCGTCATTCCAGTGCTTTAAGCACCGCCTCTGGCGGTCAGTAGGGATGAAATAGAACGAGAGTTACGAATGTAACTACGGTTCTATAAATCCCAGATGACCGCCAGAGCGCTCTGTCACTCAGAATCCTCGTGGTTATGCGAGAAGATTCCGTAGGAGCCGATACCGTATGGAGTGAAATTAAGGCCAGAACCTCTCCAACACAAAAAATGTGTTTTATTCACAGCCAATGATTCACAAACAAACTCAGTGTGTTTTGCAAAAGCAAAATGTCATTCACAACTAATGCACTTCGGTTTGTTCATCAAAAAAACGTTCCACAAATTAAAAAAATATATAACTGCACTTACATTAAAATATCTTTCAAGATCAATTATTTTTTTCCGAGTACAAAAAACAATTCTGCAGGTTGGAGAAACATTTCCGCGGGTTGGAGAAACATTTCCGCGGGTTGTAGAAACAATTGGCTCCCCAGCATCACGTGACTTTTGGCAGTGATTTTGCACCTTCCTGATTCGCATCCGCAGGGCTTAGGATTTATTCACAACTGACAGTGCGTCATTTGCATGCCACAACAGGAGGTGGCGCTGTTGATGCCATTTAACGCATAGGACCACACCATCGCCAGGACCACAACCGAGTCAGTCAGTCGCCCCAGTACAACGCACCCTGAGCAGTCAACAGGTGAGTTTGTGGTCATTGTTGATGAAAAATTAAATTATCTTTCGTGGCTACATGTCATTTTTGTCACTGCCGGAGCTAACCCATGTTGCGGTGTCAGTTGTGTTAGCTGGTTGCTAGCGTTAGCCACGCTAGCTCGCACTCTCTCTTTCCTCCACTTACTTTTGAATTTATATCATAATTGTCCTCACTCATAGGAGATTGACTTGGAGAGTACATTGTAACTGACCTCATGTTAAAAGTCATAATGTTCGTGTGCGTTTTTCAGGGAGACCTGCTGATGAAGTGAATGAAACTCATCCAGACTGAACCTGTCATTACATCTCGACACACGGAGGTGAAAGCGGCGGATTACCAAAGATTCCAACTGAGAAAAAGGAGACAGGAGACTGTGACGGCAGTTACTGCACCTGCTGCACCTGAACCTCACACACCTGATGTGTATCAAGCTCCACAACAGAGCGACATGGTGGAGAATGAGCAGTGTGTCCGTTGTAAACATATGAATGGTGAAATTAAGTCCATGTGTGCTGAGATGAACCGCTTGTTTTGTTTATCTTGATTATATGTGACTTCTGTTCTGTATGCAACTTCTGTTTTTCTGTAAATAAAATTGATGGCTAACAGTCTTCCTCTGCTTAATTCTAATGTTTATCCTTAACATTTCATTATGTCAGGACAGGTAAACCTCCTCAGCTGTTACTGCTCATATGGTGACAAAAAACAGCCTTCTACTTTAATAAGTTCATAAGACTATGGTGAAAATAAATATTGTAGCTCAGTAGCTATTTATGAAACTTCATTTTATTGGGAAATCCTCTGTGCGACTGCACCATTCACCCATGCAATAATGTCAGACCATTTCTTGTTTCAAAGTCGTTTCTGTTTATTACCAACCTTCTTGTGTAGTGCAACGACACTGTTAAAGTTACAGTTACAGTTCAAATAAGGTGCAAAAATCTTTGTGCACACATATCACTGCAGCTATATAAAGTACGATTAGATTGTGCATAAACAAATAACACTGCAAACAAAATTGAGGAAAACAATGTGCACCTTGCAGTCCACCGGCGTCCACACAACTAAGTCACAAAACTTTGCAGCTTTCACAAAGATGTGAGTCTGTCTGGCTGTAGTATTACTGTCTTCTTCAAGACAAAATGCCTTCACTGAAGTCCAGACAAAGGTTCATGCCCTGACGACCTATAGCGCCATGCTGCTGCGATGCTTTGATGGACATTTCACTTCCAGGCAGCCTTTTCCACAACAGAAACGGTAAGTGAGCCCAACCGGGTCTGAACAGGGTCCAGCTTGTCTGCGTACGGTCCGTCGCCTTTCTGTTTTGGTCCATTTTTCCTCGTGTTTAATTCTGTCTTGTCGCAGCACAGTACGTGATCATACACTGTAAACACTGTAAACGTGAACGCGCACAGCGCCACCTCCTGTTGTGGCATGCAAATGACGCACTGTCAGTTGTGAATAAATCCTAAGTCCTGCGGATGCAAATCAGGAAGGTGCAAAATTACTGCCAAAAGTCACGTGATGCTGGGGAGCCAATTGTTTCTCCAACCCGCGGAAAAGTTTCTCCAACCCGCGGAAATGTTTCTCCAACCCGCGGAAAAGTTTCTCCAACCTGCAGAATAGTTTCTCCAACCCGCAGAAATGTTTCTCCAACCTGCAGAATTGTTTTTTGTACTCGGGAAAAAATAATTAATCTTGAAAGATATTTTAATGTAAGTGCAGTTATATATTTTTTTAATTAGTGGAACATTTTTTGATGAACAAACCGAAGTGCATTAGTTGTGAATGACATTTTGCTTTTGCAAAACACACTGAGTTTGTTTGTGAATCATTGGCTGAGAATAAAACACATTTTTTGTGTTGGAGAGGTTTTGGCATTAATTTCACTCCATAGTCCTCTCTCCCCATTACTTTTTAAATCAGCATTGGAACCATTGGTTATGGCTGTGAGAATGCATCAAAGCATATCAGGCATAAAGGTTGGAAGTAAAAATCACCTTATCTCATTATTTGCTGATGATATCATATTCTTCCTTACAGATTTAAAGAACACAATTCCCAACTTGATGAATACATTTAAAGACTTTGGTAGTTTCTCTGGCTATACAATTATTAATGAAAAGTCAGTGTTCATGTTTTTGAATAAAGAAGAAAGAAAGAGATCCCCTGCACAACCAGTTTTTACTATTGCCAAGTATGATTTTAAGTACTTAGGCATTAAAATCACACCAGACCTAAACAATCTTGTTACCATAAACTATAGCCCCCGGTAGAAGAAGTTACAGAAACACCAAACCACTGGTCAAACTTACCAATTTCAATGATAGGACGAGTACATATTCTAAAAATCTCAGTCTTACCTAAATTTCTTTATTACTTTCAAACACTTCCCCTGCCATTATCACAAACATTTTTCGATACCTTGAATAAATTATTTAGTCAATTTATTTGGAATAACAGGAAAGCAAGACTTTGGGCTCTAACTTCGTCGACTGCGCCGAATCCGCCCGCTGTCAGCGGAGCGCAAAGTGCGCCGTCGGCGGATAAAGTCAGTGGGGCGTGTCCAGAAAATTGTCCTAATTTCGTGAACCAGGCGCAGTCACGCCTCCATCCCGCCCACTGGCGCAGGTGGCACAAGAGGGAGGAGAGAAAGTGGGTTTAACCCAGCTGAGAGTAATTTGACCAATCAAATGAACACCTCTCCTTTTTTTCAAATGCACTGCAGCAAAGGACACTGCTTCATTAACATGGTGAAATACATTTTATTTCCTGGCCTAAACCATAGTGACTAAACCATAGTGAAGCAACAATGTATATGAAGGTATTTTAAAATAAATAATCTCTTGAAGAGCTTGGGGAACCAGACAAATGAAATAACAATGCAGACACATTTACAAGCTAATACTTCTTTCAGAGCGCCGATCGGCTCCGCCGAGGTCTTTACATACAGTGCGTGCTTTTACGCACGGCACTATTTATTCACAAAGAAAGACAAGGCAAACTAACAGGTGCATGGCTGTAGCAAATGCATCGTGACAAGATGCAAGATCAATAAAACACACTACCGTGTTTTGGTCCGATGGTGTGAAATAACTTCTGACATCGTGTGGGTTTCCTCCTCAAAATCACAGGTAGAAATGATGATTCACCTGCTTTTTACGCTGTTCAACGCATGCATATACAGCCGTGCGGGATCCACATAGTTTTCGCGCCTGCAATATGTTCATTTTATTTTTTTAATCAGATCAATCAACTGAATGAAGCCGCTGTCATTGCGTGGAGTGTGTTGGTCAGCTCTAGTGACAAACGGACTGGTTGTCCATATGAAGGATTTTCTTTAAGCCGGTTCAAAATGACCTGAGAGATCTTCCGAGCACAAAATAGAGACTGTTCATGCGTGAATGAGGCGACGCAAAGCGGAGAGTCCCTCATTTTCGACTCATTCATGATGACAGAGTTGGTGTCACAGCTCTGTAGAGACAGCGTATCCTGCTCTGGGCCCGGCCGAATTGTACATTGATCCACTTGAAACCATTTTCGCGTGTGGTTTGTTTTTCTTTTGTCTTTTCTTTCTTTCTTTCTCTTTTTTTTTTTGTGTGTTTTTTTTTTTTTTGTTGGTTCTTTGCCTGTGGAAGATCGACAGCGGTCGAAACCTAGCGCGAAAATAAGATAAATAAACAAAATATTAAGTCAAGAGGATCAGCAAACATTTTAATGCCTCATGTCTGCTTTATCAATGCCTCAAATCAGGTTTAAAAATTTATTTAACTTTTTACCGTGCGCATTTGCGCAGCGTACCTCTCACTGACACTCCGCGCACTTATGTCCCTGATAAACACGCACACACACACCAACACACATAAAAAAGTTGTATTATTAACCGTCAATAATAATCAAAAGCATATTAAAATGAGTAAAATAAGTCTCCCCGGCTGCGCACCAGGACGGACACCTTCCCACACGGTACCGTCCTGACTCTGCTCATTTGATTCTGGGACTACAGGCTTGACAGGACAAAGGTTTTTATTTAGAAAATATGTTCGTTCTAAAATTAATTTTTGGAAACGAAAAATACATGGTTTGCTGCACTTTGATGGAGAATATAATATTTTACCTGAATCTGTAATTGGCACCCCTGGAGTCGCTGGGCCAGTGCTCCTGCTGTCAACTACCGTGTTCACTGTTGTGTTTAATTTTAATACATTAGTTGTTGTTTTTTTACACCATTTTATGTTATAATTATTTAGTTGTAAACTGACAGTAGCCTACAGTAATTCTCTATACCTGGAGGTGACGCGTGAGCGCTTCATGTGCCACTGCGGGTTCTGCGCTGGACTGTACAGCAGCCGGAGGTCGATCGGGTATTTTTGGGGCAGGATTAAATTTGTTTCGCTGTTTGGCGCGTGCCTGTTCTGACTCTGATTCAGAACGTTCCTCCTCTTCACTCCAGTCAAGATCGCTGATGTCCGACACGTCTCCGCCATCCGACTCCCCCTCACTGACCTCCTGTATCATTGCTAAAGCTTCTTCCACCTTATATCTCTTATTTATGCCTGTTTTTATTGTCTTTCTTTTGGGATTTGCTTGATATTTTTGGCCGTCTGTCTGATTGTCTGCTGTCAGAGCTAGCTCCCTGTTCAGATGCGCGCATCAACCAAAACAAATCAATAGCAGAAAAAAAAAAGCCCCGTGAAGTGCGTCTTTTTTTATCAGCAGTCTGTGAGACCACTGTTGGCCTTTGGAGGTATAAATGCTTTGTAATATTATTTGTGTCATTGTTAGGACCTTATTTGCTTCAGAAAAACATACAAGACACATATTTAGGAAAAGTCAAAGAATTAGAGGACAGGGGAATTATTTTAACAGATTTATTTGAATTCCAAAAACCCAAACCAGACCATTTTGGATGTTCTAGTGCTAAAGAAGATAATAAAAACAATTATGTGCTTCATGAGTGATTCTGTGTATCTTTCATGACACTGACAAGCTGTCAGTATCATCAGATCCTCCGCTCCCCAGCCTGCTCACACCTTCTGCACTAAACTCTCACTGCGCCCAGCTGATTCTGTCGACCACTCCCCCTGGTGCGCCGCCACGCCCATCTCGGCGCAAGTGCAGAGGACCGGCCAGAAACCCTCTTCTGCGCCTGTCGAAAATAGGAATGCGCTGCCTCCGCCGCTGATCATCGCCAAGTTGCGCCGTCAAATTAGAGCCCTTTGTCTTAAGCTACTATATCTGCCCTATGAAAGAGGTGGTCTTCAAATGCCAAACCTGAAATGGTATTGCTGCCCAGTTAACGAGAGTTACGAATGTAACTACGGTTCTATGAATCCCGGATGACCACCAGAGGCGGTGCTTAAAGCACTGGAATGTTCCCTTCGCGCATGCTCAGTTCGAGTATGCATACCAACAAATGTCACTCGTGACTCCCCGGGTAACCTCGGAACCGTATAAATACCGGTTCCCTGACCCGGTATTATGGAGTGAGAGGTTTTGGCATTAATTTCACTCCATAGAGGACACCCCTGTCTAGTTGACCACTGTAGGTTAAAGGGTTTTGAAATATTATTATTGGCTAAAATTTGAGCTGTTGGACTTGTATATAACAGATTAATCCACTGAGTGAATGTTTCTCCCAAACCATACTGTGTGAGCAGTCTCATAAGATAGCTCCATTCTATCCTGGCAAAAGCTTGACAAACATATACAGTCCTTTGTCTCCTCTTTTTTTATTTATTAAGTTTATAACTCGTCTAATATTATGGTAACCTTGTCTCTTTTGAATAAACCCTTGTTGATCTTCATTTATCAATTTTGGCATGTATTTCTCTAATCTTGTGGAGAGTAAGTTTGCATAGTATTTTCATGTCACATTACATGAGAGTGATTCCTCTATGTGAGGTACAGTCCTTGGGTGTTTCAATTGGTTTTAAAATTACCATAATAGTGGCTAATCTTAGTGAGTCAGGGAGAATACCCAAATTAAAAGATTCTCTGAACATGTTAAGAAGTGGTTGTATTAATTTATTTGTGAACATTTTATAAAATTCTATATGTAGTCCATCTGCGCCGTATTGTTCTATCTTCTTCTAAAAGATTTGGGAATTGTAACGTGTTTAGGAATCCTGTTTTGGGCCTCTTTATTTGGATCATATTCTGATTCATATAAAATTTGATTAAAAAAACAAAGGGTTTCATTTATTTATCTGCCAGTGTTTTTATACTAAGGACTGTTCTTTCAGCTTGCCCTTTTTTAATTCTCCAGGCCAGTAATTTACCGACTTTTTGTCTTTGGTCATAGAATGCTTGCTTTATCCACATTAAGCTTTTAGTTATCTTATCTGTTGTCGGTTTGTCATTTTTTGGTTCTCATAATTGTTAATTTCTGTATTTTTTCTGAATTATTATTATTGCTGTGACAAATGGAGCAAAGCGGTAGTTCTGACAGGCATGGAGTCAAGCTGCTGGCCGAGCTCCCACGCATCAGGGGCGGCCTTACCACCTCACGTCAGGTGATCAGTTCCCCTCCCAGGCAGATCAGCTGATCTATTGGGTGTGTATTCAAACCACCCCAGTCTACCTGAGTGTCTGGCCGTCATCTGCACGCTGCTCGTACCCACCTCCTCCCCAGCTCCTCCTTGTGTTCCGACAGCTCGTATCTATCTCCTCTTTCTGTCCCTGCACCCAACCGGAATAGCAGAAAACCGCCACCTCTGAGCCTGGTTCTGCAAAGGTTTCTTCCTGTAGAGGGAGTTTTTCCTTTCCACAGTCGCTTATGCTTGCTCATGTGGATCTGTTGGGTTGCGCTGTAAAGGTGTCTAGAATCAACCAGGTTGAATTGGTAACTCATATAAGCTGACTTGAATTGGATGCTTGCTCTGTTCTGGGGGTTCTTGCTGCTGCTCTCCCTCCCTCGTGCCCCTCCAAGTCGGCACTTGGAAGGCATGGGGTAGTGCTCTCCCTGCCTCAAGGCTTTCCCCACAGGTGTGGGGAAGGGGAGGGAGGTCCCAGAACAGAGCCACACCGCCAAGTTCAATTTGCTGCTTAAAGCTTTGTAATTCCTTAGTCATCTTTTACTAACGCAACATTATTGTCATGTTATCTAATGATGGATTGTATTTATGTTGTGCATATTGTTGTTCCAATGTTCATGCTTTCTGGATTGTAATAAAATTTTGACAAAGTGATCCTGGAAGAAATTACATTTTCTAGTATCGTAATTTGTTTTTCCAACATCATAATGTCTTGATTCTGTTTTTGTTTATAGTACTTGTGTAGCTGATAATTTCTCCTCTAATGTAAGCTTAAAAAACTTCTCATCGAATACTGGCCTAAGTTTACTCCTTGTTAGAGTCAAAATATTTATCTATACACTTCTCCAGAAAGTCAATAAAAGATGGGTCTTTTAATGAATCAGTTTGTACTCTCCGTCGTTTTGGACAGCTTTCCATTCTTACCAATTGTATTTTCAAAGAGGTAGGCGCATGATCACTTAAGACAATGCCATTGTACCAACACGTGTCTACATATGCTAGAAATTCTGTAGAGATTAAAAAGAGAAAATACGAAAATGGGTTTTATAGATGCTTGAGAAACATGAATATTGCCTGTTGTTCGGATTATAAATCCTCCAAATATCCTGTAGCCTAAAGTCTTGAATGTGTTCAGTCAGAAATTTTCTGGCTATGCTAATGTGTGTTATCTTTTCCAGAGGATCTATCTAGATCTGGATCCAAGGTACAGTTGAAGTCACCTCCTATAATATACAAGCTCTCTAAATTAGACAGGATCAAAAATAGCTTATCAAAAAATGATGATGAATCTTCATTTGGATCATAGATATTTTATAAGTTACTTTTTTGTAACAGAATACTTCCCTAAGCAATGATGTACCTCCCACCTAGATCTATTATGAGTTTTGACTTTTGGAAAGGGATTGATTTGTGTATCAAGGTAAGTACTCCCGCAGCGTGACTTGTGAAAAGAGCATGATGCACCTGTCTGGCCAACTTTTAGTTAAATTTTGTATGTCTGTTGCAGTCAAGTGAGATTCTTGTATAAATGCATTTCACAGATTTTAAATATTTTGACCGATTTCATACTTGTTTGAGTTTAATTAACTCCCTCATTCCCCACACTTACCCACCAGGTTCAGTGACCCTCTCAGTGGGCTCCCCATTGTATGTGGGGGTCTCTGTGGAGAACAGGGGTCCAGACTTTGCTGTTATTCTGGAGGACTGCTTTGCAAGTCACTCTCCAAGCCCTCAATCTCCTGTGAAATATGCTTTAATCCAGAACAGGTACGTGCACCTCCTCAGCCTCAGCAGAAACCTTGTGGGATGCAGCAACATGTAATGACCCTGATGATCTCCTCCATCTTTTCTTCAAAGTGTCCCGTTGACTCCCGGCAGGTAGAAGTGATTGAGAACGGCAGATCAACTCGGGCTCGATTCTCTGCTTTGTTTTTCCATGCTTTTATTACATCTTGGCTGGATTACTGTAATGCACGTTATGTTGGAGTCAGCCAGTCGTCCCTCGCACTCTTCAGTTGGTCCAAAACACTGCAGTGCGGCTACGAACTGGAGGACGTAAGAGGGACCACATCACTCCCATCCTGGCCTCCCTCCACTGGCTACCTGTGCACTTTAGAGTCCATTTTAAGGTTCTTTTATTTGTTTTTAAATCCCTGAATTGTCTCGCCCTGGCTTACCTCTCTGAGCTGCTTCACCTCTACACTCAGTGCCTCAGATCAGATGATCAGCTGCTCCTGGAGGTGCCGAGGTCCAAGCGTAAGCTCAGAGGGGATAGAACTTTTGGCCCCCAAGCCGTGGAATGAGCTGCCACTGTGCATCAGACAGGCCCCCTCACTGTCCATTTTTAAGAAAGATCTTAAGGTGCTGTAGGCAGGATTTGGCATCTCCGCCAAGATGGCAATTTGACCCATCGAAGATGGCGATTTGAAACCCAGCACAGTCAATCCTGTCCTGTTTTCTCTGACATCACACCCTTACGCAAGTTAAGCCCCTCCCACAAGAACATGCGGCGAACGCCCCTCAACTAATCACGGTTAGAGCCTCAGGGGCTCTTCTGATTGGTCAAAGATACTGGGAGCAGTCGAGATTCCTTTTCAGCTCAGAACAGAGACAGATGGAAACACTGCGCCCTCGCGGTAGTGCAATTATACTACACTCCTAAAGGATTATCAATGGATACTCTAACATTTAATCCAAAGAAAACACAGAAAAATTAGCATTGACTAGCAAAATCCTGCCTACAGCACCTTTAAAACACATTTTTATTCACTGGCTTTTAACTCAGTCTGAGACTCTGCCCTTGTTTTTTTGTTATGTTTATTTTAGGGCTGGACACGTTAATGCGTTATTAACGCATTAACGCACTGCTTCCTTAATGCCAACAAATATTTTATCAGGCGTTAATCGCATAATTTTTCTGCGATTAATCACGATTAAGAAATTTAATCGTTGCCCAGCACTAGTTTATTTAAATGTCTCTTTTTTGTTGTTGCTTGTTTTTTTTTCTTTGTTCTTACTGTTTTGTTTATTCTTGCACTTGCACTTATATATTTTGTGGCTTTGTACAGCACTTTGTGCCAGCTGCTGTTGTTTTTAAAGTGCTATATAAAAACGTTGAGTTGAGTACAGTTCACATCTTTATTCAACACATCTATCAATCAAAGCAAGCACAGTCATTTTCAGTCATTGCTTCGTGACATGAACATGTAAAGGCAGCAAACAAACCAGAGACGCTTTACTGAAATACCTTTTCTAATTCCCAGAAAAATGCTCACAGCCACAAAGGTTTTATGTTGTTTTACTGTGGGGCTGTGCGCACATGTGAGGCTTCCTTGAAGTCTCAATAGAGACCACATTGAAGTATCATGAAATATATTGCCTCACACTTTTTTGAGTGGCAGTTCTGTTTGTTTCACTGTTTAATAAGTAACTCAACTGACATCATCTGAATTGATGCTGAAATTGCCTCATTTATGTATTTCACCAGTCATCATTTTTTATTATCTTTTGACACAGGGGCAGCTCTATAAATTGTCACGGCTGTGCTCCGTGGTGACACTGCACCTGTCTCATACCTGGGTACAGTGTTGCTGTTGAGCGATGGAGGTGTCTGGAGGGCTGTTTCTGCTGGTTCTTCTCTATATTTTCACAGGAGGCTCTTCAGGTAAACCATCCGGTTTAGTTTTGTTTTTTGTAATCATCTAAGACGAGATAAATAGCCATTGAAATTTGATCTCAGATGAATTCACTCATTTTTTTACTGTAATGGACTGGTTTTTATTACGAGAGTCATTAAAATCTTGAAACTTTTTCATAGCATCTGTCATCGCTGTTGGGGCAGTTTTGCAATTTGCAGATGGTCCTTGTGCGAAAGCTGCACAGCCAGTGTTCTGCTACATTATGCCTGTATGGCGAGATCTGCAGGCATGCCAGTTTGATTGAAAAAACCAGGGGATGTAAATCTTGGCAGCTTCAAAATATGCTATTCCGAATAATGCATCGACTTCCTGACTTCCTAACCTGCTCATCTCTCTTTATTTCTGGATATGCTTGAATCAAATGCTTCAACATATATTGTCCTGACAGAATAAAATTAGATTTACAATACAGTTCTACAGCTGTTTCCAATGGTAGCCTGTGTGAACACACACAGATTGACAGCAACAAAAGTTTTGTTTCAGATGATGCTCCATCAAAAGGCAAAATCTATGCTAAGATATCCCAGCTTTCACTGTTGGGTGTTTTGGAGTTACTGAGAAGCTAGACAATAAGTATAGTACAACTAACTTGTCATAACGAGATAAAATATTGGCCACGCCTCTGTCAGATACGACAGAATAACATATCGTAACATAACATAACGTATCGTACAAACTGTGTGCAAACAATAGAGAATACAGTCAGAACAATATGATTCAATCATCTTCTCAGCAGCTTTTCCTGTTCAGGGTTGTGGGGTTCTGGAACCACAATATGATTGTATGCAGCTTAATATTAATAAATCTAAGAATTTCCTTATTTTGGACCTTGCAGCATTGACCAACATGGTATGCCACAGACATGACAGATCAATTGTGTGCTCATACAAAAAGTACAGTTGGAATAGTGAGATATCCAATAACCATTAAAAAAAATGCCTTTAAATATGTGGCATGAACTCAATTAATTTTCAATCTTTTTTTGAGAAGTATGATCTGGCATGCACACAAATACACAACACAATATGTGCTGAGAAGATTTAGTTTATTGTTAATTTAGTTTAGTAAATGTAATTACACTGAATGCATTCATGAGACCGCTCCTTTGCCTTTCCACAGGAACCCAGAACACAAGCTGTGATTCATGTCACGCTGAGGCCTTCTGCCTGGATCAGAAAGAACGAGGCGACTCTTTCTTGGGCCACACCCATCCTCACACTTGTGTTTGTAAGGATGGCTTTATAGGCGATGGTCTGACCTGCTATGATGCAAAGCTGTGCAGTGACTCCTCCTGCTGCAGCCCAGGTTACCACTGGTCACCTGAAAGGGGGTGTGTGGACGTCGATGAGTGCTCCCTCCCAGACCCTCCCTGCAACTCCCGTCAGATTTGTAAAAACACACCAGGCTCGTTTGAATGTCTGGAGTCTGTGTCAAAACTCTCGTCAGGGCCTTCCTCCAAGTCTTTCCAGGCTGTGTGTGGGGGAACAGTTTGTCCTACAGGCATGGACTGCATCCTTCACAATGGCACTTCCCGATGTGCTGACCCCTGTCATGACTACACTGTACTGAATGATGAATGGCGTTCAACAAATTTTACCGGTGGTGAACTCCATTGTGATCTAGATATCAACTGGCAAGGCTGGTATCGCATGTTCCTGGGGCAAACCAGTGCTCGTATCCCAGAGAGGTGTACAAAACCATATAGTTGTGGAACACACACCACAGTTTGGTTATATGACTCTCATCCCACACAGTCAGGCGTGATTGTCAATCGCACTGTGTGCTATTCCTGGGACAAAAATTGCTGCTTTTTCGGAAGTCACGACATCGAAGTAAAACGCTGCTATGGAGGCTACTATGTCTACAAACTTGCAGTAAAAATAAAAAAACTTTGTCATTTTGCATATTGTTCAGGTAATACTCCTATTAAATCATTCTCATTCAAGTACGTACAGGTAAAAATTTTAAATTCAATGTTTTCACTTTATTTTGGGTATTTTTTTTTTTACCAACAGAGGTGGATGAAACAGAGTATTCAACACCACCACCAGTTGTCTCCACAAACTCAGGAACGCACTACACTTCACCAGTTCTTACAACCACACCACCTGGTAACGACACAGGAGTTGAGGGAGAAGTGCGCCTGGCCAATGGAGGAAGCAGCTCCTGCTCTGGCAGAGTGGAGATCTTCCACTCTGGACAGTGGGGGACAGTGTGTGATGATTCCTGGGACCTGCTCGATGCTGAGGTGGTGTGTAGACAGCTGGGCTGTGGCAGAGTCCTCTCAGCACCAACACAGGCACGCTTTGGACAAGGCAGCGGACCCATCTGGTATGATGATGTCATGTGCACGGGCAATGAAACAAAGCTGTCCGAATGTCGGCACCAAGGGATTGGATCTCATGACTGTGGCCACCAGGAAGATGCTGGTGTCGTCTGTGAAGGTAAGTACAGATTTGTGCAGTTTGTGACACCACAGAGACAGAGATCATTGACTCCTCTGTCTTCCTTTCTCTTCCTGTAAGCTGCTTCACCAGTGAGACTTGCCAACTCTGGAAACCGCTGCTCAGGCAGAGTGGAGATCTTCCATGCTGGACAGTGGGGGACAGTGTGTGATGATCACTGGGACCTGGACAATGCCAATGTGGTGTGCAGACAGCTGGACTGTGGAAGGGCCCAATCAGCTTTATCTAATGCAGCTTTTGGAGCTGGCAGTGGACCCATCTGGTTGGACGACGTCTATTGTTCTGGAAATGAGCCATCTATATCAGACTGCAGACATTCAGGGTTTGGAGTCCATAACTGTGCTCATCTTGAAGATGCCAGTGTTGTATGCGAATGTAAGCGCATTTTCATGCTTTAAGAAGTATTCGTAATCATTAAATTTTTAATTTTCAAAAATCCCCACATAAATTATTTGATCGCACTCTTGTCTTTCTTTCTATTTTCTTTTCCTTTAGCTTCACCCCCATCGTTAGATGCTTTTTATCTTCATTGTCAAGAGAGCAAAATCCAAATACAAGTGCAGGCAAGTCGCCTGGCAGCCTCTGGGTTTGATCCATTCTCTGGACACTTGGCTGATCACAACTGCACCTGGGTCAGAGCGAACGATGGCTGGATTTGGTATGAAGTTGATACTCAACCAGAAGCCTGTGGAAATTTAATGAAGGTATTCTTTTTTTTCTCTCAATTTTTATTTGTTTGAGAGGCTTACATGTTTGCCTTGTTACAGTGCCTCCTAATTGGTTTGAAACCACATTATGAGTGATGATTCCTTTTTTAATTGGAGATGCTGTTCAAGGAATTTAGGTGGGACTCTCAATACAATGAGAAGTCTTGTCTGATCTCTACATCATCTCACAAGGAGAAAATCACCACTGCTGTTTGGGCACAAAATCAGTATCATTTTCATATTTCCATGTTGTTATAGTCCAGTACGTATTTTCAGACTTAAGACTGTAATCTCTTGAATTTGATATTTTTTGAACATATCTTCATGAGGGCATTGACCAAAGATGTCCAAATATGTTTATGTTGCTGTGTCTTTCTTATGTGATGTAACCATTCACCTTATTGATCACTTAATCATCTGTCTTTCAGACCAACCTCACACATGTGACATACGTCAACAATATATTCATCTACTCAGCACAAAACTCATCCTTCAGTGTTCCACATCGAGTTCCCATCTCCTGCACGTATCCTCTGGACACAGACAGCACCCTTGATGTGGCTGTCAGGCCAGTCCTGGAGTAAGAAAACCTTTATTGAGCCTTCACTGATATAATTTACTATTTGTCAGTAACATCTGAAACTGTTAAGATATTTTTGCTCCTGTGACAGTGGGTTTTATTCTTTTTTTTTGTACAATATTCTGTTTTCTTCTTCTTGATCATCCTTATTTGGCTGGGTATATATTTATTCAGCAAATCATCATTACTATTACTGTTACTGTTCAGTAGAATCTCAAGTTTACATGAGATTTATATAAATAAGAGTTTAAATAAGAGCTTTAAACCTGGAAAACAAAAGAGACAAACTTTGGTGACCTTCAGGATGTGATGACTTGGTTGTCTGAATTCATTCTGTCTTCTTTTCCTTTGGAATATTGATATAACAATAATGAATCACTTTAACTGCATTATTTTCCTTTTACGTTTGTTAAAACATCTTATTTCCTTTGACAGGGAGAATGGTGGCTTTTCTGGTTTGGGCAGCCGAGCGAGTGTCGCCATGTCTCTGTACCGTAGCTCCGCCTTCAGTGACACTTACCCACCAGGGTTGGTCATCATCCCAGTGGGCTCCCCATTGTATGTGGGGGTCTCTGTGGAGAACAGGGGTCCAGACTTTTCTGTTGTTCTGGAGGACTGCTTCGCAAGTCACTCTCTAAGCCCTCAATCTCCTGTGAAATACCCTTTAATCCAGAACAGGTACGTGCACCTCCTCAGCCTCAGCAGAAACCTTGTGGGATCCAGTAACATGTAATGACCCTGATGATCTCCTCCATCTTTTCTGCAAGGTGTCCCGTTGACCCTCGGCAGGTGGAGGTGATTGAGAACGGCAGATCAACTCGGGCTCATTTCTCTGCTCTGTTTTTCCTCCCAAATGGAAAACACGAAGACGTGTATCTTCACTGCAACCTCACCCTCTGTGACAGGAGGAAGTACAGCTGCTTCACTGTGAGTCACAAATTTCACTTCATCAGCATCAGAATCTGTCCATCCGTCTGATCGACTGATCAACAAATACATGAGCTTCTTTTTTTTTTTCAAGTGGCCCTTATTCTCATCCATAATAATCATTCTCTCTCTCTCCTCCTCCCCTCACCCCTCTGTACCTTGTAGTCTTGCAGAAGGAGAACAAGTCGTTCCGTTTTCAACTCTGCTTCAGTCACTCCCATCTCTGTTGGGCCAATCACTTGTAAGTCTGACTATCAGCTTCACTTCAAGATCAATGTTTGAATTAATAACACTTTTTTTCTTCTTTTTTATCTGCAGGGGCTGATTAAGTGGCGTGAGCTCAATGAAAAACAACAGCAAACCCCACTGTGGCCTTTGTGATATTGTTTTGTTACACATGATAACAAAATGAATGTTTTCACTGTGTATACTGAAATCTTTCGAGTCTTTACATTTCCTTTCATTTCCAAATCTGTGCAATGATTAAAAAAATCTAATTTTAAAATCAATAAAATAAAATGTATTATTCCCATCTCCTTGTTTCCTTCATGGGAGACTGTAATCCCAATATGTATTTTTTAAAATTTTACTGGGTTTTTTTCTCTTAACGTTAATGCTGTTCCTAATTTATTTACTGTGTAATTCAGTGTTCATGTCAGACATCACAAATTGCAGTGTAGGAGCGATTTATCATTTCTCTAATTTGACCACTAGGGGGAGCAGGATGAGTGTTTGTTCAGCGTGTGGGTAAGGTGTGTGTGAGCTCTCCGGCTCCAACTGCACATCTGTAAACTGCGGATTTATGTGTGTAGCTGGGTCAAAAAATGACTGGACACTGTATATGAGAGAGAGAGAGGGAGAGAGAGAGAGAGAGAGGGAGGGTGTGTGTGTGTGTGTGTGTGTGTGTGTGTGTGTGTGTGTGTGTGTGTGTGTGTGTGTGTGTGGATGTGAGAGAGAGTAAGAGGAAGAGGGTGTGCATGTGGACGGTTGGGCCTGAGTGACAACGGGTGGTGCGGGGGTTCCGATGTCCTGGAATAAGCCTCCCGCTGGGCCCTCAATGGGTGAAAATAAAACTTCTCCAAAGAAGAAGAAGATAGATGTTTGCAGTTCAGAGATCTTCTTCTTCTTCTTCTTCTTCTTCTTCTTCTTCTTCTTCTTCTTTGGAGCGGGTGGCGACCAACAACTTAAGTGCACAGCGCCACCTACTGTGTGTCTTGGTGAACGTCCAATTTACATCCTAATCACTGTATTCACTTCAGAGATCTGTAAAACCGCAACCGCATGTATTTTGCGACACTGGGCTGTCGTGGAGGAGTGGCGTGAGCGGGCCATGAGGAAATATTGGCGAAACTAATGAGTTTTTGGATGATTTAAGCCGTTTTGGGAGCCGGCGCCACACATGCCCCATTGGCTAACAGTATATGGATGTCTGCACCTCAACTTTGAATCTAAGGCTGAATCCCATTCCACCCCTTAGCCTTTCCCCTTGGCCCTTCCCCTCATTTTGCGCGTTCACGTTTTGGGGTAGGAGTGTCCCAATTGTCATTATGACATAGGGGTAGGGCCAAGACGGAGGGCCAGTCACCCCTCCAAAAGGAAATTCTCGAGAGGCACACTCCAAACGGAGGGGTATCGGCCGATGGCGAGGGGCGCCTGTTCTGTCAGCGTAGACCATGACTGGCGGGCGGGGTTAATTCACTTCCGCATTGGCGGGGGCGCTCGTTTCCACACCCGCGCATTCCAGGCGCATTCCAAACACAACAGATAGACGATTATTTTCAATAAACTGGTTTCTTCAACACGGCCCGCCTGTAATGTGCGGGTGGGAAACGAGCGCCACCACCAATGCGGAAGTGAACTGACCCCGCCTGCCAGTGACAGTCCAGGCGACCAAAACAAGCGCCCCTCGCCACCGCCGCCACTGGATGACAGATTTCTCAGAACTTGGCAAGATTTCTCAGAGATCGGCAAGATGGCGACGTCCGCAACGAAAGAAGTTCATAAATGTCAGTATTTTGTCAATAAAGTTATAAAATGTAAGAAAAACATTCTTCTTCAGCAAACAATTGTCGCATCTGCTACGTCATCGGCAGCGGCAACTACTGATGACGTACACGATTGTCGGAGGGGTGTCCCAATTTGGAGGGGTTTACTTTCTGCCCTACCCCTTAGCACTCCGTTTCATAGGGGTAGGGCCAAGGGGGAGGGCTAAGGGGTAGGGCTAGAAAGAGAAATGGGATTGGGCCTAAATTTCTCCCGCACCACTTATCGGATCAGAAAACCCTTCTGGGCGAGCATATTGTTCTACTTCGTTCTATAAACAACGTGAAAACTGTTTAAACCGAACTTTTCCCTTAAATAATGTTCTCAAATGGTTCTTTGGACTAATACTGATCTGGATTCACTTTTCACCATATTGTACATCCCTCACACTTGACCACGGATAGTTTAGCAGATTAGCTTCAAATATGGTTCACATTTCACTCAAAACGCTTATACAGCTTTGTTTCACCCTCTTTACTGAACACAATATTATCCTGCACATGGTACAACCCTGTACATTTGTGAACTTAAAGGTATAGTGGACGATTTTCTCAGAAGTCAAAGCCAAACGTCTGTTACTCGCTTTTTGAACAACGCGCATGCGCCAGACCATCTGCCTGGCTCTACTGCTCCTCCCGAGGAAACGCCTATCAATGTCAGAAGCGTGCAAGCTAAATACAGCTGGAATCCCTACCAGACATGTGCCATCTACTGGGCAGCATAGGGATTACACTTTGCTCAAAAGATCTTGATTTTGAACCAGAGTACATAAAATAAAATTTAAAAAAAAAATTTATGGGGTAGCTACCTGTTTTCAGTTCATCTTTTAACAAAATTACTTACAACTTTTAACAAAATTATTTTCAAGCCTCAACAAAAGCAGTACAATTGCATAGTAAATTGAGCCTCTTAAGACTCCGAACAGTCATATGCAGCTATGAAGAAACACAGCACATGATGGACGTTCCATTCCAAAGAGCAACCACTATAGTGCTACCAAATGAGACACAATAACACATGAAACAACCAAGAAACACGCAGTGATATTTAACTCCTACAAGGAAACAAACCTTCTGCAAATACACTTTCCTTTATATTTAAAATCATGGCATTTTGAATTTTCAAAGCTTGAATATGAATCCTCGTACACATGGAAAACATTATTTGTCATAGTTTAGCCAGTCTTTTCAACCTTTGCAGCCCGAAACAACTACAAAATAAATGATTCCTCCAAAAATAAAAATTCGAAAACACAAAACAACATTCAGGTAAATGACACTTTTTGGTTAAGACTTTTGCTAAAGGTTGGTCGTATGATAATAAAGCAGGCTGTTTCTATTCACTGAATGATTTGCTACAGGAGTATCCTGCAGATCGGTGCAGAAAGCAGCCTGAAGTCAGGCCGTGCAGAGGCTGAAGGTCGTTTTCTTTACCCTCTGGCTTCGCTCTCGAGGAAACTCTCAATACTGGACAATATGCCCGGGGGCGTGGCCTCAAGGGCTGTGCTTTTGATTGACAGGTAGAACGTCCAATCGTGTCGGCGTGGTGGCTGGGAGGGGGCGGGGCCTCCGGGTGACTGATGTTTCTCGCTCTGCGGTGGGGAAGTTTGGGGTTAATTTCCGCTCGGTCGCGGTCGTTTTCCATAAAACTGCCCCCAGCTAAGCGCTTCTCCGTCGACAGCCGCCGTCATGTCCAACAACAACGCCAGCAACAACCTGATCATCGCTCAGAGGGCCGTGAAGCAGCTGCGGCTGGAGGCCAGTATCCGGAGGATCAAGGTAGGGAGACGGCGACACACAAACACGGAAGCCCGTTTATTGAATGGCGGAGACGCAAAGTGACACAAAGTTACACGAAGTGACACACGGCACTCAAAAACGGGCACACGGGACTCACAAAGTGACACGCTGGACTCAAAAAGTGACACACGCGACTCAGAAACGCAACATTGTCATTTTCGAACTGTCGCCTCTCAAGTGTCTGATCAGTTCCAACTTTAACTTGACAGAGTTTGACCCAAAAGGCTCAGTGCAGGCAAACAACAACACTTCAGTCATCAAAGTCAGGAAATGTGTGTCATTTGATAAAAAAAAAAGTAGTACGTTTTGTAAAAGTAAGTTTTTGGGACCCATGATTTGTTCAGTGTCTCCACTGTGTGATCTATTATCTACACCTTTATCTGAAGCAGGGCGGATAAAACCTGCAGAGATCACAGTCCATCACAGGAACAGCTGCATACACTCATATTCACACACACGGTCAATTTAGGGTCAGCAATCAACCTAGCATATTACATGTTTTCAGACTGTGGGAGGATAAACCCCACACTAGGGGAGAACATGCAAACTCCACTCACCCATGACCGCCCTGCTGTGAGTCAGGAGCTCTAACCACTGCTCCACTGCACCACTCTGCATCCCCTCAATATTCTGCACTTCTCCTCTTTAACTTTGAATCGCTTTGCTGCTGAAATGTAAAGCAGCTAAAACTGTCCAAATAAAAATAAAGGAAAAGAAGATGAATGAAATAAATGAGCTCAAGAGAATATAATGAGGAATCATTTTATTGAAAGGCAACAGGAAAGGAGAAGTCATGCATCTTTCTTTGACCTCGATCCAAATATTCCGTGCATGAAATCTGAGAACAGTTTGTGCACATTTCATTCTACACATGAATTAGGTCCTTTAAACATAAATCCAACTTTTTGTAAGTGTCCCAGCTTGTTTTTGTCATTGTGATTTTGATCATTACAGCACAGGTGTATTTTGGCAATTTAATGTCAATTTAAAATAAATTATAGGATGAAAAGATTAATGACTCGATTTAACTGCTTCTCATTACTCAATAGGAAAACTTGAGAGCAGTCACTCACATTCATATCCTTTTTCACTACAGGAGAAAACACTGACATTAAACCTAAAGAAATGGGTCAAGAGATCTGCATAGAGTCAAACTGGAAGCATTCCCTCCGTTATATCGCACTGCTGCCTGCAAATGTCATGCAAAAACAAAGTAGCCGGTCAGTCTGTGTATGTAAATAAGAACGGGGTCATGTGAACACCTGCATCAGGCGGCTTGGACAATTTCAAACTGCGACAGAAGAGTTTTACATTTTTGTTTATAACTGACACTCATTCTTTGAAAAGTACCTCAATTAATGTTAAAGTTTGCCATCTGCCATTCATTCATCCACCTTCTGTCCTGCTTTATTCAGCCTCATTGCTCTGATTTCAGAACCAATCCACACAGAAAGTTTCCTAAAAATGTGACATTAATGATAATAAATCCTGAGACAAGCAGATCCTTTGTCATGTCAAGCAGTGACTGAAGCTCTACTGATGTATATCATTTATTTTATCATGATTCCAAGTCTAGAATATATTGAGTTAACATATTTAAACATAATCTGCTGTCTCAATCGCTCCTTTCTGTTTTTCTGTTTGAGTAACGTGAAATATTTGGGAATCCTAATTGTTTTTTATCAAATAAAATAAGTAAATGAAGAAAAAAAAAGAATTTACAAGTGCTGGATTAAAAACATTGAATTAAATGAAGAAGAAAAGTGTTTTTCATCCAGTCATATATTCACGTAAGTCACCTATGTGCATAAATCATTGGTTCAATTATGTTTTTGTTTTTTCTCAATTTAAACCTCAATTTAATAATATAAAAAAAGAGTTTTGTGCTTCATGTAAATTATCCTCTGATTGTACTTTAACAGATTTACCTCCACGTCTACTTAGAGACCCGGACATCAGCCGCCTTGTTGACACTGAGCATACCACGCTCACCGTGCACGGAGCACGTCGGCAGCCTTTCTCCCGTATTTTCATTTGTTGCCGTCTCACATTCACGCAGTAACATCTGCCAGACGAGTGCCACTGGACAGCAACGTAGGATTTAGTGCGGACTCTTTTACCCTGGGTAGAAAGCTTGAAGGCGGGGGATCGCGTCCCCCGATCGAGGGATTGAATTACAACTCGTCGGACCACTCAACCACCTGAGCCACGTTCCGGTTTATCTCTGAGCAAACGCCACGGGGCGGTTTTCATTTGAAAGGAGCGCTTTAAATTTGACTATTGCTCTTAGCTATACCATGCCTGCATGTTTATTCCCTTTCACGATGATATTTTTCATCAATATGAAATGAAAATACAAATAAATTGACTCTTGAGACTGAAAACATGAAATGTCTCTGCTGATGGCTTCATTCTCGTTGTACGTGGGATTTTTCTGCCTTTTGCGCTCCTTCACACAGCTGGCCGTATCTCTGCAGGTGTCCCAGGCTGCTGCGGATCTGAGGAACTTCTGCTTGCAAAATGCCTCCAAGGACCCTCTTCTGATGGGAGTGCCCTCCAGTGATAATCCCTTCAGACCCCCGAAGTCCTGCTCCCTGTTCTGAGGTGGGCCCGCCCGTCGCCCCTCTGAGGCTTAAGACGGGGGAGTTAAGCTGCGCTGTTAATTACACAGAACAAATTAACGCCACCTCAGCGTTGGGTCAAAACCAGGCCCAGCCTGTTACAGCTGAGAGCCACCTGGAGGGTTAGAGCTGAGAGTATTCTCCCCAAAACGCCAAAATCCAAAGAATCTGCTCATCAAGCCAGTTCATGACCAAATGATGTCGACCGAAATGGAACCAAAAAGTCCAGTTATGTCATAATCAAGACTGTCTGTAAACTCTTTTTACTGTTTTATTGTTTTACTGCATTTTCTATTGTTTTAGTTACATTCTTGTTGCTGATGCACAACAAATCACCCAGCAAGAGACAAATAATAAAGTTGAAGTTATAGCCATAACCCCTTTAAACCTCCTAGAATAGTTTTTCTTCTCATCCTTATTAATTGTCAGAGTTAGTTGTGGCTGATCGCAGACTAAAAACTAATAAACAAGAATAAAAGCCCTCCATGTTACTGTAGCCTCTCTCACTGGTTGAGGTGCCAAGTAACCAAAGAAACACATAACGCTCCAGATCCCAGAACATTGAAATCACCTGTCTGGAGGCCTTCTGAAGAAGAATTACATCCAAATACAACACAGTGTAACATTGTAGCCTCTTGATATTTGATCCATTATAACCTATTTAAAGTGACAAACGCATAAACTGGAATCTTATCTCCTCAGTATCTCCTGGAATCAAGCAGTGTTTGTGTAAAAATGTAGTTTTCAAGTATTTTTTAAAAGTCAACTTAACAGGACAATAATGGCAAAACCAAAATATTTGTGTATGCTATGAATGCTCTGCTGTACTTTAATTTTTTTTCAGCTCATTCATCAACAATAACTGTGATATCTGTGATTTATTTTGCTTTAGTCTAAGTTTCCCCACTTGTCACAGAAGCGTCCGCACCACAGAACTGATTCTCATTAATACATATTGTCCTAAAGACACTTTTTCTCCACTGCATCGTCATGACTTGTAAATACTGATTTTCATCTCAACCGCTGACCAGCTCTCCTTTTGTTTTTCTGTCAACAGCAGAAGAAGCAAACATGGAGGACGTCTGAACTTTCCCGCTGAAGGCTTTTCTTCACGTCTAATTGATGTCGCTGTCGATCCACCAGCAGGGGAGGAATCCCCAGGGGTTTTTGGGGTGGGGGGGTTGGGAGGGTCACCGTTCCACTTCTTTGCCAAAAATAATGTTATCATACATCTCTCTGTCCCATCTATCGTGTTGAAAGCAGGGCCAAACTCTACATGCTGGAGAAAAAAGAAATGGAGAAGTTGTTCTCAACACTAACCTGACTAATGATTAATCCGTTCCAGGTGTGTTCTTCACACTACAGGTCTGGTCTGCTCTACCGACGCCAGTGTTCCTTCTCAGTCAGTTCCATTCACGTCAACATTAGGTGGAAGAACAATCACATAATAATTGCAACTAGATTCTGTTCAGGAAGAGGAACATGTGATTGTACTCATACACTACATGTTGTACTGTTTTTTATGAAACACTACAAACGGAACGCAGATTAAACTGTGTTTCACTGAACCGATTGGTGTCTTAAACCGCTCGTGTGTTGGTAATGAGGTACAGTAACATGGTACATCCTTTTTTTTCCATTGAAATGCATGTTATTCTGTAATAACATGTTCACCCTTCTCTGTACATATCTGAAACCTGTTCAGGTTGCCTTTATTAACCTATACATGCTCCTATCTTAAATTAAAAACACTTTCATGCACATTTCTTAGATGAGAAAATATTTGTCACTTTCAATACACAGACGTTCATGTATCCCTTAGAATTGTGGGGTTTAAAAAACATTTTCCTCTCAAGTCGTGCTGAACTACCTTTCACTTTGTTAGTGTGTATCTTTTTCAGCTTTACTGCTGAGGGCAACTTTAAAAAGAAATGTAATAACTTTTTGAACATTGATGCTGGATGTAATTTTTTTAAAATCAGTCCTCTGTGCGAAGAGCCGAAGAGAAATGTTCTTGAGTAACATTTTTCATTGTTGCTGTCTTGTCATCACTTCACGCCTTCAGTAGGATGTTGCAACTTGAAAAAAAAAGAAAAGGTCACAGGAGATGTTACAGTCAGAACCTCTTTGGTTCTGATGTTGAATAAGTGCAACATGACTAAAAGCACAAATTATAAGCAAATGTATTTGCAAAGTAATATAATTACATGTCAGAAATGTGCAGTATCGGTGTGTGAACCTTAAATCAAGACCAATCTATTGATATTTGTAACTACTTGGAAAATAAAGATGTTGAGATTACCTGTTTGATTTCCCTCATTCATTTTTTTGAGCACAGAATAAAACGGCGTCCTGACAGACGCTGAACTCCACAGGAAGATTTCTTCAAGCTGCTGTGCACACTCCACAAAATCTGTAGGTTTGGAGACATTGTGCCTCACAAAAGACTAAATAGAGTAGTCTACTTTTAATGGTCATAATGTTGTGGCTGGTTGACGCTTACTGCCACAAAATCTTCAGAAAGCAACGAGTTTTAAAGATCTACCATCAGCATTTGGTATAAATGAATAAGTTTTCTTTCTTGCAAGTCTAACTTTATATGAACTTCTGTTTTTACACATTGTGCAATATAAAGTTTATTAATTAAATGTTCAGTGTTACAGATGAATACTTTTTGTTGTTTTGACTTTACATGGACACAAATGGGATTTTCTCTTTTAATGCTGATGAGACGTGATTAAAAAAAACAGTGATTTTATCATGGATCACAAATCAAACAACAGCAAATTTCACCTTGGAAGAATTTCTCCTGGTGTAGTGCAGGACTCTGCAACCGTTATGACCAAAGAGCCATTGTTGCGACTTTCCACCAAGTCAAGTTGGTCTGGAGCCACAAAACACATTTAACCTTTAAAATGAGGCTCATGGAGCTCGTGAAGTTTTATATATAGTTTTGATGCACATCTTATGACGCATTTAAGAAGTTTAAAGTATACAGTTCAGGATTGTGAACATTTTAATACATTCAACTTATTTTTGTATCTTATTTTAACATTTTTGTTCCTCTTGAAGCATTTTTGCTGATAATTTTTGAAACTGTAGCTGTTTCAACAAGTTTACGTTTTCACTTCTTTAAGAAACTATAGGCACTTCATTACATGACTCATTTTGAATAGCACTGTGGCGTCTAACTAAATGTGTGTGTAACATGTTTCATGTTGTGAAAGCTTGTGGAGCCACTAGAGGGACTAAAGAGCTACGGGTTCAGACCCCTGGTATAGTGGTTCATAAGAAGAGCAAATGAATACAAGGAGAACAGCAAACTGAAAAAAAAGTTCCTAAAATTACTCAACAATGATATATTCAAAAAACTTGCTTCTCTGTCTGAGTTTTCTTTCTCAGAAATTAGATTTAAAGCATTGTTTTTGCTATGGCTTCATCAGTAGTGAGATCAGTAGTAGTTAAAAGTAAATTTAAAAAAAGTGCAATTAATTAAAAAGGCAAAGACACTGTTAATGAGTTGTCTGCTGAGTGAGATGACGGTTTGCTGCTGCAGAGCTACAGACAGGGGTGTTTCTAGACCCCCTGGGGGCCCTAGGCAAGAGGGACTGTGGGGCCCCTCGGGCCCAGAATCATGATGAATAAAGTCCAGGACGAAGGATCAGCAAAGAAATACTTTAATTAATAGCGTTGAAAATTTGGCCATAATCCGTGCTATAGTTTGGAAGTTATGCTGTCAACAGACAGACAGAAGGACAGACAAACAAACCATGACGATTACATTACCTCTGCTGGCAGAGGTAAATGTGTGCTCTAAGTTCGTCATACCACAGAAGTGTGTTGTTAACTACGCTGTCAAATAATGCGAATGATTATATACAGACTTTATTAATATGTTTTGAAGAAAATGGATGAAATCACTTTGCACGGACTCAGTTTACTTTTCTGGTGCTTGGTGGTGGATGACTGGGACAAAGTCCCTTGGACTAACTGGCACTAACGTTTTTATAAAGTAACACACATAGCTTACACATTCTCACTGAACACTATCAGGTTTTTTTGTTTTCATCCTCTTCTTGATTTTTCTTCTCTTAGCGTGCCCTGAGGGATATGTCCGCTTCATTGTGTGTGTTTGACATCACTGACCGCATGTTGATGCAACGGCTTACAGTCATGTCGGCCCCAAGCCCCATGCAAACTGGCAGGGCTCTCAAGTCTCACGCACTGAGCCTGGCAGTCACGCATTTCGGTCTTTTGTCATGCACTCACGCCACACATTGTATTTCTCACGCTGAAAAAAAAAATACTGGTAAATTTGTCTGGTGCACCGCTGCTATGGAACTGGGAGGACTCAAACAGTCTGCAAGCCTCTCACTTACCTGTCAATCAAAAAAGGAGGGGTGGGGGGGTGGGGGGGGGTGCAGTCATTCATTATCATCCATCATCCATTCAGCTCTGTGAAACTCCTGTGTGTATTTTTTTGTTTCTCACATTTTTCTATTATATTGTACATATGTCTGTCTTTTTTTTTTTAACATTTTATTTATAATTTTCACTTTTAGAAAAACTACAAAATAAAAAAGAACAATACAAACAGTGTATACACACCAAAAAAAAATTAATAAATAAATCTCTCTCCACAAAACAACAATATAAAATTATACATAGAATAACAACAGCAAACAGATACAACTAATCAGTGGTCATATCAAGTTGGCTCAAAACATTCAAAAATGGAGTCCAAATCAGTTCAAAGACATTTAGTTTTCCTTTTATCGAGTACAAGATTTTCTCAGGAGTGCAGTATGACAAGAGTTCATTGGACCAATGTTTCTGGCAAGGAGGTTCTGTGCTCTTCCACTTCTTCAGAATACACTTCTTTGCAGCTGTTGCTGCTAACAGTATGAAATGTTTCTTATTTGAGTTCTGTTTCAATTGAACAATGTCCCCGAGCAGCCAAATCTTTGGGTCAGCAATTATGGTCTGTCCACAAACTCGAGAGGTCACAGTGATGATATGAGTCCAGTATGATTTCAAGCAGACACAACCCCATAACATGTGAAACAGAGTTCCGACGGACGCTAGGCATCTTTGACATGTGTGTCTGTCTTAACTGTATATTTAAATTATATTTAATTTATATCTGTTATTATTATTATAGTCCACATATGTACCTGTTTTAAAAGTATATTTGAATAATATTTAATTTATATCTGTTACTTATATCTGTTACTTATTTAATTATATCTGTCTTAGATGTATATGTAAATTATTAATTTATATCTGTTATTTTATATCTGTTATTTAATTATATCTATCCAAAATTTATATTTGAATTATATTAATTTTTTTTATTTATTGTTGAACTTTGTAAATTTCACATTTCACATTTGTATTCCATTTATATTTCTTTTCTCTGTGCTGCTGGAACACTGCATTTTCCCCCTGTGGGACAAAAAAAGGACTTTCAATCAATACAAATCAATCTAAATTATTCAAATGTCGCTGTGTGATAACATGAGACAAGGCACCAATCAAATTTGATTTGTAACTGTAGATAGTATTTCTACATTTGCAAAAGAATAATGAAACACAATAGATGTATGACAATAGATATCTGTACTTCCATTTAAAAGCTGCCTTTGAATGATCAGGACTGTATGGCTGTAGCTCTGTCACTTCACGTGACTCACTTTGCACCAATATGGTTCCTTCTTTCTGTATGAAAATGTCATTTAGAACCTTCCTGACTGAGGAGTTTGCAACAATGTATCGTTTTGAATGACGTCACCATCTAATTTTACCTAGATATGCAAATGAGCCTCTATACAAATTACAAGATGACGTCATTCAGAATGTTACTAAGTGAGGAGTTGGTAACAATGTGTCTTTTAAAGGTCTTTTGTTTTTTTTCAAAACAAAATAAAGTGCATCATATTTAATTAAATCATTTAATGTAAATATTAACATTTCACAATATGCACTTTCATTTAAACCATTTTGACATTGTAATATGTATAGCACAACTCACCATTCAGTTCAGTTCAGAATCAACAAGTTTCCTTCTTTCTTTGCACAAACTTCATGTCGTCTCAGGTGGACTTCCAGGAGGAAAAACTAGGCTGAAAGCAGTGAATGACAGTTCCATAGCAGCAGCGCACCCGACAAATTTACTGGTATTTATTTTTTTTTATTTTTTTTTTCAGCGTGAGAAATACAACGTGTGGCGTGAGTGCATGGCAAAAGACCGAAATGCATGAGACTTGAGGCATGGGGCCGACTTAGGGCTGAGTTGGTTAGGGCCGACTTGACTGTACGATGCAAGCCGGGTAGTATTGGGGCCCCATTAGGTCGGTTCCCGACATGCCATTGTCAAGTTGTGTTGCTGATATCCACCGTCTGTCGGGGCCCACTACTAGCAACTAACCGGTGAGTACTCGGAAAAGGGCCCGATGCGGGGGGTTTTCGACACGCTGTCGTTGCAGTGTCAAGTGCAGCGCCTTTAATTTGTCATTGAAATTGACTGATGTCAGCCGTCCCTCGGGGCCCCCTTCAGCTCAGGGCGCTAGGCAAATGCCTGTGCTGCCTACCCCGTAGCGACGCCTCTGGCTACAGATTAAAGACTATCTCTGTCAAGACGTGGTCCGGTCCAGGATGGGAATGTTTGAAACACAAGATTCTCTTCTTATTAATGGGCTATATGCACAGCTCCATTGCTTCCTGAAGTTCAGACAGCACCTTTATTTCCTGTGTTTTACGATAGGATCAACTGATTAATCCAGGTGTGTCTGACCTCAGTAAATGGCCAGACACACCTGGATTAATCAGTTAACCCTATCATGAAAGACAGGAAATAAAGGTGCTGTCTGAAATTCAGGAAGTAATAGAGCTGTGCATATAGCCCATTGAAATGAAGTGTAACACTGACGTGTGTTTTTTTCTTTTTCTTTTTTTTCTTTTTTGTCTTTTAAGCACTTTTTTAGCAGGGAGGCTCTTCATTGGCTGACTGGAGACCTCCTGGTCTTTGTGAGAGATGATTAGCAGAAGTGCAAACACCTGGTGCCTGAGGAGGAGGCAGCTGAATGAGGAAGTGAGGATATGTACCAACAGCAGCTGCACTGGCCTCTGAACTACATGAGAACACTCTGAATCTGAATCTGACACTTTTCCACCCCTCAGATGTCTTCTGGGTTGGGACTGAGGACAGCTGGAGGACAGAAGGAGGACTCAGGTGAGAAATGGTTCAGTCTGCTCTGGGATCAACTGTGGAAAATTAAATCAGTGTGAAAATGACAAAGATTTAATCTGTAATCTGACAGTAAAAGCAGCTGTTGTTGAAAAGTTATATTTTAAAGCATACTTGTATTTTGTGAACGTGTTGGGATTTATTTGTCGCTAAGTTATTTGTCTGGTCTTTGACAGCTGAGCTCTGAAACACCTTGACAACACGTGAAAACAGCCATGTTTTATCGTTTCTTCTGCCCACACACCATCATTAATCTGCCATTAACTTCCTTTCCCCCCCTCTGTCTGGTGCACTGAGCAGACTCCCCCACGCACATTGATCCAGGCCAGAACTATTTGAATGAGCTGACCAACAGCGCCTCCTGGTGGGGGCACAGTGACCAAGAAGATTCTCTGAGAGTGGGTGAAAAGCCAAACACAGTGGTGTGAGACAAACCTGATAAATGAAGCTCTTATTTTTTGCAGGAGCACCTGAGGGAGACGGATGAGCATGCTGCACGGCTGCAGGACTTGTTGAGAAGTGAGCGGGCCAAAGTAAGGCGCGAGCACGACACCGATGACTGACTGAACCCATCGGCTCCTGCTGATAACCGTCTCCCTGGTGCCAGAGTGCCCGTCTGCAGATGCAGTGTCGGCAGCAGCAGGCAGAGCTGCGGCAGCGGGAGCTGCAAACAAACCGGCTGAAGGAGCGTCTGTCACAGCTGACGGACAGACCCAGAGGCCGGGGACCAAGTGAGACCGGCTCTGTCCAGCCAACGCCATGATCCATCCACGTGTTTACTCAAAATTCTGACATTCTGAATCACTCGTCACCTTCCTGTGCAGCCATAGAGGTGCTGAACGTTCCGCACAAACCGAAAAGCAAACGAGAGCAAGTGGTCCGGCCTGTCAAGGCCGCCGTGAAGTATGGGTCCTGCTACTTTCAGGTGCTCCCGTCACCTCGGCCTCCCCGCTTCATCTGGACTTGCTTTTTCTGACGTGACGCAGACATGAAGACGAAGCTCTGAGAGTGATGCTGGAGCGCAGAGAGGCGGAGCTGAGGGAGGCCATGAAGCTGCGCCACAGCCTCACCTCACTACTGCACTCGCTCCGGGTCGACATGGAGCAGGTCAGGAGTCGCCCGCTTGTTTCCAAACTCAGAGGGATTAAATAATCCCTTGTCTAGTGCATGTTTTTTTTTTTTAATTGTTCATTTTACAAAATGCACATACTGTTGTGTCATATGTGCTAAATCAAGTCTGTATAAACTCTTAACTGGACACTTGCATTGACGTTATGGTCCACAGCTATAGATCTATAACTGACAGATCTGGTTTACAACATGCAGGGACAGATAAAACAATCATACCATCAACAAGAACATTTGTATGAACAGAAACTGACAAAACTCCACTTCCTGTGCAAGACTGACTTTCTTAAATGGTCAAAAGCTCCACCAGTTAAATGGACCGTGTGTTCGGATGTGTGAACCAAAATGGAGCTGTTGAGACTTTTTTCCCCTGTAAAACATTTGTTTTAAGACCGTGCTGAACTCTGTGGAGCTTCCTGAAGATGGAGGGAAGTCAATGGATCAAGCGGAAGTGGCCCTCGGGGAACATGTGACAGGAGGGGTGGTCCAGAGCTGGAGGCAGGCACAGAAGAAGCTCCAACAGGTTTCGTCTGATGGTAAACCTCAACTTTTAAACAAAGCAATCCAGTGAGATGGAGGACTGCTCAGGAAGACTGAAATACAATTACTTTTTGCTTGTGCTGTGACCAAGGCTTCAGCTTTAGACTCTTCAGCTCTCCTGCAAAACGCATCATTAGAAGAGATGGACTTTAAAAGAATACTGCGAAGATTTTGGACCCACGCCCTATCCCTATCATTTACAAAGTGAGATAAGCTCATAAATACCTTTTTTGTGTCCGTTCGTCCAGTGCCTGGCTAACAGCTGTTAGCATTGTAGTTAGCTTAGCTCAACTACGGCAGGTGGAGACAGAGCTAGACTGAGAAAGTGGACAAAATACTCCTTCCAGTGGTCCAGGGGACGGCGTATTAGCACGCGAAGTAAATCCGAATGGTTATAAAACTTTTTAAAAGACGTGTTTTCTTTTCAATCCCTTAAAATAGCGTTTTGACACACAGATCTGCACAAGCATAGTGCTCCGTGGAAGGATATACCAGGCGCACAGCGGCTGAGTCTATGCTTCTACTGCTGTGCTCCGGTGTATCCTTCCGGAGCACTGCGCATGCTCAGGTCTGTGTGGATCAAAACATTATTTTAACGGATTGAAAAGAAAACACGTCTTTTAAAATGCTTTATAACCATTCGGATTTACTTCGCGTGCTAATACGCCGTCCCCTGGACCACTGGAAGGAGTATTTTGTTCACTTTCTCAGTCTGGCTCTGTCTCCACTTCACCTGCTGTAGTTGAGCTAAGCTAACTACGATGCTAACAGCTGTTAGCCAGGCACTGGACGAACGGACACAACAAAGGTATTTATGAGCTTATCTCAATTGTAAATGATCGGGATAGGGCGTGGGTCCAAAATCTTCGGAGTATTCCTTTAAGAGAGTTTTCTTCCAATGTATTCAGTTTTATTTATTTTCTTAAATCTCAAACGTCAAACCGGGCAGCGTTTATGCAGTTAAATATCTTGTGACTTGTATAAAAGAATCTGTCATATTCCTGGACTGACATGGTCTTGCATGTTTTAGTTTCTCTATTCCGAAGGGAATGATTAGCATCTCGGGCTGAACTTGTCAGATTCACGTGTACGTCATGGGGAGATGTTAAAAGCTCCATATGCTGTTGTCTGAGTGCAGGTCAAAGTGGACGTACTGATCAGGAGAAGCTCTTGGCTCAACTAGCAACTGACCTGAAAGAGAGTCAACAGCTGGTCAGATTTCAGCAGCAGCTGCTTCAGGTGCAAATCTGTGATTTTCTTACACAAATTCTCCCTGGAAATAGAAATAAATGGTGACCTGTGTGATTTTCTTCTTGCAGGACAGCCTCCTGTCTCCTGTTCCCTCTGAACTCGCTGACTCCTATTTTTTAGAAGAGTGGGAACGTCTTCAAATGCGCCATGCGGAGTTCAAGCATCAGAAGACTAATTTTGAAAAGGAGCGGCAAAGGTTCACCGAGGCTGCCATTCGACTGGGCAGAGAGGTGAAAATAAGGCTTGAGGAGTTACTGAGCTGGTTGGTCAGTTTTCTGGTGATCAGGTCTGGTAGGATGCATTTACTGGCACAGATTGGACAGCTGAAATAATGCACAGTGCTCTGAACTGCTTCCATTGTCTGAAATGTTTGCTCTAACAAGAATTTTACTTAAATCATGTGAGACAAAACCATTTTTATTAGGCTGAAGTTTCAAACTTTTAGCCATCTGATGGGTTTACCTCTAATTTGCAACAGTCTGACCTAAAATAATAATAAAGTGGGTTTTGTGCTCACAGAGACGAGATGTGGAAGAACAGAAGGCCTCTCTGCTGAAGCAGCTGTACCTGAGGGAGAGCTCCACTTCAGGTGAGTGAGGCGCTGCTGCTGCTGCTGCTGCTGCTGCTTCTTTCACTTGGTGTGCTGAACTGAAGGTTCACCTCCACGTTTCTCAGATTTGGGAACCAATAGCATGTCTGGCTGTCTCCCCGCGACCCCACCGTCTTCGACATCGGCCGTCAGCTCTACTAGTCCTGGATCAGTTAGGCCTGGAGTCAGAGTTCAGACACCGAGCACTCTGGAGCTCTTCTCGGCTCTGGGTCTGCGTTGCTGATGCAGGTGAGTGGAGTCACAGCAGGGGTTTGTTGCATTCAGTTCCACTGAAGTGTCTTTTTGTATTGGTAAATATGAAATGTAGTTTTCAGGGTGGTTTTTCTATTAAACTGGTTTGTCAGGAGTCTTGAACGGCACATTGGACTCGCTGGTATTCTGTGCTCCCTCTAGTGTCATTGTTCACATCGCCAGCATCAAACGTTCCTCTCATTTAGTTAAAAAGCCACCAGCATTTAAACCTCACCATCATGTTTGCTGTAATTGTTCTGTTCACTGCTGTCTCCAACGATCTCCTTTCAGATCCGGAGACGTCTCTCTCCACCCAGAGGTGGACAAAAACGATGGGATGAAGACAGTGCCACTTTATGAATGCGTATCTTTTTTAATTTATTAATGACTAATAAAGATTTATTTTCCTCTGAATGCTGTTTTCTTGCCAGACTCTAAATCTACAACATTAAACCGTGAAAAGGAGTGATGGTTGATGGGTAATGCTACTGTGAAAGTGCATGATGGGGGTTAAAGCTGATGAGACCAGTGGAAGGAGATCGCTCATGTTCAGGGTGTGCTGAGCAGATATTTCATACTCAGAACTTTAACATGATCAAAGGATGAAGGTGATCTGACATGAGAACGTTTTGTTTTGCATCATTGGGATGATGGAGCTCTGTGCTGCAGTCTTTAAAATCTTGAGTGAGGCCATTTCTGTGGATTTTTTTTTCTTCAAAATGTTTCTGACAGCTTCTTTAAGCAAGAAATGAATATTTCCACTCTTGTAACCTCTAGTATGTTTCAATTGATTCAAATAGTTCCTAATTGTTTGAATTTGGCCTTTGGGTCTCATTACTGACCCAGTTTCTACTGCTTTTGAAGTCACACTAGAAAATATTGTCACCTGTAACCTTTTGTCTCTTGTCTCACTTGTTTTAAATCCTGGAACTGTTGAGATTTAGTTAAGTGAAACAGGAGGCTCCATCAACGAGTACTGATTGGTGAGGCCTGAAAACCTGCACGCGTTGTGCATGAGCTCACGTGATTGGCTGCTGCGCGCGTTCAGACAATGACCACTTGAGATCAATTATCAATCTACAACTTCAAGGTGAGTGCCAGCGACCGGTGAAGCTCTGGACGGGACATCCAAACATCTGCCCGAGGGAGAAGGCGCAGCGAGGAAACGAGGAATCAGAGGAACCGAGAATGAACGGACTCGTCTGGGAACTTTTCCACCACCTGCCGCGCTTCATGGAGTCCGAGAGCAAAACGTTCCAGCCGTGGAGGGACTACATGGGCCTGTGCGACACCATCAAGGCGATCCAGACCCGGAGGAGTCCCGCAGAGACCCCCCCGCGGGAGCGCAGGCCCGCGCACGGTGATCCCGGAGGACTGTGCGGGCCCCTGATGTCTCTGCACATCGCGCACGAAGACGCGCCTCACCCCGATGACCGCCTGACCCCGCGCGACTCCCTGACTCCCCTGCGCTCACCTGGCCTCTCCGGTCCTCGCGAGTCGCTCGACGCAGACGCGCCAAAAGCAGCGCGGCCGAAGCCGGCCGCCGGTCCGCGGAAACCCAAGGAGCGCAGGAAGGGCAGAGCGCCGCCCGCCTCCCCGGAGCGCATGTTCTGCAGCTTCTGCAAGCACAACGGCGAGTCCGAGCTGGTGTTCGGGTCCCACTGGCTCAAGAGCCAGACGGGACAGGTGCTCTGCCCCTACCTGCAGCAGTACGTCTGCCCGCTGTGTGGAGCCACGGGGGAGAGAGCGCACACCAAGCGCTTCTGCCCCAAAGTGGACCGTGCGTACAGCTCCGTGTACGCAAAGACCCGACGCTGAACCGACAGGCCCGAATCCAACACATCCTCCTTTTCTTTATTTTCTTTACCCCTGCTGTGTGATGTAGTTAGTCCGTGTGTGGGTTTGCTTTGCTGTGTTCTTTAGGACGACTTGGATGATTGAACCTGTTTGAAAAAGCGTCTCCCGGGTTTGTTTTCAGAGTTGCTTTAGAAACGACTGCCAGCTGCTGTTTGGGAGGAAAGACGAGAAATTGTTTAGGGAAAAAAAAGAAAAGTAATAATGTTTGGTTTTCTGCATGTTTTTAAAACATGGCCGACTGATGTCCAGCAACACATCTCCTGTCTATGCATTGAAGGTCGAGACACCATCAAACCTTTACTACAGAAATAGTCATCACTAACTTTATAACACGTCAACATCGTGACCTTGTTGATATTTAACGTTTTTTTAATGTGTGAATTGTTCCGTTGTGTGAAGCCTGATATGTTAATGCATGCTATTTTATTTTGAATAATTTTAAAAGCTCTAATTTACATCAAATCTGACTTTGTGTCGTTTGTCTTCACCTTTAATTCTTTTTTTTTTAACAAAATTTAATCGGGAATGAAAGGAAATGCTTCGAATTCCAACTGTGGACTGAAAAAACAACATCCAGCTTTATTTTTTATAGAATTGAGATAGTCATAAAACTGAACATTTCACCTGGCGGTAAGGAAAGTGTGTTAGAACATTTTTAAAAGTTGCGCCTTTGTCAGAAATTCCTTGGGGCGACAGAAAGATGAACTTCAACGCAGGAAGCTTCTTGAACTTTTTCCTCTGCGGTGGAAAACTTCCAGCTCTCGATGAGCGGCCATGACTTTTCGACTGAAATGGGGGGGAAAAAAAGGGAAATTTAAATTTCAGGAGAGGGTTACTAAATTTAAGATGTTGGGTCAAAGATGAAAGTGGGGTTGTGCGTCTTTTAAATGTGAACCTTTAGGAAGTTTCGACTAGTTTTTATTCTCACAGATCCGCCTGCCACTAATCTCACATTGCATCAACTTGAGCGGATGTTTAGTTTTCTCTCAGCACACTGAAGCGTGGAAATCTTTTGACCCGACAGGATCCTGCAGCTCTGAGAGGTGTAAAGGGGTCAAAGGTCAGGCAGAGGGCTCTGCAACCTGTACGACCGAAAGAGCCATTTTCCACCAAACTAAATCTAACTGAAGCCGCAAAGCATGTTTAAACCTCTAAAATAAGACCAACGCTGCTTCTAAAGTTTAGTTTATACAGTAGCTTTGGAACGTGTACAAAAACTTACGTTGCATTTATGTGGTTTCATTTAGTTTTGGGTGGTGAATAATTCATTACATTTCCAGCTGTTTCAGTACCTGGTTTTAGCAGCTTTATCCTTCTTTTCCAGCATTTTTGAACAATTTGTATCATTTTAGAATAGAAATAATTCATTAATCCTGGAGGGAAATTCCTTTAATCATTGTTTCACATGGAAATAAAAAGTTGAACGTCAAATAAGGCGGGGTAAAAAATACATAATTTTAAATATGAAGCTGTAAACAGCCTTAGAAGCCATTCTATCTCTTTTTTTAAACAGTTATGCTTTGTTTTGATTCTAGTTATTTCAGCATTTCTACCTATTTATTGTAGTTTTACCTATGGTTACCATTGAGTTATTCTGTTGCATTAAAGCCCTTTTTATCCAAGACATACAGTGGAGCAAAACAGTATTTATTCAGCCACCGACTGATCAAGTTCTCCCACTTCAATTGATGCCAGAGGTCTGTCGATTTCATCACAGCTACACTTCAACTGTGAGAGGCAGAATGTGGACAAAAAATCTAGGAATTGTCAGACTTGTAAAGAATTTATTTGAACAGTACGGTCTAAAATAAGTATTTGGTCACCTCCGAACAAGCAGGATCTCTCTCTCACAGAGCTGTAACCTTTTCTTTCAGAAGCTCCTTTGTCCTCCACTCGTTACCTGCATTAATGGCACCTGTTTGAACTGGTTACCTGTATTAAACACACCTGTCCACAGCCTCCAGTCTCCACCATGACCAAGACCAGAGAGCTGTCCGAGGGAACCAGGAACCGGATTATAGACCTGCACCAGGCTGGAAGGAGTGAATCTACTATAGACAACCAGCTTGGTGTGAAGAAATCAACTTTGGGAGCTATTCCTAGAAAATAGAAGACATACAAGAACATTGATAATCTCCCTCCATCCGGGGCTCCACGCAAGATCTCATCAAAGTGATCATAAGAACAGTGAGAAAACTCCCAGAAGCACACGGGGGGACCTGGTGAATGACCTGCAGAGCGCTGGGACCAAAGTGACAAAGATCACCATCAGTAACACACCACACCAGCAGGGAATCAAACCCTGCAGTGCCAGACGAGTCCAGGCCCGTCTGGAGTTTGCCGCAGAGCGTCTGGATGATCCAGAAGAGGACTGGAGAATGTCATGAGGTCGGATGAAACCAAAATACAACTTTTTGGTATGAACTCGTGTTTGGAGGGAGGAGAATGCTGAGCTGCATCCCAAGAATGCTGACTAATGGTGCGTTCACACCGGACGCGTCGCGGGCGTCGTCGACGCCTCGAAGCTGACGCTTGTGACGCTTGACACCAGGTGGTCACAAAGCTCACGACGCTCTTGACGCGCGGGAGCCTGATTTCTGTTTCCAGCTATGGCGGATCGCATCAGGAGAGTGGCTCGGCTTTATTTGTTAAATAAAGCTAGACCGCGTCGTCGTCGGAAAAGTGGCTATTGGCTGGTCTGCTCCTCTCTGCTCTGACTGCAGCGGGGAGCGCTGCGTGAGACTGACCGCTTGTGAGTGCTTTGGGACGGGGGAGGGGCTCACGGCAGCACCCGCTGCTCATTGACGACAGCAACGAGACGTCCTGTCACGTCTCCAGTACACCGGAGAAGGTCGCTAGATTTGTCGCTAGTTGCTTTTGACAAAAAAACGTCGCCAAGAGGCTTTGGAAAGTCGCCAGATTTAGCGAGAAAGTCGTCAAGTTAGCAACACTGGCCGGCCCGCATCGGTGCTCGGATCACTCGTAGTGACGTAGCAGCGGAGGGATCGTCTCTGATTGGTTGACGCCCAGCGGCAGCGCGTCGAAAGTTCAGTTCTCCCAACTCTCAAAAAGCGATGCTCATGGCGCTCCTGTCGCCGGGGATGCGCGTCGTGGGCGTCGACGCTCGAAACGCTCGAAAAGCGACGCTCATGACGCTCCTGACGCGCCGCCCCGCCGCCCGCCGCTCCACGACGCTCATCCACCATAGACTTTGCATAGAAAAGCGCCGCTCACGACGCTTGCGACGCGTCCGGTGTGAACGCACCATAAGAAGCATGGGGGTGGAACCATCATGCTTTGGGGCTGTTTTTCTGCAAAGAGGGAAGGACAACTGATCCGTGTTGAGGAGAGAATGAATGGAGCCATGTACGATGAGGTTTTGAACCAAATCCTTCCATCAGTGAGAGCACTGAAGATGAAACATGGCTGGTCTTCCAGCATGACGGTGATCTCAAACACACCGCCGTGCAGTGGAGGAGAGTCTCCATGAGAAGCATTTCAAAGTCCTGGAGAGACCTCTCCAGTCTCCAGACCTCAACCCCACAGAAAATCTGTGGAGGGAGATACGTCCATGTAGCCCCAAAACATCCCTGCTCTAGAGGAGACCTGCTGGAGGAATGAACCAAAACACCAGCTGCAGTGTGAAACCTGGAGAAGACCTAGAGTCAACCTTTGACCTCTGACAATGCCAACAAAGGTGATATTACAAAGTATTGAGTTGAATACTTATTTTCCACCATGATGAACTAATACATTCTTTACAAATATGTCAATTCCTGGATTTTGTCCTCATTCTGTCTCACAGTTGAAGTGTAGCTGTGATGAAAGCGACAGACCTCTGGCATCGTTTGAAGTAGGAGAACTTGATCAGTTGATGGCTGAATAAATAAAGTCATGTTGAGAAATGACTGGTGTGTGAACAAAAGAGCCACATCTGGTCAGGAGCGTGAGCTGGCAGAACGCTGAAAAACAAGACTGAGAGACACAAAACGAAGGAAACCTTGAGTGTTCACTCACTTCAGGGAGGACAGCTCTCTGATGAGACCACAGATCAGGTTTGTTCCGTCCTCATGAAGACTGGGAGATTCTTTCTCCTTCTCCACTCTACATGGGGAGGAAATAAAAAAGGAAGAATAATGTGTATTCAAGACATGTTAATTAAAATGTGGAGCTTTACACATCAACACACATTCACGCCGACAGTCTGTTCAAAGAGTCATTAACCTCTTGCTGTCGCTGACAGTGCTTCCCACTGGACCACCGTACCACTGCAGTAACAACCAACAAATGAAATCCAACTACAAACAGCACCAGAGGTCAAAGATCATAACTATGACACATTAAAGTAACACTAAGGAACTTTCAGTTTCCGTTGATTTTGGCGGCGCCAGTGGACAAAAGCGGTAGTGTTTTGCCTAAAGGAATACTACAGTTCCCATGAGGACTAGTGCGTGACGTCGTAAAATGCTGCTCCCGGTGGCATGCTGTCAGACTGAACTCGCCTACATTTGTTTCCAGTGGCTGTGTGAAGGACGGATAGCGACGAGGTAATGAATCTAATGGTGGCTAAACAATATTATATCATAATGTGACGCATGCCGTGTGCTGGGTTCCTACCACCCTCCTCACAGTTTCTTAGTCCAAGTGAAAGCAATACTGACGCCCTCAGCCCGTGACAGAGGGGTCATTCAACCCGTTGTAAGTCGATGTGTCATCACAAAAGATATTAAAATGTTTTATTAAGGTTGAAAAGTTCCTTAGTGTCGCTTTAAGATTGTCATTGTGTTGACAGAGGTCTTATATTTGTCTCTACTGGGTTTCAATGGCTGCATGAAGGTGTAATGGTTACCACGGGTGTTACTGTGAGTGTGTGTGGGTGTGAGAGAGTGTGTGTGACTGGCCAGGTATCCACTGAACTCTGTTTTGTTGATAGTAAGCTGAGATAAAGTGGTGTAGAAGACAGGTAACTGTTTAATCTGAATTTGAAGTCAGTCGTTAGTTAAAAGAAAACAATGAGAAGCTGGACTTGAGTCCGTCTTGCTTCCTCACATCAGATCGATGGTGTTCAGCTGCGAGTCCGACACGTAATCTGAGCACGTGGATCCAAAAGGGTCCGAGGTCTCCGAGGTGTGTGTGTGCTCAGCTTCCACGGCAGCAGGACCAGCGGCTGGTTTCAGATCAGGATCAGTCTGTAACAGACATGAAAACAAGTTCTGCAGAAAGGTAACCTCGTCCTTCATTAAGATGACCTTTATCTGGGATCAAGACAAAGAGTTTGGCTATTATTAGGCTTTTGTTCATATTTTTAAAGATTTAAATTATAGAAGTGTGTGCTTGACTATCTTAATGTCAATAAATAAAAATGTATCCCAAGTTCAAAGAAAAGCAATGTTGTGAAAACAACAAACTACCGTTAATATGAGAATCCTAAATATGAGTGAATATTCAGCAGTTTTCTTCAGGGGTTATAGTGACGATTAACTGTTTTGCGCTCATTTTACTTTGTGAATGTGACTGCACAGAGATGATAAGAATAACTCAGCTGCAGCTTGTCGTTTAAGGTTTTCAGCTGGTTTAAATCAGCCTGTTCCCTCCCCATGGAGGACGGTGGTTATAGAAGCTCCAGCTCACCTGCTCTGTCCTCTCTGAGACGCCGGGTGCCGCTGCAGCTCTGGAAATCTCCTCAGACTCACCGCTGATCTGTCCTGCCGGAGTGTCGGCAGATGAAGCACTAACTGTTTCTGCACGCAGCTCTTCCTTCTCCTCTTCCTCTCCTGTCTCGGTCGTATCGTTCACCGGTGGGACGGCGGCCTCCACTGCACCCTGACTGCCGCTCTCCTCTCTTGAACTTGTGTGATCGGTGACATCCAAGTCACAGCATCCTTCCTTTATTTTCTCAGGTATTTCACTCGCAGCCAGACTTTGCTTGCTTTGTTGCTGAATCTCCAGATGTCCATCCTCTTCTTCTTCTATCGGCTGATCTGGCTTTGGCTGCTGGATTTCTTCAGGAGAAACTACAGCAGCTGGTTCAGCCTCACAGATGTTTACCTCTGGATCACACACCGTGTCCGTCCCGTCTGAGGGAGTGGCAGTGGCGTGGACGTCAATCTTTGAGCTGTGATAAACAGAAAGCAGCAGGTTAGATTCAGTCCTGCTTCACACCCATATCACTGATTTTAAAGTAAATGTTGCTCTTTTAACGTGGTTTGATTTCTTTCACTCAAGCAGTGGAACAATCTGAAAGCATCCAGCATATCAGGATATCAGGATAAAATGAACCTATAAAAGTCAAGTTGGACTTGTATAAACACCTTTATGATGTAACTTATGTTGAGAACGTTAAACCACTTGAACTGAATTCTCCATTACCATCTTTAGAGTCTTACATATTGTCATATTTCTAAAATTATGTTTTGTATCTGTGAGCTGGAACACTACCATAGAGTGAAAATTAAGGTCAGGGCCGCTGGCACAGTTAGATTTAGTTTTAGTTCAGGGCCTAAAATGAGTTGGTTGGTGCTTCTAGCTTGCCAGCAGCTGTGATCATGTGTGTGGTGGTCTGTCTGTGTGTGTTTGCCTCGTGATGAACTCAGGTGGCGTTAGATAAAGATGGATGCTGTTAAGATCTACAGATCTCTTCTCTCAGTGTTACATTTCATCAATGTAAAAATCTGAAAACCTAAACATAAACCATGAATATTGTTCTGACCTGGCTGAATCTCCACTATGGCTGGACTGAGGCTCTTGCGGGACGGAAGGAGGCAAGGCAGGAAAACAAGGTGGCGGTGAACTCTCCTCTGCAGGTTTCTCTGCGGTGTTCTCACTCATCTGCTTCTCAGCCCTCACCGTCCCGTTCAGTCCGCTGTCACGCTGCTGTGCCAACAGAAAGTGGCTCCTCTCCTTCTCCGTCAGCCCACACATGCCCATCCGTCTCTTCTTTTTTGGAGGGACCCCCACTCTGGGCTCCGTGGTTGTTTCTTTGCTCTCACTCATGCAGGAGTCGCTGGATTGGTTTGGACTGTCCTCTTCATTCTCCTCAGAGAGGCTCTGATCGTTCACTGTTGCACTCAGTGGTTTCTCCAAAGCAGCTTCACGGGATCCATTGACTTCTTCAACATTTGGCTGCACAATCTGGAGATGATCAGCGCATACTGGATTTTCATCCACGGCTATTTCTTCCATATCTTTTCCATTCTTCAGTTCCTCACCAGCAGCAGGATCTTCTGGGGCTTTGAGCTGAAAATCACCGTTGGGATTAGTGACAGTCGTCTCTTTTTGCTGTGGGACTGCCTCAGTTGTTAAGTGGATATCTGTTGCTTCATTTGTTGTTTCTGTGTGCTTTTCTTTGGCTGAGAGATCTTGTTTTGTCAGGCAGAACTGCTCAGCCACCTGATCCGGTTGATCTATAACCACAACACATGCCGGCAGAGGGAACTGTGGCACTATGGCGACCGCACCGTCTTTTTCTTCACAGTCCTGAAATATAAAAAAGTCTAAATTACTTGTGGTAAAGTATTAAAATAAACTGTATAACACGTCTATTCGTTTATCTGTTTTCTAGCTCTTAAAGCCAAATATCTACACAGCCAATCACATGACCACAAACAAAGGTGAATAGAGGCTGTGGAGAGAACCTTTTGAAGTTCAACCTGAGCATCACAGATGGAAAACAGAGTAGGTATGCCAATGACTGTCACTGAACACACACATCAAACCTTGATTCAGGACCAAATAATTTAGACAACAGTTTACACAAATTGACTAATATCAGACACAGTCACTTTTGATATTCTCTGGAACATCTGGAACAGAGGTTCAGAATTTTGTGCAGCAGTTCAGTTTAAATGTCTGAGATCTTTACCACTACAGTTCTATTCCAGTCACAGATATTACCTGCAGATCTTCTGAAGCTTCAGCAGTTTGAGAAGTTCCATGGTCTGTACAGTTCCTCTTTCTGGACCTGAGAGACCTAGCTGGAGCTCCATCCTCTAGAGAAAACACACAAATTCGGTTTAATACAAGTCTCCTAACGTGTGACATTAAGAAGATGCAACTTTTTAAATGAGGCTTTTAATAATCATCCACTTGAGCTAGTACATCTTTTTTTCTTTACCAAAGCAGTTGATCTTTGACTTGACTTTGACCATCTCTTCTTACTGAAAAAGGAAACAGAATTATCAGTTTATATAATCATTCAAAGACGTGACAAACTCCATTTGAAATAGCTAATTTATAGTTAGCTGATAGCTAACTACATCACACATTTTCCTCAAAACATCACCTATTTCACAAATTCCCATTTCCTCCACTCACGAAAATTAATTTAACTTAAATTGATTTTTTTGTTTTAAAAAAAATGAATATATGCTTGTAAAATGTACCTGTATTTACTGCGAGGTAGAACAAGTCAGCAAAATTACATTTTCCCACGATTTATCATGGCACATTAAAATACCATCGACATAATTTGAAAAGTAAGAACTCGAAGAAAGCCTGTCTGTTAACTCGTGACAGGACAAAGAATTCAAACTGTTTGTGATGTAAGACTACATCAGTGGTTTCAACATCAATTTTATTGCTATAAGGCATGTATCTTATCGCTTGAATGTGGCTGAAATGTCTATTATTATTACACAGAGTCGTTCACATCGGGGAATTTGGATCTGTCCGAGGTGCTCTGGAATGCACCACATTGTAGCGCCGAAGTTTTACGTCAGTGATGGGCGTGGCCTTCAGCCGTAAAGCACGTTGCCATGGGAGACGCAGTATAGGAAGTAAATTTCAGCCCTTGTTTTGGTAGCATTTGGATCAAAGTAGCACATTTCCGGCTACTTATTCACCCCGTCTGCACCTTCTTCTTGTTGTTTTGATAGCTTGGACTGAAGTAGCACGTATTCCCGGCTGTCTATCTGCCCTGTCTGCCTCTTCTCGGTCGTCTTTGGGCAGGAATCGATCTGATCAGCTGAAACGCTGAACACCTCGCCGACAAGAGCTGACAAGGTAAGCATTAAAGCAGCGGAGGAATATAATTAAATGTGTCATAGCCTTCAGTTAACTAAAGCTAATCTAAGATACGCAGTTTTAACTATTTGATTTGCCCCAAACTACGCGGAGTCTCACGTTTGAGTCTGTGCTGACTCACAAGCACTCATTTATCCAACCCCACACCATGTTGTTCTTACATGTTTCTATCTTCCCCAAACAATCCAGCAGGTATTGACAGTCCATGAGTCGCAGTCGGAACCCCGCGCCCCGGGGTCAAGGGGCAGCTCGTGCCAAACAGGTAGCAGGTGTCACGCCCCCATCAGGAAACCTGTGCATGATGTGTGGAGGCTCCTGTGATTCAGCAGCTCTTCTCCTCTCTGTCTGCCTCGCTGTGCCTCTCAGATGGGACTGCTCCTTGACCTGACGCCAGACGGAGGGATGGAGGATGATGGGAATGATGAGGACCTGGAGGCAGAGCTGCTCAGTCTGGTGGGAGGAGGCGGAGGAGGAGGGAGACCACAGGGGAGGAAAGGTGAAGGGAAAGGTGAGGAGGACAGGAGCCACCAATATTCTGACAGCATCGTCTCTCTGTCGTTCTCATCCATAAACCACAGGCTAAAATGTCAGGGGTGCATGCAACTGGGGCGGCTGATTGATATGTACACCTCATCAGAAAGCTTTTTTTTCTGGACTCGTCAAGGCAGATGTTTTTCTTTTCAGCTTGATTTGTTTTGACCAGCTATTTAACATTTTGGCACAACTGAAGCACATTTATTTCTCTCTGCTGTGTCTGTTGAAGTAAAAATATTTCTATTCTTAGATATTTGATACTCTGCTTGTCTTTTTCTGTCCAGCTCCTGTTGCCATGGCTGAAATTGAGAAAATGGCGGCTCTTTGTATGAGAGACCTGGATGACGAAGATATGGGAGACGAAGATTTGGATGATGATGAAGATCTCCTGGTAAATGACACACACATGTTGTTATTCATGTTCACTGTGACCGATTACCCGTATTTGAGTTTAATGTGGTGATGAAGAGCAAACTGTCCTTGAATTTGCTGGTGTAATTTGAAATACAACTGTTCCACTTCTCAGAGGAAATCAGCTCAAAACCAGGGTGTTGCAGTGTGTCAGCAGGCTTCCCTGTTTCTCTGTGTAGGCTGAATTAAATGAAGTCCTGGAGGATGATATGGACTCGTCTCCCCCTGGCTTGCCTCCCGCTGTCACTCCAACCGCTCCAAAAGTGAACAGAACGCCCCAGCCTGCTTCTCCTGCTTCTCCTGCTGCCAGTGGGGCATCCGGATTGGAGTCCCGTCTGATGGAGCGTATTGAAATGTATACGACGGCCATTTCTAATGCCAAAGCCGCAGGAGAGACGAGCAAAGTGCGACGATATGATCGTGGACTGAAGGTGAAATGGATGGAAAAAATGTGGATGTCTATACTTTGTTTTCATGGAAATACTTCGACTTGGACCCTAAAACATATTGTATGATCATCGTTTATGTTGTTTTCTACTCCAGACATTACAGTCCATGTTAACATCCGCTAAGAAAGGAAAGCCAGTGAACGAAGAGGAGATGCCTCCTCCTGTTGCTCTCGGTGCACCGTCTAAAGCAGCAGGCCAGCCTGCGCCGTTTGAGACACCAGAACCCCCGGCACCTGCTCCAGTCCCCTCCCCTCCGGTCAACCAGAGACCCCAGAGAGAAGCTCCACCACCTGCTACAAATACCAAGCCAGTCCATCTGAGCCCTCCCCAACATCCTGCTGCTGCTGCCATCACTCCAGAAACGCCTGCTATCTCTCCCCTCACCCCCAGCCAGCCCGACACACAGCACTCAGGTAAACACACTGCATCTTTACAGGTGTGTTTGTTTTCTCTGTAGTGTCCTTCTGCATGGATCAGTCTTTCAGTCTGAGGCATTTTTTACTTCAATCAGTGAATCTTTTCATTTCTAATCAGACTAAATATCACAGTTTTATTAGGGAATCTGTTCACCCATAATGGAATAATGTATTGGTATAGTTATGATCACGTGCCTTTGACAGGTGAGTTTTGTACTCGGTTAAAATGGCGGCAAATAATATATATACTAACAGTTTAAGGAGTCAGGTCATATCAACACATGTTTCAATAAATTATCTAAATATTTGATTTACTTCTATGAGCTAAATATTTGTCTTACAGGTGAAATGTTTAGTTTTGTTGTTTTCTATTTTCTTCTTCCTTCTCCATGTTCAGAACTGAAACAGGCGGTTTTGGCGAGACAGAGGGAATACAAGTTAGCTGCCATACACGCCAAACAGAATGGTGCGATCGACCAGGCCAAACAGTACTACCTCACTGCCAAGGTACCATCAGCTTTATCGCCTGTGCATCGATGGAATTAGGCTTCTGTGATGACGATCTGAATCATATCCTCCTTGATGTGTGTAGAAACTGGACGCCCTGCTGGAGGCGGTGGACCGAGATGAACCTGTGAACCCGAGCTCACTGCCTCCTCCTCCCGGTAGGTTCAACCTCCTGAAGGAGACTCTTAACCTTCTTTTTCCTGCCCTTCCAGTTACCTTCACTGATTTTGAGTGCTTTACGACTTTGAATATTGAGAGATGAACGAGTTAAAGTCGGTTTTATTGGATGAAAATTCACACTGAAGAATGTTCTTAGTTCCTGCTCTCTGGTTGTGTGCAGGAGACGTGGTAGCAGAGCACAGAGCGCCTCCACCTCAGTCTTCATCCAGACCTGCTGCCCCAGCTGCCCCTGCTGCCCCGGCAGCTCCTGCCCAGGTGGCCACCTCTGGTAAGCCTCCAGCAGCCACTCTTTACCTCTAAGATAACGACCAATGCATGTTTTATGTCCATAAAGTGACTGTTGTTGTTGTTTTTTTTTAATTCCCTTGTCAAGACCTGCCCGCTCCCAGCAGTGTGGGTGAAGCCCTGCAGCAGAGGATGGACATCTACAAGTCGGCAGCAGAGGGAGCCAAGAGCAAAGGAGACGATCGCAAGGCTCGCATGCATCAGCGCATTGTGAAGGTAGACGCCAAGGAAACCACCGAATCAAAGAAGAAATCAGATTATATCAAACTGTTTTCCATTCTGGATTCAAGCCACTGTTCAAATTAATGTTGGTTTCTTGAAATGCTGTTGTAATGTAAAGCTTCATTCTAAATTTCAGCTGTTTCTCAAAAAATTATGTCATGCCATGTACATTTTTTAGCTTGTCTTTGCAGTTGTATTTTATGTACGAGTATTATGGCCTGCCATGCACACAGAGTGATCCCAAAAAGAGTCATTTTAACTCACTTGATGAGTGTTGGATCTGGCCGTTCAAGATCAGAGATGTGTGTGTGTGTGCGATTTGCTGCTTCTAACTAATGCAGTGTTACTTTCAAATCCTTTTTTAGACTGTTAACTGCTTTGATTGCTCAGTTGACTCACCAAAATATCCCACAGTAGGTTCTGTTGTGGAACATCATTAAGAGAAGGGATAGGAAAACCTTCAAGTTAAATGTATTTGGCAGCAGGAGAGGAAACGGCAGCAGGAGCTAAATATTCTGCTTTTGATCCGGCTGGAGCCACACAGCTGACACTGATGTCTATGTGGGAGTTTGTTTGTTTTTTTTTGTCTTTCCATGTGTTTGTTTTGGCTGTATGCAATCATTGTTGTAATTGACTTGATGTATAAAGTAAGCTTTAAAGCAATTCCTTATAATTTGCTGTTCTTGTTTTTAACAGCAATACCAAGACGCCATCAGAGCTCACAAAGCCGGCCGTCCCGTCAGCCTGGCCGATCTGCCCGTGCCGCCAGGTAGCCCATAAAACCAGGCCGTGTGTCCAGATTTGGCTTGTGGGCAGAAGTGTAAAGGGATTGCTGTGTGTGTGTGTGTGTGTGTGCTGCTCTTCCAGGCTGTCCGCCACTCCAGGGCTCAGAGGGGGGTCAGCAGCAGAGCTTCATAGGAGCGCTTGAAACGGCGATGAAAATAGCAAATCAGGACGAAGACGCAGAAGATGAAGACGAGGGTGGACAAAGGGAGGCTGCCAAGGTAAATGGAAAAACAATAAAGGCTAGAACCAAATGGCCAAACTGTTATTTGTGGTCCTGTGCAAACATGTACAGTAATGTGTTGAAATCCATGATTTAAGAAGTGGTCTTCTAAATATAGCATCTTGAAACGTGTTCGTGTCATTTTTGTGGGGTGCGTCTGCAGCCTGCAGTGCGTCCATCTGCCCAGAAAGCAAAGTCTCCTGCACCTCAAACCCCTGGAGGCTCCTCCGCTCCCAAACTGGGCCAGAAGGGTCTGTTCATTTTGTTGTTTCATGTCGGATTGCACACACGAAACAAAACATTACACGAGGCAAAGTTTCACTTCTTCCTCCTCTGATTTGTCCCCGCAGCCCAGCAGCAAGTGGATTTCTTGTTGCTACGGCGACAGGCGTTTTTGCGCGCAGCATTGCGCTCCAAGCAGATGAAGGTATGCCCCCTTCCTCCATGAAATCCCTCCAATCGTCATGTTTTTGGTGTTTCTGCTGCCCGTCCTGTCCCTGCTCGTGTGTTTCAATCGGTGCATCCGCCGCCTGTTTGCAGGACATGACGGGAGCAGCGCAGCACCTCCGACACGCCAAGGGCCTGGACCCCATGGTCGAAGCGGCCAAGTCCGGCCTGCCTGTTGATATCACAAAGGTCACATTACAAAGAACACACGAGGACAACGCAGACAGACTGATATTTGTTTGCGCGGTCGATAACGTGTGTGTTGAACATGTCGCCACAGCAGCAGCTGAATGTGTGAAGCGTGTTAACGGCAGACGTATCGCTGCCTGAATAGAAGGCAGAAGGATGCATGGAGTCAAATCAGCTGCTCTTCACCTTTATGTGTGTGTTTTGCTGTGTGTGTGTGGATATATATTTTTAGCATCATTTTAATATTCATGTCCCGTTGGATTTTCCCTTATTTTGTCTTTCTTTTATTTAACTTTGCCTGATATTTCTAATATCCGTGTCTGACTCAGAAGCGCAGTGTAATTACCCAGAACATGATGCTTGTGCCTCTGTTAGTTTGTGTTTTGTATCACACCAGCTTAGTGAGAGGTCTTGATTTCCAGGGGCTAGACAGACAGGAGACAGGAAACTGATTAGATTTCACTGCAGGTCTGACGTGAGGTCGCTTAGATTCAGGAAAAAATATATATATAACCAGTTTAGCTGAGAGCTGTAATTTGTAATCTTATTCTTTATACTTTTATATTTCTTCTGAACAGATTCCCAATGCTCCGGTCAATGAGGAGGACTTTGTCCTGGCTCGTTCCCGCACCTCTCCCGTCTCCCCTCGCTCCAGTGAGAAGTACCATGGCCTCCTGGATCTTCTGCGAAAGCAGTATGAGGTTAAACCCCGCCTCCTCATTACATCGCTCTGATAGTCTTATTATATTTTTCGAGTCTGACTATCAAGAAATCAGTTGCTGTGTATTCAGTAGTTTTAGGCTGATCTCTGTTTTTCTGATCCACATCCTCCTCCGTTTGCAGAAATGTCTGCACTTGTCTCATCAGTTCACATCAATGGGAAGCGTGTCCGAGGCTTTAAAGTAAGTTAGATATCCTCCATTTGCACATTTGGGTTTTTTTTTCCCTTGTGTGATGTTTGGGAGGATGTATGATGACGTCTGAGAGGCGTTTGTTACAGGTTAATGCTGCTTCTAGTTCAGTTATGACATGTTCTCTTATAGCTGATTTAATCTGAGTTTTTCTTCATCTAATACATTTTCATTCATCCAATATGCATTTCTTCATAATTTTAGTGCACTTGGTAACTCTAACAGACTGATTTATCTTCATTGTGTGAATGCTGAGGCATTCATTTTTACAGTTTTTCCACATTTCAAACATGAGGTGCCGCGTTCATGTCACGCTGCATATTTTGCACATTTTTCTCGACAGGTTTTTCACATAACTATACATACATTTCCCCGTCACATGTTCTGCATGGGAGTGTTTTTCTGCATTCCTTCGCTGCCATCATTAGTGCTGATTTTGCCGTGAATACACAGCAGGGTGGATCGTGCCGCTGAATTTTCCAATTTCAAAAAGCGTCGGAACTGTGTGTAAATATCCCCGATCTGGTGTGTGGAGTCAGAGGAGTCTGTCCTGTGGGACAGTCGAGGTTTGTGTGGAAACTTTGAAGTCTCTTGTCTGTTTGCAGGTTTGAGAAACTGTCCGGGGAATGCATGAAAGACATCGAGCTGCTGAAGGACTGCTACGCCAAAGGTCACCCGGTCCCCAAGTGCCGCACGGAGGAGAGGACCCTCAACTCCGTCAAGTCAGCAGCAAAACCGATTCACATTTCAAATCGTCACTTGTTTTCAAAAGATATTTGATGTTCACTCTCATTGATTTGATTGGTAGGAAAAATCACTTTGACCTCATGTTTGATCCATTTTTTTAGGGTGACATTTCTGTTGGGTTAAAGGTATACACAGCCTGGATACATTGGTTCATATAAAAACACATATAACCAAGTCAACAAAGATATATTTTGACTGTTTGCAAACCCGGAGAGGAACATATAATGTCCACACAGAGGAATCTTCTCTGATTTTTACCCAGGTCCTCTTGTTGTGAGGCACTAAGGATACTCGTTGTATCCATATTCAGGATGTTTATCCAGTAAATAAGCTGTTTAGACGTTGCAGTTTTTAATATCAGATAAAAATCTGGTTTGTTTGAAGGCTTATTGGTCTGATTGTTTCATCCCAGATGTTGGAATGAGTTTATTATTCGGAGAGTTCCTTGTATTGAAGCCGTCATCTGATGCCAACATACAATCTGAAAATGTTTGTTCAGGTTTTCTATTTACTGATCTACAGTTGCATCGGTTGTTTACAGTTTTTCGACATGAGGAGGATCGCTGTCTTTGAGTATGAGTCACGTTATGACTCAGTTTTATTCCCAGCTCGGAGTCTGAATCATTCAGCGGCGGTCTGACCGGCGGGGATGTGGAGCGGTCACCGTCTCTCACCGCTGACGATGCCTCTCATGCTTCTCTCGCAGGAGCTACCCCAACCTGACGCCCAACGACCTGGTGCTGTACGTCATCCGAGGCGTCAACCTGCCGGCCCCGTCAGGTCCTGAAGGCGTCCGCATTGTTTTAATTGGCCCTGTCGATCCGTGCGCGCTCACCTCCGCTCTCCCCTCCGCCCACAGGCGTCTCGGCTAATGATCTGGATGCAAGCGTCAAGTTCGAGTTTCCATTTCCCAGCTCGGTGAGAAGATTTCACCCAGGGTGAGCAGTGTGTGTGCATAGAAATGTGTTTTGATAAAATAAATGTGTGTGTGTGTGTGTAGGAGGAAGCTCAGAGGGACAAAACTAATACGATGAAGAACACCAACAGTCCCGAGTTCAAAGAGCAGTTCAAGCTCAACATCAGCCGAACGCACAGAGGCTTCAAGCGCGTCGTTCAGTCCAAAGGCATCAAGTTTGAAGTCATCCACAAGGGGTAACCATTCATTCTGCACTGCGATGCTGTGAGTTTGCTCTCTGCTGAACGCTCACCAGGCGTTCTCCCCGCTGCGTGTGTTTTCCAGAGGCCTGTTTAAGACGGATAAAGTCGTGGGCACGGCTCATCTGAAGCTGGAGGCTCTGGAGAACCACTGTGAGATCAGAGAGATCATCGAGGTGAGCGCTTCAACCCCGAGCGCGTCCCCGCAGGCGCGCAGCGGACCTGCTGAACCGCGCGGCGGCGCGCCTGGTGCTTTGCAGGTGATGGACGGACGTAAAGCCACCGGTGGGAAGCTGGAGGTGCGGGTGAAGATCAGAGAGCCGCTCTCAGGGGTCGACCTGCAGCCCGTGACGGAGAAGTGGGTGGTTCTCGATCCGGTCTCGCCGCTTTCTCCTCCAGAGAGGCAAAGGGAGCGGGTGAGTCCAGTGACCGATCCATCTGAACGTCAACCGTGTGACCTTTGAGTGGGAACATGGATTCATCTCCTCAATGAAGATTCACATGAACTTCAATTAATCCATCATTAATCTGACATGTTATTATCAATAACATTTACCATGAAACAGAAAATACATTCCCCCACACTATTAGTTTTGTTTATTTGGTTCTGATCAAGATGTAAATAGTTTGCAGCTTTCTTATCAATTTATTTTAATTTGTTTTCTTCATTCATGTCAAGTAGCTCATCCAACACTTGTAGGAATTTCTGCATCTAGTGGAAAGGTTTGATTTCCACCATTTCTCCTTAATGGTGGCACACTGCTTGATTTTTGTCTGTAGACTATTTGTCATTTTTACCATTATTTTTCTTGTCTTTTTTTTTTATTGTTAACCAAACTCAGATGGAAAATATAATATATATCTGATGTTCATCTCTGGCTTTTCAACATTTTTCTCTTCAGAAGTGTTTGGGTAGTAGAATAGTTTCGTGACTCAGGCGTCTGCACGAGATGCTGACAACATGTTGTGGTTTTTCAAGCTCATTGTGAAATTAGTGAAGCTCAAAACCGTCATTCAGTTAACTCTTAACTAAATAACTGAGTACACAGCTGGATTAATCTGTCAGAAGAATGAAAAGATCTAACGTCGTGTGTGTGTGTGTGTGTGTGTGTGTGTGTGTTGGGGTGTGTGTTGGGGGTCACAGGCTCCATCTCCGCGGTCTAAACCCCGACATGAAGCAGCCAGCAGAAGCAGTCATCCCAACACCTCCCCTCCTCAGTACAAGCTCCACAGCTTCAGCCTCCTCAACTACGACAAGGACCGACTGGAGAGGAAGGTAAACAGGTTTCACCTGCGCAAAGCGACGCTCCGAAGACGCGGCGCTTCTCATTACGCTTGTGTCTCAGATGGCAGAGTACCGGAAGAACCGGCGGGATCCCCCGCCTGACCTCATACATCAACACAAAGAGGTCACACACCGACTGCACTGGCAGAAATCCCAGCTGGAGAGAGCCTCTCCTGCTCTGCTGTCAGGTGATACTAAAACCTCTAAAAAAAAAAACCTCCCTCTGTTTTTTCTTCAGTATTATTAGTAGAAGGACTTTTTACACCACCATCCGCTGTCCTTTATGAACTGTTTCCTGCCACAGAGTATGAAAATGTGCTGCGCCGCTTCGTCCAAGGACTGTCTGAGTCTGTGAAGAAATACTCAAGCCAAGGCAACAGGGTGGGTGCAGACAGCAGGTTCACCGGTTCACATAAAGTGTGTGTGTGCGTTGCTGTGTGTGTGTGTTTCCTCATAAAACCCTTTCCATCCTTTCGCGCAGGACGCTGCCAAAGATGCGCTCGGCAGGATGAAGATGGTGGAGAACGAGGTGAGGGCGGCTGCGTCGCGGCTCGTTTGTCATCTTTACGCGTGCGGATCCAGACTACAGAACCTGCGTCCCGTCTGTGTTTCAGCTGGAGGCGCTGAGAAGGAAACGCACGGGATGAGGAGGAGGAGGAGGAGGAGCGAAGGAGGCGGAGACCTGGCTGGAGTACTGTTATCTCTCGTGCGCTCTCATACACACAACCCATATGCAAACACTACAGTGGCTACAGTTAGCACCGTTAGCATGATCCATCGCTGCTCATGTCCAAAAAACATCTGCATGAACCAGTCAGTCGCTCCCGTAACCCGCGTCACGCTCAGCCACGCAAAATCAATACCATTCCTGTACGTACAAAGGGAAAGCAGTGAACTCTGGAGAGAGGGGAGGGAGACTTATTTGCACTTAAAGCAGACGAACACTACAGAAAAACTAAACTGAATCTTTGCAGACTTCAGTTGCATTAAATGATTTGTATTTTTTTTTCTAATCACAATTATTCTTTTAGAATCAGCTGTAAGCAGAGTTGATGTTCTACATTTGACCCCTGTGTGTGTGTGTGTGTGTGTGTGTGCGCGCGCGCGCTCTGAGCTGTGTTTAACCAATGAGCCGAGGTGTTTTTAACCCTTTCCCCCCATATTTTATGCGTGTAATGAGCTTAATCTAATCTGTCTGCTCCAGTGTTCCCAGATTACAGTAATCTGCTCCGTTTGGAGTGCTGTGATATGGGAATAAAAAAAAAAAAAAAAAACATGGCTTCGGGGTGCTGCTGCCTACATCCCATAATGAGGGATTAGTGTTTATGTCACCAAGGAGACGAGTGGATGAGCCGTGGAGTCGCCTTTGGGGGGGCAGGGAGGAGGAGGTGTTAACAGCGGAGCATGAATGTGCTCTAAGCTCAGCTTTGCTGGAGGATCGCTGCTCCCCTCCTTCATCAGCTGTTTCTTCTTTGTTGTCGTTCTCATCTTTTTTCCCCCCTCGATTATTTTCGTTAACGCAGATTATTCTCTCACTGTAAACTCCCACCACCTGGAAAACTCACAACTCTGGAAGAGTATCTGAACACAGAGGAGATCCTCTCCCGTCAGTCGGCGGCCTCGTCACAGATTTTGTGGGATGTAGTTTGCGCGGTCTGCCTCGGCCCCTCTGAGCACAGCAGACTCTAAAACGTCCGTCCGCAGTGTGACATGCCAGTGTGTGTCCGTGCGGCCGGGTGATCGCTCACTTCTATTTCAGTTCCCCCACAGACATTGGAGTCCTTTCACAAATTCAATCCAGACTAATCTGTGAACATGTTGTTATAAACACTCTGCAAATGAATAATCCACCACAAGAGCACTTCTCGCTCAGTTTCGAAGCCTGACGTGCGTCGCCTGGGCGGCCGTGAACTTTGAGCTCCAGTTAACCCTTTACTGGGTCGAGGTTCGAGGAGTTTTTTTATACACTGAGTTCATCACAATATATCTGAACTTCAGGCATGAGTATATTTAAATCGGCGCTCTGTAAAGGGTTAATTCATAACATCCTTTTTCTTATCACATTGGATGACCTGCGACGGTGCTCCATGGCGAGTGTATCCAGCCAGGATGAAGCAGACTGCTTGAACCGTGTCTCTCTTCATGTTTGTCTCACGTCTCAGTTTTGAGGATGTCCATGATTTTTTTTTTTTTTTTTTTTTGCTCACATGATTCGTCAGATAAGCATGCATTTGCAATAATCCACCACTGCCACCCTCCATTAGCAAGTAATCCTGGTTAAAGTTGGACACACACACACCCACACACTTGCTTTTTTTTTTTAACCCAGACAAACTATCCTCGGAGTCTGTAAACGTGCTTCAGCTCACCTGGTGGTTTCAGAGCAGGGAAATTTGAATAAGCCTCTCCTCATAACAGCATCACTATCTTTACAATCTACACAGCTCGTTTTGTCTAGACTTGATATTTCACGGATTTGTGCTGCTCATCCAGGCGGCGCCAAACTTAATGTGCAGACAACAAGACAAGTCTCCTGAATGTTTCTCCGCGGTGCAGTTTAAATTCAGTTTCATTTGGAAAGCTCTGCGTTATGGCAGAGTTTAGAAATGTAATCTCAAAGTGTGGTGACTCGGTGGATTACACAACTCCTGTGATTTTCAGCGGTCTGCTAACAGTTTACATCGTTAATGAATAGAACCCAAGTAATTGATTCAATACTTGGATTTTCATTACTGAGTAATCTTCCGATTGTTTTCTGGTTGAATTGTTTACTGAAGCCCAAACAAGCTCTTCAGATTCTTTAGATTCTCTCCCAAACAGAAGAAATATCCAATACATCATTCGATTCACAAAATAAACCTCAGGAAGCTTTTTTTTTTTCATATGTTTGATGTTATTTAATATTTCTTGATCTACATACACGGTCTTTGAATATAATCACACACTATTTAGTTAATTGTCTGGGATCACAGCTTCTTTGAAACAGCGGAAATGTTTTGTTCAAATAAGTTAATTGAATACAGTTGATGTTGTTAATAGAAGTGTGAAGTGAGAATGGTGACGGCTGACAAAGCTAACTGACAGTTTACAAATGGACACTAAGAAGTAACTGGCAAGTTGATTTAAAATGTAAAGCCTCACAGCTTCGGTTGGGGAGAGCATTTCTCCTTGATCAAACCTGGACGAGACGCTGAAGCTCCGATGAAACTCTGTAGCAGCTGCATCACAAAAAAGCGCTCCGGCTCCCACCTTCTGATATAGAAATATATATTTTTGTTTAACTCAAAGCTTTAACACACAAACACACTCCTGCCACATCGCCCCGCTCCTCCAATAACCTCATGGCCTCAGAGGCTGTCCTGTTGTCGTGGCAACCAGCTCATCAGCATTCAGCGTGGCGTGTGGACGGTCAGGTCCCGGCAGAGAGACATATTGTTAAAGTTTGTCCTGCTGGTGACTCACACTCCTTCTCAGTTATTTACTCATTTGTCCGGGTCCTTGTCTCCTGTTTTGTCTTCTGGTTTGGTTTAAGCTCCTTTTGAAACCTTCGGTTTATTGTTTATCATTTCTTGACTCTCGTTTCCCGATCAGCTGGACTAAATGTACTCATCTATTGTTCAACATTTGTTGTTTTATTTTCAATCTTTTAAGTGATTGAAGGGCAATCAGCATAAATGTATTGTTAATGTATGTATGGTAAATATTCAGCATACTATGCTTGGTCTCTATTTTTCAGTGTGCTGATGATCGGTGCGGCTCCGTGTGGGAATGTATCAAGGCCTGATTGTTCAGGCTGTATTATCTCATGTGTGAGGCTGGTGGAAATATTAATAAAAAGGTGAAACAGCAGAAAGTTTTTGGGTTTTGGTTTTATTCAGGGGAGGGGTTCAACGTGCTTGAAAGGCTTTTCTTTCATAATTTACATTAGAATATAATGGACTTGTGGGAACATTTTTATATTGCTCCTTTTGGATCCACATCAGTTCATTCCAAAGAAAATGAACACATTTGTTTGTGTGTACTCAACAATTCAATGATCTTTTATTGTCATTGTCAAAAGACTAAAATAGATTATTTTGAAAAATGGATCAACACAATACAGTGTTTGCATTGTAAACATGATGCAATAGGAGTGTGAGTGGCAGGTGAGGAATAATAAAACACAGTTACTGACATGCTTTAAATAACAGGGCGACAGTAGCTCAGTTGGTAGAGCGGGTCGTCTTATAACCGGAAGGTTGGCGGTTCGATCCCCGCTCCCGCAGGCGTAAAACTGGCGTTGTGTCCTTGGGCAAGACACTTCACCCACCTTGCCTAGTATGAAAGTTGTGAGAGTGAGTGAGTGGTTGGTGGTGGTCGGAGGGGCCGATGGCGCAGATTGGCAGCCTCGCTTCCGTCAGTCTGCCCCAGGGCAGCTGTGGCTACAGTCGTAGCTTACCACCACCGAGTATGGTGTGAAAGGGTTGATGTGATATTGCAGTGTGAAGCGCTTTGGGCTCTGTCAAGCAGGGTAAAAAGCGCTATACAAGTGTAGTCCATTTACCATTTAATATCATGTAAGGTCTCCAGTGTAAACCATGATTTTAGCAATGTTTCATTTAATGACTACTTTTTAGACTGCTTTCTCTCACCCAGCTTCTCGTGCTCAGATCAGTGCCCCGGCGTTCCCTCACATCCTTCACCGTTCTGTGTGAGGCTCCAGAGAGCTGGAGGCTGAACAGCTCACCTGTCCGTCGCAGGATTAACACCCAGAGACCGTCACCTTCAGCCAGATTGAAGTCCGTCAACCTAAAACACACCACCTGACTGCTGGGGGAAGCCGGAGATCCTAACCCCCTGTCCAGCTGCGCCTCTCTTGAACTGAAGAAGCTGTGAGTCTTCCTGATGTCTCAGGTCATTCGAGTCAAACCTGTAGAGACAGAAATAACCCCAGAGAAGCTGGAGTGAAATCACATTAGACTGCAAGAAAATTACAATTAAAATATCGTGTTCTACATTTTCCGTAACAGTCTGATTGCTTCACAGTGTTCCTCATACATTAATCCATCAGCTTGTTGAGTTCTGTCCAGCTATCTTCTCTTCCAGCAACGGTACGAATGGCAGGAAACAAGTAAAGTAGTTCTGTCCTATTTGGTCAAATTAAGAAAAACAAAACTCTTTTGTCCCATCTTTGCTTTTGCAATTCAAGCCGCACATACATCTGTGAGATATGTAGGTGGGAGTGTTGCAGTAAGATAAGGAGTGAAACAATACCATCTGACAACAACCGGTCTCTTTGTTCTGACAGCGCATTTTACTTCTACACTTTGTTTTTATAGACAGTGAATAAAAAGGTTTGGCAACGACGGCTAATGTAACAAAATACTAGATGATTTTTAAAAACAGTCATCAGGTTTTTGTAAGATGTTAGTTTCATGTAATTTCTTGTGACATTTATGCAAATATGTAGCAGAAAAAGTAGGACTGAATGTGGGTGCTCGTGACACTTCAGCCACCAGTAACATGGCAGCAACGTGATGGAGCACCACTGAAGCACAGTAAATACGAATTACTCTGGTGCGAGAAAAAGATACTTGACCTCAGAGGAGAAGTGAAGCGGTTGGACGGGCATCTGTTGTAAAAATTATCCAAGTCTACGATGCAAGTTGCAATGACTTGATGCTGTCGACCTCATGGCAGAGGCGTCGCTACGGGGTAGGCAACCCAGGCATTTTCCTAGGGTCCCGGGCTTAAAGCGATACTTAAACATTTTGGCAAATTGGCCCATTTAGCGCAATTCCTTAGTCATTTCGAACAGCATACTTACTTTTTTTGTGAGGACGAGCTGTTGTTTATTCAGAGGTGAGTCGGGGAAGGTTTTCAGGATGGACACAATGGAAGTGGATGGTATTTTTGTTCCCCCTCGTCAAACTCATCAAATACACAACCCAACAACCAATTTGGTGGACACGTTTTAATCCGCACATTCACTATGCTGTGAAATATTAATGCAAAATTACCAGAATGAGTTGTTTATGTGAAGATTGCTAAGACGGAACTACTTACTAAACATGGCGTCTGGGCGTAGTGATTTCAAAAGAAAAAGTAGTTCCCAGTATTTGCTTCAGTGTCGTAACGCTACAATATTATTTGTTGGTGTTCCACACCGTAGTGAATGTGCGGATTATAACGAGTCCACCAAAGTGTTTTGGGTTGTTGGATTGTGTATTTGATGAGTTTGACGAGGGGGAACAAAAATACCATTCACTTCCATTGTGTCCGTCCCGAAAACCTTCCCCAACTCACCTCTGAATAAACAACAGCTCGCCCTCACAAAAAAAGTAAGTATGCTTTTCGAAATGACTAAGGAATTGCGCTAAATGGGCCAATTTGCCAAAATGTTGAAGCATCGCTTTAAGGGGGCCCCGAGGGACGGCTGACATCAGTCAATGTCAATGAAAAATTAAAGGCACTTGACGCTGCAACAACAGCATGTCCAAAATCCCCCGAATGGGGCCCTTTTCCGAGTAATCACCGGTTATGGGGGGCCCCGACAGACCGCGGATATCAGCGACACAACTTGAACCCCCCCCCTGTCGGGAACCTACCTAATGGGGCCCCACTACTACCCGGCTTGCATCGAGATTCCAACTTGGCCCCAAGCTAGTCGGGGGTCCGTGGACCGTCGGCACATAGACTAGTCGCCCCCATGCCTTAAGTCTCACGCACTGAGCGTGACAGTCACACATTTTGGTCTTTTGCCACCCACTCACGCCACACATTGTATTTCTCACTCTGAAAAAGAAATACCAGTAAATTTGTCTGGTGCGCCGCTGCTATGGAACTGTCATTCACTGCTTTCAGCCTGGTTTTTCGTCCTGTGAAGTCCACCTGAGATGACGTGAAGTTTGTGCAAAGAAAGAATGAACCTTATTGGTGCTGAATTTAACTGAATGGTGAGTTGTGTTATACATATTACAATGTCAAAATGATTTAAATGAAAGTGCATATTGTGAAATGTTAAAATTTACATTAAATATATAATAAAATATATAATAAAATATTTATTTTGTTTTGCAACAAACAAAAGACCTTTAAAACGGACACACTGTTACCAACTCCTCGCTTAGTAACGTTCTGAATGACGTCATCTTGTAATTTGTATAGAGGCTCATTTGCATATCTAGGTCAAATTAGATGATGACGTCATTCAAAACGATACATTGTTGCAAACTCCTCAGTCAGGAAGGTTCTAAATGACATTTTCATACAGAAAGAAGGAACCATATTGGTGCAAAGTGAGTCACGTGAAGTGACAGAGCTACAGCCATAGAGTCCTGACTCCTGATCATTCAAAGGCAGCTTTTAAATGGAAGTACAGGAATCTATTGTTATACATCTATTGTGTTTTATTATTCTTTGCAAATGTAGAAATACTATCTACAGTTACAAATCAAATTTCATTGATGCCTTATGTCATCACACAGCGACATTTGAATAGTTTAGATTGATTTGTATTGATTGAAAGTCCGTTTTTTGTCCCACAGGGGGAAAATGCAGTGTTCCAGCAGCACAGAGAAAAGAAATATAAATGGAATACAAATGTGAAATGTAAAATTTACAAAGCTCAACCATAAATAAAAAAATTTAATATAATTCAAATATAAATTTAGGATAGATATAATTAAATAACAGATGCAAGCTAACTGACATAATTAAATATAATTTAAATTGAAATTTAAGACAGATAGAATTAAATAACAGATATAAACTGACAGATATAAATTAATAATTTACATATACATCTAAGACAGATATAATTAAATAGATAACAGATACTGTATAAGTAACAGATATAAATTAAATATAATTCAAATATACAGTTAAGACAGACACATATGGACAATATAATAGAAAAATGTGAGAAACAAAAAATTTACGCAGGCGTTTCACAGAGCTGAACGGATGATGATGGATGATTGCACTCTCTGTATGTTTGTCTGTCTGTTGACAGCATAACTTCCAAACTATGGCACGGATTATGACCAAATTTTCACCGTTATTAATTCAAGTATTTCTTCGCTGATCCTTCATCCTGGACTTCATTCATAATTCTGGGCCTGAGAGGCCCCATAGTCCTTCTTTCTTAGGGCCCCCAGGGGGTCTAGAAGCACCCCTGCCTCGTGGAAAAGGGAACAGCAAAATAGACCATTTCAATATGATTGCTTTAAAAAAATAAGAAAGCCCTCATAGATTCGGGCATTAACGACTGCTTTGATTGTGAGTAAATATCTAATTATACATGTGCACTGGATAATAACTGGGTCTGTCACTGGACAGGCTAACAGTCTATCTGGGCAGAGAGACACACTTGGCATCCACACCTAGATCACTCTAAAGTCACTAATTAACCTACTTTATTGGGTAATTGATATGGCTGTGAAAGGAAGACAGAATACCTGGAGAAAAAAAAACACCAAGTGACAATGTATAAACTCCACAAACTTAAATCAGGGATTTTCTCAGTATGATGCACCAGAAGCCCAAAACTTACCAGATATCTGTGATTAAAAGACAGCATGCAGACGACGTTTTGCCAACAGATATGAACAATATTATTTTATTATGCAGGAAAACATCAAGACGACCAACATTTAAATAAACATGACTAGTCTGTGGGGATTTGAGGGGTGGGTGCACGGTTTGGTCCAGGCTCTGTGAGGGGGCTCATTCACCCACACACTGATCAAAAGAAGATAAATACATGACTCACTGCCGCAAACCGGAGCTACAACACCAAAACTCTCTGTAAATAGGAATCTATTGAGCTATCCTGATTCAAACTTAATAAATGAATATAAAACAGATAGTGTTTGTACTTGATCAAAATCAGAAACAACTTATTGTCAGGTAACATAAGAGAAAAAACGTTTTTTTACAGAACATTGTTTTGGTGCGTGGTGCAAAAAATACAAAGTAAACAGAAAATCAAAAGTGAGTTATACATGTATACACTAACAACATGTGCACAAATGAGGTCAAGTGAATAAGTTATGGGCTGCTGGCTGGTGGGGGAGTCAGCTGGGGGGCTGATTTTCTCTCATTAAAGCAGTGATGGTGGGTCCTAAACCCAGACCCCCGACTAATCCCCCGCTCTGGGGATCTGATACCATCATACTTTCTGTGATAAATCAACTTCTATTAACGTGTTTAAGAGAGAACCGGCAGGTTTTGCAGTGATCAGGTGAGTGGGAGGTGAAAAAGAAGAGCTGAGACAAAAGAATGTGGGACAGAAATAGATTTGTTGGCTTGTTGTTGAGGGGGAGCAGCTCGGGTCTTTGGTCTTATGCTAATAAGGTTTGTGAGTGTGAAACGTCCCCAGACAAAAGGTGGAGGGGGGGGATGTGTTTCAGGGGGGGGAGGAGAAGGGTTGACGGTCCAGAAGGGGGGGGGTGACAGCGTGGTGGGCGTGGCCTCGCAGGAGCAGGGCTTCCTGCTCGGCTGGACACGTGGTTCCGCGTCTGCCTTCCTGCTCGTCTGTCAGCGTGTGAAGGTTCCCAGCTCTCCTCCTCTCACTCCTCTGCCTCCTTTTCTCCTGCCGCACGGCAGCAGCTCTCCTCCTCCTCCTCCTCCTCTTCCTCCGTCCTCCTCCTCCTCCTCCTCTTCTTCCTCCTCCTCCTCTTCCTCGCTCCACTCCGCCTCGGTTCCCGGTAACGCCGACAGCCAGGCCGCGGCCGCTCCAGCGTGCGGACACTTGAGCGTGTGTGAAAGTGTGTGCGCGGTGTATGCGTGTGTGTGAGTGAGTGCGTGTGCGCGCACCCGCCCGCGGCCGGTCTCTCGCCTCGCCCCCTCCTCTCCTCCTCTCCTCCTCCTCCTCCTCTCTCTTTCTCCCCGCTATCCCGCCTCGCCGTGTCGGTCATGACGCTGGAAGCGATCCGCTACCGGACCGGGTCCCTGCAGGTCCTCAACCAGCTGCTGCTGCCGCACCAGACGGTCTACGACGACATCCGCTCGGTGCAGGACGCTTTCGAGGCCATCAAGTCCATGAAGGTACGGCCCGGCTGGGGTGTGGGGGTGGGGGGGCTTCCTCCCCCCCCTCCACGCCCGCTGCATGTGCATTCATTCCCGTCATGCTTGTGGGTTTTGTCGGGGGGTCTTTTGTGCTCCCGCCGCCGCCGCCGGCCTGTATTTTGGTTGTGGACGCACCTGCACCCACCCCCCCCCCCCCCCCCCCCCCCCCAACATCACCGACCCCCCGCCACTGAAAGCACCCTTTATCTCTACTTTTCCTCTATTTCTGCGTAACCCCGTTAAACTGGGGGATCCACCCGCCCATTAAATACCCCTCCTCCCCCTGCCCCCCCCCCCCCCCCCCCCTCTCCTCCTGCTGCTGCTGCTCCTCTTTCTTTGGGAGAGATTATTGATGAATTATTAATGACCTTTGCCAGGCTTTTTGTTCGCGTTTCGGTCATGAGCTGCACTCTGTGACACCCCCAGCTCCTGGACCTGTGCTCACCTGAGCCCCCCCCCCCCCCCAACACACACTCTCACACGCACTCTTTAGGAATGCATGGTGGTCCAAGTTGTGGAACATCTGGGAAGCATCTCCAGATGTTTGTTCGAATGGAGCAGGGCTTCACTCTTTTGTCTTTGCAGCTACACACACACACACACACACACACACACACACACACACACACCCTCAGCTACTTGTTTGATCCTGGCTGTGTGTGACAGTGAAGGAATGTGCCATAAGCAGAGGGGTGATGTTATGATAATGGGGACTGGTGAGTGAACCAAACGCCGGTGCGGCGGTCACTGCTTTAAAATAAGTCTCGCCTCATGTAATCTGTTCGTTTTTTAAAGTGAAGCATTCAAGAGTGTGCCCTGGTCTCTGCCAAAGAAATACACTCCGTGCAGTAAATCTGTGCACCTCATGAGACACACAGTTTCACCTATTAAAACATGAGCTGTTCCCACATATTTGCACGTATCCCTCCTGTTATTAACATGACGAAAAGCTGAAGAAGCGATGCCCCATTAAGAGAAGCACAGTTGCATGTTTAGCATATTTACAGAAGCGTTCATACCAGCAGTGTGAACGCCTGCAGACCACCAGGCCATTTTTCTCCCAGAGGTCAGGAAATCGTAGCACAAGAGATAAAATGCACAGATTATGTAGATAGCCAACGAACACAGAATAGAACCCCAGACGGACCAGACCATGAAAAGTCTGGTGGTTTAAGTGTAAAACGAGGAGCGCACATGGCAGGCCGGTTTACAGTATATGTAGATAATCTGGCGTGTTTTGGCTCATTTCTGTCACCTGACAGGGTGTCTCTAATTAGATGCGGTATGTGAGGAGTTTGCATGCTTGTCTCTGTACTTCAGCTCCTCCAAACAAGCTGTTGTTTGTTTGGTTTACAGTCGCTCTAGAAGTGGTCGTCCACGTGTTAACCCTGCAGCAGATCCTTCATACAAGTCTGCAGCTAAACTTCTGCTCAGTCTGGGTCTCCTGTTACATTACACACTTTGGTGAAATCATGAATAAATTGGAAGTTTTTAGTTTTCTTCCTGTATGGAAAACGTTTTGAGTTAAATTAACTCCTTGTGTGAAAAGTCGTACTTGAAGTTTTCAGCTCAGGAGAAGGATCAAGGTTCTGTTAAAGCAGCCAGAAGAGAAGTTCATGAGGCAGTTCTCTCTTCAGATTTCTGATTTCTAGTCCGTTCTTCATTACAGTCATTTCAGTTGTGTTAAAGCAATTTTTTTTTTTCAGGCCATATTTAGAAACTTCCACTTTCATTCTAAACTAATAATCAAGGACTCACTGATGCTGATACAACACAGACTACTCATTCTCATCTTATGTGAAATGTTTAAACTCATTTTCAACCTCAATTCAATGACAGATGTGTGATTTTAATTGGGAAAACTAATAATGCAATAGTGTTTCTATACTTCTCTCCATCATTTCCATCCTAGTATATCTTCTTTCACTCTCTTAATCGGATCAAAGCAATAGACAGGATGACTGTTTTTGACTGATAAAATGAAAACATGTTGTGAAAAAAAGCTTGAGAACCTGTTGTGCCTTCCTCGCTCCTCCAGGTCCGCGGGGCTCCGGCCATCGCCATCGTCGGCTGCCTCAGCCTGGCCGTGGAGCTGCGGGCGGGCGCCGGGGGCGACGACCCGGTGACCTTCATCAGGGAGTCGCTGTGCCACCTGACGTCGGCCCGGCCCACCGCCGTCAACATGGGCCGCGCCGCCCGCGAGCTGATGGAGTTCGCCGAGAACGAGAGCATGGAGAAGAACTCCGAGCAGCTCAGGGAAAGGTGAGTCCCTCCGTCAGAGCGACGAGGGGTCGGACCTGTAACTCTTTATCTACCGATTCATTCCAGCCACTGAAGTCACGTGCACACTGGTGAGAACACACACACCCCTGCCAGAAAACAGTGCAAGCTTCTCACTTCAAACTGAACTACAGCTTTGCGTTGGCAGAAGGATGCACAAAGGAAATGTAAACGTTTTCTCACATTGTGACAGTTGAGCTGTTAATTAACTGTGTTCTTCTGGATGTTTCCTGGAAAAGTTGCACATTTCTTTCTCGTGTTCTCATTCGGCAGCAGCTGCAGGTGTCTGTCTGAGGAAGTGATCTCCTGTAAGGTGAAAATTGGCCGGTTGGTTGTCGGTGCCGACGTTCCTCCTGCTCAGAGGAACTCTGGTTCAGACTAGTTTCAGTCAGGTTTTTGTGCTGTGGAAGTTTGTTTCATGTTGATGTTTGATAGAATGTCAGGATGAGACTACTGACTGGAAGAGATCATTTCCCACACTGATCAGGGCTCCTTTGGTAAAGTGCAGTTCCATTTCCAGTGTGGGTGGTTCGATTCCCCGGTTTTGTGTAACTTTTGCTGTGTGACTGAATGCGGTGGTGTCTCGTCCCTCATTTGAAACCCTCCTTGCGTTTCGGGTGTCTGTTTCTGATGACCTCGGTGCATGAAGTCACTAAAAATGGCTTCCAAGGTGGAACTTTTTGAGGATACTTCATGTAATCTGAGGAAAATGCAACTTTTCCAAAATGCAGCGACTGCACATGCAGCTGTTTACCACCAGGGCCGTGGTAAATATTTATTCTTCACGTGTGAGCAGATGGACAATAACAACGTTTACCTCTAGTGTCATTTCTCCCAGTGCAGATTCTCCTGGAACTTGGTAGTTTTAGAGTTTAGTCACCCGGAATGACAACCCAGCACAGGTCGTCTGTCCATAAGAATGTCTGTGTGCTTGTTACATGTTTAGAAAAGCTTTGCAGAAGACATGCAGGAACAAACATTGTGCAAGAAAACCTTTTTCCTTGAATAAAAATCTCTCTCCAGATTAGTGGCGGCACCACTGTTACATAGAAATTTAACATTTATCTATTCTTCTGCTGTTGACACGTTTCCTAAAAGTAAATGTTAAGTGTCTTTGGCGAAGTTCAGTTTAATTTTAATTTTAATTTCTGCTGCACCAAAAACAGCAGTAATTTCAGCACCTCTGTCACTGAAATGACACACAGTTTTGTTTCTTGTAGCATCTGTCTCTAAACAGTATTTTTAGCTCGATTTTTTAACTTTTTAAATCGTTACATGACAAAGTCACACAGCAGACGGTTGTTTCCACACTTATCACATTGTCTCCTGGTGTAACAGAGAAATATAACTCTGTGTTGTCTGTTCAAACCTTATCAGAATATACATTTTTAAAACACGTTTCACATCTGTTGAATGATTGGGAATATTAAGAACTGTTCTTCCTCCTGTAAACGTGGTGCAGGTGACAAATCGGTTCACTTTCACTTTCACAGTTGATGAGTTTTCATGGCCTTCGGAGGGTCGTGGGGGGGGGGTTGTATTCTGTAGCATTGCCGTATTGTGCAGACTGGAGGTAAACGTCATGTTTCAGTCACTGTCTCTCCGTGCAGCTTTGATGAGGCTGGTGTTAAATTACAGCTGGTGCTACATGTCGTCACCGCTGCAGAAAGAATTTTAATATCTTGATCCATATCGATTCTAAGCACTTCTTCGGGGTTTGGTTACTATCTCTCTTTCTTTTCCCCGCTTGATGGTGTGGCAGCAGGAGCGTCACCCACAGGAAGTGGAGATGTAGGAGCAGCCGGGTCGTCACTTTCACACTGTTTTCACTTTTTGAACCCAAAAACCGTAAGATGATTATTTTATCAGTGCTTAAAAAATAAGTGAGGGAGATGAGGAGAAGTGTTCCCGCTTCAGTGGAGGCTCAGGCGGGATGTAGACTGACGGCAGGAAGCGACGAAGTGGCGTTGAGCAGAGCGTCCGCGCCGCGGCGTCCGCAGTGACAGACGGCGCCTGCCTCTCATTCCCCCCCCCCCCCTCCCTCTCCTCCTGCAGCGTAATTGCCTGGATTGAAGACATGCTGGAGCGTGACGTCAATGACAACAAGAAGATCGGTAACTATGGAGCCCAGCACATCCTGTCGGGCGTCCCGAGGGACTCGGTGACCATCCTCACACACTGCAACACCGGCTCGCTGGCCACAGCTGGATACGGGACGGCGCTGGGTGAGCCCGGGCGGGGGGCCATTAGTGTAATGTTTATGGAGCTGAAACTGTTGTAATGACAGTATGTCTGTGTGTGTGCGCGTGTGTGTGTGTGTAGGCGTGGTGAGGAGCCTCCACGGTCTGGGCCGGCTGAAGCGCATGTACTGCACGGAGACGAGGCCGTACAACCAGGGCTCCCGGCTGACCGCGTACGAGGCGGTCGCAGAGGGAATCCCCGCCACGCTCATCACGGACAGCATGGCGGCACTCACCATGAGGGAGATGGACATCACAGGTGTGTGTGTGTGTGTGTGTGTGCACACGCACAAGGACTCGGGTCTCTCCTCTTCCTCAAAGCTCACCGGAGCGTCCGGTCTCTCCTCCTCAGCCGTGGTGGTGGGCGCAGACCGGGTGGTCGCCAACGGCGACACGGCCAACAAGGTGGGCACGTACCAGCTGGCCATCGCCGCCAAGCACCACGGGATCCCCTTCTACGTGGCGGCGCCCAGCACGTCCTGCGACCTGAGCCTGGAGAGCGGCAGGGACATCATCATCGAGGTGCGCCCCCCGGAGGAGCTCACCAGTATAAACGGGGTCTCCATCGCCGCTCCTGGTAAGCAACGAGCATTTCTACGGCGCATGACGGGTCCAGTCCTGGACGTTTCAGGATGTATTTTAGAGCTTTAGAGTTTGAGTTCGTTTGATGTAGTTGCAGCAGGTTGAGTGAGTTTGGAAGGAGGTTCAGACGTCTGGAGGAGCAGGATACGAGACCTCTGGCATTCAAGAAATGGACGGAAGTCGTTTTGAACTCCATCAAATGAGAGCGTTAGATTTAAAGGATGAGAAAAAGTGTGTGAAAGAGTGTTGGAGATCAAGGAGAAACCTGCACAATGTGAAGTTTACTGCCCAGAGACTGTTACCATGCATGTCAATGCATTGTTCTTTGTTTTTGCTGGACATTTATTGTGACTTTGGGGGGAATTAGAAGTCAGGATCACATGCATTCCTTGCAGTGGAGTGTCAGAGCTTTGTGATTTTACCAGTTTGAATGCTATATTGTCCCTCAAAATTTAAATCTTGTGAACTTGGAAGATGTCTCCACGTAGCTTTTCTTTGTTTTTTGTTTTTTTAAGAAGCATCTATATACGTTGTCTCGTCTTTGGAAACATATGGGGGAAAAAATTAATGCTCAGCATTGAACACTGTAGCACCATGCTGTTGTTTTATTCCTAAGTCTGTGCAGAGAGTTGGAAAGAGTCCATTAAGCCGTGAGGTTTTGCGGAGTGACAGTGTTGACCCTTGACGGGCTGAAGAGTCGCGGTCTGAGTCTGTTACTGCTGAGGAGAGGATCTGAGAGACGAGCCCAGTAATTATGTCGCCGCAGCAGAGGGGTGCTCAGACACATCGCAGTAATTAAGATCAGTTAATGAGCACAGCGGCCCTCGGAGAGCGCGTCGTCTGCTTGTACTTTATATTTTTCTTTACATCTTTACCTTGTTTCTTTTCACACCTAATTACTCTTCATTTCTTTACAGACGGTAAATCTTATTAAGAGTCTAAAACTAACAATCATTAGGTTGGTTTACGAGCTGACTGCTGTTCGTCTGTGAAGGAGGAAGCTGGGTGAAATGTCCATTACACTCATGAAACATGCGTAAGCTGGAAACATTACCTGTAAATGTAATATTTCCTGATTTTCTTTGTAGTATTTTCTTGAAGGAAGAGTAAGAGTAAGGAAGAGGAAGAATCACATCAAGAAAATTAACTTAGTTCTTCCAGGGCAGGTGGGAGTGTGTCGGTCTCTGTTTGTCCTCTGGGATCAGTTTCAGCCTCCTGCTACTCTGACTCAGATCAAGTGGTAGAAGAAGAACGACTGGAGCTCAACTTTATGATATAGGATCAGTCTGCAGTGAGGAGTTTTAAAAATGTTAAATAAGAAGCTTAATTTAGGCTACAGACTGAGAGGAACAGTGTTGAAATTGTTGTGTAACGGGAGGTTTTGTGGCTTTGGACCACAATCCTTCGTGCTGTTTGACAATACTGCACTTTACTGCTTCATGCAAAGCAGAGGAATCTGCTCACCTGCTGTATTCCGTCTTTATCCATCTAACCTTCACTTCTTCCCGCCTCCTCAGGTATCGAGGTGTGGAACCCGGCGTTCGACGTGACCCCCCACCAGCTCATCACAGGCGGCATCATCACAGAGCTGGGAGTCTTCCTCCCCTCCGAGCTCCAGGCGGCGCTCACCGGCCGCCTCACGGCCCTCTAGAGCGCCCCCCGCCCCCCCCCCCCCGCCGCCGGTCCGTGCGCGCGCCGCTCGCTCGCACGTCGGCATGTCGCCACACCACAACGCACGGACACTGCTGGGGTCGGGGGTCGCGTCGGTCTGGCGGCAGTTACTGTTACATGGTCAGTGGTGCACACAGAAGAAGAAAAGACACCTTCACTTTCTCTCTTTCACACACACACACACCACACACACACACTGCAGGGAGTCAAGCAGACACACACACACACACATGTGCACTCTGTCCGTTCTGTTCGATCTTACTGTGGTCCTTCATGTCACTCTGCTTTCCACCCAACCTTTCAGTCTCTTTCCTCTTTTACTCCTTTTTTTTTTTTTAATGTAGCAACACGTAGAGCTCAGCTGGATTAAAACCCACAACAATTTATTGGAAGACAAATTTTTGAGACATTTACCAAGGTGATTTTTATGAACATCCTCAATAAGACCAGAAAAATTAAAAAAAAAAAATAAAATAAAAAAATCCCAAAAGTATAAATGACGCGACTGATTGTTCGATTTTTAAGTAGTCGTGCTTTCTAAAATGCTGCTATCCACTTGTAAATATATATATATTATATATAAAAATCCTCGCTTGTAGTGTGTACATATGTAGAAAGCTAACCCATGCTAGTCAAAGGTACTGCTATTTTAACCAAATAGGTTTAAATTTGTCATCGAAAATGTTATATTAACATTTTAATTTGTTTTGTTGACTTTTGTAGAGGAATAATCTAAATTTCTAGCTCATAAACTTTAACAAACTGACATTCTTATTGACAGAAAGACTAGTATTTTGCGCTCACTTTGTAACCAGTGTAGCAACGATTTCAACAAGTGGAGTCATTATTCAGCTGAAGCTTTTATCGACACTGTATTTATACCTCACTCCTAGTTTGCTCCCGTTATCCCCAGTTCTTCTGCATCATAACCACACCTGTACTCTCATAACATATCTATATATATGGACATATGTGTAGATATAAATATACACATACACGTGCATCCTTACAGGTCGCCCTGCTCTGTAAGGATGAAACATTAAACACAAAAAAAATATTCATAATAGTGTCATTTTATCTGTGTAACAGCTTTAGCTGTGAACTGAAGTCTGTATTTCTATTTAAAAAAACAAAAAAAAACATAAAAAGGCATCACTGATGAAGGAATAGTTTACCCCAAAGTGGAGATTTAATATTTGTGCACTTTTGAAATACCTCAGGAGTTTGTTAAAAATCTATTTTACAATACAGGAAAATGCGAAGAAGTTGAATTAGTTTTCCCATCAGTAGCTGTGGAAGTGTTCAGCTGCAGAAATCCCCGCAGACACAACAGTTTACAGCTGAATTTCTCACTTCTGGATTTACGTGACTCAATCCGCAAAAAATGAAGTTTGAAAATCGTTAAACAATTCAGCGATTTCAGTTTTCAAAAGCAATAAAAGTCTTTAAACTGATTAATAGTCACCATGGTTGCACAGAAATCTGGTTTTCAATTTGTCCAGAGTCTGAGGAGGTGAGCGCTGGTTTGATTTTTCTTTGTTTTGGGGTAAACTGCTCCTCCACGGCGGCCGGGACGCTCTCCACGCTGCGGCGTCTGCCTGCGGAGGGCGCCGCCGCGCCTCCAGTGGCGCCGCTCACGATCAGAATGTAACTTCTCACCCAGATGAACCCGTCCTGGTTTGCAGTCGGGGTGTTTGGACTCTTCGTAAAACAAAACGCCTGTTTGACTCCAGACCATGAAGCTGCTGTGAATCCAGGGCGATTGAACGCAGGCACACATCCAGATTGTCACTTACTTCATATTTAATAGAAAAATGGATTAAAAATGTAACTATTAAAAAAAAAAAAATTTAAAGTATCAATTTGACAATGAGCTACAGAAGTTAATTTTCTCAGGAAAATCCCAAAACAAGCCTGAGATCAGCTGATTTTCTCATTTTTAGATTTTAACTGTAATTGATTAATGAGCAGTTTGTCTTTGCTCTCATGACCTACAGTGACCTCATGTTGGATCACGAGCATCCGGCTGAAGAGGAGTTTAAAAACAAGCTTCTCAGAGGGTTCGTTCGTGATTCAGACGTCCTGAATTCCTTCAGTTTGGTTGCCTGGACGGTGAATCCACGTCTCGCTGGTTCCACGGGAGCGGTGTGGGTCGCTGTACTGAATGTCACGGGGGGGGGTCACGCTGCTCGCCGCCTTACAGGTGCGGCGCCAGCGAAGCCGACTGTCCTCCTCTCAACCCGGTTTGTGTCACGTGGCCAGAGATCAAACACATGTGTGCAAGGCGTAATCAGGAGGCGGTGGATCTGAGTGTGTTTGACACCATCACGCTGTCTGCGCGCGCATGTGTGTGTGTGTGCGCGTCTTACCGATTTACATGCACAGAAGTTTGACAGTTGGTGTAGCGCTGCGGATGGCGCCGTCCCTGCTTGGAGACTTTTCTTTGAAGAGTTTTGCTCGTCGTCCTGATATCTCCACAGTTTAAACACATGCATTTATTCAGTGTTTCCCGCGGCTTGGCTCTGCACCAGCTGCCGTGACTGGATAAAGATGGATGGATGGATGTGTAGGATTGAGAGAGAAAGTGATGAAAATGTACTAAATCCTGCTGCTGTAAAACCATACATGCGAATCAGATGTAATTCACCTCTAAACACAGTCTTTCTAGAAGTTTTTCTCAGTGAAGCATGTCAAATACATACATTCTTAATGATTAAGCTTAATTTTATTAAATGAGGTGCTATAGCGCTCATTATTGGCAAATTGTCAAAGTGTGTCACATTTAAAGGAAAACAGATGACTCGACTTTTAAATGTGATTCATTTATTTAAATGCTTCAGTCTGAACTCTGGTGTATGACAAGCAAATGTTTTAAGAATCGAAATGATCAAAGTACTTTCACAGTGTTGAGCAAAGATGCATTAATTTAAAAAGAAACAAAAACTGTTGAATCCGTGATTCTTACATGATGCTGTTGAGTTTTTCGATAAGCTCAAACCAGCATGTTGCAGGATTTCTACACAAACAATCCCTGATCGGAATGTTACTGTGAGTGTAAATCGACGAAGACGCCGCTCGGTGAACCGCTCAGCCTGCTGCCTCCTGATCGACTTCCTTCACTCAAACTGGCGACAGGTTTGCTGTTTTTCCTTCGCTGAAGTCCGCAGAAAACACCCTAAAGAAAAAGAGCTTCTGTGTCAAAAAGCACTAATTCATCCACAGTGTTCATATCATCTCTATCTCTAAAATGCTGTAATGTAAGCTCTCTTCCTCTCCTTTGCACATCCTCATCCTCACCTCGTTCACTCATGAAACCTCAACTCACAGAAATGCTGGTAGGTCGCTCGCGAGCGTAAAGAGACACTCTGTGTATTTGAATCGTTCTTCTTTTGTACAGTCGAACACATCACGTTCCTCCGGGCCGATTTTAGGTGGCGTTCCAGACATATGTAGCAATTTTTGCGGCCGTTAGACTCGCCGCATATTATAAATTTCTTTTTCTTTTTTTTTTTAATCTTTTAATAAGAGGTACAAGATTTTTTTTTTCCCTTCCCCTCGTTTGTCTGTGCATCATGATTCTAACTGTTTGGCTTGTGGTTCGTCGTTTTGTTCCATGACATTGTGATTCCTAGTGACTAGGCCATTTGTACACCACGCTGGGGAGGCCTCCTCAACCATACACACTACCTCTCCGTCTGCCTGCACGGACTCCCAACACTGAAGCGCACGAGCACGAGCACTCGGTGTGCCAGGCGGCTGCAGCAGAGCAGGAATCTGGACTGAAATTCTCCACATCGCTCACTAACGTTTGTATCTCGAACCCAAAGCGACCGATAATTTGTGCGTTTGATTTTTTTTTTTTTTTTTTTTTTTTTTTTTTTTTTGCCAAAGATTCAGGCGAGCGTGTTGTTTTTGGGTTGCAGCCAAATGATTTGTGCATTATGCCATGTTTTTACACCCGTGGTTTCGAGGCAGCGGCGAAGCAGCACTGTGTTCAACAGAGATAATCAATCACCCGTTTCCTTGGGAAAATTCAACACACGGCTCACAATCAGGTGCCAAAAGTTAGCACTGCTTTAGCTGCGTTAGTTTTCACATTGATTTGATGAATCGAAGCAGGTGCTTGTGTCATTAAAAAAAAAAAAAAAGAAAAGAAAAATAATAATGTGACCATGGAAGGAGTGTTGTTCAGATGGCCTCTTTAGGTGCAAGTATGTTATTGTTGTTCTTGATAATCACCTGATATGGGTTTAATTTTGTAACATGTGGAAATAGTTCAAAATTGCATTTTTTTATATATACGTATATGAATATAATGCTGTAAAGTGCAGTCATGATTTAAGAGATTTCTCTTTCACCTCAATACAGTAAAAAGAATAAAACCACAGTGAAATGACCTGTCTGTGTATCTGTCTGAAACCGTTTCTCACGACACATTAACAGCACTATTGATAAACCCAATGAACGCTAACGTTTTGCTTGTCTGCAGACTCCCATGATTCCTGTTGCCCTTCCAAAGCGATTGGGACCTCAGGTTGATGGCCACCAATAAATTCAAATGAAAAGATGTGCAGATGTTTTTAATACCTGCTCAACAGCTGCTGACAAAAAGAGGGGAAAAAGCATCAAAAAAAAACTTTATGGTGGCGTGAATACTTCAGATACTAATGAAAAAATGTATATATGCAGGCTGAATATAAATTTGGGTTTAATAAATTGATGAATTTCTGCAGGCGGGAGAAAACATTCAAAAGGAACCAGCGGGGGGCGCTGTGGCGCTCGTGCTGACATGAAACCCTTCGAACCAACGAAGAAGAAATGATTCGTTTGCTTCCGGTTCAGGAAAGATGGCTCAGGATAGTAAGAAGTTTAAATCTCAGCGTCCAGCAGCTAAAAAACAAACACAGAAACAGAAAGGACCGAAGAAAGGAGGTGAGACTATCGTCTTTTATCATATATTAAACAATAGGATGTTTGCAGACAGACGTGCGGGTGTTTAGGTCGATTAACCGAGACACGTGATCTGCTGTAAACAGCTGAACACGTTGAATTTAATTCTGTGTAAATATGCCCGTTTAATAATTAATCATCCAATTAATCTTTACACACGTAGTAATATGTGGCTTTTAGTTCAGTACAAGCGAGTGTCTTTCAACAGATCTTCACTGTAGGAAAGTTTTCACGGATAAAACTCTAAGAATGTGTTTTATTTCATTTTCTTTTCCTCTTTTTATTCAGACTCGGTACCAATTTGTTCTTTTGCGTATTTCAACATGGTTCCTTTATGAACCTTTCTGATGTGTTTTAACCATGATAGAATTTCCCTCTGGGATTAATACCATATTTCTCTTCTATTCCTTTTTTTTCTGTTCTGGATTCTTGGTTGGGGTTAGATATAATTAAAACTATTTAGATATAGAACGTTTCACATTGCCATTATTTTTGGCCAAAATCACCCAAAACCGCTTGACATATTTACGTTTGTGTAATTCTTGTGTTTTTCCCCTTGTAAAGGAAGGATCATTGCTCCAAAGAAAGCCCAGGTGGTTCAGCAGCAGAAGCTGAAGAAGGTGAGACGCACTTTATAATCTGTCCCAGCAGATTTACATGAAGAAACTGACACTGGATGCAGCGGCTTGAGCTTTTCCTCGTCTGTTCTTTCACTGAAGGGTCTGGAGGTGGCCATCAGGAACAAGATCGAGCAGGAGGTGACCCAGAAGGCCAGCTCGTCGCTGCACAAACGGCTGAGTGTTCTGAAAGCACCTGAGAGTAAAGGAAAACCTGCTGCACCCAGTCCTGGATCCAGCTCCAAATGAACAAGCTGCTGAATGTGATAATTCGGCAAATGAACTGTATTCTTTATGGAGTGTTCCCTCTTTGATTCGTGTCTTTAACCTTCTGGAGGATGATGGCAGAAACCTTGCAAAGGCTTTCTTTTTTTAAAGATGTTTATCTGAGAAAGTGAAGCAATCATGGATGGTGAGTGTCCCTGGATCCTTCCTCCGAGGGCTCCACAGGACCTGAGTTATTCTGTGAATGTGAAGTTCAAACCTTCCCAGACGTTCAGCACCTTCAGATTGTAAAGTTCGCCTGCTGATCATTCTTGAATCAGTCTTCATGAAATATAGATCATCCTAACAAATCCAGTGTTGTCTGTTTTGTGTGTGTGTATTGAAGCAAAGTGAATTGCTATGTGTGAATTATAACATTGTTTCCTACTATATTGATCCCCCTTTGGAAAGTATTTTAGGTGCAGGCTGTAGTCGACAGTCTGTCACTCTGCATCTCTCTTGTTTTTTTGATTCAAGCAATTTTTAAGAAATTTCTGTGAGAAAGGTTCATGATCATTTGGAGTATTTCTTTAGACCAGTGATTACAGAAAATATTTTTTGATTTCCCAGCTTTACAGCAGTGGCCAGTTTTGGGCAAGTAATTTATAATTAGTTAATTTTGCTGCCTGTTCTGAGTCCTGTACTCCTCCTTTAAGACCTCAGTGGTGTGTTCCAATTGGTCCGGTTAAAACAAACTGCTGTGTTTTTTGGAGTTACAATTCAAACTTTGCTGTGAGGTCATTTGAAAAGCAGATCTGCTGGTGTGGCTTGATTACTTTGCAGCATGAAGCACAGAGCAACAGACAGTAGTTAATATGTCCTAAAGTGGAAGTCTGCCATTAGAATGTTAACCAGAGCATAACACTGCAGAACACCTTAGAAAACTCATTTACATTTATCTTGTCTGCACGTGAGTGCAGATTTTTCTGATTGGACACTAAGGTCAAATTTGCAGTCATTTCTTGCAGCTGGGGTTTGTCTGCTCTTAAGGTCTTTTCCATAATATGTTTACTGTTGTTCGGATCTTGCATGTGTCCAGTAGGGAGCACTAGTAGTTAGGCTATATGACTATATTAGGATGTTTTGACTGGCAGAGAGTCGTATATTTTAATACTAGGAACATTAGGAAGAGTTCAGACGTGGATTAGACTTTTGTGTTCCCCTTAGTCTTATTTAGGTATCAAAGGAGAAACACAAATGTTGGAAAAGCACATTATGATGATAGCTTTTCTGTACTCACAGGTTATTTGTATCATTTTTTATTTATAACAGTTATTAGTCGAACTCCATCTGCAGTCTCAAAATGTCCTGCACAACATTCCCATTCGGCGTATTTTCCCCTGGAGTGTTACCATGGTGATGCACTTTTGCAACCAGCCTCAAAATAAGTCTGCTATTTTGAGTCAAACATCCAGGATGAAGCCGTTTCGCTGAGGCCTGGCTGTTCGGCACAAATGTAAAAAGGTGGGTTTTTAAAATCTCACGGAGGCTTCATGTTTCACGCCAGAACAATACTGCAGCTTCTTCTGCAGGAAACAGGAGCTCCAACAAGTCTCTTAAAAGATTTAGCCGAGGTGTAGCTTCTTAATCCTGAAGCCACATCTGTTTTTACCTTCTTGTTCGATCCAGGTCAGGGCGGATGAGAGCTGGAGTCGGTCCCAGCTGAAGGAAGTGCACAGGAAAACACAACCACACACCCATCCAGTCGCTTTAGACTCAAATACATGTTTTTGGAGAACAGTCAACCACTGATACCCACCGCAGTCCATTCTGAGGCTCTGTGATGGAAATCTTGGAGTCATACTCAACACTCACGTGAGATCAATCTCCATTTCTTTTTTATTCATCAGTTTGAAAGTATTACTGCTGTGATGCTGTTCTCTGCATCAGCCCGTTTCCACCTGACATTAACGCGCGTTCCGGGTGTTGAGTTTACGTGTGGTGAGAACTGAGGACGAGTGTAAACAGGCACCAAAGCACTTTTTCTCAAACCAGTTCCCGAGGACTGTAAACAGTCGTGCGTCGCATGAGCAATTCCAACTCAGCTGCTTGATTAATGTCAACAGATTGGAGCCACAAACTGTGCTTCAGTGGCAATTTGTGTAAAAATGACTGCGTGAATACAACATCAGTCAATCCCCCTTCCTGAGGTGTGCTTCAAAACAACGCTTGCAGTTTATTTGTGCTTCAGAGTCAGTTACATCGACAATGAAGTTCACCACAACACACAGTGTACAACGCACAAGGAGAGTGCTGCCTGATTAACACAAAACTGAGAAAACAGACTGCCACACTGAACTGATGGGAGTACATTTGTCGTATCATGCGGTACGGGTTGGTTATTCTGTGCTTCAGCAAGCTTTGGCGACCTGCGCGCAGTGGTGGGAGCGCAGGAAGCGGGGGAAGGAGTCCTTGGCCATCAGGGTGTAGATCCTCTGCTGGGCCTCGTTGAACGTGTCCCCGGACGGAGAGTCCATCCCGCTCAGCAGGGCGTCGCGCGTCTCAGCATCCAGGTTCACCTGGAGGACAGAAGCAGATTACTGAAGAGGCGCTTTCGTCCACCCTGCTTCCTTTGATTTGTTCCCGGTTTGAGAGACGTCCTGCATCAAGGTGGCGTTTGCTGACCTCCTGCGGCGCCTCGGGCACGATGAACTGGCTGTAGATGCTGCTGGCCTTGGCCTTGTGCAGAGCTGATGGAGAGACTCTGTAGTCCTCACAGGCCAGCCAGAAGGCCAGGTTCTCCTCGCTGAACTCCGAGCACAGGAAGCAGCGAAAGGCCTGCACAGCGCCTGAGAGGGAGGCCGACCGAGACAACACGCTCAATGTAACGATCAGGCTTTCAAACAGGTTCAGGACACCACAGCACAACAACACTCATTTAATAAATACTGAACTATTCTAAGTAAACATACATTTCCATGTAGATCATAGTATGTACTCTTGATAACTCTACTGCTGCCTGGATCATCGCTGCACCACGGTGCAACTCTATTTTCAATTTGAGTGCAAAGTCTTACACAGGGAGTGTGTATGACTATGACTTTAATGTACATTTATACTAAAATGCAACTCACTCAGCAATGCAGTTTGACACATATATAATACTTCCATCATAAATACCCATTTGTAGAGTTAAAAAAAAGGAAACATTTTCTTCATTTCCATGCTATTCAAAGAATGTAATTTGTAATGATATGTTCCTTCTATTCAAGATTTTTTAAGGTTAATATTCAGAAAAATGTGCAGAAGACAAAACAGAAGTCTATTTGTCCAACTTAACCCCATGATACTGGAAAACAAGCTGATTCTTCCATGTAATTACAGAATATCAAAACCTCAAACCTTTATTTTAAACAGTTTCGTATCTGAGCTTTGCTTGTTAAGTTTGGTTAAAACTGAAAATTATTAAACTGTGACCATTTTCTGATACCTTGAAGAGAGTCTATTTTTCTGCCATCATTGTTATTTTGTGATTCACTTGTTTTTTTATCCTATAATCCTGAAATATGTATGTATTTGCTCTGTGACCACACAGGTTACATTAATGCAAAATGTTTTGTGAAACCTCTGACTGGGACATAAGTAAACTCAGATAATGGAAAGTTGATTAATTTCACTCAGTCTAAACTTCAAGAGTTTATTTTAGCAAAAATTCTTTCAATTTCTTAAAATGTGTTATTTTCATACTAATATTGTGAATATTTTCCACAAACCTGTAAAGAATTTGTTTGTAAAGTTGAGGAAAACAGACAATCGCTGTATTATTTCACTACAAGACTGTTTATACTCGAATGAATAAAAATGAATTTCAAAACATCTGTGTTCTGCATTGTTTCATTGAGGTTTGACAGTCAGCAGGATGAAGTCATCTAAAACAAACTTACTTTTGCTGCTTAACAGAGTTTCCAGGTCCTGGATGATTTTTGCATCCTGAATCCTGAAAAGAGAAACAGGGACAAAATAAAACATGAAGCTTCAGCTCTGTTGGATCCATCTTTATCTTTATTTCAGTCTCGTCAGTAAATGTACCTGTTCTTGTGGTGAGTCTCAGCCATGTGAGTTAACTTCACCCTCATTCCTTTTGCCCTGAAAGGAAGACGGACGTAGAAAAATCACACATGAAGAAAACACAATCTCAGAAAACGTCATTTAATCATGAAACCTCTAAATACTCACTTCTCCAGACATGATGAAGGCAGCGAGGAAAGACCTTTGCACATTGAGGCCTTTGATTTCTCAAACTCTGAATAATATAAATTGTGTTTTATGATCTGTGAAGAGTTTCTCTTCTTTCAGTCAGCGTCCCGGACCGCAGTGTGCTGCTCTTTTATACGCTGGGTGACTTGTACGTTTTCTCATCTGTCAATCAGCAGACCTCAGACCAGCAGGTGTGTCCGTGTGAGCGAGTGGAGACAGCAGCGTCTGATTGAGAGGCGTACGTGCTCGGCCGCCATGCAGATCTGTCAACAGGACACACACACAGGGAGCTGCGCCCGGATCCCGTGCGTCCGGCGATGGGCGGCGGGTCGGTCCGCAGAGAAACACCGTGAGTGGGCCACGAAACCGAACCGTAGGCTTTATTATTAGACCATATTTTGTTATGAGGCCACCACAGAACCACACAACAGCCTGGTTTTCCCCGTGTGGAAGCTGAACTCCCTTTTTCCAGATGACCCGACGCCTTTTGGCTCCGACCGATCATCTGGATTTTTGGAGAAATCCCCCCTAAAAACGCGACAGATCGCAGGAAAATCCTGTTTCTGCTTAATGGTCTCACTGTCTGCTTAATAGTTGCACTGTTCTGGATTCATAGTTTAATCGCAGAGGATTAGGATTAGTGAGGAGGACACGGAGCTCTTTAAGACGAACGACCTGTCATCTGGCGCAAAACGATTTATTGAAGCAGCTTGTTGCAGCAAGGTTTGGAAAGTTAGAAACTGGCATTTCACAGGTCGATTACAGAAATAAAAACTACTTGTAGGTGTATGTTCTACACACTATGATCCAGCTGCATCCAACTATTTTTTGACTTTTTAACCAAAATAACCCCAGAACTAAAGCCACACTTGCTGGTGACCCACAATACGACCATGTTCTCTTGAGCTCCTGAAGAGAAATGAGTTTTCTTACAGTTTATTTATAGTTTTTTATTTATTTATTTCTCCTAAAAAAAAAAAGAAAGAAATCCCAGTATATACTACTTGAAGAACATGTCATATAAAGAAAACAATGTTTGAGTAAAGTGAAGTACATTAACTTCAATCTTTGGACATTTTCAGATATAAACCACAAAAAAAGCCCAGTTGGACCAATGTTTAAGCAGAACATGTCTTCCACATGGAGCTGGAGAGGCATTGTGGGTAGTGTAGACTAACCCTGACTAGGAATGCTGGGTTGGTTTTACTCCTTCTTGTACTGCTCATCCTGATTACACAAGTTCATTTGTAATGACTGTTTTGAAAACTGCATCCATTTATCCATGCCTGAACCAACACTCTGTCCCCTCAGCTGACGTCGGCTGCGATGGGACCACAGTGGACCTGGTTTTCCCGGGCCCAGTGTCAGAGCGGCGAGCCTCCGGGTCCGGACAGAGAGAGGGAGAAGCGCTGGGCCGAGCTGTTCGACCAGCTCGACCTCAACAAGGATGGACACATCGACATCGTGGAGCTGCGGGCGGGCCTGGCGAGCCGCGGCTTCTCCAGGAAGTCTCTGGAGAAGGTGAGGCGCGGGGCAGGAGGGGTGGGCTTTGGGAGGCCTCTCACTCTAATGTTGCTTTTCAAACATCAAAATCAATGTGATAGTTTGAAGCCACTAAAAAGTGTAGACGCACTGATATTCTCAGGTGTCATTGGGGTGATGGATGCAGAGTTTATACTGTTTGCACTGGAAAAACTGTTTAAGACATGATAGGAAACTCATCTTGGAGTCAGATTCTCTTGGTGTAAAGACTTGAAACTATAGGATGCGATTTCACAATTGGTCAAACATCTAATAAATCATCTTTAATCTACAAAATCTCATTTAAAAATGTCCTCTGTCTCTGCAAAACTGCGTTTTGACAGAAAAGAAATCCTGCACTGGATTTTCACTCCTCTTTGCTGTTTGTTTCTTGTTGTACATTTGAATCAATGTGTGTTAGATTAATCACCATGGTGAGTGTTTGCAATACAAAAACACATCATTCAAAACACAAAGACAGTGCTGTACGACCCGGTACCAACTCCAAAATTCTAATTAAATACAGATTTTGTTTTGAGCTATTTCCTAATAATTCCTCAGTTGCTATTCCAGCATCACATTTCCCTTTTTATAGACCAGCCTGATCCTCAGCCTCACAGAGTGTGTTAACAACCCAAAACATCACCAGCATGAGTGTGTGTTGTGAATACACAGAGTCTGCATCCGTGTCCTCGGTGTCTCTGTTTGTATTGATTAAAAAGTTGAAAGTGTTTTGAGGAGAAACATGGTGCTTTTGATTCAGTCATGCCAATTATGTTTTACAGTTTGTATCTTGTGTATTTTTTGTTTCACTTTCCACGATTAATTTTATTTTGTTACGCTCATCCTCGGCTTAAAAACAACCTTTACTAATCTTGTGATGTTTCAAGTCGTGGTCCTGGTTTATTCCACATCCCATACATATCAGTGTTGGTGTGTGCGCGTGAGTGTGTGTGTTTGCCTTGACGTCTGCAGGGCAGCCTGTTTCCTATTTTAGTAGAAGGAGTAAGACCCTGTAAGCTGAGAGTGCTAACCTTTCTCTCAGTTCTACACTTGACCTCTTTTCACATGTTACGAGTCTCATCATGCGACCCGTCTGGATGTGACTGTTTTTGTTTTTACCCCGACCCACTTATGACATGAGAAATAAAACCCTCCCTGTTGTTATTTCTGCAATCCTAAGCTAGAATTCACCTTTCATATATTTTTACACATTATCTGTTACCATGAAAGTGAAGGACGATTCATGTTCTTCATGTTGACTGCTGTGGATGTTTTTGGTCCTGATACCCAGAAGAAACGCTGCCTGTGCTGCTGTGCATGGCACAGCCGAGCTCCCCCTTTAAATCTCACCTCTGACTGACAAATGTTTTTTGGTCCTTGAACCGCCGTCATGTTTTATCGCCTCTCCTGTCCTGTGCGTGCCGTCAGATGGTGGAGGCCGGGGACACCAACCAGGACGGAGTGCTGGACTTTGAGGAGTTCACCCAGTACCTCAGAGCACACGAGAAGCAGCTGAAACTCATGTTTCACAAGCTGGACAAGAACAATGATGGTCTGGAACAACTTTGTCTTGATTGACCGTAATTTACGCCACAATCTTTTTTTTTTTTTTTAATTAGATTTTTCACGTTATCATTTCTCCCTGAAAGGTGAGATCGATGTGGCAGAGATCCGAGACTGCCTGCGCTCCATGGGCGTGAACATTAGCATGAATGATGCAACCAGGATTTTGTTGAGGTCAGTTAATTTTACGTTACATTAGGAATTGAATGAAGAACACTCGCCGAAAATTTAAAGATGGATTTTGCTAATTTTTTTAATGATAAAACTTCACAAACTTCTTAAAGAGTCTGAAGTTCCAGTCTAATTGGGAACAACAAAAACCAATGAAAAGCCAGTTTAAAGCTAGGGTCGACGATCTTGGAAAAGTAGCATGTAGCACGAATGTAGCGTCTCCCCAAGGCTCCGCCCAGCTCCCACCCCATTGGAGGAGCTCCTGTTGGGAGCGAAGCACTGGACGCGGAAGTGCCGCGTGTGCGCGGAGGCGCCACGCGCACAGAGTTTGTGATCGCCTCCAATGTCATTAACCTTTCTGACTGCCCGCACACAATGCGCATAGTAGCGCAGCTCGCCCGCTCCGCTTCGTTCGATTTTTCACGCGAGCCGCGAGCGCCGAGAGCGCCTTGGCAGCGCGTGCGCGCTCTGAACCAGGGCCAGTGCACGCCATTGAAATGTACACGCAGGGGGCTGATAGAACGGCAAAGGGATTTGATTGGTTCCTGAAGAGCGGTCCGCGCCTTACGATTGGTCGGAGTTTTTACTGTCCTGTGGCCGCTACAATTGTCAAACTTTTTCTGCACCTTTTTCCGTCCACATAATGAATTGACTTCTCCCAGGGGGCAAGGAGCATTTCACTCAGTATGACAAAAAGTGCTTTTGGACAACATCGTCTACCCTAGCTTTAAACTCATCCAAAGAACAACTTAAACAAAGTTTCTGTCATAAACCATTCTGAATGACGTCCGACAGCCTCTCAACATTCAGTTCTGGAACTAGTTAGACACCTAACTAACTAACTAAATCAGTCTGGTGACAACAAGTGCCAAATTGTTAAAATACTTTAATATAGTAACAATCTAGACATGGTTAAAACAGAACGAAAAGATCTCAACCAAGGTAAAATCAGTACCAATCCAGTCTGGAATCCGGTTAAGCCTCGTCCAAAGACTATCTATGAACCAGTTTGAACCCAGTTGTCAAACCAGTTCCTGTGTATATTCAGCTCCATAGTGATTACCACCTGCTGTTTTGGAGCTTTGCGTGAAGCTTGTTAGAAATAGTCATTTTTTTATTATACTGTTGACTGTCCAAATGATAAAATGAAAACATGAATTAAAAAAATATTAAATTATATTAACTTTGAACTCATCACCAGCATTTTGAATTGACTTCCCATGAAATTCTTTTTATAATTTTTTTTTTTCTGTTTTTCTCAGCATGGATAAGGACGGCACCATGACCATCGACTGGAATGAGTGGCGGGATTATTTCCTTTTTAACCCTCTGACCAACATGGAGGAGGTTGCGCGCTACTGGAAACGCTCAATGGTGAGGCCAAGCACACAGCGTTGTGTCTTTCTGAATAACAATACTATCTGTAAAGTGGTTCCTCCTGTTTAAAAAAATTAATAAATGAAGGAAAACCTGCTAGCGTCAGAATCCATATAACCTATTCAATAAAGAACATTTGAAATATTTATTCTGGCTTTTACTCATCTGGAAGATCATTTCCCATTCCTTGTGGCTTCAGTAGATGTTAGACATCGGAGAGCAGCTGACCGTTCCAGATGACTTTTCAGAGGAGGAGAAGAAGTCGGGCTATGTGTGGCGGCAGCTGATGGCCGGAGCCATGGCTGGGTCCGTGTCCCGGACTGGAACCGCCCCGTTAGACCGCATCAAAGTCTTCCGTCAGGTGGGTTTGGATCTCAGCGCTCCGATCGAGGTCCACAAAATGATCTTTCATTTGTTATTAGTAATGTGTCGACATTATTGTGGAGGCTCAATCAATCAATCGTGTCCCTGTTCTCCTCTCCAAGGTGCACGGCTCCTCTGATTTCACCGGGAGCGTTTTGACGAGTTTTCAGGTCATGTGGAAGGAAGGAGGGCCGTGGTCGTTGTGGAGGGGAAATGGGATTAATGTTCTAAAAATCGCTCCAGAGACTGCGATCAAATTCACAGCTTATGAGCAGGTGAGAAGCATCTGGCGTTTTTAGTTTGATCATAATGTCTCAAAACCTCTGCTAACAGCCATCATATATGTTAGAGTTAAGCTCACAGTCACGTTCATACATACAGTTATCCCATCGAAGTCCATAACTTGACAGCATATATATGTGTGCAAATTTTAGTTACTTGTTTTTTTTTTATATGTTTTACAGATCAAGAATGTGATCCGTGGAGGCAATGAGACGAGAACACTGAGGGTTCATGAGAGGTTTGTTGCCGGCTCTTTAGCTGGAGCAACAGCTCAGACGGCCATCTATCCCATGGAGGTAATGTCACGGTAATACACAGGCAACGGCATTCATCCAGATGTGAGCAGGGTTCATGATTCTTATGAACAGAACTCTCCTCCTTGTTTATTTTAGGTGCTAAAAACCCGTCTCACTCTGAGAAAAACAGGTCAGTACACAGGGATCGCAGACTGTGCCAAACAGATGCTGCAGAAAGAAGGCGTCCGAGCCTTCTATAAGGGCTATTTACCCAACCTGCTCAGCATCGTGCCTTACGCCGGCATTGACCTGGCCGTCTACGAGGTGAGAGGAGCAGGAAGACGCACGCCGCTCCCGCCGCTCAGTCTTCACCTCCTTCTCACCGTGTGGTGTCTTGCAGACTCTGAAGTTCGCCTGGCTGAACAGGAACATCGGCCTGGCGGACCCGGGGGTGATGGTGCTGGTTGGGTGTGGTGCCGTGTCCAGCACCTGCGGCCAGCTGGCAAGTTACCCACTGGCACTAATCCGCACCCGGATGCAGGCCCAAGGTCAGGATAACAGGGTTTATAAATATCTCAGGCATAAGTAGAGATTTGGGGCCTTCATGACAACGTGGGCGGTCTTCTTTAAGATGCCGGTTGACCACAAGTCAAACTTTTAGCTTCTTAATCTGAACACACTGACGTTTCTTGTTTTCATCCTTTTAGCCTCACTGAAAGGAGCCCCGAAACTCTCCATGTTGGCTCTGATTCGCAACATCGTGTCCCAGGAGGGCGTCACCGGACTCTATCGGGGAATTTCCCCCAACCTCCTGAAAGTCATTCCCGCCGTGAGCGTGTCCTACGTGGTCTACGAGTACACCCGGATGATGCTGGGGGTGGACATTGAGGGTAGGAGAGGAGGGAAAGGAAAAAGCTAGCAGGATGGACTGTTTGAGGTGGTTTTCGTCGACGTGCACGGATCCGTCGGCGGCGCATGAGGAAACGGGCCTTGACTGAGGATTGTCCCGAAACCACGAATCCCTTCAGGATGGATAAATGGGAAGAAACAAATAAGTTATGTTAATATATAATCTTCTGAAGCAGCTTAACATTGGGTTGATTGGCAGCGATTGGGGTGTGATGCGTTGCAGTGAGAGCATGCCAGCACTGTGTGTGAAAGCATTTTGCTGCTCCCTTGAAGATTTGCATGAACTTGCCAGAGAGCAGAGACAAGTGTTACTCATCTTTGAAGCCATGTTACATTCCCTCAGCATTATTCTCTCTCCCAGGTGATCTGCTATAGAGAAGATGGAGGGCTGATCTAATGCTGTGTTTTCTAAGAGAGGACTATGACGCTTTCTCAACAAATGTTACAACAGCAGAAACTTTCTGACTGACCTCGGGGACAATACTGAAACAAAAGGAAAGACTCTCCTGGATCCTGGAACAAGTACTACTGAATAAAGCAAATATAAAGTTTTTATTTTTTTATCACATTTTTACAGCAGACATCAATAAGCACAAAGGATGAATAAAAGCCGTTGTTTATCTGTGCCGTTTGTGCTCCTATACAAAGAAGACATTTCTTAACTGAAATGTTTGATGTTCCAGAACCACTAAGTATTACTATAAACACTACAGTATGCTTTGTATTGAGAAAAAAATAAATTGATATTTATTTTATTGCATTGAGCATTTCTGATGTATCAATATTTATGTTCAAATCAATGCATGCATTGTGTTTCATTCCTAAAAGTTATTCTGTTCAGCTTTTTCTCATGTATGAGTGTTACAGATCCGTGTTACACAAGATTTCAATAAATACAGCTTACAAATGAGAGCAGTGCAGTAACAGTAACACATTGTCCTGATTTTTCTTTATTTGTTTTTGACGCTATAGTCTTTCGAGATGTAGTGCTAGCTGTAGCGGAGCCAGAGTGGGGGCAAGGGGGCGGTGGCCCCAGGACCCACAAGGTCATAGGACCTTGTTTCATGTGGTGTGTTCACATTTAATCAGAAAAAAAATTATTATAATAAAATGTGCAGTGTGTGTGAGAAGGTATACGCATATGATTGTGGGCTCCAATTTGCCGATTCTTACATTACGACTGTCCATGAATGCATCAGAGCTGTAAGCCAGCGCTGATTGGCTGTGCGGTAATAATGAGTTTTTTCTTTGCACTTGATCTGAACTCTTTGGAGGGAAGTTCAACAGTATGCTAAACACTATGCTAGCCGCTAGCGGTACTACCCAAAACCTAACATCGGAGCCACTGGTGAGTCAGTGAAACCTTCAAAAATATTATCTTTATCAGAATGCTGTGGTCTTAAACACCTGGATATTTGAATGTGCCTTGTGTTGCTCTCAACTATAAGAGACCGCCGAGTCTATTTTTTTCTAATATATGTGAATTCCAAAAGATATAGATAGCTGTGACTATAGCTATCTGAATAGATACAGATTTAGCCAATGAGTTTTTATCTGAGTTTTCAGCACCATGGACAGCGGAAGCTCTGAGATTGACACCTGTGAGGCTGCATTTGTGTGCGCGTGTGTGTGTGTGTGTGTGTGTGTGTGTGCGTGCGTATGTGTATTTATTCTTCAGAACAAGTTTGTGAACTGGTTTGTGACTTTATTCTGCTTTCTGAGGCATATAGGTTTGCTTGGCTCAATAAAAGTGAGCATTACTGTGTTGTTTGATGGTAGCATGAGGGATTGTTTGAATGGTAAAATTACTATCATAAGGGCCTGTCGAGAATGCTCCGCCCCCTCTGCACTGAGACCCACGCTCCGCCTCTGAGTGCTGGAGACCAGTGGGTTATGTTTCTAATATTGGTGGCAACACTATTAACACAAAACCACAGCCTCAAAGATAAGCATATTGTCTCAAGCACAACAAGACAATATCACATTTGATATTGTTATAGGATTTTGTTTTCATCCTCCAACTTGGAAAGTCTCAGGTTTGAGGTTCACGTTGTCCTTGACTTTAAATATTTGAACTTCAGAGCTATTAAGTCTTTTTAATAGAAATATTATCATATCGTTCTTCACTTGTGGAGCCTCACAGTAGAGTTACCTAACAGCCAAGTGGCCTCACAGCAAAGAAAATCATGGTTGTAGTCCAGGCCTATTAGTACATAGCATGCATGTTCTTATACATGTTTGTGTTTTCCTCTGGTACTTTGCTTTCATCCCACAGTCCAAAAACATGCATTTCAATTAATCTATATTACCCAAAGAAGAAGAGGAATGGGTATTGCTGGACATTTTGACATTACATAGACACTTGAGGCAAATCCAAAATGGTTGTTGAGTAAAAGTTTTTGATTATTAAATAGCATCATTATCTTTGTTTTCCAGAGTGTAAACGCACATGGTGGCTGAATGTGAGCTGTGAGTGTGAGCTCTGAAGAATCGAAGAGGAAACTTCCCTCATGGACAGTTCCAACTTGACAGATGTTAGATGTTGTTCCACTTCCCGGAAATGAAAACACTGTCAGATCATATGGATTTTCTGGGCCTGGTGCAGTTTTGGAGCTGAGTTTATCTTTTAATCCAGTTCTGGTAAAGTGCTTTGAAAAAAGCCAGCTGAGCCAAAACAAGCTGGGGCGTGTTGCGCACTCCCACCTGCAGGGGGCGCTGTTCCTGCGCTCCAGCATCAGAGCAGCGAACCTCCGGAATCAGCGGGGAGGCGGAGAACCCAGCCCGGGGCAGAGGGCGCGCTGATTGGCTCTTTTGAGGAGGGAAGTTTGCCGGCGTGGTAGCGGATCTCCTCGGTGTCCCCCCTCCGTGCGCTCCCGTTAACCTTCCCGCTTCTGCGCAGCTCGACCCGGCCGCGGCCATCCAGCCTGCTCCCCCCTTCCTGTGTGTCCACTCGCCCAGAGCAGCATGTCTGATTACGGCGCTCTTCCCTCGAATGGAGTCGGCGCTGGGATGAAAAAAGACGCTTTTGCGGATGCTGTACAGCGGGCCAGACAGGTAACCGAGGCGGCCCCGCGCCGGAGGAGGCGGCCGGTTAGCGGCTGCTGGGGATCCCGTTAGCTGCTGCTACAATGCTAAGCAGCCACTAAGCTAAACGGCTACCAAGCTAAGCTAGCCGCTAGCTCTACCATTCATTTGTCTCACGCCGCCGAGCTTCGACATCGTCTAGATCAAAAATACTACCAAAATCAGAGAGCTAGAAAGTTTTCCCACGTACTTATAATAATCCAACCTCGCCGAGGCCATAATTATGTGGAGCTGAACCAAGTTAAGAGGCCACCGGGGTAAACTCTATTATGGTGACATATAATGAGTAATCTGTTCAGAATCTAAAGACGTTCTTTGCATTAAACATTAACAGCTCCGTAGAAACCAGTTTATAAACTACTGATTTTATGCCCATTTAGCCTTTGTCACATTTGGAGGGAACGATGCAAACAATACACCTGACTTAAGCTGGTTTATTATAAGCTTTATGGTATTTGTCTGATTGTGTTTCGGACGGGTTTTGATCTTTTGTTACTTTGTCGGGTGACGATAAGCAGTGAAGCTATCATTAAGATTTTGATTGGTTTGATGAGGTGCGGTGACATTACTCATACTGTTATTTATTCACAACATTGTTGCTTTTTTCATTTGATACTTTAACACATCTTCAGATATTTCCACATCTCCCAGAATCAGAACTGTGTTGACCAACTTTATTGGCTCCTTATGGCCATATGGAGATGAAAAACTGCAGGTATTTGTGTTTGAGTAGCTCCTCGGAGGTCATCTCAGGAGATCCCAATGCTTTCCCAGGCTGACCGGCAGCTGTCCTCTTCCAGCATGTTTTCCAAGCCGACTCCAGGATTAGAGGCAACCGAGAAGCATCCAAACCAACTTACTGTGTGGAAGCAGTGGATCCACTTCCAGTTCCTCTTATCCTGGATAGTGACCTTTTACATTTGTAGTGAACCAGACTATCATAAAGTCAGTCAAGGACCTGCTGGTGGAGTGGGAAGGACAGGGATCGCTCTGCTGTTTTTGATGTCTTTTGCCCCGTGTGAATTAGGCGAAGACAAAAGATGAATGTATCAATATCTGTGTTTGCTACCCATTTATCTGCTTATACACTCTTCACAGTGAGCACAATTTGCCAGGTCTGCATCCCCAGTTTCCATAACTCTGATTGAAATTTGCTCAAATTCACACAAATGTGTGAATTTGCTGTGTATAGACCAGAAGTTGGTTCTTCAGTTCAGTAATCATTGTCCTGCAAGTTACAGTTTCTTTCAATGTCCCCTCTGCTGAAGCCCCCCTCTGTGCCTCTTTTGTATTTGCGCTCTTTAAGATCAAACTGATTTTCATACATCAGAGGACGGCTGATAAAGTGTGATTGTCATTTGAATTTAGTGATTACGTAACAAAGATCACCTTCTCGAAGAAATTTGTTTCGACATCGGAATATGTGCGTAGAAGTTTTCGTTAACTGCCTTACCTTTTTTTTAATCTTGTTTCTTGTTTCTTTTTTTTTTTTTTTTAGATTGCAGCTAAGATAGGTGGGGATGGTGTTCCCTCAATGAACAACAATGGAGGAGCTGAGAGTTATCCATTCACAGCACAGAAACGATCCCTGGAGGAAGCAGGTTAGAGGAGTCCCGCCAAACGCTCACTTTATCTTCGTATCTCTAAATTGTAACGCTAACTTTTTCTTTTGCTTACAGATGAACCGGATGCCAAAAAGTTAGCATCACAGAGTGAAAGAGAAACTGCATCGTGTATGTGCAATACTTCTAATCTTTTTCTGATTGCCATTTATTCATTTTCTGATCAGCTCATCTTGTTTGTCCTCACTCGCAGCTATTGAAGCGCAGCTGGCAGCTCTGTCCCAACAAAGGTATCTATTTGTTTTGTTCTGTATTTTAAACGCCTGGTGTTCGGTTGGATATTTCTGTGTATTTCATTACTCTGTGTGTCTCTGCAGTGTGCGGCCCTCAACAATGACAGAAGAGTGTCGGGTGCCGGATGCCATGGTTGGCCTCAGTGAGTACTCCCAAGTTCACAAACGTGTGAAGCACGTCTTCAACGTTTCCAGACGGTATTCAAAGCATCGTTATGTTGCCCCTGCAGTTATCGGCCGAGGAGGTGAACAGATTAACAAAATCCAGCAGGACTCTGGCTGCAAGGTTCAAATCGCACATGGTAGCCTCAGCTTTATTACGTCAACAGCATGAGCAGTTCTTGCTTGATTTTTTTTTGCTGATCCTTCTATTTCTTGTGAACTCGCAGACAGTGCCGGTCTTCCAGAAAGAAGTGTTTCTCTGACGGGATCACCAGATGCCATACAGTACGTTCTTCTTCTTCTATGTATTCTGGGTATTAGTTGTCTATTTTCTGTTCTTATTAAAGAGTTATTACAAGTATAGCAATGGCTTTATGTTGGCCTCCGAATTAATTATCCTTTCATGTGATTTTGCTTCCAGGAGAGCTAAGGCTCTCATAGACGACATTGTGTCCAGGGGTCACGACTCCCCAAACGGTCAGTCAGGTTCCATGCAAGAGATGATCATCCCTGCAGGAAAGGCTGGGCTGATTATCGGTAAAGGAGGAGAGACGATCAAACAGCTACAGGTGAGATTCACGCCACATTTTCAGAGCTCTAATGAGCTACCCAGCGAAGGTGTGACTGCACTGTCGCAGAGAGACTATTTCTGATGCAGAGGCACAGAAAATACGGGGAATGCTGAGAGTTTTAATTTCGTCTGAATTTCCAGGAGCGAGCTGGAGTTAAAATGATTCTCATTCAGGATGGCTCTCAGCCTCCCAATGTAGATAAACCCCTGCGCATCATCGGAGACCCCTACAAAGTGCAGGTACTGTTTAATCACACTGGAGAAACTTTCTGTTAGCTGCCAGATCTGTTGTCCTGGCTTACTTCTTTTGTTTGTTTGTTTATCGGTTTTGTAGCAAGCAAAAGAGATGGTCAATGAGATTCTACGAGAACGGGATCATGCTGGCTTTGGAGACAGAAACGAATACGGCTCAAGGATGGGAGGAGGCGGCGGCGGCGGTGGCGGCGGCATTGAGGTAAGAATAAAGTCTATGCCTTTAATTGCACGCGGCACAGTTACTAAAGGATGTGTATTACTATCCATCTCACCTTGTCCCTCCTGTACTGATGGATGGATAGATGGCTGCTTTATTCACCCCAGTTGTTGCATCAACTGCCTCCATGTTGAATCTACTCTGAGCTCTTCCTCTTCCGATTCCTGGCAGCTGGATCTCAAACCTAGTTTCTCCTTTATAACCACTGAGCTCCGCCTTAGTTTTTCCTCGGATCTTTCTATTTGTGGTCCTGTCACTCCCACTGACAATCTCAAGAATCTCCATCTCTGCTCCGTTGTGCTCAGACATGGAGACAGTACTGCTTTCATTGCAGGTCTCACTGCATGTTCAACCTTATTTTACACAGACACCACAGAGGAAGAAGGGCGCCGCAGCCGCTGCAGGCTCTCTCTGCATGTTGTTAGAAAAAGAGTGTGAGCCGGCAAGACGTGGTAAAATGTTCGTTGATGCGATGCACCGTTTTTTCAATAAAAGAGAAGAACTGAACGATCGTTTCCGCACATTTTCTTTACGCCGTAGCAATTAAACTGTATCACAAGTAGTTTGTGTACTCAAAAGACCAAGATTCCTTGTGGATAGAACATGCGCAGAACAGTATTTCATGTCCCTTTCGACCGGGTTTTTAAATATGAATATGAGCACATTCAGGGTTTTGCACGTGTTTATATGGCTGTGCGCCATGTAATGTATTATTCCGTCAATATTCCAGTTAATGAAGAGTTATTGCCTTTATATAAACGTACTCAATCTCGCGGCATTCGATCTTGCGAGACCTCGTGACACGAGATCTCGTCCCATCCCTAAAACCTTCCCTTTCATTCTTGCTGCTTTCCGTCTGTCACGCATCAATTCCACTTTATATGGCAGCAAATACAACACAGTCACCTCAGGAGCTTTTAGAGAAGAAACCCCAACTTAAAACTCTGAAACCTCATGGGTGACGATCCTCTCTGACACTTGTCTCCACCAAATCCACCTTGTATGTACCGTACGCTCTTCTTCAGCTCTTTATTGACCTCCCAGCTCTTCTCTCTATTTGCCTTGTTCCTACTGACTTGCTTTAAAGCTCTTGAAGAGAGGTTCTGATCAGAATGCATTGGTCTAAATCTGTCATATTTATTGTTTTGACACTCTCCAGATTGCCGTGCCTCGACACTCTGTGGGCGTTGTGATTGGTCGCAACGGGGAGATGATCAAGAAAATCCAGAATGATGCCGGAGTGAAGATTCAGTTCAAGCCAGGTGAGCTCTTCACTTATTCCTGAACGATCAAATTGCATTTTAAAGGAATCGTCAAAGTAACGCAGTTAATGATCTCTGACCGTGGCTGTCTTTCGTGAGCATGCTTTCACAAACTGTATACAGGTAATTGTTTTAATAAACTTGTTTTTGACCTGTGGCTCTCCAGACGACGGCACCGGCCCTGAGAAGATAGCCCACATTATGGGGCCGCCAGACCAGTGTCAGCACGCTGCCTCCATCATCACCGACCTGTTGCAGAGCATCCGTGCACGAGAGGAGGGCGGGCAGGGGGTCAGTACGGAGGCCGGCCTCGATGCCGATAAGGAAATGTGTTTTGGTGAATGTGCGCGATGTTCACCCACTTGTGCGCTGGGTTTGACCCGCAGGGCCCTCCTGGAGGAGGCATGCCTCCCGGCGGCCGGGGGCGGGGCAGAGGTCAGGGCAGCTGGGGTCCTCCGGGGGATGAGGTGACCTTCTCCATCCCGGCTCACAAATGCGGGCTGGTCATCGGCCGAGGGGGCGAGAACGTCAAGGCCATCAACCAGCAGACCGGAGCGTTTGTGGAGATCTCCCGCCAGCCGCCGCCAAACGGCGACCCCAACTTCAAGCTGTTCACCATCCGAGGGTCCCCGCAGCAGATTGACCACGCCAAGCAGCTCATAGAGGAGAAGATTGAGGTTCGTTCAAGTAGGGATACATTATTCTTCCAGAACTGGTCCTGGGAAGATATGAGGTGATCTGATTCTAGTAAATCTGACTAACATGCATAGATTTTCTCTCATACTTTGTTTTTGTGCATGTAGAACTCTTATTCCCTCTTAATACATTTGTGAAGGTTAAATAGTAGATTATTGCTTTTTTTTTTTTTTTTTTTTTTTTTTTTTTAAAGGAGTATTAGCATTTCAGGTTCACTTTTTTTTTTGTCAAATCTCTTTATTGGATTTTCACATATAAAAGCAGCAATGACAGTCATAAAACAATACTATGTTAGTGATGTAATTCAAAGAGTACAACAAACAACCTACAACCCACCCCTCCACCCCCGGCACATATCCCCTCTAAGCCAAAACCAAAAAAAAAAAAAAATATATATATATATATATATATATATATATATATATATATATATATATATATATATATATATTAGGAGTGTAACGGTATTTGTATTCGTCCCGTACCGTCACGGTACAGGGGTCACGGTTCGGCACACACAATCACACGACGAATACACCAGTGAGTAAAAAAAAAAAAAAATTCCAACCTTAGTTGGCGGTAATGAGCCTAAAAGCTGCCGGCAACCACCATTATCACAGAAGAAGAAGAAGAAGTAGAACAAGCAGGTCCAAACATGAACAATCAAAGAAGAAAGTACAAGCGGAATGAGAGCTGCAGCGTGCGGCGGAGCGGATTAAACGGGAGAGTATTTGTTCCTCGTGCGTTCCCTCATACGGAGTGACGTGTGACGTGCCAGTAAACGGGAAGCAGCACAGTCAAAAAACCAGCAGAGAACGCCACGGTGGTGGAAAAACACTTTTTTAATACAAAACCCCGACATAAAAAACATTGGAGAGGCGAGATGGAACCAAATCGCGCAACAGTGAGTTGTATAAAGAGCTCCATCGCAGAATACGAGCCATCGCCGGCTGGTGTTATGGATTAACTGGTTCCCGTGTTAACGAATGGCAGCGGAGGTCTGTGTAAACACATGCTGATTACAGCAGTTGTTAAAGTAAGACTCACAAAAGACTTTAAACGTATACACTCACTGTAACTGTCGATAACCGAAGTTCGCCAGAACGACTAGATGTTTCAGTCATTATTGGTCACAAGTTAACACGGGCACCAGTTAATTCGAAACATCGGCCTGCGGCGCAGAGCTCACACCGAGACGTGCTGCTCCGCACGGCGGTGCTGCGGTCAGGGGGAGCAGCCGCTCCTTCAGCAGCATATCATGGAGATTTTGGGACATTATTTGAGCAGATATCAGCAGATAAAAACTCTCTGCTCGGCGCTGAGGACTGCTGCTGCAGAGAGGAAGACCTGCAAGTTCCTCGTGAGACTTTGTGCGCATGTCACAGGGTCCTTGTAAACGAGGATTCATCGTGGATGCTTTGTATGCTGTACATGAATACACTCGCGTTTAATACTATTGTTTACAATCAGATTGAAAAAACACCATGTAAACTGGGCCAATAATGTGTCGCATGGGAAAGCTTGGGAAAAATGTTCTGGTGCATTTGTGAGCTTTTTTTACTTTTTCCCCACTGTACCGAAAAACGTACCGAACCGTGACCCTTACACCGAGGTACGTACCGTACCGTGGCTTTTGTATACCGTTACACCCCTAAAATATATATATATATATATATATATATATATATATATATATATGTAATATATATTAATGAGCAAAGAAAAGATTATTGCTTTTCTAAAGTAAATGTGAAAGCCTTGGATCCTTTTATTACATTTGATTAGTCCCAGTAATCAGATTAATTGTTTTCCTATGGTAATGTGAACGGGGTCGCTGACTCAGATGAGCAGGTTGTGATAAAGCTCTGCAGCAGTCTGGTCATTTAGTGTTGGAGAAGGAAAAATCAGCTCACATTTTTAGCGTGAAACCCAGAGATTTAAAGTTTTGCTTGACAGAACATGTCTCCTTTATGCTGGGTTTATAATAGTCTGAGAACCGTTGTTGTGTTTTTTTTTTTGTGGCTAATACTTTATGAAACAGTCGTAAATATGAAGGAGTGAAAGGTAATCTGCGGTTCTGATGGTGAATTGATTTCAGTGTTTTTTTTCCTCTTGCTCTGTCGGTTCCTGTGTTTGAACACAGCACTGCTGGTTTGTGGTTGGTAAACAGCTGTTGTGCTTGTTTGTGTGTGTGTTCACATGTGAACTGCACTGACGCTGTTTAAACCAGCCCTGATGAGTAAATAAAATACGAGTTTTGTCTTGATTAGCTCCAGTGAACAATATCAGCCCAAAAATTGTAGTTGAAACACATCAGAGTGTTTCATTTGTCTTTGTCCTCCTGTGGTTTTTAGGGCCCTCTGTGTCCTGTGGGTGGAGGTCCTGGTCCAGGAGCACCAGGCGGTCCGATGGGTCCGTATAATCCCAACCCTTATAACCCAGGGCCTCCTGGTGGAGCTCCCCAGTAAGTACAGCCTGCTGAGGAGACGTGAACGTCAGACCCTGAACCAGCTTTGATCATAAACGGTCCTGTGTGTCTTTGCAGTCAAGGCGGACCCGGTGGTCCTCAGTACTGCCCTCAGGGCTGGGGAAGCAGCTACCAGCAATGGCAGGCCCCGAGTCCACATGACCCCAGTGAGTTCCCCACGCCATCAGACGCTTCACATTTCAGCACGTCCTGCTCTCCGTGGATAATTTATTCCACCTCTACCGTTTCTCCACCTCCTCCCGACAGATAAAGGCGCTGGAGACCCAAACGCAGCATGGGCTGCCTATTATGCGCAATACTATGGCCAGCAGCCGGGGGGCGCCATGGGGGGGCAGGCTCCTGGGCCCGCAGCAGCCGGGGACCAGGGTCCACAGGCACAGACCGCCGGGGGTCAGCCCGACTACACTAAAGCTTGGGAGGAGTATTATAAGAAGATCGGCATGAGTAAGTCGGAGCTAATAATCGATTCAAGTTTGAGCTTTGAATGATAAATTCAGGTGGTTGACGGTGAAACGTGTGCTTCCAGCCCAGCCAGGCGGCGGAGCAGCAGCTGCTCCGGGCGCCGGCGCCGCCGCAGCGCCGGCGGCGGGCGGAGCTGCAGCCGGCGGCCAGCAGGACTACAGCGCGGCCTGGGCCGAGTACTACAGACAGCAGGCCGCCTACTACGGACAAGGAGGACAGGCTCCGGGACAGGCGGCGGCTCCACAGCAGGGACAACAGGTGAGCCGGGAACACCCGCTTCCACAACACACAGTGATCTGCTAGCAGCCAATACAGGCACACTGCATCACATCTGGAAGACACAATTTCATTAGAAAAAGAAAAAACAGCCTTTGGATGGTAATGGTTTTCAGTCTGAAGCATTTTCTTTTAAACGAGTGATATTTTTATGTATTCCTAAAAATTTTAAGAGCACTTTGAATCATGTCTGAGTGTTCAAATGCCAAATAAACTTACCATGAAAGGGAATGTTGGGTCTAATTATTTGAATTTTGCAGAAATACAGATTATATTGCCATTTTAAACAATCTGACTCGTCAGAATACTTGATTAATGCATTTTATTTGCTTTGATGAAGTTTTCAGATCATGGTTCACAATTTTGAACCAAACCCAGGAAACCTGAATTTAAAGAGTTTAATTCACTTTCATTTGAGCAGTGTGGACACATGGTTAGTTACCTTTTATCATCAAACACCAACTTCAGTAAATCACAGAAGGATCTTTGACGTCTGTGGTTGAAGAGCCGCTTCTTTTTTGCAGCTAAATCATTTATTTTTACCTCCTACTCATGTTGTTGAATGCTGACTGAACAAAACACATCAAATAAAGCAGTTTCAAATTCCTTCATATTGTTTTTTAACTTTTATTTAACCAGGTGATTTAAATTACAAATTGTTTATATTTGTTGTTTATATAGTATATTACGTTTATATTGGTTATAAACGTAATTTTTTTTCCTTGTGTTTTCTCTTTCAGGCGCAGTAACCGTGTCTCTTCGTCTTTTTTTTTTGTTTGTTTGTTTTTTTTCTTGAGGAATCATCGGACTTGTTCGATATCTACTTTTTCGGGGCTTAAAAGGTGCAGTGTGTAGGATTTAGCGGCGTGTAGCAGTGAGCACTGCTGCCCTCCTCACCGATCCCTCCCGAGCATTTCCAGCAGTGACTGAGAAACTCCCGGACAGCGTCTCCTCTCCGGACCCGTCTTAAGAAGCGTGTAGATATGACGGACGCCGCCGCGGCGTCCGTACAGATGGTCCAACACTCATGAAAGTGTGTGTTTCAGAAGACTTGCATCGCATTTCACGTGTTCCCTCTAAATCTTACACACTGGATCTTAAACGAAGCAAGACGGTGGTTCTCTCACTCAGCCAGACATTTCACACAATAAATGTTCAAGTCCGTTTTTGTGAAAGAAAGAGAAAAGGGAACATGTTTTTGCCCCAAAGCACTAAATAACAACCTCTGTTGTTGTCCCCTTCTTTTCTCCACCACCTCACACATACCTTTTTAATATCGATCGTTCGGACGGATTTCTTTTAAAAATGTGAAGTAATAAGCATCTTTGATTGCAAGCTAGCACAAAAGCATCTCATCACTGATTCTCATTCATAGTTTTTCCCCTTTCGTTGGAGGGTAAAAACTGTCCTGCAGTATTTTGAATATCTTCAGAAATGTTTGTATCAAAGGAAATGTTGACTCTCTCTCCTTTTTTTTTTTTTCCTCCCTTTTCCTTGTTTTTTTGGTACTTTTGTAACTTCATTCTCAGTGTTTTGAGTTGCAGGAGCGTCTCCCCGTTCTGTCATGAGTCCATATTTTTTTTATTTTATTTTGTCTGGGTAAATTCCGTGAGGGTTGTGTGTGTGTGGATACAGAGAATGCTACTGAACAGAAGACGGAGTTATCTTTGTTAGGGCCGTCAGTCCTGCTCCACGCAGGTTGGCCGTCTGTCCGTATGGTTGTGTGCTTGACTGCTCCTTTGTTTAATTTTTACATCTTCAATGTTAAATGATTTTTTTTTTTTTTTTTTTTTTTTTAATATCAATAGATTCTGTTAAGGTATGCTGATTTTTTTTTTATGTTATTTTTTACAGCTTGTTTTTAAAGACTTAAATAAAAATGTTGAAACTGCCGCAGCTTTGTGTGATCGTGAGTATTTTATGAGATCTGACTCAAACTCTTATCTGATTACATTTCTTTATGCTGGAAATACGTCGCAGCAGAGAGACGCCGTCACTTTATAGCATCGGGTCATTTCAAGTCATGTTTTTTTCTGGCTGTTACGAGCCTGACAGATTGTTTTGAGTTTGTGCTAAAGTGTCTGTTTCTTTTCATGTTTTAGTTAGTTCTCTCTGTGTTTTATTCATGTAATCATTTAATCTTTGTCTAGTTTTTTCTTGTTGTTATCATTCGGACCTTGTTATATCTGGTCTTTCTGTTCCTCAGGTTGTACGATTCATTCATCTTTGGTGGTTTATAGTTTTGTGTCTGTTGGAATTTGTGCAGTGTTTTGTGGTCATGTACTTTGTTTTTGCGTTCTTTTGAAGTAACTCTACACATGTCTGAGGATGTGGTTGGTTCTGTTTTTGAGGTCAGCCTGGATCACTGATGTTTTTCATTTACTTCATTATACCAGACTTTTTCTTTATTTACTTTCAGGTTATTTTTTTGTCTGCGCATTCTTTATTTTGTGGTCAGTATAACTTTGTGGCATCTGCTCTGGTTAGAGTGGTATTTAAAAAAAACAAAAAAAAAAACAAACCGGAATAGTTTACTCTTTGTGGTCTACTTGCATAACTGGTCTTGCATTTCATTGTGTTGGATACTTTTGTTGTCTTTTGGTGGCCACTCTGCATTTTTGTGATCACTTTGTCACTGGGAATGTGTGTCGATTCTGTTGTTTTGAGTTTCTCTTATGAATAATTTTTCATTCTTTTGTGGTAGCTTTGGATGTAGGGATTTTTTTTCCTGTTATTTTCTGCCTACTTGTGGTCTTCATGTACATTTTAGAGGGTTGTATTTTGTCTCTGAATCTCTGTGACCCTGAAAGTTCCCTCTTTCCCACTCTGCTGAAACAAACACATTAAGTTCTCCTTTAAAAGAAGGAAAAAAAAAATTACATTTTTGTTTTTGTTTTGGTGCACGTGCCTCTGGAGAGGGAGGGAGGGGGGGGGGGGCGCCCCCGTGCAACCCGCGGGCCGGTCTGGAGACGCCTGCGCGCGGCGGGGGGACGGTTCAGATGGAGATGGCGCCCAACTCCAAATCTGAAAAGGACGACAACAAGCAGAAAACACCCAGGAGACACAGAGACCATGTCGTCAAGTTGCTCGTGCGCGGGAAGGTAGGCACGAATCCGCCTCACGAGACGCGAAATGATGAGTTTTAACGGGCGCCGCTGCGTGCAGCAGCGTCTCGAGCTAGCGGCTAACTAGCTCGACGGCTAGCTACAGAAAACCCGAAGACTGCTGGCGGCTAATTATTGAAAACTGTGGAAACTGGGGGGATTTTAAGGGATTGTGGCAACGTTTCTCTGCATTTTCCAGCGACTGTAATGCCTCGATAGTTAATTTTACGTGAGGCTGAACGTGCCAGTCGTTGCAGACTGTGGTAAATCCATTTCAGACAGCTTTAATGTTGGCAGGACTCAGCGTTAGCCCTTTGCTAGCAGTAGCTGCTGTCAGCGTTGATCAATGTCTCTGCTTTTCACAACTAAAAGAGCAATTTATTCCACCCCGTGCCACCTTTCATGATTTGTCTCAAGCTGAAAATTAAAACCTGTACATGCATAATGTTGACCACAGTTTCAGAATAAAGATGATAAATCCCTCATTCAACTAAACCCGTCACAGTAGTAGCGTCCTATCCTGCTTTAGATGTTTTACACGCTTAGAAAACAAATAAAACGAAGATAAATGAGAAAGACAGAATTACTTTTACTAGTCTTTCCATATTGGATTAAAAACAGTTTACTCACAAATGTCCGTAGTACAACGAAATTAAAATACAAGCAACTTTAGTTATATGAAATGTAGATAATCTGAAGCGCCGCATACAACTCCAGAGCCCCTGAAGCACATTAGCCAATTCAGGCCAAATATTCATTTACATCATGATGAAATGATAGTTTTTGCTGCTTGCAGTACATTTCCTCTCTCTGGCTCTCTGACTGATGGGCAGAAAACATTCAAAACGGTATGCATCAAGATTATTTGACAGTCCGTGCTTTAATTGACAGGAAAAATGTAAAATTCTTGGAGGAAATCAGAATTTATCCAGAAAGTTTATAAAAGTGGGAAAAAATTGTTTTAAATATAGAAAAACATTCTTGAGAAGAAAAAAAAGTCATTGCGTTGTTAAATGAAGAGCTCACACTGTCAGTAGATCATACATACACCGTCAAGATTTACTATGAGTGTCTTTCAAAATAGTGTGAACTTCCCCATGGAGATGAATAGAATATCTATTGATCTATCAATCTGAATGATCACAATGCACTTCTATGGAACCAGTTAAACATGTAAGTTGTGAAGCATTATATGTTCAGATGAGCCATCGTTATAATGTTCAGAGTGTTGTTATGTTCGTCGTCGGTTATAAAGCAGTAACTGTGTTTGCTGTCTGTTCTCTTCTGCAGCTGTCAGGACAGTTTTCTCAGCGTCTCTTCAGAAAGCTGCCGCCCCGGGTGTGTGTCCCATTAAAGAACATCGTCAGCGAGGAGTTCCTGCGCGCAGGGTTCGTTTGCTGCGTCACATTCGTTGACCTCCAGTCATAAGTTCACTGTGCTGCTCCCTGAGAAGCCGAGCTGGTAGTGTTGAGGCGGGTGTCACAGCAGGGCTTCTCCACTTCTGGTTTCAGACATATATTTCTTGGCTTCACCAAATGTGGCCGCTACATTCTGTCCTACACCAGCGACTGGGGAGAAGATTATGATTTCTCCTTTTATACGTATCATCTGTACTGGTGGGAGTTCAACCTGCACAGTCGACTCAAGCAGGTTTATGGATAATCCCTAATAAAACCTTTCATTCATTCTAGTTCTAGTAGTTTTTCAGAAGCTTTTGTTTGTTGGCTCATTGATTTTTCTCCTCAGGTCCAACATGTACGGCTGTTTGCAGGAGAGGAAATTTACAGTGATCTGTACCTGACTGTGTGCGAGTGGCCTAACGACCACTCCAAGATTGTCATCTTTGGCTTCAAGTAAGAAATAATAAATACCAGCCATGTGAAGATGCTCACAGTTAGTGTAATATTAAATATGTGTCGTTCTTCCTGATCAGTACTCGCACGTCAAGCTCGGTCCTGAATTTGATGATGAGCGATGAGAACAACAGAGACATCTACATCACTGTTGCGTCCATGCCACCTGCCAGACCGTGTTCTCAGTGCCGTCCAGTTCCCTCAGCCTCTACGACACGCACCGGTAAACAGACACGCAGAGCCGTATGTTTGCTGCTCCTGCAGCGTCTCGCTCCCTCGCTGAACTTCTTCGTGTTCCTCCACCAGGTGGCGAGTGCCTCCAACACGGATTCGTGCTGAACAGCAGGTACCAGGTGGTCTATCCGTTCCCGACTTTCCAGCCGGCGTTCCAGCTGAAGAAGGATCAGGTCATCCTGCTGAACACCAGCTACTCTTTGGTGGCCTGCGGCATCTCGCTCTGCCCCGGTACGACAAACCTCCTGAAGCTGATAGCATGAAGATGTTGTCCTCATCAGCTTATGGACACACAAAGGCCTGAAAGCCTTGGCTTGTTGAAGATGCTGAGTTTTTTGTTTGCTGTTTCAGTTCTGATTCTTGGTCTCCTGCAGGTAAACAGGGCCAGTCATCTCAGATCCTTTACACGAAGAGAGCAGCCCTGTCAGGCCAAGCCTCGGCGTCTCCTTCCCCCACCGCCTCAGCCTCTCCCTACTCACTACCTCAAGGATCTCCCGAAACCCGTCCACCGCCGAACAGGTCCGGTGCAGTCCCTTCATCTCCGAGCCACTCCCAAGCCGCCATGCGAGCTCGGGAGTTTGCTGCTGATCTGTTCAGGCGAGCCCAGGGAGGAGGAGCCGGAGTCGGTAAAGAAAATGAGGGCCAGGGAGAGAAGAGGCCAGCTGAAGAAGCTGCGCACATCCCAGGAGTCAGAGGACCGAATGCAGAGACTCCGAGAGAAGAGGAGGAAGACTGTAAAGAGTGGCGAGCAGAGGGGAGGCGGACTAGTTTGCTTCAGGCGTCTACATCAGGTGTGAGTCACTCTCATCCACACTGCTCTGAACAAGTGATGTCTCCTGCGTCATCTTCATCGTCCCAGTCGTCCTCGTCCCATGAAGTGAGCCCCGGCGAGCCAGGATACGTCAACTATTCACGGCTGCACTACTGTTTACAACAGCCAGGGGCGGCAGAGCAGAGTACAGGAGGTGAGAGACGAATCAATAATATTCAGGTCTGGTAGCACTGGATCATGGAGCGCACCGAACAAGCAGAGCGAGATCAGACATCCAGTCAGACCAGATCCCAGACATGTGATGTGCAATCCACTGCAAGTTCCTTTTTTTTGTAGCAGAAGATCTTTTAAAAGCATAAGTGATTGTGAGCGCTCACATGATGAACATAAAGCCAGATCATGAGTGCATTTTGCTTTAAAAAAGAAAGTAATTGTTGATAACTTTAATTTCACTAGTCACATATCAGAGTAATTTCAGCAAAGCAAACTTTCCTGCTTTCCTTAAACGCCTCAGAAAACAGCACCACTAGAGTAAATAAAGAAGAGGAAATGTCACCAGATCAAGCCTGAAGCTGCTGAGCAGCTGTTTCCCCGTCTTCTCTTTCTTCAGGTTATGAAGACGATAAGGTGCAGCTGCCTTTCACTGTCACTGATTTGAAAGGACGAAACCTGCAGCTGGTCACCGGCACTCACAGCGGACAGGTGCGTGTTTCTGTGGCTTTCTGTAAAAGTTCATCTTTGAAGGGATGTTCAGGTGGTTATTAAGATATACAATATGACATTTGCTGTTGAGCTGTGTGTGTGTCTCAGACTGCCGCAGCTCGTCTCAGCTCGGTTTGATTTGCATCATAAGTAATTTGTGTTTTCACAGACATTCCACTCGGAGTTCGTTTGCATTTTGTTTTTAATCTGGGAAAACTGGACCTGCAGCATCTCTTTATCCTGTTCTGCACCATGTGATCTTAGCTCACATATGAGGGAGATCTACTAGTATAATAACGTTTTCATGAATGAATGTTGCGTGTGTTTGATATTCCTCTTGCAGAGTGTGTGTGTGGAGCAGTTGACTCTGGACTTTGAGTATCTTATCAATGAGGTGATCAGGAGCGACGCAGCCTGGGCTCCACAGTTCTGCTCCTTCAGCGACTATGACGTTGTGATACTGGAGGTCAGTACAGCCATAAACTGTAAACCACGATCAAATGTGTTCATGTCGTCACCTGCAAAACCGTGGAGATGAGAGTGTCAGATTTGGTATTTTTTGAGCTCATTGAGGAAACCGTTTGTGTGTGTGTGTTTGTCAGGTGTGTCCAGAGACCAACACTGTGATGATTAACATCGGCCTGCTCCTGCTGGCCTTCTCCACCTCAGACGAGGAGCACTGCAGGTCTTTGTCCTCCTGTTCAGCCCCGGATCTCCGGCCGATGAAGAATGATTGACTCAGCGGCTGTTTGCTTTGCCTTTCAGGCCCAACACGTACCATTCCAACCTGCAGGTCAGCTGGGACCTCATTACAGGCGTGTGTCGCACCGTGGGCGTCGGGGACCTGACAGAGGTGAAGGGTCAGACCAGGTGAGCTTTCTCCAGTCGTCTCGCACGCCTCTCCGTCTGTGTCCATTTTTCTCGTTGCTGCTTGCCGACAGTGTTGTGGCGATGTCTCTGTTAGTGGGAGCGTGTGGAGCTCCTACAGGAAGTCCTGCGTCAACACGGTGATGAAGTGGCTGATTCCCGAGAGCAGCTCCCGCTACATCACCCGCATGAACAACGAGGCTCTGCACAAAGGTGAGTCCGCAACATCCGAAGGGCCAGAAACGAGCATGTCCCGCTGCTTTGTGAAGGAAAGCTTCGTTTAAAACCACTGCAGAGTCAAAGTCACATCTTACATTTCTGAATGTAGGACCAAAACGCAGCTTCTTGTCACCCGCAGGCTCCTCGCTGCAAGTGTTGGCAGACAGCGACCGCTGCACCTGGATCGTATTATGAAGAGAGGAAATTTCCACATTTGTCAAAGTGTCTCACACAAACACACACACACAGCCTCATCTTCAGTATGAAGTAAAATCTGCTCTCGTTCACAGGCAGAGTTTTTGTTAACATGTTGGTCACTTCAGATAGTTCTACAGATGGCATACTGTTAAGGCGAAGTTTTGTAGTTTCATTTTTTTAATTGTATTCTGTGTTATTGGAAAAACCAAAAAGACAGACTGAAAGATTTAATTTTTTTTTAATTACTTTCTGTTTTTATACATGAATTTGTACTTGTGTTGCGTCCAACCTGAACGTATGCAATATCTTTACCTGTGTCATGCTCACAAGGTGAATTTTCTTTGTGTATTTATGATTGAGTGTGTGTGTTTGTTGAATGTGACCGCTGCTTTTGGACGACTCGTTTAGTTTTTTTTTTTTCCTGGATCAGCTCACCGGAGCTGTGAGGATCCCTGGTGCTGCAGTATTTGAGACCAGATGGAGTGAACTTCACTTGCATCTCTTCTGTTTTCTCTGTTTTTTTTGTTTTTTTTTACATCCGCTTATGAGGAGTTCCCTGGTTGTCGTCATACTTGTGTAGTCATTGGCCTGGAAATATGGGCTGGGATATTTTGTGAGAATAAAACGTTCAGAACCTCTTCGGATCTGTTGTGTTGAACTGGAGGTTTTTTTTTCTTCGTGGCTTTAGAAACATTTCTTACAGAAAATAAACACAGACGTGGCACAGAAAGAGCAATCATCTCTTTAGTTCACAGTTGAGCTACAAATGTAAATCACAGGTTCAGGTACAGAGGTCACACTGACCAGACCTGAATTAGAAAATTAATCTGCAGCACAAGTAATGAGTTCTCTGAACGCACGGGAAACGGTGGATTTCTCTTTTGCATCGATTGAACGTAAACACGCTGTAGTTTCCTGTGGTGAGCGTGGGCTCAAATAAGTTACATGATGTAGTTCAACTTTAGTGTGTTCAACTTAATACTGGGGAAAATATAAACATCTCTTAAAAACTCTGAGCTGGCACAGAGTTAGTGCGGAGGTTGCCATGGAAACAGCACAGTATGCGTGGCTGATGAGCAGGGCTTGGCCTTGAGCTGCGCTCCACCGGCGTTTCACCCCATCTGTGTGATTTTACGTGGGCGAGAAGAGTGGTGGCGATGAAGAAATATAGTTCATGACCAACACCAAGACTACTTCACAGGACCTTCATTTATTGATCCAACGATACAGAATATATAGAACAGAAGCTTCATTCAGGCTGGAAATCTCTCAAAGGCACATAGTATCAAGTAGATTGGCCAAATCAATAAGAAAATACAAAAAAAAAAAAAAGTCAAATATGGCATCCGCAAATAGCTGTCAATCATTCATCAGTCCCATCAGAAATCATGGTGCAGCGTTTTTCTAGATGCTACTCAACACGAATTAGAGATTTTCACTGAAGTCCAGCTCCCCTGCATAGTCTTTGAATTTAAAGCAATGATCTTTGATGGAAATGAAGAACGCGATCGTCTCTCCACAGCACTCAGGTCAGTGATTAAGGCGGGGAAGGAGAGAATCAAGGTTATACAGTATACATAATTCAGGAGCGGCCACTGTGAGAGGACGGGGAAGGCACAGAGGACGAGGGGGGGGGGTAACTGATCAACTGAAGGCAGACAGGGAGGGGTCAATGGCAACACAAAGTTAACGTTACTTCACCAACAGTTGACCACACATGGTTCAAAAGTATACAGAGGATGAAAGAATGGCCGTGAACGGCGGCGATGTGGCGCTGAAATGAGATCGGAGGCGCGCCGACGGGCTACGGCGGCGTGCTGTGGGTCTCGCTCAGGGGGTGCAGGTTCAGACTGGTCCGGGGCTGCTTGGCGGGCGGCTCCAGCACGTCCTTCTCGTCCACCGCGCTCAGGGAGCTGGACTGCACCACCAGGTCGCCGCCGCCGCCGCCGTCGTCCTCGCTGTCCTCGTCGTCGTCGTCCTCCTCTTCTTCTGATGAAGCGGCGATGAGAAGTCGTGTGATTGACTGATCGAGCGACAATGAAATGTAAACGGGACAAATGCTGGAAGGAGAGCTGAACTGACCTTTCTCCAGATCTGGAGAGTTTCTGCTCTTGACCGTGCTCGCAAACTGCAACACAGAGAGAAGAGGGAGCATCAGAAACTGAAATGATCAAATGCCAACACTGTTAATGCAGTGATTTTGATTACAGAAAAAATTAGAGCCTAGGAAAAAAAAGTATTAACAAACAGCAGTGTGCAAACTATGGTGCAACAACCAAAGTCCTTGTCATCACCTCACTGCTCAATGTGTGCGTTTCAACCTCAACTGTTGATTTTATAGAGAAAAATTAAACCAAATAAACTAACATGACTGTGTAAAAGTCTATATGTTGATTAACTTGGAGCAGTTTTGTTCCAGTGATGAATCAAATGGAAACTGGTCCTGTGTGTGTGTGTGTGTGTGTGTGTGTGTGTGTGTGTGTGTGTGTGTGTGTGTGTGTGTGTGTGTGTGTGTGTGTGTGTGTGTGTGTGTGTGTGTGTGTCACCAACCTCTCCCATGACGGCGATGGGCGTCTCTCCCTTGGCCTGGGCCACCCTGTGCTCTATCAGGTAGTACATGTACTCGTCGTACAGCAGGCGGATCAGGTGGAAGGAGCCGAAACTGGCAGCGCTGCGCAGGGTCAGGTCCCGGATCACCATGGAGCTGAACACGGAGCGAAGGGAAGATTTAAAATCCACCTTCAACACGAGACCCTTTGGTGTGTGTGTCTGTGTGTGTCTGTGTGTGTGTGTTTGTGCTTCTTGCTCACCTGTAGAAGGACCAGTTGAGCAGGAAGACCTTGGCGGCCTTGGGAAGAGCCACGGGGTTTTGCTCGTAGGGCTTCAGGACCTGGGAGACCACGCTGTCCAGCCAGGTAGCCCACTGCTCCAGAGAGTTCTGCTGCTGCAGGGTGGTCTTGAAGTCCTGCTCCAGCCTCTGCACCATGCGGTCGTCACACTGACACACCCAGGATGCCTGCTCCTGTAGGGGAAACGCGCTCGTTTTTCCTTCATTTCACCTAAAGCAGCAGCGACGACTTACAGAACGGCGGTGTCAGACCTGCACGTTGGTGAAATCAACGCGATTGAGGTCAGAGAGCATCTGATTGATCTGAGCCGAGTTCTGCAGGACGGCGCGGGCGGCCTGGGCCAGATGGTTCAGGCTGGTGTAGCGGCGCAGCGTCTGGGAGAAGGAGCAAATGCACACCACCTGGACAGGCAGAAGCACAGGATGAGGCTTTGTGAGCGAGCCGCTTCATATTTCAGACTCTAATCAGAGGAGGAGGACAGCACTGAAACACCAGTGACAGTCTGGTACATTCGGTGTGCAGAACTCCCTCGTTACAATCTGGATGCTGCGATTTTCTGGTTTTTCCACATTCAGTGTCATTGCTGCACTAACCAGACAGAAAAAGGTTGCATGTATTCAGAAATGAAAAGGTGATGACAGACAGAGGCTGGTCGATCAGTAGATACCTTGATGCGAACCATCTCCTCTGGGATGTTCATCATGGCGCCGGTCAGCCAGCTCTCCAGACTCTTGGCGAAGTTGCGGATGGCCTGAGTTAAGGCACCTGATGCCGGAGAGGAGGAGGACGAGCACATGCTTCAAAGATTCACAACCCACAAAGTTCAAGATGCGTTTCCTCAATTCTCTATATTTAAATTTCTAAATGAAATGCCTGTTTTAGTCACTGACTTTGATTCACTGGTTTTCATGAAAGCCTCTACGCTGGAGCACTTTTACAACTTGAATGGCAATACACACTTCTGACATAAAGAATGCAATCAATCAAATGAAGGGGGCTGCCTCCGCTGAGGTCTCCCGGACTTACTGGGGATGGGTCTCAGAACATCAGGGATGAGGCTCTCCACCAGGGTCTGGTACAGCAGGTTGTCGCACTCTCTCGTCCAGCGGAGCACCGGATCAAACTTACACAGCAACACCAGGCACGATTTGGGCAGACGCTTTTCGGACTCGTTGTGCCTGAGGAGACCGCAGGAGAGGCGGCGGTGACCGAGCATTCGCCTTCAGCTACAGCAGTGGACCAGACTGGATCACGCCGTTGTGATACTTACAGATTGAGTGACTCTGAGTCGTTGTTCTGGCTGAACCTCCAGAAGGACTTCCATAATGTCTCCACAAGAGTGAACTGGAGGTTGACCATCACGTCCAGAATGGCCTGCGAGGACCAGATGTGACATGGTGTGAGTGAGTTTACTTTTCATGGCATCTTACCCGTTTGTTTTCAAGATGGCTAAAAAAATAGTTTTTTTTAACTGTAGGTTCTGTAAGTCATTAGACGGTGCCTCTCCTCAAACAACACATAACTTTTGGCTGAGAAAGAAAAGCAAAAACTAACTTGGTAGGTGACAAAATAAAGTGGAAATAGCTGTTTTCCAGCGGCCCACCTCACAGTGTTCTCTGTAAAGCATCTGGAAGGCCTTGAGATGTTCCAAAGCAATCCCTTCAGGGAGTGGTCGATCTTGCAGATCAATGTCCACAAACTCTGGCAGTGGCCTTGATGCCTCTGCACAGAACACAATACGCCAAAGAACAAAGAGAAGAGACACACAGATCAGCTGCAGATGCCTGACTGAATTGAAATATATTAATCTGGACACAGTAAAACAGATTATTTCCTGTTTGCTGATGTAGTTTTTTTTTTGCTGAGAGCTAAAAGCTGTGGACTTTCCACTGAGACGTTACGCAGACTGCAGGTTTTCCTCACCCAGGAACTGCTGGTACTGTTGCACCTGGGCGGAAATGTCACAGAGCGCTCCCGACTGCTGCTGACCCGCCCCGCCGGACGTCCCGTTGGTGATGGCCGGCGACTTCTGGACCGGCTTTATCCTGGCGGGGACAGCGTGCATCGTTCAGGTTCACGGTGAACACAGTTCAAGGTGAGAGCTGCAAATGCGGGGGTCCAACATGCAGCTTTCAGGCCAAAAGCAGCCGGGAGGAAATGAAGATTTGTTGGCATTTGGCTTCATTGGCCTCTCTCTTCACTGGTCTGGTCCAAATCAGAAGCCAAAGCGTGTGACGCCCTGCTCTGTATCGTCTTTTAGTCGTGGCTGAGAAGCCAAATGGAACAGAACTGAAGACGCATTCCAGTGAATAAATTGAGCATTTTTGGATGAAATATTATAACAGTTTAAATCGGGTTATATTTGGAGAGCTTAACTGCTGGAGTGACATATTCTCACGCTGATACCTGTTTTTCTGTGAGAACGGCTGCTGCCTCATGGCCATGTGCTGCTGCTCGTCCATCAGTCTGAGCAGAGGAGAGCCGGATTTGATCCTCAGGCCGTAGTAATGGTACTTAGAGTTTCCTCTGAAACACAAACAAGAAAAGATCTTAAAATACTGTGAAGATACACGATGTGTGTGTGTGTTTTTGTGTTTGTGCGTGTTATGTACCTGGTTCCTAATCTGCGTGTGCGAAGTCCCATGAAGACGGATCTGATGAGTTTTCCAAAGGACGCGGCGTTGACGGGCTCCAGTTTCTGCTCCTGGCAGTGCAGCAGGTAGTGGTAGTAGAGGGTGCAGCGCGGTAAACTCACCCCCTCGGCCCCCTCATAGTTATCACAAAGCCACTGCACCTGCGAGAGGGGACCGTTCCAGAATGACCTCTTCCGTCATCTTTACACTGGTACTCGCATTTCGGCGTGTTTACTCACAGTTGCAGGTGGCGCTCGCGAGTTTGGGCTGGAGTAACTCTGCCCTGCCCCTCCTGCCCCTCCTCCTAGGACATACCCCCCCGGGATGACGTAGCCTCCTCCCGCCCCGCTGTTGGCTCCGGCCGTTGCCACTGCGACGGGCAGCGAGGTGACAGATCCGGTGATGTCCGACTCGCTGGAGCTGGCCGTGGCCTCGTAGAAGGTGGAGGAGGAGGCGGGGGGGGTCTGGGAGTAGAGCGGCGAGTCGGAGAAGGGGTAGCTGCTCGATCGACTGGACAAGGGAAAGAGATTTGAAGTTCAGGTGTGACTGTGTGTGATCGGATTGACAGAACACACAACATGCCAGACAAATCCCCTCCTCTCTTACATGGAGGAGCTGGTGAAAGTGGTGTCTGTGGCTCCATCCACATACTGAACCTGCCCGCTGTACACGTGCTCCACCTGCATTTCAGAAAAAAAGAAAGAAAGAGGATCTGTACTTTTTTTCCTGTTTTTAGCAATTTGGAAATATTTGCATTTTACTTCATGTCATACGAAAACAAAACAAAATGTGTTTTGTTTACCTCCTGGTCAATATGAACAGATGGCAGGTTGTTGATGTGGCTGGTCTGAATCCTCTTGGCTGCCTGCAACACGGACCTCTGCTGGTGAAGGAGCCACAGCGCGGCTGATCAGCGCTCCAGCCGGCGTGGATGGCTCGGTTTGGGAAGTTTCTGTACTTGCGTGCGTCTTACCTGAGTGGTGTTTTGCACGGGTTGGACCACCTGGGTGGGGATGCCGGGGGCAGGCGGGCTGGAGTCTGACAGACTGTCGTTGGAGTGAACCGAGCCCTCTGTGGATGACACACGGGAGAGGACTCATCTGAGTATCAAAGAAAGTCTCATGAACCAGCGGCCATCACTGCCGGTTTGGTACTCACGACACACTGCTCCCAAATCGTAATAACAGCCACCGCAGAACATCCTGCGGCTATGTTTCTCTCGTACTTGACTAATAGTGAGGAGGAGGAAGGTTGCGGCTGCCCCTTTCGTTCTTTTATTGAGCATGCAAAAGGAACAGCCTTGGACAGCTAATCTCCCCAGATGGAGCGAGAAATCCCTCCATCTTGTAAACATGCAGATCAGATGAGAGAGGAAATGAAAGATACAGGTGGGCCGATAACGGTGGGAGGGCAGAGAAGAGGGGAACAGTCCCTTTATGTATCCTTTAGGTGAGAAAATATTTTTCATGTCCTGCTTCCACTCCACTGTTACTACTTCAACCGGGGCCGTACACTGAAAATATCTGAACATATAAGTTGAAGTATTTATATTCGGTATTTCTATATTCAATTAAATGCATTTCAGCAAATACGCTTTGTTAGAGGGGACGACAGGATGAGATCAAAGTCTTGTACTCCAGTCTGTATGCATTCAATTGAATGTATAATATGTGAATTACATGAACTGAACACAACGTAGGTTCCTAATTTACTGATTCACTGGAAGTCCAGACAAAGTTGTCCTGTAACACTGCGCTCTTGCTCTGTGCGCCACAGATGACAGCAGACTTTAGGCAAAGCAGTGCACACCAGGCGGGTGCAGTCAGAGACGAGGAGAGAAGCCGCTCCGGGCCTGTTCCACTCTGGGTGAAAGTGCACAGTGTTACTTGATACTGGCAGGAAAAATGATCTACGAATAGATGCACCCAAAATAAAGATACAGAAAGGTGCTGGTAGGGGGCAATTCCCTCCTATTCCTAACCCTGAGGTTAACATTTAGATTTCATTATAGTAACTGATTTGTTGTTAACATCTTTACAACGTGGAATACTTTTTGAAAAAAAAAATATTTGTAATCAATCAAATCTCATATCAGAGGGACACGGCTGAGCAAACTAACAGCTCAAAACAGGAATCAATTTACAGCAATAAAAGCAGAAAATGGGCAGAGAAGTGAAGCTATAGCCATCAGCTCTTGTTGCTCTGATGTTCAAGACGGTGCCGCGTAGCAACTTGCTTCATCAACAGTTTGTACTCGTGGTGGATGCACCACCCATCAATGATTTATCTCCAATCCTCGACAGATTCAGACCCCCTGCTGCTCTTCAGTCAATCACTCTAATCAGGGAGCAGTTTGAAGATGGCATGCAACCCAGCATGGTGGGAAACCTGTAAACAGCAATCTGAGGATCATGACTGAAAAAACACCATACATCAACGTAAACGTGATGAGAAGTAACCTGCCGGTGCAGTTGAATAATTTTCTATGGATGGACAAGCCTCTTTTCTCAGTCCCACTGTTTACATTTCAATGTGCAAAGTTCAGCACATGAACAAACTAAAGTGATTACAAATGTCATTTTATGATGGATTTCTGTCTGAAAGTAATTATTTATAGTAAAATGGTATATCTATTAACAAAAATGACAGATTTCATTCGAAGAGTGAAGGTTCAATTTCATTTCTCAAGCTTTCATAGTAAAACAGTTACACACCTACAAATACTCATACTAAACTAACAATGGTAAATTGAATGAAATACTATAAAATAGGAGAAATTTCTGTGCTAATTTAGAATGAGTTGTTAGTTTTTCTAGTATTTCTAAAAACTGCACAAACACCCCAGTGTTTTTTTTAGCAACATATCTTCCATTCGCAGTCAGGTGATTGATTTAGTTTATCTTACAATTAGGACAAAACATGAACAACTGTTCTCCAAGCCACTATTTTCAGCCAAATATTTTCCAATAGTGCTGCCTCAATTATAACTCTTCAACTAAAATCTATTGAGACGGCTTTTTTTTTATTTTCCCTTTTCTTTCTTCTTTTTTTCCCCCCTTTATTTTCTAGCCAGGACCCTGTTGACATTGTAATATCTGAATGGCTTAGACTGCAAGCCATGTCATGTTCTTCTGCTGCCTATGTGAACTAGAAAGTGTGTGAGGTACGCTCTATGTAGGAATGTGTCAGTCTTCCTCCCCCTGCCCGACCTCAGTGTCTCACCTGTAACCGTCACTATGATGTACTGCGGCGAGCTGCTTTGGCCATTACTCTTCTGGACAACAGAGTGCTGGATGTCAGGGCCGACGTAGTGTGGTGTGGGGGTGGTCAGAACCACGGCCTTCTGGCTTTGGGCTTGGGTAGGGGGAGCTTGAGAACAAAGTGCGTCCTGTCCTGTTTTAGCGGCGGCGGACGATTGGCTGGCTGATCCAGACGTTGGAGGGATCTCTGACAGGAAGTGTGCGCCCTTTGTGGATGAGGGTGTGGCGGTAGCCGATGTTGCTATGGTTACTGCGATGGCCTGCTGAGGCTGAAGGTCCTCCGTGTAGCCAGAAGTTGCCATGGCAACCAATGCTTTGAGGCAATACTTCTGTGGATAAGAAAAGAGCCTTCATTAGGCATGGAAGTGCTTCAAACATACCAAAACACACTGTTACCATCTCCTGTCTGCTCACGGTTTTAATACTTGCACTGAATGTGCTCTGTTTGTCCTGTGTGTGTGTGTGCGGCATAATCTTCAAAAGGAAGTTTTTGATCTGACACTAGTAGTCTCCAGACTTTAGTGTCCTCACAGCACAAACAACATAATACCTAATACCACCCAGGTACAATACAGAGCGCCACAAGAGATCCTTCCTTCCTGTGGTCATAAGACTCTATAACGCCTCTCTATAAATAGTGTTTGCTGTGTTTTCTGTTCGTTTCATCCTTTCTATGCTTCTACTTATCACTGTAATACCTGCACATATTATTTTGAAATACTTATTTAATTTTATCCTTTTTAATCTTATAGTTAACTTTCTTTTTTATTCTATACAAAATTAATAAATAAAAGTTCAGAATGGAATTAAGTGGATGGGATCATAATATTTCAAATTGCATAAATTCATCGAATCTGGTGCATTCGTGCATTCACAACACCTTCTCACAAAGCCATAACAATCCAGACACGAAACCCCCTGAAACCTTTGTTTTTTAATGAAACAGAAATGACGAGGACACAATGCATACATTTTTTTGCACAATGGCTATGTCCTGTCCTGTGATTACAGACGACAGCTTTTTATTCCTCTCTTGTATAATACACTTTTTTTCTTTTTTGCAACAGTCCTCACTACTCTGAAAGTGATGGAAATACTGTTGTTACGACTCCAAATCACTGACTTTAAATAGGAAAGCATGTGGCCGCATACAGCCACGGCTTTCGCAATGTGGAAAGTAAAACCTCATGGCAATCATTAGAGGAACTGTCAGTCAGGACAAGGCCATCCTCCCGGACGATAAGCCACTCCTGTGTACAGCAACACGGCAACAAGCCGAGACACAGGCAGTCATCCGGCACCGTGCGCAGCCAATGTCAGCACGAAAACTTTTTCAAAGTCACGAAAACACCACAAAACACACTGTACTTCAACCTCGACGTTTAAACTCAAATAATCCCCGTCGATGGCAGTAGTTTCTTGTGCGTTACTCTCACTATCACTTTCAGATTGGTTGAAAAGTGAGTTGAGGAAAAGTAATAGCTTCCTCCGCTAGCAGCTCGCGTCGATAAATCACGTTAAAAGGAAGCTAGCTCGTCGCTAGCTGCTCGGCTCGGATCGTCAATCAGTCTTCAGCCAGGCTCTCAATCACGCCTCGGCGTAGTTTCAGTAGTGATCGAAACTCTACTAAACAAACTGGACATTCGGGAAAGGCAGCTTTTAAAAGTCTGTTGGACACTACAGCACACCCGCCATCTTGTGTTCTTATCAAAGATCTGACATCGCCATAACAACGGTCTGCGTTTGGAAAGAAGCTAGCAACCACTTTCATCGAGGACACGCTCGACCGATTTCACGTTACCGCTCACGATTTTATAACCACATGCACGCACGTAATTTACAAAAAAACACACGGGAAGAATTATACATTTAACGTGTTACCTTTTTATCCCTGTATCGTCCCTTTAAGTCGTTAAAAGTTTTGTTTTCTTTAGATTTAGGTTGTTGTTGTTGACTCCCGTTGCTTGGCTCTTGTCGCCAGGACTACCGTGACTATGGCGCCTAGCCTTCACCGGGGCAACTGTTGCTACCCTCCCGCCGTGGCACCGCCCGCTACTATACGGTGATTGGATAAGTAGGAAGCTGGTTGTGACGTCAGAGAAATAGTCGACTGTTGATTGGTGGGCGGCGTCTGTCAGTCACTTTCTCCGGTGTGCAACGTCAGATGATCACTTGTTACTTTTTGACAGATAGATAGATAGATAGATAGATAGATAGATAGATAGATAGATAGATAGATAGATAGATAGATAGATAGATAGTTTTCTTTTGTCAATTTACATTGTCGTGTGACCTGTCATATATTATATCATTCTAAAAGGGCAATAACAACAGCAAAATGCATGTTCTCTTCTGTTCTGTTTTATTGTATTATATTCAGTTCTGGATAAAATAAGCAAATCCCATGTATAGAAACAGACCTTGAAAAAGGACAAACTCCTCATATTCGTCTATGGCATCAATCTGTGTATGATTTCATCCTGCAGTAAAACCTTGAGAACACTCATGCTTTTCAGTTTCTCTGCAAAAGACTGATTGATGTCGACCCACAATTTCTTAAACCAAATCATTTTCCAAAGTTGGGCCCTTCATCTACTTGACATTGACTGTCCAAATTTAGGGTGTTTGAATAATCGTGGCAAATTGTTTTCTACTGAAGCATAAGGCATAAGGCAGCTACTGAAGGTTGAATGTCTCTTTTCAACCAATGCTGTGTGAGTCAAATAGGCTACCTTTGATTTTGAGAAGTCAGCCCACCTGAGAAGTGAATCATATTTTCACAAACTCTCAAAAGTTCAAAAGTTACTAAAGTTGCTAAATCAAAAGTTACTGTTACATTTAGTAGACTCTCTTCTCCGTGTATTGTTTGTTCTTACCAATGGCTGATTGCAGTGCATCCTTGGAAGAGTGGATAGTGATCTCCATCCAGTGTTTGGCACAGCGGACACCTGGACAGAGATTGTGACATGCAGAACAAACTAACTGATGTCAGGGACGGAAAGGGCAACAAAAAGGTCACAGGTGATTAATTTGCCAAGAGATCTGTTGACATCATCTCTGGAATAATTTGTTATTGAGTTGTAATTTTCCTTTTTCTCTCTGTGCATTGTTGCCCAGAAAGGTCTCAGTCTTATCTCCGGGAATGACTAAAAGTGCAGGTGAGGGCTTTGAGATACTGAAGCCTATATAAGGTGAGATGTCCAGGAAGAAACACAAGCCACAGAGACACTTGAATCGCTCTCCACCTTCTGAGATACCGTCTTCACCTTTCTGCACCCGCCATGTGGAAGGCAGCCGTCTTATCCTTGTGTCTGTTAGTGGCACTGGCAGACAAAGCGCGGTCCAATGAGGGTCAGCCTTCCTTTTATGGGGTGAAACTGTGTGGAAGAGAGTTCATACGAGCTGTGATCTTTACCTGTGGTGGTTCTCGATGGAGGAGAAGCATAGGAGACTCAGGTAAGACCGTGTGATTGAGACTGTGGATGCAGTTTTCTTTCTGTTTTTATTTAGTCCATGCTCAGAGATGTACGTTTTTTTTCATCAGCTGCTATGGGAGAAGAAGCTTTTGATCTGTGGAACACAGCTCCTCTCTATCAACTCTCTACCAGTGAGCAGCATCCTGCAGAATCCCAAGCATGGAGTGACCAATCGCTGGATGTGGCATCTGTTTCTGCAGGATTCAGCCGCCCTGCCCGCTCGCCAGTCTTAGACGAGGTGCTGGAGGCTCTCCGGAGTGCAGACAGGAAAGGACGCGATGTGGTGGTCGGACTGTCTAATGCTTGCTGCAAGTGGGGCTGTAGCAAGAGTGAAATCAGCTCTCTGTGCTGAATCTCATTTCTTCAACTGACACCTTCTTGTTCAGATAAAAAGCTCTACACTTTTAACATGTGATTTCTTCACAAGAAGAATTCTTAAACTTCATCCAGCTCACTGTCTCTGTGTTGACTCCTGATGAATTCATGTGAATGTCTCCTAAAACTATGTTCTAACTATGATTATTAAGGAATGATATATTTGTTTAATAAAGCTTGGTGTTGTTGGGAAAAACATCTTTCTCATTCTTGAAAACATGCTAAGAGGATAGTTCAGACCATCACTTCCTCTTTTCTTAACCAATGCTTCGTAAACAGTTTTACAAGTGTTGCAAAACTAAGGAAGTGGAACTCTAACAAATAAATCAGTTTACTATGAATTTTTTTGTCACCTGTCTACCCTAAAATACGGCCTTTATGTAAAACCTGCTATTATACCATACATTTAAAAATATATGTCTTGAAATGTACAAAGATAAAACTCGACCATTAAACTGAGTTAAATTTTCAGGGAAACCAAGCTTCAATTTAAGGGAAAAAACTAATATCTAATTAGTTGAACATAAATAAATTGACGTTGTACCTACACACAGCTTGAAGTGACTGAAAAAAAATACAGACACGGACAACTATTCACACACAAATTCACATCCATAGGAAATTTAGGGTCACAAATAACTTCATGTACATGTTTTGGGACAGTGGGAGGACAGTGGAATACAACCACTGAGCACATTCTTAATTTATAGTGTGGTGGGTGGCACTGCACACAGCTACATTACAGAAGATTACAGTTGCTTTCAAGAATAAAAGTAAATAATGTAAGCATCCTGTCACAGTCTACCTGTGAGGCCCATAATATTGATAGCTCTTTGATTGTTCCATGATTGGATTTAATCATCACAGTTTTGTTGACAGATTAAATCCTCTAATGACTGTAATTATAAATATATGGAATATATTTAGATTCTTTTAAAATGACAGAACAGCGAAGAATGTGCAATGAATAAATACATCTTGCAATTTTCTCAAGATGACTTCATTTTTTGACAGTTGGCAGTTATTCAATACTATTGTGTGTTTTTGACATTAAAAACGAAGTTTAAAAGGCAAAAAATAAACAGAAAAAGAGTTTATTACAGCTAAATTTCATAGCGAAACTTGACTATCTGGAAATAACATTGGAGGTATCAATAACTTCAGAGTGACAATTTGGAATTATATTATGGCTAGTAAAAATTTTCGGTAAAGATATCTATAACTTCATTATGACAAGCCAAAAGTAAAATTACAGATATCTGTAATTCAATTTTGACTTAGGTGGGGTGATGTTACAGATATCTCAAACGGAATTATGTATAGCACAACTGAGCCAGGTTTATTGGAATTCAGATGGGCAATACACAGTTGTGGCAAGGCTATGTCCTGTTATGTTAATTTTTTTTTTTTTTTATGTTTTCTTGAGTTTGGTAACAGGACTGATTTTAATGGTTAATTTTAATTATGAGTCAAATCATGCAGCCATAACATTACAATTACAAAATATTTTAGATAATGTATTTTAATTTTAAATTATGACATTTCAAATTGAATTTTCCACCTATTTGCTGGGGCATGTTTTTAAAGTTAAATCTTAAACGTCATTTTCTTTTTCATTTAAATTCAGTCACAGATGAAAAAAAAATATTTTGAATGACTGATCATTGAATTTATTTCTGAGACAAAAATGCACTTTCATCCTGAAAATTAAAAAGTATTTCTATTAATACATTTCAATTGGATTTTTGCCTCATGTTCGCTTCCAGTCAGGTCGGTCACACAATATACAGTACGGCTGGCGCCATCTGGTGGTCAGAAATTATACACACGGAACGAGGAGAAGGGTGCTGCACAGAGACATACTTTGTGATAAAATTATTACAATTCAACATGAAATTAGAAATCTGCACGTTTTTCTTATGTCATTTTCTTTTTTGCAGGTTTTATTCTGTTGTATAAAATGCATTTATTTTCCACTTCAAGCTGGAACGATATAAGTCTACGAAGATATATATTGAAAGTTAGTGTTTGACAAATCTGCATGGGGCAGTTTTAACTTCCACCTCAAACTGTGCACTTGTGCACTTTGCTAATACAAATTAACATGCAATGGTCACAATCTATCGATAGCGCAGGTTTGATCGATTCACTGTCGATTCACTGGCGCATTTGGTTAGTATCTTGAAATATGAGAAAGATTGGAAACATTTCGAAACGTCACCCACCTGACATGCTGTGTGTACATTGAAGTTACATCCATTAGCCTGACATATTTATATTAGTGTAGATCTGATTTTCCAGGCAATAACATTGTGTCAAAGGTCAAATCATGAACTGACCTTTCAGCAGATATATCAAATAAAACATTTTCTATTTTAAGGTTAGAACGATTGTCAAACAGCCAACTATGCACGCCTATCCCCAAAACGCATTACTGAACTCACTGACAGAAATAAATGCTGTGTTGATTTTAGTCTTTGTCACAGAAACCAGATCAAAATTAAATCCACGATTCAAGAATTTAGTGGAATTATACAAAGTGTGAACTTCCATCACTACTGGAGCCACAGAAACTTTTAAAAAATTGGACAAACTGAAAGTTAACAGTATTGATCAGTCACGCTTCTCCTTGTTTAGATTTTCCTCACGTTGTGTCCTCAGTGCGACCACACTACGGAAGCCGATCGGGATCAAACCGATCACCGGCTTGATTGCAAGGCATGCAATCTCTGTCACAGACCAGCTAGCATAGCAGCGGCAGAGATCTCCCCAGATCTGAGGCGTGAATTCAGCTGACCGGTTCGCAGTCCGCTTATTTAATGTGATTTTCTGCAGCGTGGCTGCGCTGTCGTCTGTGGAGATTTAGACTTAAACGCACCGGAGCGAGCAGGTAAAAAGCTTTCGCGGCACTTTCAATCTGATGCTAACTAGCGCCGCTAGTCCTCCAGCCGGGTTTGCTCTGCGGCTGCTCCCTTGTTCTTATTAATTGACGCCGTTCTCGCTGATTGTAAATACGGGTTGAAAGACTCTGCGTGGAGGCAGAGCCGCCGCGGTGCTGTTCGGTTTCGCAGCCCGTGGAGAAGTTACGGGTCGAAGCGGCGACGCTGAGCTAGCTCGTTAGCCGAGTGAGCCAGACGCTTGCGGTGATGCCGTCTGGGCCTCCCGTTAAAAACACTTCTCCGGCCGCAGATGGTTGTTTTTGTGGAGACTTCGCTAATGCATCTGCACCCTACTCTGTTACCACTGTACTGAAGGGATTTACGTTCAAAAAACAAAACCGATTAAAATATATGCCTTCACGGCGCTGTTAGTTTGGATTGTATAGTTAATTACCACCAATACAATATTTATTTTAGAAGTAGAAGTTCACAGTCACGTGTGAGGTTGTTGTCTTTTCTCTGTTTTGGGGGAAACATATAATTTAGAGGTGCGGTAGGTTATGAGATCACGGGTGGAGCTCCTCACTCAGTGTGTTATCCTGCAGGATGGAGTGGCAGCCAGATGAACAGGGTCTGCAGCAAGTGCTTCAGCTCCTCAAGGACTCCCAGTCCCCAGACACTGCAACGCAGAGAGCCGTTCAGGAAGTATCCTTACATCTGGCTGTGCACGAGGGTGACAGGGAAAGGCGTGAGATGTTACCTCCCCCGTGGGAGCGATATTAGGCGTTAATGTGCAGCTTGCATCTGCTAAACTGCAGTACAGAAAATCCACTCTGCACGCGATACAGGATCAAGGTGTGCGTGTGTGTGTGTGCAGGTTTGTGATCGTATTTGCCAATGATTGAGATCCTTAACAGATGCTGCAGAAACTGGAGCAACTTAACCAGTTTCCAGATTTCAACAACTATCTTATCTTTGTTCTCACGAGCCTCAAATCTGAAGGTACGTTAAAGTGTGACATTAGAGATTAACACGACTTGTCCTGTGAAGATCGCTGTACCAGATCTCCTTTTTTTTCCCCCCAACATTCTGTGCTTGATTCTCATGCTTGCGTCCCTTCTAAAGACGAGCCCACTCGTTCTCTGAGCGGGCTGATTCTGAAGAACAATGTCAAGGCTCACTACCAGAACTTCCCTCCCAACGTGGCTGACTTCATCAAGCGAGAATGCCTCAACAACATCGGAGACCCGTCGCCACTTATCAGAGCTACGATCGGTGGGTGTCTGAGTGAGAGAGGGAAGACGGAAAAAGAAAGAAAAGGAAAGAGTTAGCTGTATTTTCTAGCCAGCATGAGTCAGACTTTTATGTAGGTGGCTGAATATTTTGCAGGTAATGCGGTTGTGTGGGAGTGAGTGCTGTATTTTCAAGATGTTTCAGTGATGGAATGAGTTGAGGTGTTACTTTAAGACCTAACTTATTAGTAACATCTTACCTCTTTGTTTTTGCAAAGGCATTCTGATCACGACTATAGCCTCTAAAGGAGAGCTGCAGACCTGGCCGGAGCTGCTGCCTCAGCTCTGTAACCTGCTCAACTCGGAGGACTACAACACCTGCGAGGTCGGGCTTTAAACCTCAGCACACGCGTCCTGATACGCTTTGTTGTGGAACTGCAAAAATGAGAGTCATCTGTTAAATTTCAGGGTTCTTTTGGAGCGCTGCAGAAAATCTGCGAGGATTCCTCAGAGCTGTTGGACAGTGACGCTCTGAACAGACCCCTCAACATCATGATCCCCAAATTCCTCCAGTTTTTTAAACACTGCAGCCCCAAGATCAGGTCAGCTGATCACGAGTTTCATCTCTGCGATTGTCTTAATGATCGGTTTCTCCTCTCCTCACTTGCGTTTTCCTCGTCGTCAGGTCTCATGCCATAGCGTGTGTGAACCAGTTTATCATTGGCCGAGCTCAGGCTCTGATGGATAACATTGACACCTTCATTGAGGTGAGAAGTTTAACATTTCGTCTGCGTGTTGCTCGAAACGTCTCAGAAATTCATGCATTGTGTTTCACTCCCTGTATTTAGCATTTCTTCCCTACTAATACAGTGCTCAATGCATGTTTTTAGACTGATGTTCTTTAAAAAAAAAAAAAAAAGAATAAACACGCCCTTCATATAACTGAAGAGTCATTTATGGTGCTTGGAAGAATCTGGATGAGCAAGACGTTTCTCCCTGACCAGCCTGGACAACACCGTACATAATACTGTCAAGATGCATCGATTCACTCCTGGAGGAGGAAATGTTACGATGTGCAAGCGGGCAGCTTGCCAGAGCAGGGAATTTTATTCAGCATGACTGGACTGCACTCAGCGGTTCGTAGTGGAGGCGCCCAGCCTCGGCTGAGATGGAGAGCACCTCAGCTGACCTCAGATGAAAAACAAAAAAAAGGAAGAAAAAAAAAACATTTGTAGAGAACACACCATCAGTCTTACTCAGCTTCGGGGAAAGTCTGCAGTCACACCATCACACAAGCTCCATTTTTAATCATGGCGCTCCCCGTAGTTTGTGTACATTTGCTTCGCAGTAATTAATCAGCAGATTGTCACGAATTGTAGTAAGAGTATAGAGAATTCATGTCTCATTCCCGGTCAGCCCGACACCAAGCTCAGCTTAGTTTGACAGTAAAGACTCAGATTTAATGCTGCAGAGTCTGCATGGAGAGGAGATTAAATCATGTTTTATTAGATGCTCTGTTTTGTGCAAACCTTGCTGATCACTGGTCCAGGGAACCTGACTTTTCAAACCCTTTGACCACTAGATTAAATAGTAAATCTGAAATTATTTGCGTTATTAAATCCAGTTTATCGCCCCCTTCAGTAGCGTCTCGTTTCTCCTTGAGCGCTCAGTCTCTTAACGCCCTGCCTTCTGTCCAGAGCTTGTTCGCCCTGGCCGGCGACGAGGACAGCGAAGTGCGGAAGAACGTGTGCAGGGCTCTCGTCATGCTGCTGGAAGTCCGCATTGACCGCCTCATCCCGCACATGCACAGCATCATCCAGGTGAGGGCGGAGCCGGGATCTCCGTCAAAACACACGGTTGCCGCCTTGTCTGTCCTCCTCACGATCCGCCGTCGCCGTGCGTCTCCAGTACATGCTGCAGCGGACGCAGGACCCGGACGAGAACGTGGCTCTGGAGGCCTGCGAGTTCTGGCTGACCCTGGCTGAGCAGCCCATCTGTAAAGAGGCTCTCTCTGGACACCTGGTTCAGTAAGTCTTCACATGTGGACCAGAACGCCGCTTCCTGTGGACATGTTGATTTCTGTATTTCAGTAACGTGTTTATCTGTGACTTTTTGCAGACTGATCCCTATCTTGGTGAACGGGATGAAATACTCTGAGATAGACATTATACTCCTGAAGGTTAGCTGGCTCCAGACAAATCTAATGTTCTTTATACACACACACACACACTGTGCGACTGTCCTCTTTCTGTTTGACGCTCATCTCGGGCTCTGTGTCGCTCAGGGCGACGTCGAAGAGGACGAGACGATCCCAGATAGCGAACAGGACATCAAGCCTCGTTTCCACAAGTCCCGCACCGTCACTCTGCAGCACGAGGGAGGGGAGGGCGAGGAGGGGGAGGACATCGACGAGGACGAGGACGACGATGACGACACGCTGTCTGACTGGAACCTCCGTATGTCACACACTCGGCTTTATTTTTGCAAATGATAAGGATCCGAAAAGTCTAAGAAGCAACATATTGTATTGAAACATGAAGTAGAAACAGGAAATCTGGCGCTGACGCACACTGGAGGGCTATTATTTATTATGTTTTGATTTCTGGCTGCTACTTAATATAATTTAAACATGTTTTATTGATGCCTTTTCTTTGTAGTTTTGTTGTATTTCCATTTTGCCGAGGATCTTACGGTGTCTTCCTCCTTTTCAGGGAAGTGCTCCGCGGCCGCTCTGGACGTTCTCGCCAACGTGTTCCGTGAGGAGTTGCTGCCCCACCTCCTGCCCCTTCTCAAAGGGCTGCTCTTTCATCCTGACTGGGTCATCAAGGAGTCGGGCATCCTCGTGCTGGGGGCAATAGCAGAGGGTGAGACTCGGATCACTAAATAATGACACTTTTTTTTTATCTTTGCATCACAAACTAAGAGTCTTTAGGACTGCTGGGATAAATAGAAGTTGAGAAAAACTTGCAGTGAATGTCGTACTGTACACAACAACATTTAAAATGGTTCACTCTGACATTTGGTGGGGGGGTTAATGTGGAAAATGAGTCGAAGCCTTCCCTCCTTCCAGGCTGCATGCAGGGCATGGTACCCTACCTGCCTGAGCTCATCCCCCACCTCATCCAGTGCCTGTGCGACAAGAAAGCCTTGGTCCGCTCAATCGCCTGCTGGACCCTCAGCCGCTACGCCCACTGGGTGGTCAGCCAGCCCCCCGACGCCCACCTCAAGCCGCTCATGACCGAGCTGCTCAAACGCATCCTGGACGGCAACAAAAGGGTGCAGGAGGCGGCCTGCAGGTGCGTCCTCTGCCTCTCACGCCCCCCCCCCCCCCCCCCCCCCCTCCTCCTCCTCCTCCTCTGCAGCTCCCTAACAAGCGGTGTGTTTTCTGTGCAGCGCGTTCGCCACGCTGGAGGAGGAGGCGTGCACGGAGCTGGTGCCTTACCTGAGCTTCATCCTGGACACTCTGGTTTTCGCCTTTGGGAAGTATCAACACAAGAACCTGCTGATTCTCTACGACGCAATAGGAACGCTGGCCGACTCGGTGGGACACCATCTCAACCAGCCTGTGAGCGCATCGATCACACACACACACACACACACACACACACACACACACACACTGCCATACACAACTCGCTCTCGTGAAATGTTTTAACGCCGAGGAAACGGTCTGTCGTGTGTGTGTGTGTTCAGGAGTACATTCAGAAGCTCATGCCGCCGCTGATAGCCAAGTGGAACGAGCTGAAGGACGAGGACAAAGACCTCTTCCCGCTGCTGGAGTGCCTGTCGTCGGTTGCTACAGCCCTGCAGAGCGGCTTCCTGCCCTACTGCGAGCCCGTCTACCAGCGCTGCGTCACGCTGGTGCAGAAGACTCTGGCTCAGGCCATGGTGGGACTAACGCTCCTCTTCACACTCATTTTTCTCTCCTTCGCGCTCATGCGGACTTTGCAGCAGCATGTTGAATTACGTAAATGACTCTTTATGCGCGCGTGTGTGTGTGTGTGTGTGTCTCAGATGTACAGTCAGCAGCCCGACCAGTATGAGGCTCCGGATAAAGACTTCATGATAGTGGCCCTGGACCTTTTAAGCGGCTTGGCTGAAGGACTGGGAGGACACGTGGACACGCTGGTGGCTCGCAGTAATATAATGACCCTGCTGTTCCAGTGCATGCAGGTGAGAATGTGTGTCTGGGATTGTGTACACTTTGTGAGCGTATCGATCCACTCCTTATATTATTTACCAGAACTCTCATAACAGTGTAAGTGAAGTAGAGTCGCCTCCATTGATTATTTGTTTTCTAAAATGTGAAAACAGCAGCAGGAGGAATTTCTGTCAGTCCAGCGACTCATACTTCAGCTGAAATGCACTTAATGATATCGGGAAGCAAACCGAGGCCAAGTTTTTAATGAGCGTCAGGGCTTAGATGGGAGGAAAGATGCTGTCGTCAGTGTCGAATCAGAGACGTCGTTCCTGAGGTTCGCGATGAGCCAAGCTGCCTCCACAGTCTCCATTCTTCATTCCCTTTAAATATCTTTTCCACTTATGAGGATTTCTCCTCAAATAATGCAAGCGCTTCATTGTCATCCTAGTTTTGTGTCCTGAAAGCCCTCCCTCGGTCTTTTATGGTCTCCCCACAGTTCTGGTAGAGCTTTATTTAATTCTGCTAATTCCTACTGCTGCTGCCTTTTATGAAGCGCTCAGTCGGCGCACAGCAGGGTGGCTTTTAGTGCCGACGAGCTCCAGTAAATGCACTTCCATAAGGATTAGCGCTCGCCGCTGTTTGATCACCTAAAATGATGCCGGTGAAACAGCAGAGTTGTGTTTGGCGCTTATCCTCAGCTTGTCTGTGTGTGTGTTGTAATTTTTCTTTGTCTGTCGTTGTCTCAGGACACAATGCCGGAAGTCAGGCAGAGCTCGTTCGCCTTGCTGGGCGATCTGACCAAGGCTTGCTTTCCTCATGTGAAGCCATGTATTGGTAATTATCTCATGCTCTCCTGTGTTTACACACACACACACACGGATCAGTCACCGTCTCCTTTTTGTTGGTCTTGTGTTCGTCCTCCAGCTGAATTCATGCCAATCCTCGGGACAAACCTGAACCCAGAGTTCATCTCCGTCTGCAACAACGCCACCTGGGCCATCGGAGAGATCTGCATGCAGATGGGTCAGTGGCGGCGCGACGGAGCGAAGGGCTTCTGCCGGCCGAGCGAGGAGCTTGTTTCTCACCGTCTTGTTCCGATCCGACAGGAGTGGAGATGCAGCCGTACATCGCGATGGTCCTGAACCAGCTGGTCGAGATCATCAATCGACCCAACACCCCGAAGACCCTGCTAGAAAACACCGGTTTGTAAACACACTTCCACTCACGCTCCCTGCTTTCTGCTGAGCTCGCAGCTTCGCCTGGAACAGAACTGGAACAGAACACGTCACCTGCTGATATGGAGCCGTGCTGTCCGTCTTACACTAACCGCTCGTCGCTCTTCTCGGTCTGTTCCAGCGATCACTATCGGCCGTCTGGGCTACGTGTGTCCCCAGGAGGTCGCGCCCATGCTGCCACAGTTCATCCGACCCTGGTGAGGGTTTACTCTGCTGCAGAGCAGAGTCAGTCCATGAATAACATGCTAACTCATGTTTGCCACTTGAGTCCTCGCTGTTAGCTTGGATGAGTGCCGGCTGGCCTGCAGCTTATTTTCCACTGCTCTGGTCCTTCAGGTGTACGTCTCTGCGAAACATCCGAGACAACGAGGAGAAGGACTCGGCCTTCCGGGGGATTTGCATGATGATCGGCGTGAACCCCGGAGGCGTGGTGCAGGTGAGACGCCGCAGACTCCGCCCCCGCTGGCTGGAAGCCGAAGCTGCTGGCATGACGGGACTGTTCACTGTTTGGTCTGTTCAGGACTTCATCTTCTTCTGCGACGCCGTGGCCTCCTGGGTGAACCCCAAAGACGACCTGAGAGAAATGTTCTACAAGGTGAGTTTCCGCTGATGCTGCCGGTTCGCCTGATTTAAATCGAGTCTCTCGCTCCGCTGCGAGTCGCTGAGAGGCGTCCAGACCTCGGCAGAGAGTGTCTCAGTGTTCTGTTACCGGCAGAAGCTGCTGCAGCTCCTCGGCTCATAAAGAGCTCTCAGGGAAACAGGGAAATGCTAAGCCTGCACATTTTAGGTCAGATCTGGTTTTCCTGATGCACGGTGAGCTGTAGACATTAAACATCAGGCTCATCTGTGAAAACGGCGAAGCGTTCACTGTGATAGGTTTATTTTTAGGTATATATTCAGTTTCAGGCAACCTGAGGCTGGATGAAGGTTGAGATTGTTGTTGTACATCTGTGCTGCCTCCCTGCAGCTGTATGTTGAGTATATAAACTGTACATATTCCCACTTTGTTTAATTTCTGTGCACAGAAACCTTCACTCTTCAGTAAGAACTGACTGCACCATCGGTGTGTAAAGCAGCTGTAGTTTGAACAAGTCTTTTCATTCAAGTGAAGGTTTTAACCTTGAAAAAGGATTGAAATAAAAATGAATACAGTGTTGTAACATAGTGATACCGGTTAGAGCTGTATGTCTTGGTTAGAGTTATTTTATATATTCCACCCCACCCTTTTGCTTCGTCCCTGATAATGAAATCTTTAGAAATTCTTTGCGAGTGACGCCACTATAAGTCGTATTACGGTCCTGCAATTCAATTTGTCTGCATTAAATGTATTATAGAAAATGTCTGAATAGAAAAATCTATTTAAACTTGTGATATTTTATCTCCTAACACATCCCAAAGTGTTACGCAAAGCTATTGATAGTATGAATTCATGGGGAAATGGTGCAAGTTATTAGGTTGTACCGATTCCTTCTCCTCGCTCCTTTTTTAGCCGTTCACACAGTATATACACTCCATTAATATGATTTTCAATAATGTCTCAGCCGAGCTTTTATTTTATTTTTTTTTTTTGTGCCTCTCCAAAGATCCTGCATGGCTTTAAGGAGCAGGTCGGGGAGGAGAACTGGCAGCAGTTTTCCGAGCAGTTCCCCCCTCTGCTGAAGGAGAGACTGGCAGCTTGCTATGGCGTTTAGACTCTCTACACCCACCCAAGAGGTAACCCCCGCATACGGCCCGGTTCACGGACGTATTGAAGACTCCTTCATTATTAACGGGCTTTACTTCCTCTCCCGTTCTCGCAGGTGAGCCGGCAGGAGGAGGGTGAATGGGAAACTCATCCATCTGTGTATTGCACTGCCCTGATCTGGGGGGAGGGAGAGGGACGCTACTGGCCGCTCCCCCTTGATGGACGGCCCCCACGCCCTATGTGTTTGTCCATAGAGGGAGGGTGGGCGGGAGGGAGGGAGGGACAGGGGGGACACCTCTAGATTAACTAGGCAGGGACCCGACACAGAAAAACTAACTGGTAGGGACAGATAGCGAGGGACAGAGGAGGACGAGAGAGAGAGGGAGGGAGAGGGAGAGAGAGAGCGACAGAGCGAGCAACAGGTTGAGTACAGAGGCAGGCAACGAGAAAAACCAGCAGACGGAGCGTTGAGAGGGGAGGGACGTCGGTAACGAGGCAGGGATAAAGAGCTTCAGAGGAGTCTGTGACTTGGAGAGCTGGGACCGTAGAGATTTAATAGGATTCTTCTACTTACGAGTAACCGCTAGCTTGACCGACACACAGACCGTCGCACACAGACTCGCACACACAAACTTGCACATGCTGCACACGGAACAGACTGTGGGTGGCACTATTCTTTCGACTTCTTCAGACCTGCTACGTGTAGTTAGGGACAGACCGACAGGTGTATAAACTCTGTTCATTTTTCTGGGTGATATCTTTCTCTTTTTTGTTTTTTTTTTTTTTTTTTTTCCGGGGATTAGGATTCAATAAGAATTACTTCATCTGTAGTCGCAGAATTCTTCTTAACTGTAAAGATATTCTCCATATCCTCATCTATGTTTCCTACCTATCATTTTGACCAGAGTGCTGCTTCACAGAGCTTTCCATCTGTCAGACATGTTCCTATCACATTTTCTACCTGATCAGTTGAAAAGGAGAGAAAGTTAAACAGAAAAAGAAGAAAAAAAAAAAAAAAGCAAGTGTCTTTCCTTGTGGCTTCACAGAAACCATTCCTCTAGGAAAGGAGGATTAGGGCTAACACATTTGTTTTCTCACCAGAGGGGGAGGAACTCTTACAAAGGAGAAAAAAAAAAAAAGAAATTCACATCTTTAGTTGTCTCTTTGCAGTTTCTGTGGATGCGAGTGTGTGCGTTCGTGTGCATGTGCAGTTTGTAAATCCTTACTTCGGCATTCTGTGTTAACGGTGTGTGAAATATGTATTGTTTTTGATATGGTACCGAGCTGAAACTTGACTCCCACCGCAATGTCCTTGGCACCTGTTAACTGTGACCAAGTGTGTGAATGAAGGCGTGTGTGTGTGTGTGTGTGTGTGAGTGTGTGTGTGAGAGTACGTGTCTGTCTACATTCGATATCCATTTGATGCCATATCGATATCTTAAGTATAACAGTGATTGGCAGTTTCATTGTGATGATGTTTTAAAACTGGTCCATATTATTATTTTTATTTTGTTGCTGCTGATGATTTTTTTTTTTTTTATTTCCATAGTGGACTTAAATTCGCACACTTAACGCAAAAAAAAAAAGAAATTGAAATAATGCTATTTTTCAGTGACTGTTAAGTTTTTTTTTTTTTTGCACTTTTTATTTTAATTTTTTTGTATGGATTTTTTTTTTTTTATTATTATTATTCTTTTAACCTCACCCATAAAATGTCTTGACCCTAATGTCAGTGTTTGTCATACTGTGTTGCACTGTGAAATTAAGTGTCTATGACTGGCAAAAATACCCCAATACTAAATGGCAAATAAAAACAACTTTGTGAAACTGCGACTAATCCGCACTTTTACAATGACTAACCATGCCATAATGCAGAGGTGTGTGTGTGTGCGCGTGCGTGCGTGTGTGTGTGAGTGAGAGAGAGATCCCGCATGAGTCGGAGCGCATGAGTTCCCGTTCGGCCTGTCGAGCATGTTCAGTTGAGATGCCGTCCAGACGACGTGTGCACAGTGGAGGAGGTGGTAGCTTTGTGTGCATGCTCCGTGTCTGTGCAGTCACTGTGTGTGTGTGTGTGTGTGTGTGCACCCACGAGCGAATGCAGTGTGTGTGTGTGTGTGTGCGTGCTTGTCGTAGATTCCAGACTAACATGATTGCCCTTTACACACCAACACATCACCTCAATTCACGACTAGAAGAGAGCACAGAACACTTCACAAAATAAAGAGCTAGGACACTGCCAAAGAGCAACAGCCTCAGAAATTTAAAACACAATAAGTAGAAATAAGCTGCTATTTCAATATTTTGCGTCATGCTGATGCGGGAAATACAGTTGCAGCAGGGCTTTTATGATAAATCGCGGTTTAGATTTCACCTGACGAATTGACTACAGGGATCTATTTCTTTTCACCGATAATCTTACCGGGTTTTGCAGCATGTAGGCGTTTGAAATACAAATAAAGGTTGGCACTTGATTTGACCTCGACTGTGACCATTGAGATAATCAAATCCAGCGTTAAGTCACTTCAAACACAAGACAATCGGAATTCCAGTCTGCTTCTACTTCCACAGTCTCTTAGTTCGAAGCTTGTACATGAAAATGTACTCGGTCGCTTGTTTGATTTCGGTGTATTTTTATTTGTTCCGCTGATGTTTTTTAAGTTACATGAATAGTATTTTTTTTTTTTTTTTTTTGTATTGGGAAGGCCAGTGTACATTTCATTGGATGATCCTGTAGTAGTTTGCTTTAGTGATCGAGTTCCAGGAGTTTGAGGAAACAGCAGATTAGCTGATGGAGTGTTTTTTTTTCTTTCCTTCCTTCTAAATTGTTTCTATAATAAAGAGCATGATCTTGTTGCGGTCTGGCAGAAAGACTTTAGTACCTTCTGTTCGTGTGCCCTTCTTTTTGAAAGGTGGGAATGGAAATAAAATGCTTTTGAGTCTTTGACATGATTTATAGTTTATGTTTGTAACATCTGGTGGAAATCCAGCTGGTTTGTGGACTGAAAATAAACCCTGTCCTGCGTGCTGAAGGATGGCTGTTACACTTAGTATCTGTATTTGTCAGAACGAAGGGGTGGGATGTTTTCTACATTTCTGAAGAAAATCAGCCTGGGAACCTTTCTTTTTTTTTTTTCCTTTCTTAAATATTGTTTTTACCTTCACTCATTTACAAGATACCATCTCATGGGACTTTAGAAAAGAAATGGAAGAAGAGTGCTTTATGAAAACCATACACATAAAAAGCAAGGACACTCTATCAAGAAAGACTTTAAAATCTGAATGATATATTCGTTGAAAGTCATTCAAATCCAAATTTAAATGGCTTTGTTCTCATGATAATTCAACTGATAGTCAACTGCACTCTTGGTGCGACCATGACTAATGGATATCTCGCTCTAGCTCTTATGCAGAGCTGCAGTTTCAAAAACCAACGAAGTGCGTTTTGATCTGCAGAAGTACAAACAAAACAACAGAAATAAATGTGCTCTCAAGATTGTTTGTGTCAAGGTTTTCTGTAGACTTTACTGTGGATAATAACAGCACAAAACAAAGTCTGAATTTTTCTTTATGAACACATTCCAGGAGCATTTCAGCTTTAGTATAAGACAGCATGAACTCCTCAAGTATTTTGATGTGTGCAAACTGATCCATGACCCCTGGTGTGTGATAAATAGACATGATGCCGACGCAAGAGAAGCACGCCCAGGTTATGATGCTGCCACCGCCGTGCTTCACTGGCTTCATGGACTCAGTGTTTGGAGGTCAGCTGAAAATCTGTCAGCGATCTGACACGCAAAAAGAAAAATCTTACTTTGATCAGTCCACAGAATGTTTCATTTCTCTTTAGACCAGTCGAGGGGTTCTGTCTCTTTTTTTAGAGAACCTTTTGGGATCCTCTCGCCAATGAATTTGCTTCAATCCATGGTATTCATGTTGGACTTACTAGTCAAAAACATTTCTGATCAATAAACATGATGCAGAGTGTGTGTCTGTGTGAAGAACGAATCTGACTCAAACCTCTGCACAGCATCATCAACCTCCAGCAGCAAACTGCATTTCTGCCCCGGACACCGTCCCTTTCCCAAGCGTTGCCTTCATATCTTTATATCGCTTCTCATATTATGTTTGTGTCCTTTAAAATGCGAGTTTGAATCTGGGTTGGAGTTTTATTGGAGGCTTGGAGCACTTCAGGATGCTGCATAAGACAGGGATGGCAAAAAGGTAAGACTGAAACTGCTTTTATACGATGTTAATAAGTGGAATCAGCATCGGCCAGGGATTCATGATGAGCAGGAGAGAGGGGCTCCAGCGGAGGAAGGATACGGGAGCCGAGCAGCAGCGACCAGAGTGGGTTTTGTTTATCTGCAATAATCATTTGTGTGCAATTATGAGATGTAAAGCAATCAAGTGGGTGAAATGTAGGAATGGATGTCCAAATGATTCTCACAACAGGCTGTGACACATTTTTCTGTCTTTGAGCTTTTCAAAAGTAGGAAAATAGACCGAATAGTGTCATCTGTAGTTAAGCATGAGTGAAACTACCTAGTTGAAATTCATAATATAGACAGTTGCAGTTTGGTTTTCTGCCCCGGCAAACACACCTAAGAATGACATCTCAAAATGTGTTAAAAATTGACACAATTATCATATTTTGCTTATCATTTGAAACTTTATTTCACATTGTGAGAGATTACAGTCAAGTACACTGGAGAAAAAAAAAAAAATGAAATCTAACAGGTAATGAGAGAGTGTTCAGTTCTAGTGAATAAAATCTCTTTAAAATATGTTTCTCCTCTCAGAAATCACTCTGGAACAGCTAAAAGAAGCACTGAGGTGATCAAACATCATTTATCTTATAATTTAATCGTTCCCATTTTTCCCCATGTGATTAAAATTTACATGGTTTCTAATCTGGGAATCAGATAAATACATCGATGCCTATTCAAAGACTGAACTGAGATGCTTTGGACTGAAAACAAAGGAAAGTGAGAGAAAATCTAAAAATGCTACATCAGGAAATAATATCTCTGTCTGAGAAGAGACGCTGACAGACATTGCTACAGGAGAATGGCTGTGGAGGAGCTCGCAGTCCGACTCTTGGCCCTGAAATGATCATGACTCAATGAAAAGAAACACTTGGTCTCCTCCGGTCATCGTTTGCATATTTTAGTCTCTTGATAAAAGCCCTACCGGTCATTAATGTCTGTTTAAAGCAGCGAGACACATCCAGAGAACATGTTCTCCAACATACTGATAAGTGGAGGTCTAGAGAATACTATCTGATATATTATGGGTTTTTTCACACTGAATGGAGTCTGAACATTTTACAAATGTTCCTACCAACCTCTTTCCTCCTTTTAACTTCCTTTAAAACTCTTCCCATGTCCAAACCTTTGAGAGAGGGATGAAGGGTGTTTTGTCGCTCGATGTCAGCCTGACTTCAACTGTTTTCCTGATCTTCTCCAATCTAGAAGTTGCTGAAGATCTGTTGTTTCTTGCTCCAGTCCATAGGAGGCGCTCTCTTCTTGTTGCGACCTGCCAGGGCCTTCAGCTTGGCCTCGGCTGCGGTGGGACTCAGACGGAGGCCGCTGTCCAGGAAAGGGTCTGAAACGCGCCGCTCATCCTCATCTGGGACCTGCAAGACACACAAACACAAACTGTCAGACCTGGAAACACAAATACAGAAAGAAATACAAAACTTGTGAGAGCACACACAAAAAGAGAGACGGCCCCTTTGTTTAACTGTGTGTGTATTTCATGAATCATGTGACTGTCAGTGGGAAAGTTACAAACCAACTTACCTGGATGCTCATGTCTGAGCTGCTGATCTCTGACTGCGTGGTGGAACTCCTGGAGGACTGCGACGCCGAGCTTCCGTTGGTTCGAGGTTTGGGCGACGGGGTCGAGACGGGCGAGTTTGTCAGAGTGACGTTTATGACGGGTGGATGTGTGGCGGGGGGCTCGGGGGGCTCAGGGGGCTCGGGGGGCGGGGACGGGGTCGGCTGGGAGATTTCCGCCTCTGTGTCGTCGTCCACATAGACCTCTGTGGGAAGGTGAAGCGAAGAGGTGACTGATGCTGTAACACGACTGCACTTGTAACTGAGAGAAGTTTCAAACATGGCTGAGTCTTCAGTGTGCTTGTTCGTCATTACTTTTCCTGTTAAGGCGCAGAGCTGCTGTCTGTGCTCAGAGTAAGCTGAACAATCATACTTAAATCTCATTAATGACAAAACCAGGCCGATAATCCTGAACTAATTCATCCTGAACTCCTTTTGACAGCAAGATGTAAGACTTTAAACAGCATTAACATTAGTCCACATCCGCAATACTACAGTTCTCAATACACATCGGCTCGCTTTATCAGGAAGTGTACAGTGTCGTCTGGAAGGTGGTGGTTTTTTGTTATCATTAGTTAATAAACTGTTTCTTTTTAAAAAAAACAATGACACTGACAATATGATATAAAGCAATCAGTCAGCAGAAGATCCTATCCCAGGCCTCCAGATGGTCGTACAAACTGTAGAAGTGTTGATGGAACCTTTTCTTCACTTTATTTAAAAAAACAAACAACAACAAAAAAAAAAAATCTGGTTCTATTTTGTATTTTGATGAGAAGATGAATATTTTAAAAAAAAGTCTTTCCCAGCAGCAGATTGACACTGTGAGCCTAAAAAGATTAACTTTTCAACGAGAACTTTAGCTCTTTCTGCAGATTTGGACAGTCAAAAAGAACTTTTGCCACTTGCCACAGATTATAAGGACAAAACACTGACCGCAAATAGAGGTCTACTTTTTTTTTACATTTCATTTTACAGCAGGAAGTAGAATTGAAAATATCAAAAACTGACTTTGCAAATTAAAAAATGTTCATGTTTTGTGAAATATAAATGATCACAATGAATTCAAATAAACTGGAAAACATGCAGAGTTATTTATGATTGACTGATCTGGCTCACTCACCATCATTAGACTGTGTGTGGCTCTGACCTATCACGGGTTTGTTCTGACATTAAATTCAGCTGCGCTTAAGGCATCAGTCAGCCATTAGACCTGTACGGTGTCACAGCAACAATTTAACTGTGAAATTATCAAAGCAGCCAACTGAAGTTTATTTCTATCAACTGGTAACTTCAGAAATAACTGTAATAAGATTTTAAAAAATCAGCAAATTGCACAAAAACCGCAGTATGAGGGCACGTGCGGTGTCTGACCTTTGATGTGGCTGGAGGTTGGTGTGATCCCCAGCCTCTGGAACAGCTCGTCTGTCTCCGGGTCGACCACGAGGAGGCGCACCTCCCCTCCCCCAGTCCTGATGAGGGCCACCACCTCTGAGTGCCTCAGGCCTTCTGTGGCCACGCCGTTCACCTGGGACAGCCAGGCAGGAGGTGAGGGGGGAGGAGGAGGAGGTGCTGAGCAGATAAAGAGCTGACATTTGATTTGCATGAGTTCTCTTCCTGTTTCCTCGCTGTTCCACTAACTGCGCTCTGCAGGCGGACAGAAATGGAAAGTCGACAGTCCCTGGCTTGTGTTCCATCACATTTCATGCCAGTGTGATCCCAGAGGGGAGAAGACCCACTTCTGGATCTCCACCATGTTGTCTCTGATTCCGTCCTCTCTTTCAGCACCCCTCCCTTCACATCTCCTCTGAGCCACCCCGGCTAATCTGCTCCAATCCAATCACACTCCAAGCCACCGCACAGACCTGATTAATACGAAGAGTGCCGCTGTAATATTGTTCCATTATTCCCATGCATTATTTAATCAAACCATCGTACCTCAAAAAGCTCCCATTTCATGTACGGTTTCAGGCGTACCTCCACGAGTCTGTCCCCGACCCGCATGCCCGCGCCCTCAGCGGCCGATTCGGCGTCCACGACCCGGACGAACTGGCCGCGCTTCTGCTTGTCGCTGTGCAGGTTGAAGCCGAAGCCGTGCTCTCCCTTCACCAGGTGGCACAGGCGGGGCACGCGCTCCACGGCGGGCTCAGGCGACGGCTCAGCCGGCAGCTGCAAGCGACAGCAGGACAAGCAAAGATGTTGGTTCTATTTTCAAGTTCAATAACAGGATAAAAGACAGATGTATAATAGAGTTCAAAATGTTTACAAGAGGTAGTTAAAACAGTCCAATCTGAGTCCATATGGAGAATAGATAATACATCTAATGTGCGGTAGGATTCAAATCAAAATTTTTCATCATAACAGTCTCAAAGCCGTTCACATTGCTTTTCTCACATTTGGTACTTGAAACGAAAGCTTCTTGATTAATGTCAGTAACATGCAATCAGTCAAAAACTCAGGTTTTCAGAAACGACACAGTGAAATCATGATGAGCCTGGATTAACAAACAGATGCTGTTCACATACAATTCATGACCACGGTCATGCCAAATGTTCTGTAGCTGCTTTGTGCTCCTTTAATAAACATTCCCAGCATTCTGCTTTTTGTTGCTCTTCTTACATAACATCAATGAAGTGTGTTTACTATCAGGTGAAAGAAGCTGCTGGGCTGACCCTCGGGTCTCGGGGTGGGCTAAGTGGATAGAGCGGACAGACCCACCCTGAGCGTAATGCCCAGTGACAAGAGTCACGACTCCTCAGCCTGCTCTGACTCCAGCTGGAAAGTTCAGGCTTTGCTTTGCGCCGGGTCGTGGTGTCAGTGCCTTTCCTGAAGGGTGTGCCTGCATCCCGACGGCCTGGTGACATCGCTGCAGCTCCATGGGTGAGCTGATCTGCTAATTGGTCTCTCTGTCACTTATGCTCCAATGCAACTTGATGAAGTCCACAAACCCAGATTCACACCTAAGTGATCCTTTTAAGTTCACACACACAAACACACACACACACACACTACACAGCAGACTGACCTCAAATATCTGAGCTGATCTATTCGAGCAATTTGTTATTTGCGATTGATCGTACTTTTAACATCTTACAGCACAGACAGTTCTGCTAGTGGTGTGTTCATCTTTCGTTTTCAATGCTGTTAAGTTGCTTTCCTTTCTGTATTTGAGGGAGTTTTATTTGTTAAAGGTATGCAGTGCAGTGGCTAACCCTCTTATCTGACAGTGAGGGAAGTCTGATTCGTTTCTGGGCTCAGAGACTTACTGTGTGCAATATTTGGGTTTTGTTTTTTTCCCTCCAGATGCTTCCTTCCATAATCCAAACCCATGAAACCTGCTCATTTATTGATCTTATTAGGGACTCCAAAGTGGCCACTCGAGCACGTTCTTCCATGTGTCTGTTTTTCTGTGTTTGCGTGGCGACCAGTCCAGAGTGCAGCCTCCATGTTGTCCATATTCAGGACCAGCTGCAGCTCTTGGATGAAGTCATACAGCAGATAGATGGATGGACTCGGCCTCCATGAAAAAAAATGCTCTCGGTTGGGAAAGATTTCATTCCTTTGAGCAGGTTTACACCTTCCTACAGATTTTTGTTGTATATAAATTTAACTTAACTGCATTTGGCAATAGTGACACTAAAAAGTCAGAAATATTTTTAAAAAAATTTGCTCTTGATGTATCTTTCAACCAGTCCTGTGTTGAAATTCTCCATTTACAAATACTTCAGAGTGCTTCATAAATGGTTAAAGACTTGAGGAACTCTTTCAGGAAAGTAAAAAAAAAAGAAAGATCTGTCACAGGCTGCTGCAAACTGTGAAAAGGAACCAAAACTAAGGTTGAATAAGATGATTAAATAATGGTATCTGCTGCCATAATAACCTTATGCAACAATGAAATGCTGCCTGTATTTATATGAACAAAGATTTTAATGTCAGTTGCAAGACAATAAACACAGAGGTGATGAAACGACATGCAAGTCTGGTCAATCATTTCACCAGAACTAAGATCACACAGCACCTTTTGAAAATCAATCAACACATCCATCTTCTGTTTGTGGTGCTGGAGCCAATCACGGCTAACTATGGGGAGGACAGGAACACCTGCGCAAGTCACCAGTTCTCTTGAATAGGATGTTGTCATTTTATATTTCATTATTCTCATCACAAATTTTTGGGGTACAGACAATGTCTGTAAATATTCTAATAAAAGTCAGGTGTTGATGGCGCCATCACTTTTTAAAAATGTCAAAAATTTTATTTTTTTACGCTTCTTTGCTGCACATAAAACAAGGAGAATATGCTAATAGTACTGTTCAATCTGACTTTATAACATCAGATATTGTTAAAAGAGCAGTGGTTGGTGGGTAGGTACAGTAGTAAAGTGTCTTTATTTATGTTTTTTTACTGCCACCGTCATTTACATTACCAGGCTTTTTGATGTCTGTGTGCGTAGTGCATTTTTTTGCTTTTTATAGTACAAAAAAAGACTGTTTAAAAATGGAGATGTTCCTTAAAGAAGGACAGGTACAATGTTATGTTAATAATCAATAAAAGATTTGAATGTTTCTGTTTGTTCCTGTTGGAATGCAGCTGGGTGTTACATGGGCTTTTCTTGTTTTATTTTATATTGAGCTGCACTGGGAAAGAAGTGTGACGGCCGTCCGCCGGACAGCCTCTATTTACAGTGTCTTCAGCAGGTCGCTTGACGTGAGTCACCAATCCACCTTGTTTGAACCCCAAACACTGAGTTCAATCTCTGACAGCTGGCTCCCTGTTATTACTGCTGCCTCGCCGACATTAAGACGTCACACTGATGTCTGTGGAAATTCAGCTGAGCTTCCATCATTTGAACAGACTCAGAAACTTACAAAACTGAATGAATTTGCAGGTGTTTCTTTAGTCAGGAAAGTTTTCACAGCTCACCAAAATCTTTTGTGATCCCTTCACTTGGCTGGAAGACCACAGGTATTAAGGCCTCACAGCAGGAAAATGTGACTTTGTGATGTTGAGTCTCATTAGGAAACACTGCTCCGTTAAAATGTGAACAGTGCTTTGTTTCATCCCAACAAACACACAAAGGCTGCTTTGTCACCGTTAATTTAAACTGATTAGATGCAGATATAAATGAGAAAAAATCTTCTGTAATAATTACAAATTGTAATGTTTGTCTGCTGTGAAACATAACTGATCAAGACAGCAGGAGCTGCAAAACGTTTTAAAATTTGTCTGGATGACTTTGTAGAACTTGTCGGATTACAAATCCAGCTCTGTAGACGTGAACAAAGGTCTGTGTACAGAAACAGTAACAGGTAGAACCTGATTCATGATCAATTCTCAAGAAACGAAAGAATGCATTAAACCTACTTCAAGTCAAACTAAACTCTTCACTTCTTGTCTGTTTTTGAAAGTTTCTAATCCTCTGTTTCACAAACTGGCGTAACAATAATTTATAAGCAGCAAATGTTTGACTGACAGGAAACAAGGAGGGAGGGAGTCAGGGAGACTCGATGAGACAGCACACTGGTATGTTCTGTTTGATTTTTATTCCAGGCGTAAACATCAAAGCATCATGTTACTGACTTTACAACTTTAGGAAGTGCATTTCTGTAAACCCTGCCCATCTGTGAACAATATTCAAGTCAACCAGAAGATTAAAACACAGAATGACAACTTTAACCAACAGTATAAACACCTACAGCTCTTTAAATGTGAACAAATGTCTTATCTGAATATTTTCTTGTTGCATTTTGAACATGTGCTCTCTTGTGTTTCTCCGCTTTTGAGTTTCAGTGTGTAATACTAAAAACAGATTCGTCTTCTCTTCCTTCGTTCAGTCCCTCTTGTGAAGATACTTCAATCTCTTTAGAAATGCCGCATCCAGACAGAAGGGTGGCCAAATCCAGATTAGTGCCCCACAGACATCAAGGCCAAGAGTCTACACACTGTGGCACGCACTCTTAGCACACTGGTTCGCTTTGGAGCGACCAAGTAACCAAGAAAACCTCTGAATCTGGCCTCCCGTGTCCCTTCTGTTTGGGCTTTTCTGATAATACAGACACATGTCTGGCAGGGCGCTTCCCAATCATCAAACCACAAACGAGAGTCTCATATCCGGAGGTCCACTCTTACCTCTGGGTCTGTGGCTGTGCTTGAAGTCACTGAAGACCTCTTGACCTTGTCCCGAGCGGCCATGGCGGCGGGGGGCTCGGCTGCAGGGTGCTGGAGCGAGAGTGTGTGGTTGGCCTTGGCTCTGTGGAGAGGCGAGCCGTCTCTGGGGATGGGAGAGACCGAGGGGGTTTGCATGGGAGAGGGGCGAGGGGACAGGGTGCCCATCTCGATGGCCAGGTCCTCCGTGCAGGCCACGCCGCGGCTCCGGAGGTAGTCATCCGTCTCCCGGTCCACCACCAGCAGCCGGGTGCGGTGAGGCACTTCGCGGATTCGGTTCACCACCTGGCAGACAAGACAACAGATAATCAGTGTTCTGTGAATCAGTGCGTGTTGTTTACTGTGAACTGTCCTGCATATAACATATCTTTATGTTGAGACAAAGACACCCAGCCATTCCCAGTACACAAGGCACACACTGACCCATTTAGTGCCCCCCTCCTCCTCCTCGGGCAAGGGAAAGTGGTCCAACAGGTATATAGACGCTTTGTTTGCGCCTCTGAGAGTTTACGCGCCTCTGCGTGCCTCTCATGCGCCTTTTCACGAAGTTCAGGTTCAGTCACTCACCTGGTGGTGAGAGTCGTTCTCCACGTTCTCCCCGTTCACCTCCACCACCCGGTCTCCGGCGCGCAGCCCGCCCATGTCGGCCGAGGACCCGGGGTCCACTTTGCGGATGAACTGTCCGCCTTTGTTGCGCTCGCCGTGCAGGTGGAACCCGTACCCGCGCTCTCCTTTGGTCAGGTAACACAGCCTGGGCCGCGGCTCGCTTTCCATCCCGGCGCGTCAACAGGCGGAAAACAAGTCCGAGAGTCTCAGGGGAACAAGCGGGCGCTTCGCCCAGGTGCGGTGGAAAGTCGCAGGCTCCTAATCCAACGCACGGCTGCGCGCTCCACTGACCAAAAGATCACCATCCTGAAGCATCATGCGGGTCCTTTATTAATCCTCAATCGTGTCGGGTGCAGAAATGATACAAAACTGGACTAAAACCGATGAGGAATTAATCCATTGTGCAAATTCCTGAAGCGCAAAAAAAAAAAATGAAGGCGTAAAAGCGGCGCGCCGTGCGCGTAAAGAGCGGTCCAAATGGCCCAAACCCCGCGGAGCCGCGCTAAGACCCGTCCATCAGAGGTGTAATCCCGCAGATCAGAGATTAGAAAGCTGTCCTCCTCACGGAACGCTTAATTCTCCTCGTCAGCTGGGCGTGCGTCCTCTGATCCGTCCCGGCGAGAGTGAAGAGGCGTCAACAACACATGCCACCGTCCTCCTGAGCGCGCGCCTGGCGACGCGACGCGGCCAGCCGCGCGCCGCAGAGACAAACTGAAGGCCATGCTGAGGACGCAAGAGTGCGCCAGGTCACAGTTTCACAAGCGAGAAGCGATTTGTCCAGTCGATTCGATAAGTCCACTGAGAACTTCAGCCCCAGGGAGGCAGGAACGCGCCGCAGGTGGCTGAAACCCGACTGACTGTGACCTGGGAAAGAAAAGCTTCCTTATCCTTCCTCCTGCTCCATCCTCACTGGAGATCAGTGGAAGGTCAGTTGCGTAAAAGGGGATTTGATGTCTCATGGAGTCTGACCTTTTCTTGTTGTTGTGATGGGGGTGTGGCGCCGATAAAGATCAGGGAAGATGAGACACTCAACAGGTAAATATTATCAGTTTGGCCGTGTGACTGTTGTTGTTCACTCACCCTCAGATGAAGTCTGATCAATGATGATGAAGTGGAGATTTGAAAGGTTGTCCCATGTTTATTTAAATTCACATAATGTTCTTCACACTGTCTTTACAAATCAACATCCAGTTTGATTAAATGTGACTCACACCGGTGTGTTTTTCCAGTAAACGGCCGGTGGATCAGGGTTTTATCTGTTTCCATTCACACCTGAATAAATGAGGTTTTAACTGCACAATTAAACAGAACCTCTTCAATTACAAAATGTTTTCACCTCTCATGCAGACACTTCATGCCTCATGATAAAACAAATATAATAAACATATCAATGCATGTTTAAATCAACATGCATCTGCACAATCTTCCAAAAGAAATGTACAAATAAAGATTTTCCTTCAATGTAAATTTTTGTCTGAATTGTTTCAGCATGTGAAGACAAATGATTCCCATCTGTAAATGTTTTATTTCACCCACATGAACTGATAGATCTACTTTAGTGGTGATAAATAAACATCAGCCACATACTCTCTTGCTTTACCTAAAATTATATTCAGAGCATCTTTATAATGCCACACATGGAAACATTCATGTTAAAAAAAAAGAACACAAAAACACTATAATATTTCATTTTACCGTAACAGTTGCCACCTACAGGGTGTTTCCAAAATGGCCACAAACTCAACATACAAAATTCACACACATTTGTTTTCGACTCTCAGCATTATCTCATTCTTCAAGAGTCACATTCAGAACAGGCCCTGCAGTGATCAGTCAGCTGGAACATTCACAGCTGAGTCAGGTCTGCTTACAGGTACAGGCATCACTGAACTGTTTTCATCATGACTGCTGTACTGCCTAAATGTGATTTTAAGTACAAACACTTATGCAGAAGTACAAAAATATCTACCAAAAAAACTACTCAGATATTTTTTAAACCTTTACAGGTTTTGCATTGTTGTGCCTTGAATTCTAAAATACAGGTTATTCACTATCATGCTCTGACTAAAAATACTCACTTCTATTCTGAACTGATCTAATGTAGTGGACTTCGTGGTCAAACTGTATTCATAAGTATCTTTACCAAAACACAGACAAAGCTGGATTACAAACTACTGAGGAACCCGCTGCATGCCACCGGGTTCACTCCAGCAATGATAAACTGTCAGTGAACCAGCGTGCTGAGGAGCAGCAGCCACGCCTCACTGAGAAGCGGCGTTTACACGTGTGCGTGCACGTCCTGCCGCGACACGCAAAAAACCAGCTCTGCCTGAATATGGAAGTGTGGGAAATCAACTGCTCGCTGCGCAACAACATCCATGAATAAAACAATCGCACGCTTTCACAACAGCAAGCCCGGCGAGCCTGGAAGTGTAAAATAGATTGTTAATGTTAATAAGATTATAGCTGAACCTTGCAGCACACGCAGCACAGGAACAGGGCTGCAGATTGGGTCACCGTTCATTCCTACCGAGATTTAATTACCGGCGCAAAGAGGTGGAAGGACTGCAGCAAGCAGAACCTGTTTCAGTGGTCACTGGAGAAGGCCACTATTATTTTAGGAAACAATCCTTTCAGCTTTTTGAATATTGTCCTCGAATAAAAATGAACCTTCACTTTCTACGTGATCAGTTTAGAATCATTTATTAGACGTTTCAATGAGAAATATTTGGTCAGATCAGCAGCCAGAGCTTGATTGACAAAAATATATATATTAATTGCTGTATTTTCATGTGTTTGAGCCCAGACAGACCACAAACACTGTTCACAGTCATCGTCACTGCGTGAGCAGCGTCCTGAGCTGAGTGTGCAGGTTCTCACTGTGCACGTGAGGGTTTGACTCCAGGGACTCTGATTTTCTCACACAGTCAGGAAAACAGCAGTTAGTGGCTCTAAAGCTGCCTGGAGGTGTGAATTCCAGTGTGTTTGTGCTGTGCACTATAGAGATGGATGGATGGATGTTCTGAGCAGAAAAAAAACCCACTTGATTTGTAGGAAGAATTCCAACTAACAACCAATTCTGACACATATATTTTATTCATTTAATAAAAAACAGCACTAAAAGTAGAAAAATAGAATATCTTGCCTGAACAGTTTGAAATCAATGCCACCAGTGAAAATACTCGAACATCTTCAGCTTAAATGTCTGTTTTAGTGTCTCTAAACATGAACGTGTCCAGATGTGACAAAACTTCAACTGTAAAGTTCAGGACACTTTACTTTTTAACTTTCGTGCCTGTGAGGTCGACGCCTCCCTCTTGATCATTTCATCTGATCCCGGTTCGGTTTTTATCCGAGAGGAGGAGGAGGAGGAGGAGGAGGAGGAGGAGGAGGAGGCTGCAGGCGGAGATCCAGGTTTGGGCCTCTTGGGAGGAGAGCTCTGGAAGGCGGACGGACAGCTGCGCTGGTTCAGACATAAAGAGCAGAGAGGGCTGATGGGAAGGCAGACCTGCTGTCCAAAACCCACCAGCAGCCAGTTGATCTCGCTCCAGAGCTCCCTGTCGGACAACAAGGTTCAGCTTTTCACACACTGTAAACAGAAAACAGGCAGTAGTGGCCTGTCGCAAAGTTAAAGTAGGGGTTCTCTTATTTCTGTTTGAGCAGTTTGTACAGAAAAATGGTGCAAACTAAAAAAAATAACCCTACTTTTTTAGATAAATGCATCTTATATTGCTGTGATTGTTCTCAGTACTAATAAAGACTGTCATAAACACGTCAAATCTCTGATTGTCTTAGTGAAAACAGCTCTTGGTTCAGCGGTGAATTACCTCGGCAGCCACTCCTCCAGGGCCTTACGCGTCTCCTCGGGGTTTTTAGTCGGTTTTCTGAGCCAGCCCAGCCTGTTGGAGATGCGATGCACATGCGTGTCCACACCTGAGTGTCAATTTAAAAAAACAAAAAGAAAGAGAGAGAGCGATTTTGTTTTGTTTTAGAATGTGGATGTTCTCGACATTCATCTGACAACAGCAGATAGCTGCTGTTGGTGCGACTCTGCAGATAAATGTCTGACTCTGTGAATCCATGTTGATCCTTTAGACTTGTCGTATCTTTGTTTTCGACGTTCCAGAGTCAAGAACCCACCGATGCCGGACACCTGGTCCCAGGCGATGTCCATGGCCAGGTGAGCCATCTTGGGTCCGACTCCCGGGAGGCGGACCAGCCCCTCCACGCTGTCGGGGATGTCTCCCCCGAAGTCCTTCTGCAGCACGGCTGAGGTCAGCTTCAGATACTTCACTTTATTCTACAGCAAGACCAGAAGATACATTCCAGACCAACTCCATCAAGCATTTGCTTCGGTTATTTTTTTTTTTAAAATTACCCTCCAAAAGCCAACGGGATAGATGAGTTTCCCCAGCTCCTCGTCATCAGTGGCCAGGATGTTTTCTGCGCTGCATCCATGAGCTCGGAGCTTCTGCATGGCCGCCGCCGTCACCTGATCCTTGGTTTGACTGGACAGCATGAGAGACACCAGCACCTGGAAACGCCTCACCTGAGGCCACAGGAAGCAGGGTCCAACGACTGCACCACAACTGAAGCTGCGACTTACAAACGGTGTGGCGTGCGCACGTACGTGGGCAGGAGCCTCAGAGTCGTAGCACTTCTCCGCTCCCATCTTATCTACGGGGGCGTCGCGTCCCTTCCTCATCTCACGGATCAATTCCAGCTGTTTCTCCCACTGCGGAGGCCGCCAGCGCTCCGTCTTCGCCGATGGGACGGCGTCGGCGTCGTCGTCGTATTCCACCTTCAGCCGCCTCCTCCTGCGGCCCTGAGCTCGCTGTGGGGAGGCCTCGGGTTTCGTGGCCTGCTGAGAAGATCCATGAGTGTCTGGAAAAGAGGAAAAAACACAAAGTCTGCCATGAAATCTGGAATATGTACCTGGAAACTAGTCCTGTAAAAACTCCAGTGACTCATGACCTCAAGGAAAGTACCAGAGTAGGATGAACTAACGGGAGGATGAGGGCGTGCATGATGCACGATGCTCAGATAGAGCATGGCCATCTCATCTCTCACCTTCACACACCTGAAACCAGCACTCAGTTTTGGTTGAATGACAGATATTATCGTGAAAAACCATTCTGGTTTTTCACAATAATATCTGTCATTCAACCAAAACTGCTTGCAGACCAAACACAAATGCTTGTCTTTTTTTTTCTTTTTCTGTCAACCAGAGCATCTTCTCCAATAAATCAGTTGTATATATTGGTCTCTCACCGTGAGCTGAGAGTTCGATTTCTGTCTCTTCCTGCTTCACCTCGTCAGACGGAACCGGGACCGGGGTTCTGCCGAGTTTGGACCCGAGAGACGAGCACGGCAGATTTCCTCTCCGGGTGGAGACAGACCTGCTGCGCACAAAGTACGGAGAGGTCATGATAGTGGACAGCATGGGACACACACACTCATACACACTCACACACACTTCTGCTACAGTCGACCTGAAGCTGAAGCTACTCACTGCAACCGAAGTTGGTTTCTCCTTCGTCTTTTCAGTCATTGCCGTGGTCAGCCAGTCAAATTACTAAAATACACTTTTAAGAGTCAAGGTGCTTGTAGCACGTCCGTGTCAAAGTTAATTAAAAACAAAGGAATTATTTTAGATTTAAAAAATACATTATAAAATTTTATTTTGCACTATAGACACTGCAGGTCTGTTTGTGATTTAAGCAATGATGACAGTCTGTCGCTAGATGGCAGCATTTCCATATCTGAAAAGTTATTACTGGTCGTGGGAATATTCTACAAACCCCCCAGAAAAATGTTCAAGAAAAAAAAAATACTGAAAGAAAGACATACTGATGCAGAGGGAAGAATGTGGGAAGCCAAATAAACAAGGAAGAGAATAAAGTGCCATTGGGAAAAAAAATCCCAACCAAAACAAAAGTGTCCTCCTTCTCCTCTGAGGAAACATTTTAAAAATACATGCATGCAAAATATTTCTGAATAACTTTTCCCTGACATGATGCAAACTTTTATGTAGGGGTGTTGAATATAATCGTTTCTATGATGCATCATGATGTGGATGTGGGCGATTCTGCGTCGATACAACAACAAAACAATTTATTATAACGCAGTAATGTTTCTACTTGATTTTCAGCACTTCTTTACACTACACTGGACTGTGTTGATTCCATTTTAGTTTATTGGTATAAATACACTTGTTGTCTTTTGTGTCATTTTCTTAATTAAAGCAGGAGTTCATTTTTATCTGACTGCTTGCATTCATTATTTCATTATGCTTGCTCATGTGGAACTGCTGGGTTTTCTCTGTAAATGTGCCTGGAAATGACTGTGTTGTAATGAGCACTTTATGAATAAAGCTGAATTGAATTGAATTGAATTGAATTGAATTGAATTGAATTGAATCGAATGAATTGAAAAGCAGCCATGTGCATTAATGAAGTCAAATGGGGATGTAACAGTTATGCATTGTGATGTATTGCAGAATCCAATTGTTGACAAGATAATTGTCATCGAATCAAATCATGAGATCAGTGAAAATACACTGAGGCCTATATGACGTGACTGAAAAATAGCCTAATATGTCCCCTTTAAAGAACATAAGTTTGGCAGATAGAAGGAAAAAGTGATGGCTCAGCATCATCAGTGATGTTTTTTTCACTCAGAACCTGATTATATACTTTATATACTACACATATATTATATAAACATGCATATATTGTATATCTGGTTTCCATTAGGGCAATATTGACATGAAAATCTAATTTTCGGGGTTTTTGTTTAAGTTTTAAAGGAGAATTGTTGAGTAAATGCTTGTTGTATAAAAGCTCCTCCTACTGGCAAATAGTGGTAGTGCAGTTGATCACGAACATGGAACTTACTTCAGCAACCTGGTTAGCCAGCTGTTAGCTAACAATCCAAATACTTTGTTTTGTAATGAGGTATGTCATAAATATTCGAAACTCATTTGGCCGGAAATAGAAATCCGGTGAATCGGATGACACTCCCACACACAGGCAGTTTTCTTCACCACAGCAAAAGACAGCTAGAAAACTATTTAGCACTTAGCTCGCGCAGAACTTCATTACCCGGGATGCAGCGCGGCAGCGTGCCTCTGCGTCAGCGTGTCATCCGGTCGAGGAGTGCGTCTGCATTCTGCAAACTTTCCTCTGCAAGCGAACTTTTAGAGCCATGCACTGTGTCGGCTGCAAGCGGACTGACCCGTGACTGAAACGGTGAGGGGGGAGGAGAAGGGGAGGAGGTGGATTTCTTCTTCTTGTGCTCATTGTGCTGTTAATATTTGTCACGTGTTGAATGTTTATCTTTGTTATCATGCAGGGACTCTCAGAGCTCATTCACATTCTGTTGTTGGCCTCCCACGTGGCTCTGTTTTTTTTTTTTTTTTTTGACTTTTCTGTCTCGTGCTCATTTGCGAATCTTTCTTTATGTTATCTTGTGTCTCGTGTTGTAATGTGTGTTGTTTATGTCACTCTGCTGTCTGTTTTTTGTTATTACTTTTTGTTACACACACTTTATGCACACGCTCGCTCTCGCACACGTACACTCTTTCCTTTTTTAACCTCACAAACTTTTTTCACATATATATATATATATATATATATATATATATATGTATATGTATATATGTATATGTATATATACATATATATATATATATATATATATATATATATATATAATACTTAATACTTGTATATCTACATATATGGAAAATTTTGTGGAAATTCTGCTGGAAATGAAAGAAAAGATAAGAAGCCTCCATGTGTTTTGAAGTGGCAGTAGACCGAGGGCCTCAGCACTTCACAAACCAACATTGGTCATTGTAGTAGCACCTGACAGCCACAGAGAGGCGATAGTTATCTTTTTTTCAGCAAATCTTTTCCCAGAGGTCCTGACGGGTCCCAGTGCAGTGATCCCTGTCCTGGTCCTGGTCCTTGTTCTGGAGAACCCCTGTCCTGCATGGTTTAGGTGACAATGAGGCTCAGTACTGGAGCTACGGAGCTTTAAAGCATGTCCCTCTGGGATTAATACAGGATTCTCTTTGTTTGTGATCATTAGATTCAGACGTGTTGAAGGAGGGAGAGACTTCAAACATGGAAGACAGGGACCCTTCAATACCAGGGTGGAGGACCCCTGCTACAGTACAGAGTATATAGTACTGTAGTTTTTATTCTCCTTTCTTCACCCAAAAGCAGAACTCCTGCTAACGAGTCACTCGTCCCATTTAAGTGTGTTGGAGTAAAATGTGCAGGACTGTGGCCCCCCTGGTCCTGGGTTCATCCTATCTGGTCTGTTCTGGTAAAGTCTCAATATAATTATGGTGATATAGGCAAAAAAAAAAAAAAAAAAAAAAGCTTCTTTCAGGCTGATTTACTTATGAAAAACTGTTTCCTGCGGTTACACTTATCACTTTTTCATTCTCCATTTTTTAATATAACAATATTAATCTTTCTCGGAACACAGAAGTCTTGAAAGCCTGAGGAGACTGATGCCCACACACACACACACACACACACACACACACACACACACACACACACACACACACACACACACACACACACACACCTTGTCCTGTGTGCAGATCTGATCAATTTAACCATGCTGTCATATATTCATAACTCCAGGTGACTTTCCTCTGATAATGTGTTTCTCTGTCAGGCCTATCTCCCACCATGACGCCACGTGCTGCTCTATATCTGTCTAATTTACCCACCATTTCCTCCAAAGTCACGTTTGAAACATTCATTCAGTGACTTCCTTCAGCGTTGTCGCAGCTCATGAATTCCAGGCTTGCTTCAATATGTTTCACCGTGGTGAGCACTTGACCAGCAGTTTGTCTTATTATGCAGATTTTCTCATTTTTAAGGGTCATAAAGCCATAAAGCCATAAAAACCAACTCATCCTGGCTGAAACATCTTTATCAATAAACACAGCAGCATGTACTATCTCTCACACACACACACACACACACACACACACACACACACACACACACACACACACACGTGAGCTAACTTTGTGTAAAGTGATGTTGCTTTGCTTTTTCCTCACACCCCATCATAAAAATCAAAACTCCAGTGAAACTAGCCATCAATACGTGAGTAGCTGTGTGGTTCTGTGGACGTCTTCAGAAAAGTTACTCTGAATCTGTTTTTTATTTAGCTTGTGTGTGTGTTTTCTCACACACACAAGTCACACTTGATGATTTCAGCATCTCATTTCCTCTCAAATACCACCAAAGGGAAACTACAATAAAAATAACAATAATAATAATAAAAAAAACACTTTGAAACTAAAGCTGTGAAAAGAGGCTGATGATGGGAAATTGTTGGAGTATTATTGCTGAGTCTGTGATTGATGGTTTACCTTCCTGTAAGCCAGTCTGGGAGTCAAAGGCTGCATTCATTTTAAATGATATGATGTGATGTTCCATGCATGGATGACCACAAAGGTGATGATCCCTTTTATACCCGTGTATGTGAGGCAGCAGAAATCAATACCTCCTTCAGAGGCGGTGCTGGATTTGCAATAGTTTTCATCCATATGGTGATTCATAATGGTTTTTAGGATATTTAATCACTGAGTAGACAACAGCAGCAGCAGCAGCAGCAGCAGACATATGCAGAAAGAGGCATTCAGAGTCTGAAGGAGTCTTTTTACTTTGAGACGAGTGCAAACGACCCCGGCGCTGACAGCCTGCTGATCGA